>NC_056074.1:26754597-27355379 GCF_016772045.2 Ovis aries | reverse complement strand
TAAACCTTTACTATCCCTCTCTTCAGGACTCTTTCCTAGAGAGCTTGATCAGTAAACTGTGATCTTTGCGTGATTTACGGGCACCCTTATTGCCTGGGATGTGAGTGATTATGCTGAAAACAGGACCAGGCAGACCGGATGCAGAAAGCAGTTTAGTAGAATCTCGGCGAGAACTTTCCAAACATGACACTCCAGCTTCCTGCCACCCAGGGGGCCATCGCTGGGCAGAATGGCTTGTGATGACAGAGGCCATGGGTACTGACACCCAACCAAGGCAAACCCTAGACAAGTCAGCAGCCCCCCAGGCCCTTTGAGATGACCACCCCACCCCACACAACTCCTTTTTCCTCCTCAAGACACTTACAGCAATTATTGTTGTTTATGTAGAAATAACTCCAGCTCAGCCTCGTGACACTTTTTTAGTTAAACTGCTGCTTGTCTTCGACTTGACTTTTTCACAGGCTATGTCCTACCTATATCAGTGGTCCCCAACGTTTTTGGCATGAAGGACCGGTTTCATGGAAGACAGTTTTTCCATGGGTCAGGGGGCTGGAGGGGTTGGTTTCAGGATGATTCAAGTGCATTACATTTACTGTGCTCTTTATTTCTATTATTATTACATCAGCTCCGCCGCAGATAATCAGGCATTAGACAGACCCCGGAGGTTGCAGACCCCTGCCTTACATAACCAGCCAGATTGTAATCCCACTGGGAGGAAGCTTGTGTTGTGTATTTTTGTCTTGAGCATCATGCCTCTCGATGAGTGTTTGTGGGTTAAATTTTTTAAACATTGATTTAATTTGACTGTGTTGGGTCTTGGTTGCAGCACGCGGGATCTTCGATCTTTGTTACATCATGCGGGATCTTTCCTTGTGGTGCACAGCCTCTCCAGTTATGGCACCCGGTCTTGAGACCATGTGGGCTTCAGCAGTTGTGGTGTACAGCCTTAGTTGCTTCATAGCCTGTGGGATCTTCGTTCCTCGACCAGGGATCGAACCCACATCCCCTGCATTGCAAAGCAGATTCTTAACCACTGGACCACCAGGGAGTTCCCGTGGGTTGGGTTTTATAGCTGCCAGTTTGAGTGTGCGCTGGTGGTGGAGGGGTGGTGGCGGCATCATATCATCGTCACCAGGCTGCCTGTATCATCCCCCTGCTTTGTGTTTAAATTGTCACCACGTGAATTGGTCTACAGACCACGATATTCACTCTCCAAGGGCAGTGAAGTTGCTTTAAGATGTGTTTCTTCAGATCTGAACTCATGCTCATGTGATCATCCAGGACCTGTCCACTTGGAGATCTTTCAAATACAGGAAATCCATAATGCACCAATATCACCCATAATCAGCTTCCTTTGTCAATCGCTTCTGACACACACCCCTCGCTTCCTCTCATCTCCCCACTGAAGACCCTGTGGGGTCTTCCTGTTCCCCTGCTTGAGCCTCTCTGACCCTTAGCCTATTGTCTAGGCTGAGAAACATCTCTTGAGTTGCCACTTACTGTTTCTAGCACCTGCGGTCCCTGACCTCGCCTGCGACACCCCCGGCTGGTCTTCCCACCTTGCTTCACTCCTCCAGCCCCGCTGACTTGTTGCTGCCACCCTAATCTTCAGAGATGCCACCTCACAGCTCATTAAATCACCCTGGACAAGGCATATCACTCCCTGAGCCGCCCCTTTGGCATCTGTTTTCAAAAAAAACAAAGGAGGAGGAGGGGAAGATTTGATCACCTCTAGACTGCAGTCTGATGGTCTGTTTCAATTTCATCCTCATTGGTGCTTTATTCAAGGTCCTTTACACTAACTGCTGTCTCACTGGATTCGCATGTCAACCGAGTGAGGAGGGTCTTACGAGCACTATCCACATTTTGTAAATGAGAAAACGAAAGCCCAAAGAAGCCCTGAGGACTATCCAGGGCTGAAGCAAGGCTCCAGCTGGCGCTGGTGGTTTTGCAGCCCACATGGCCCCACTGCCCCCAGGTGCTCTGCGTGACTCCAGCCAGGTCCAGCTGACGTCTTTGCCATCTGCTCTCTTGCACCATCTGGGGAGCTATTTTCAGCCCCTGCTCTGCTGTCCCATCTCAAGGTGGTGGGGGTGTGGAGGCTGTGAACATCCCTCTGAGAAGCCCAGGGTCTTTTCACCTGCTTTCTCGTCTCGGGCTTTCCTGGGAGAACAGGAAGAGGGGGAACATATCCACCCATTTCCTCTTGCCAGGAGGGTTGCAGCAGTCACACAGCTGCTCTCCCCTGCCTGGGCTTACCTTCTCCCAGTCATCATCTGCATCCATGCTAAAATGATCTTTAGAAGATGCAAGTCTGGCCTGTCTTCTGCTAAGCACTCTGTAGAAAAAATGCAGACTCCAAGGCAAGGCTCACCAGGTCCCCCAGAATCTCGTTCCTGGCTCTGTCTCCTGCCTCACTTTCTCTACTCCTGAAATCTTCGCTACAGCCACACAAAACCGCCTGCCCCACCACTCTATTTCTTGTTCAGTAGGCCCCTAGGCTCCATCTAACAGCTTCAGGTAATAAATGGGTGCCAATGCCGGGAAAGACTGAGGGCAGGAGGATAAAGGGACGACAGAGGTTGAGATTGTTGGTTGGCATTACCCACTCAATGCACATGAGTTTGAACAAACTCCGGGAGATGGTGAAGGACAGGGAAGCCTGGCGTGCTGCGGTCCATGGAGTCGCAAAGAGCTGGACACAGCTTAGCAACTGAACAACAGCAAACCTAAAGGGACAGTTCTCAGCAAGTGTCCCTGGACCATGGTGCCTGGGCAGGGTGGGAACAGGTGGGCTTCCAAATGCCTCAGATAGCCTCGAGTGAGGGAGCAAGACCCGGCACCTGTGCACTGTCACCAGATCTGGCTGTGATTTCTTCACAGCCCATTCCTGTCTGGCTGGGGCACTAAGCAAGCACTCTTTGGGCCGACGTCACCCACACACTGACAACAGGAATGCTCAAGGCCTTCTGGGCTGACGTCAAGACACATAGCTAGTGGCTTTCCTGGGAGCTCAGTGGTAAAGGGTCCACCTGCCAATGCAGGAAACGTGCGTTCAATCCCCGGTCCCGGAAGATCCCACGTGCCTCGGAGCAACTGAGCCTATGCACTGCAACCATTGAACCCACGCTCCAGAGCCCAGGAGCTGCAGCTGCTGAAGCCTGTGCACCCTAAAGCCCGTGCTCTGAAACGAGAGGAGCCACCACAGTGAGAAGCCCATGGACCACAGCTAGAGAGTGGCCCCTGCTCTCTGCAGCTGGAGAAAAGCCGAGCAGCAGCGAAGACCCAGCACAGCCAGAAGTAACTCAACAAATGAATGAAAATTTAAAAGACACATAGCCAGCCCTCCCTCCCTCCCCACCTTCCCTCTTTCCCATCATCTCTCGTGCCCACCGCCCCCACTGTCTGGTCTTAGCAGCCCCTCTGACTGCCCTCTAGTCGGCTGGTGCCTCTCAGGAGCCTTCCGAGTGGTCATGTGATGCTGCCCCCTGCATCCCCCAGGACAAAGGGACAGGGGTCAAAGAAAACCAACGGAAATAGCCAGGCCGCAGAGGAGACCAGTTCCTCCCCTCTTCCTGTCTATATTAGCTTGCTAGGGCTGCTGTGACAAAGGGCCACAAACTGGATGACCTAAACATTAAAAAAAGGTGTTGCCTACCAGTTCTGGAGGGCTTCCCTCATAGCTCAGTCGGTAATGAATCTGCTTGCAATGCAGGAGACCTGGGTCCGATTCCTGGGTCGGGAAGATCCCCTGGAGAAAGAAATGGCAATCCACTCCAGTATTGTTGCCTGGAAAATCCCATGGACAGAGGAGCCTGACAGGTTACAGCCCATGGGTCGAAAGAGTCAGCCACGACTGAGCGACTAAACCACCACCACCACCAGCTCTGGAGGCCAGGAGTCCACAAAAGATGCTGGCGGGGCTGGTTCCTTCCAAAGGGCCTGAGGAATGGCTCTGTTCTAGGCGTCCCTTGTGGCTTACCAACAACCTTCTCCATGTTCATTTGGCACTGTCCCTGCATGGGTGTCTGTCCCAGATTTCCCCTGTGTATGAGGACACCAGTCATATTGGATTGCGTGCATGTGTGCTCAGTCACTCAGCTGGGTCCGACTCTTGCAAACCATGGACTGTAATTGGCCAGGCTCCTCTGTCCATGGGAATTTTCAGACAAGAATACTGAAGTGAGTTGCCATTTCCTTCCTCAGGGGGTCTTCCCAACCCAGGGATCCAACCTGTGTCTCTTGATTGACAGTTGGCTCTTTACCACTGCTCTACCTGAGAAGCCCCATATTGGATTAGAGTCCCCCTGGTGATCATTTTAACTTGATTACCTTGGTCTAGTCTCTATCTCCAAATAAAGACACAGTCTGAGATGGTGCAGGCTTCCCTGATAGCTCAGCTGGTAAAGAAGCCACCTGCAATGTAAGAGACCCTGGTTCGATTCCTGGGTCCAGAAGATCTGCTGGAGAAGGGGTAGGCTACCCGCTCCAATATTCTTGGGCTTCCCTGGTGACTCAGCTGGTAAAGAATCTGCCTGCAATACAGGAGACCTGGGTTCGATCCCTAGGTTAGGAAGATCCCCTGCAGAAGGGAAAGGCTACCCACTCCAGTATTCTGGCCTGAAGAATTCCATGGGCTCTATAGTCCGTGGGGTCACAAGGAGTCAGACACGACTGAGTGACTTTCACTTTCACTGAGATACTGCAGTCAGGACTTCCGCATCAGGTTTAGGGGAACCCAGTTCACTCCTGATGCCACAGGACCGCTGATCTCTGCTGACACTTCCATGTCTGTCTTTTTAAAAATATTTATTTATTTTATTTATTTGGCTGTGTCGGGTCTTAGCTGCGTCATACAAGCTCTTCATTATGGAACGCATGATCTTTCATTGAGGCGAGTAGACTCAGCAGCTGTGTCATTCAGGTTTAGTGGCCCTGAGGCATGTGGGAACCTCGTTCCCTAACCAGGGATCAAACCCATGGCCCTGCATTGGAAGGTGGATTCTTTACCACTGGACCACCAGAGAAGTCCCTCAGTGTCTGTCTTGATTCACAGCATCAGCTAGCCCTGGGATCATTGGACCCACCCTAGGAATTAAGCCAGAAATCAGACCTGGATTCCAGCCTGAGCACTGGCCGGGCTAGACTGTGCTTTGGCCTTGAATTGTCATTTTACTTCTCTGAGCCAGTTTCTGAAACCAAAATGGAGGAAATCACTTCTGCCTTGCCTGCCTCACAGAGCTACTGTGAACACCCAATAAGACAGTGAGTATGACAGTGTCGTGAAAAAATAAGTATCCCACAAATGTGAAGTAATATCTCCGCAATATCATGATTACTAGGAAGAATATAGGAATCCTCAGGCTAGAAAAAGTCCCATCCTCACCCTCAGAAACTGAAGGAAAACCATTCCTTTTATGAAGCCATCTTTTTTTATACCTCCCAAGAGGAAACTGCACATTTCCCGGACTCCTATTGCGATGAATTACAGCGTTCATTCACTCCAGGCCATCCTCACCTGACCTAATCCCCTGTGCCTCGGTCAAGCCCATCTGACTTCTCTCTGGCCTGGGTCAGGGAGAACTGGTCACTGCCCATTATTTCTCAGTCATCTCTTTCATTAAATCAGACTTTTCCTGATCACTCACCATGTGCCAGGTACTGTGCTTCAGACCACGAACCCTGAGCCTAAGTAGACACTATCCCCACCCTTCTGTGGCTCACAATCTAAAGGCTGGGAGTTCCTGGGGTGCAACCTGGCCTTCTCCCTAAGAAATATACCCCTTCTCAGGCAGTGCTTCCTTATGTAGGGTGTGTGCATCTAAGTCGCTTTCAGTTCAGTTCACTTCAGTTGCTCAGTCGTGTCTAACTCTTTGCGACCCCATGAATTGCAGCACACCAGGCCTCCCTGTCCATCACCAACTCCCGGACTTCACTCAGACTCACGTCCATCCAGTCCGTGATGCCATCCAGCCATCTCATCCTCTGTCATCCCGTTCTCCTCCTGCCCGCAATCCCTCCCAGCATCAGAGTCTTTTCCAGTGAATCAACTCTTCGCATGAGGTGGCCAAAGTACTGGAGTTTCAGCTTTAGCATCATTCCATCCAAAGAAATCCCAGGGCTGATCTCCTTCAGAATGGACTGGTTGGATCTCCTTGCAGTCCAAGGGATCTCAAGAGTCTTCTCCAACACCACAGTTTAAAAGCATCAATTCTTTGGTGCTCAGCCTTCTTCACAGTCCAACTCTCACATCGTGTCCAACTCTTTGTGACCCCTTGGACGGTAGCCCGCCAGACTCCATGGGATTCTCCAGGCAAGAACAGTGGAGCGGGTTGCCATGCCCTCCTCCAGGGGCTCTTCCTGACCCAGGGATTGAACCCATGTCTCCTGCAGCTCCTGCACTGCAGGCGGGTTCTTTACCACTGAGGCACTGGAGAAGCCCCTCCTTGTGTAGCAGTGTCTCCTAACTCTTTGTTCTCCTGAGACAGTACCCTCCGCACGTTCACAGGCAGGTGACCCTGGCCTTCTTTGCACTGAACTGTCCTTCAAGCCAGGATGACTCCATTCACATCAGTCTTTTTCCGAGGGCCCGTTCAGTGCATCTGGTGGTTCTGCTACTGATTTAGTCCTTAGCCAAAAGCTGCAGCCCCAAAGTCTACATGGAGAGGACCTCAGCATCTTGCTGTTTTAAACGCACATCTGGAGGACTTCCCTGGTGGTCCAGTGCTTAAGACTTCACCTTCCGATGCAGGGAATGTGGGTTCGAACCCTGGCTGGGGGCTAAGGTCCCATCTACCTTGAGGCCAAGAAACCAAAACATAAAACAGATGCACTATCGTAACAAATCAAACAAAGCCTTTAAAAACGGTCCACATCAAAAACAAACAAAAAAGCCTTAAAAATAAATAAATAAAATGGGCATCTGGGATCTGACTCCACCATCAGTCCCACACCACCCGACAAAGACGGTGGCCGTCCGGTGGCTGACCCAGCTCACAGTGTGAACGATACCTCTTCTAGCACATTCCGTCATCTTTCCATTAATAGCCTGGTTGATCTGGCTTGTTGGAATCGTAAGCTATTGGTTCCTGTGCCCTTCATGTTTCTCTCTGGTCACCATCTTTGACCACACCTGTGTTTCCAGATTCTCCTGGAATCACACCTGGGCCCTGACCTGCTTCTTCATGTAGCCCCAATGACCTCTAATTTACCTCTGCAAATGTCTCCCAAGAACATCCTCAATTTTCATATATGGATAGCCTGCTCATTCTCACATATTTAATCCCCCAACCTGCTCGTTCTTGCAAAGATCCCAGTGGCTTCTCCCCACTTTTCAGTAAAGACTTAGTCAGAGAGCCCTCTCTCACTTAATAAATTTCTGCAGTGTGCTTATTAGTGCCTTGTAATGTAGATGCCTAAATAATTAAGACTAACCCACACGTGTCAAATTAAATGAGCCAAATACATTGAGAAATTGCTTCAGCCTCCATTTCTTTTATTAATCAGGTTTTTTTAATATAAAAAAGAAAGTCTTTCCCTGCTCATTTGCAAAAATCAAACATGGTCCATGAGAGTCTTACTTATAATAACCGTGTGCATACACAGCCTCTTTCATTGCGCAATACCCCTGGTGGCGAATTACGTGACATAGGACAGGGTGGGTTGAGGTGGCAGATATGGTCAACTCAAAGTCAGCAGGTGATCCACAGGCTCTAAATCTGTAGGAGGACCATGCCCCTCCATTTCCCTGAGAGGTGAGGAGATGGTCCAGGAAGCCCTGCAGGAACACTGGCCGAAATACACCCAGAATCTTCTGCCCACACTCTTCTGCCAGAGTTTGTTCCTGGGATCAAAACAAGAACCCAAACCCAAGCTCCCTTTCTCATTAGGAGCCGCTGCTGATGTACTTCAGATGAGCATAGGAAGTCAGTGGAAAATGTAATAGGAATCATCAGCAATTGTGTCATTCTCGTGATGAACAATACGCGTGCAATTATAATGGGCTGGTTAACGCTGCCTGTCGTCAGCATGTTGCAGTTTCAAGAGGGTCCTGGGCCAGAGGCTGTTGTTCGCTGGGGCTCAGAGCCACCTCGCAGCTAGAGCTTCCGCAGCCCCTCCTCCTGGCAGGCTGCATTCCTCCCTCTTGAAGGTGGTTGTTAGAAAGCATCCACAAATATAGTAAGTAAACATCAAAGGGGCTTTGATCCGCATGGCTTTCGACAGAGCAGGAGCCCCTGAAGAAAGGGCCGAGGCCTTGGATGAGGGAACTTAACATCGTCAATTTGGGCGCCTGAGATGTAAGGCTGTTTGAAGTGAGGGCGTTTTGGCTGTGCCTTCAGACGAGCGAGCGTGGAGAGAAAGGAAGAGAAGTGAGTGCCTTTGGAAAAGGCATGCTCAGATCTGCTTCTCTGCTCTTTACTGATAGTCAATAAACCCCTTTAAAGAATCAAGAGATCAAAGCCCGCGACCTCCCTGGGCCATGGCATTCCGCCACCACCCACCAGGCTTTGTTTTCCTCTGGGGCGGGAGCCCCTGAGCTTGACTTATCTGTGTCTCTCCGGCCCTTTCATCCTGCTGCTCCGAGAGGCTGGGCCTGGACCACAAGAGGTGGGGGGAGGGCTGCAGGAGAAAGAGCCCAGCCTCTCTAGCTCTGGCAGCCTAGATGCCGACCAGCCAGGGCTCAGAGTATCACCAAGCGTCGGGGAAGATGCTGTGATGTATCCCTCCGTGGCAAATTCCTTCTCTAAGAAACTGACGGAGGGAGTCGCCAGGCACCTGGGAAGCTAACAAAGCCTGGGAGGAGTTGCAGTCCCATCCCAGCCTCTGGAAATCATACCCCTTATCCATTTTCCCAGCTCATGGCGGCTGCCACATCTGTATGACTTCAAAGCAAAGACGTGGGGGTGGGGAGGCTACAATAATCATGGGAAGTCATTTAACATTTTTGAGCTTCAGTTTTCTCATCTGCAAAGTGTGAATAGTAATAACCGATCTGCCTCCCTCATGCAGTGGCTGTGGGGAATCCAAAGAGAAACCTGTTTCAGAAGCCACAAGTGCTATTGACAAATCAGGAGTGAATGATAGCTGTGTGTGTGCATGCTCAGTCACTCGGTCATGTCTGACTCTTTGCAGCCCCATGGAATGTAGCCCGCCAGGCTCCTATGTCCATGGGATTCCCTAGGCAAGAATACCGGAGTGGGCTGCCGTTTCCTACTTCAGGGGATCTTCTGGATCCAGGGATCGAACCCATGTCTCTTGAGTCTCCTGAATAGACAGGCAGTTTCTTTACCACTGTACCACCTTTAGGGCAAAGGATAGATACCGGAGAGGAAATCTTGCCTGGCTAACCAAGGTACTCCAGTCCAGGGCTTATATACAATGGACACTGATTTTCAGAATATCGTCATGAAGGAAAATTGGTCTCTTGCATTTGCTACCTGGAATCATTGGTCTAACTTGTTGTTTTGTGGGACCCGAGTCTATGTCTTATGTTTCTCAGCCATCTCCACCCCTGTGCTCCACGCTGAGTCTACGCTCATAAGTGTCTGATGACAATGCTGAATTGTGCCTGAATGTAAGGATGAACAGGGATCCTCAGCCCCAGACATTCACTCTCTCCCAAAAGTACTCTTTCTACCTACACCTTAACTCCAGTATACTATGTGTAGTAAGTCACTTCAGTCATGTCCAGCACTTTGTGATCCCCTGAACTGTAGCCCACCAGGCTCCTCCGTCCATGGGATTCTCCAGGCAAGAATACCAGAGTGGGTTGCCATGCCCTCCTCCAGCGGATCTTCCCGACCCAGGGACTGAACCTGCCTCTCTTACATCTCCCGCTTTGGCAGGCATGTTCTTTACCACTAGCCCCACCTGGGAAGCCCCTCAGCCCCTGTGTCTTCCCCTGAATTCTCCAGTGTGTCTGGTTGTGCTGTTCCGTCCTGCACCCACTGGCTGGCCTCTGCCTCTTCTCTGGCTTCACCACAGTCCCGATGTAATCTGGGCATAGCCCTTTCAAGCCTGGGGACTCGTTAACCTAGAGAGTAAAGGTTATGACTTTGGACTCTGCAGTCAGGCTGCCTCTGTTCAAACTCTTGGATCTGCCACCTGCCAGCTCTTTCATCTAAGACCACCTACCTAACATGCTCATAAATGAGGATATAATATAAAAATGGGGATAACAGTGGTATATCATAGAGTATATCATAGCGGTACCTCATAGAGTTGTTGCAAAGATCAAATAAGCAAATTATTGGCCTTAAGTTATGCCTGGACTGTATAAAATAGATAACTAATGAGAACCAACTGTATAGCACAGCGAATTCTGCTTGTGCTCTGTGGTGACCTAAATGGGAAGGAAATCCAAAAAAAAGAAAAAAGAGAGAGAGAGGGGGATACATGTATACGTATAGCTGATTTACTTTGCTATGCAGCAGAACTAACAGAACATTGTAAAGCAACTATACACTGATAAATAAATAAATACAAACCATAATCACGACATCTTAAAATTATGAAAATCCTAGAAATAAACCTGATGAAAGTTTTGAAAAAAATCAAGCCTGGACAAAGTGCTTTCTAAATGTTTGTTGAATAAGTAGCCCTTTTATAAGAGCAACAAGCTTCACATCTCTTGCAAAAGGACCTTCACTGACCCTTGACCCATTCCAAGCTCACCCACTTCTGCTTTTCTTCCAGAGCTGGGCCTCCAGAAAAGAGGATGCTGTCTGGTGCTGGGCTACATGGCCAAGGACAAGTTTCGGAGAATGAATGAAGGTCAGTGGGAACCTGCCTTCTCAGGGGTGATGGGGAGGGAGGAAGCTCTGTCTATGGCTGTGGCAGCAAGAGAAAGGGCCTGGGGCTTCTCAGAAAGGACAGCAGACGATGAGGCTGATTTCCATGCAGCCGATGTAGGGAAGAAACATTGTGCACTGACTTATGAGCACTGTTTCCCTACACTCTCTTCCTTCCTCCCTTTAGGTCCCCTCCTTCTCTTCCTGTCTCTTCCCTTCCCTTTGTCCCTCACCTACCCACCTGGCCCAACTAAATCTGCTTCTATTATCTTTTCTAATCCAGACCTGACGGCCTTTCTCCTTAACATTCATATTTCTTGAATGCTAATTGAATTAACGGCGCCTCACCGGGCACTTGGGAGGATACTAAAGAAGAATAAGGCAGAGCTCTTTATTCTCAAAGGACTTCCACTCAGAAACCTGCCCTCTTTTCCAACTCCTGCAGCCCTGCCTGTCCCTCTTACTCAGGCCATTCTGTCTTCCTCTAGGACTGGGTCTTTCTTCGGACGCTTGACTGGGCCACAGAAGGCGGGAGGTGGTGGGGTGGAGAAGCTGTTGGTGTTGCTGTGGAGGCTGGGATGTGAGAGGAGTGCTGCCACTTCTGGGCCCGCTGTAATAAAGAGCCAGTCCCCTCATCCCCAGCCATCTGTCTCCATGCAGCTAATAACCCTCTCCATCAGATGCCACAGATTGTTTGTCAGGATTCAAAAGTAGATAAACAATGGCTGGGGATGCCATTTATTCATTAAAGTCAGACAAATGAAGCCCTGGCTTCTCACCAGCCCAGATTGCCATGAGCCGGGCCCCTCCCTTCCCAAGGCCCAGCGTCCCTTGTAGCCTCATTCCCATCCCAGGCATAGAAAAGACAGCACACCTGTACCATCTCTAGCCCCAAACTTAGACCACAGCATAGCTCCAGCGCCCTCTTCCCAAGCTCCTCAGCTGGCTCTCCTCCAAGCCTCTAGACCATGACACCACACTCCCACATGCTCCCCAGACCTAACGCCTTACCAGCTAGAGCTTTGTTGCCAGGACCCATCATGGTTACAGTCTGACAACAGTTGGGTCAGTGCAATTAAATACAAAGAGTATCACCTCCCCAGTTTCACTGCCTGCCTGTATAAGAAGGCAACAGCATCGAGAAGCTACTTCTTATTTGTAGGAGCCCCATGGCTGAGCACAGCCAGGATTGAGGCTGCATTTTCTGCATCCTGCCAGTCAGTCTTCCTTCCGGACCTTTCTCTCAGCCCAGCCCTCCCTTCCCACCACCACCTTCTTGAGACTGCGAGGCAGTAACTTCTAATTCCTGGGAACTGACAGCACAGCTCTGTCCATGGTGCTGAATAGACACATTCGCTTGCTGGCAATGCTCATTAGAGAGCTGAAATGAGGCTCCCAGGGAATGGGAGAACCAAAAAAGTCAGGAGCTGGGATGGATTTGAAAGCTCAGGTCCCAAGTGTCTGACCCCAGTAGAGGGATACTGACCCCAGATCTTGGGGCCTGTAAAGAATCATATCGCAAAGGATGATGAACATGATTCGGCTCCTCCCGCTTTTCGTAAGCCGCTCGGGCTGCTATGACAAAATCCCACAGACTGAGTGGCTGAAACACAGAAATTTATATTCTCGCAGTTCTAGAGACTGGAAATCCAAGAAAAGTGCCAGCATGGTCCGGTTCTGGTGAGAGTTCTCCTTGTGGTGTGCAAAGAGCAGCCTTCTCACTGAGTCATCCCATGGCAGAGAGAGAGAGAGAGAATGCTCTGGTCTCTCTTCTTCTGTGTATGCGTGCGTGCACACTAAGCCTCTTCAGTGGTGTCTGACTCTGTGGGACCCCGTGGACTGTAGCCGGCCAGGCTCCTCTGTCCATGGGATTCTCCAGGCAAAAATACTGGAGTGGGTTGCCATGCCCTCCTCCAGGGGATCTTCCCAACCCAGAGATCAAACCCACATGTCTTATGTCTCCTGCATTGGCAGGTGGGTCCTTTACCACTAGCCCCATCTGGGAAGCCTGTCTTCTTAAAAAAGAAGTTTAAATACATTTCCCATAAAGAAAGGTACAATGGTAATACCCTGAACCAGAGCTTAGGAAAATGGTAAGAAAAACAAATGCACCCTTAATAGCTCCTTAGATGTTGTTCAAGTAAAGAAGAGGGGAAGAAAGTTAGGGGACTAGAAGAGGGCTTGGGAGCAAGACTAGGATCTGATTACTTCTAAGAATGGTTAGCCTTACTTTGTGCAACAACTAAGCTAAGACAGCATTTTTTAAATTAGTGTGTTTATTTTAATTGGATGATAATTACTTTACACTATTGTGGTGGTTTTTGCCATACATCGACATGAATCAGCCATGGATGTTCATGTGTCTCACCATCCTGAATCCCCCTCCCACCCCCCTCCCCCACCCCATCCCTCTGGGTTGTCCCTCTCAAAGTGGGACCCACTTTGAGTGGTTGTCCCACTCAAAGCACGGCTTTGAGTGCCCTGCTTCATGCATCAACCTTGCACTGGTCACAAGATGGCATTTTAACAGGTCTTTATGTCTTTAGTTTGACTGGGCCGGGTCTTGGCTTCAGCACACAGTACCTTTGTTGACACATGCGGGATCTCTCGTTGAGGCCAATGGGCTTCCCTAGCGTCCATGTGGGATCTTAGTTCCCCAAACAGGTATGGAGTCCATGTCCCCTGCATTGGAAGATGGATTCTTAGCCACTAGACCATCAGGGAAAACCTTTTTGTTGTTCAGTCACTCGGTTGTGTCTGATTCTATGTGACCCCATGGACTGTAGCACTCCAGGCTCCTCTGTCTTTCACTATCTCCCAGATAGCATTTTAAATAGGTTTTTCTTGTTAAAAAAGCAAGATGCCAAAACAATGCCCCTTCTCTTTGGGCCTCTTTTCAAACACACACAGGCCACAAAAATGTGTTATTCCTTTCAAAGGGTTGTGATCCACTTGGCTGGGAATGAGCGATTCTAGGTGCTTTAGCTCAATCTATACCCTCCCCCTGCTGCTAAGTCACGTCAGTATTGTCCGACTCTGTGCGACCCCATAGACAGCAGCCCACCAGGCTCTGCTGTCCCTGGGATTCTCCAGGCAAGAGTACTGGAGTGGGTTGCCATTGCCTACCCTCCAGAACACGGGAGTGGGTTGCCATTTCCTTCTCCAAGGCATGAAAATGAGAAGTAAAAGTGAAGTCATTCAGTCATGTCCGACTCTTCGTGACCCCATGGACTGAAGCCTACCAGGCTCCTCCGTCCATGGGATTTTCCAGGCAAGAGTACTGGAGTGGGTTGCCATTGCCTACCCTCCCCCTAGTAAAGATGAACTGAGAATCAAGCAGGAGGCAACAGAGTCATCAGCAATGGCCGGGAAGCAGCAGAGCAGCTTGCCACCCATCTCTGCCTTCCTCACTGCCTGTGGTCCTCGGCTCTCCCAAATGCCCCGCGCACATTCATGCCCCACACACACTGGCTGCTGCTGCTTCTAGGTAAACAAGGAGATGAGGGGGTGGCAAGCAGGTTAAACCACCCTGTATGAGGAGTTACAAATCTCAGCTAACGAAGAGGAGACAGGGTAGGAGGTGGGTGAGTCGGTGGGGCCGAAGGGGAGATGCTGGAGGTGGGTGGGCTTTGGCCCTGGAGGGGTGAGAGGCATGAGGACGGGAAGAGGGAGGGGCCTGGAAAGGAGGCGGATGTCTCTGCTCCCACTCCAGCCAGTCTAGCTACCCCAAGTGCCATATTACACATTTTTTTCCTCTTTCAAAAGCTCACATGCTCAAACCCCAACACGTCTGCACATAACAAAGAAGCATAGCAAGCATGGGGAGCTGTTTTATGGTTTATAATTATCTTGTACCAATACTCAAAATGATTATTACTTCCACATATTAATAATTGAACTGGAATAGCAGCTATGACATAGATCAAGAAGCAGACATCTCTGTCCACACTGCCCTATACACCTTGCTATAAACTGAACACTTGGTAAAATAGTTTTAAAAAATTGTAATTTTTTTTCTCCCAGATGTTGAAATTAGTGACATATTGGGACAATTAGCTGCTTCTTCTATTAAAGATAAGATAATGATCATTATATTTTCCACTTAGAATAAATATGCAAGACCTACTTGCACTGCATTGAGGCATATTTGTTCTGTTTAACAGTATCTAATAGAGTGTCTGTCACCCAGGAAGAAGTGGTCCCCTATTTCATTTGTTTCCTTGTTAATTTTTGTATCTTTTTATTTTCTTTTCCCTCTACTCTCCCCTCCTTGCTACATTCCCCCCAAAAAATAACAGCTTGAGAAGGAGCAAGAGAAAAATAATGAATGAACAGGAGCTTTATAGATCTGGGGTTTATCATAAGCTGGAGTAATCGCCATTGGTGCCGTTAAACTACACAAAGCAATAAAAGAGAAAACACTATTCAAAGATCGTTTAAGGAGGCATGTGATAGTTAATGAGAGGTTTGCTCTACTTGGGAGCACGTAATAGCTTCTCGGGCAGAATCTGCAGCATTTGCAGGAATCGAAGTGATCGGTAAAATGTGTGTGTCTGTGTGTTTGTCTGTGTGTGTGTGTGTGTCTGTGTGTGTGTGTGTGTCTGTGTGTGTTCCTTCCTGTTTGTGCTCAACATATCTGAGGCATCAAGTGGAAATATGGACAAAAATCAATGAAAGGCCGACAAGAAAGGAGCAAATAAAGACAGACTAGGCATGAGCCTGTCACGTTTGTTTGACATAATTGTCTTCGTGTGATTAAGTACATGGTGCTTTAACTAGGAACTGCTGGAAGGAGATCATTTATTTATTCATCAAACAGTCAATGAACACGCACCACAAAAATAATACCAATTTTTCATAATAAGTGCCAGCCACTGGTCTAAGCTCTGGAGCTGCAAAAGTAAAGAAGACGAGATTTCCCTGGCGGTCCAGTGGTTAAGACTCTGTGCTTCCACGGCAGGGGCATGGCTTTGGTCCCTGGTCTGAGAACTAAGACCCCACATGCCAGGCAGTGTGGCCAAGGGAGAAAAGAGTAAATAAGCTGTAGTCCCTGCCCTCTCGAGCTCCAGATAAAAAACACACAGCCACATCTCAGGGTTCCTGTCACCTCCACAGAGACGCTGCCGGGCCACCTTACCTAAGTGAGATTCCCCCCTTCCCCCACCATTGAGCTCCACTGTGACAACCAGCCTATTTACTTGGTGGTACTTACCCTAATTGATGATCATTTATTACATGGTCCCACTAAGAGTTAGTTTCAGAAAGGCAAGGATCCTGCTTTCCTTGCCAGTCCCTGGACCTTAGCCCAGTGTCTCACACATAGAGACTAAACATTTTGAAATTAAGTAATTAGTTTGTGGGCTTCCCAGGTGGCTCAGTGGTAAAGAATCCACCTGCCAATGCAGGAGACACAAGTTTGATCCTTGGGTCAGGAAGATCCCGTTTAGAAGCGAATGGCAACCTATTCCGGTATTCTTGTCTGGGAGATTGCATGGACAGAGGAGCCTGGCAGGCTACAGTCCATGGAATCGCAAAGAGTCAGACACAACTGAGCAACTAAACAACAAAAACAATTAGTGCCATGAGTGACAATGGAAGAATCCAGAAAGCTACCCACAGGTGTAAGGGGAATCTGGAGAAGGAGCTCATAGACAGAACACGCTGACACACAGCACCAGTCTTCACGTCCCCAGCAATTCCCCATGACTTACCTCTCTGCCTCTCCTCCAAAGCCAGCACTACAGTCCCTCTTGGGAGGCCAGGATCCACACAGATCAGCAGGGAAAAGGGCTAGGAGGTGAGGCTGCCAGGGAGGTGTCTGTCCTGCAGCCGCCTGCCCTCCTTCCTCACCCCTCCTGCTGATGGCCCATCTTCTCATCTAGGGCATCGCTAGGCAGGTATTTCCCGTCAGGGCTGCAGGGGGAATTGCTCTCACATCACTCACACACACACACACACACACACACACACACACACACACACACACACCATTCCCTTTCCTCTTCCCATCCTTCCCCCATGACCCACTTCTCCTGGAGAGACCAGAACCACTCTCCAGCTCCATGCACATTCCTCGCCTAGGGTGGATCCTATGCACGGGCAGAATAGGAAGCTCTCCCGTGATGTCAGATGAGGGGCTCTGCCTGCCTCTCAGAAAGCCCAGTCCTCTGTGTTAGAACCTTGAACCACCCCAGGAACTACAGTGCAGCCCGCTCACCCGGGGAGGCCCAGGGTCGGTAGGAAGTTGCTGGAAGAGGCAGGACCACAACCCAGGTCTGCTGACATCCAGTCCAGCGCTCTTAGAATGCAGAAAGAGGGGGCTGAGGCCACAGTCAGAGGGGACACCCCTAAGGCTTTGGCTTGAAAATACAGAGAAGGTGGAAGGGGCAGGAGAGCAACGGGCAGAATACAGGAGACTGTCAGCCTGATGTGGGAGAGTCAGGAAAGGCGGAGAGGGGGACACAGGCCAGGGAAGACCCTTTCTTTCTACAGAACCAGAAAAGGCTCCCGAGCGGTAGACTAGCCCTGGGAAATGAGGGGGAAGGGAGGGGGGATGAGGAAAAGGATGTTTGAGGCAGTGGAGCCCTGGCCTCCCTGCCCAGGTGTCCCTTTGGGGCCGAGGTGGACCTACCCATGAGGCTCCCATCTGCCCAGGCTGCGTACGTGGCAGGGGGCAGAGTCCGGAACCTTCAGAAGCACAGGCACCCTCTGCTTCTCACGCACTTATGGCAAGCAGGTGTGCCTCCCAGCTGCCTTCATCCTCCCTGCGATCGTGGTTTAGTCACTAAGACGTGTCTGACTCCTGTGACCTCATGGACTGTAGCCCTCCAGGCTCCTCTGTCCATGGGGATTCTCTAGGCAAGAAAACTGGAGTGGGTTGCCATGCCTTCCTCCCAGGGACCTTCCCGACTCAGGGATCAATCTCATGTCTCATATCTTCTATGCTGACAGGCAGGTTCTTTACTTCTAGCGCCAGGGCCCACAGTCATTTTCCTGAGACAGTCTCTTCACTGCCTGCCAGAGCCCCCGGGGTACTGGCTAATACTGTCATTTTGTTAGTTGGGGCTTTGGGGGGTGCATTTTTTCTCATTTCATTTTTCTTACTGATGTGTTTTCTTCTACTGGGCTGCAAAGCCGATTATTTGTATAACGTCCCTGTTTATTATTTATGGCAAAACTCAGATTTCCAGGGTGCTTTATGATTGTTATTTAATTTGCTCGGCGCCTTGGAACATGGGTCGTCCATTTTCATCTTCCTGCCTCGATCTGACGGTGGATTTCAGAGCTTTTTCCCAGGCCCATTCCTCCCACCACCGTTCCTACCAGGAGGCCTGTTGGCTAAAGCAAGCTGGGGGCCACCTCGACCACAGATCCTGCCAAGCTCTTTCTCAGACTTCTTTTTGCCCGCTGCTCCCTCCAGTTCTCACTGAGACCTAGAAATGTTGCCTCCTGAGTATCTCTCGAACCCATCCACCTCTGTCCATCTGACAGCCCCTGCCCTCACCCATCACCACCCTCCCCGACCTGGGCCGCATGTTCGCTCTCCTAACTGGCTTCTTGGGTCCATCAAGCCCAGCCCGTTCCCTCCCAGTTCATTTTTCACACTTCAGCCAGAGCAGTGTTTCAAAATGCAAATCTGAAAATGGCGCATTGCTCTTGAAAATATTCCGGTGGCTTTCTATCACCATTAGGAAAAATACCCGAATCCTCAGCATATTTTATAAGACCCTATAGGATCTGGTTCCTACTGACCTTTTTGGCTCCATTTTGCCCCCGTAACACTCTGTAAAACTCCAGTCACATCAGCCTTCTTTCTGCTCCTCCAACAGGGCATGTTCCCGTCTGCCATAGAGCCTTTGTCTATACTGGTCCCTCCTCTCAGGATACGGACCACACATGCCCACACCCCATCCCCAGACCCTTCCCATAGCGGCCCCTGCTCATCTTTCAGATCTCAGCTGAAACATCCCTTCTGCAGTGAAGCCTCCTCAGACCCACCCCTCCCTAGTCTAGACCAACTTCCTGTGTTCCATGCTCTTATATTCCTTTCCTTCCAAGGGCTTAGCTAAGTCTGTACCCAGAAGTTCATTTAGCAGTTATTTAGCTCAGACCTATGGACATCACCAGATGGTCAACACCGAAATCAGACTGATTATATTCTTTGCAGCCAAAGATGGAGAAGCTCTATACAGTCAACAAAAACAAGACCAGGAGCTGACTGTGGCTTAGATCATGAACTCCTTATTACCAAATTCAGACTTAAATTGAAGAAAGTAGGGAAAACCGCTAGACCATTCAAGTATGACCTAAATCAAATTCCTTATGATTATATAGTGGAAGTGAGAAGTAGATTTAAGGAACTAGATTTGATAGATAGAGTGCCTGATGAACTATGGAATGAGGTTCGTGACATTGTACAGGAAACAGGGATCAAGACCATCCCCATGGAAAAGAAATGCAAAAAAGCAAAATGGCTGTCTGGGAAGGCCTTACAAATAGCTGTGAAAAGAAGAGAGGTGAAAAGCAAAGGAGAAAAGGAAAGATAGAAGCATCTGAATGCAGAGTTCCAGAGAATAGCAAGAAGAGATAAGAAAGCCTTCTTCAGCGAGCAATGAAAAGAAATAGAGGAAAAAACAGAATGGGAAAGACTAGAGATCTCTTCAAGAAAATTAGAGATACCAAGGGAACATTTCATGCAAAGATGGGCTCGATAAAGGACAGAAATGGTCTGGACCTAACAGAAGCAGAAGATATTAAGAAGAGGTGGCAAGAATACACAGAAGAACTGTACCAAAAAGATCGTCACAACCCGGATAATCATGATGGTGTGATCACTCATCTAGAGCCAGACATCCTGGAATGTGAAGTCAAGTGGGCCTTAGAAAGCATCACTATGAACAAAGCTAGTGGAGGTGATGGAATTCCAGTAGAGCTATTTCAAATCCTGAAAGATGATGCTGTGAAAGTGCTGCACTCAATATGCCAGCAAATATGGAAAACTCAGCAGTGGCCACAGGACTGGAAAAGGTCAGTTTTCATTCCAATCCCAAAGAAAAGCAATGCCAAAGAATGCTCAAACTATCGCACAATTGCAGTAATCTCACATGCTAGTAAAGTAATGCTCAAAATTCTCCAAGCCAGGCTTCAGTAATACGTGAACCGTGAACTCCCTGATGTTCAAGCTGGTTTCAGAAAAGGCAGAGGAACCAGAGATCAAATTGCCAACATCTGCTGGATCATGGAAAAAGCAATAGAGTTCCAGAAAAACATCTATTTCTGCTTTATTGACTATGCCAAAGCCTTTATGTGGATCACAAGAAACTGTGGAAAATTCTGAAAGAGATGGGAATACCAGACCACCTGACCTGCCTCTTGAGAAACCTGTATGCAGGTCAGGAAGCAACAGTGAGAACTGGACATGGAGCAACAGACTGGTTCCAAATAGGAAAAGGAGTACATCAAGGCTGTATATTGTCACCCTGCTTATTTAACTTCTATGCAGAGTACATCATGAGAAATGCTGGACTGGAAGAAACACAAGCTGGAATCAAGATTGCCGGGAGAAATATCAATCACCTCAGATATGCAGATGACACCACCCTTATGGCAGGAAGTGAAGAGGAGCTAAAAAGCCTCTTGATGAAAGTGAAAGAGGAGAGTGAAAAAGTTGGCTTAAAGCTCAACATTCAGAAAACGAAGATCATGGCATCTGGTCCCATCACTTCATGGGAAATAGATGGGGAAACAGTGGAAACAGTGTCAGATTTTATTTTGGGGGGCTCCAAAATCATTGCAGATGGTGACTGCAGCCATGAAATTAAAAGATGCTTACTCCTTGGAAGAAAAGTTATGACCAACCTAGATAACATATTCAAAAGCAGAGACATTACTTTGCTGACTAAGGTCCATCTAGTCAAGGCTATGGTTTTTCCAGTAGTCATGTATGGATGCTTTTGAACTGTGGTGTTGGAGAAGACTCTTGAGAGTCCCTTGGACTGCAAGGAGATCCAACCAGCCCATTCTGAAGGAGATCAGCCCTGGGATTTCTTTGGAAGGAATGATGCTAAAGCTGAAACTCCAGTACTTTGGCCACCTCATGAGAAGAGTTGACTCATTGGAAAAGACTTTGATGCTGGGAGGGATTGCGGGCAGGAGGAGGAGGGGATGACAGAAGATGAGATGGCTGGATGGCATCACGGACTCAATGGACATGAGTCTGAGTGAACTCCGGGAGTTGGTGATGGACAGGGAGGCCTGGCATGCTGCGATTCATGGGGTCACAAAGAATCGGACACGACTGAGCGACTGAACTGAACTGAACTGAACTATTTCCGCTCTCAGTCTTTAAGTTCTGCTAGGTCTCCATTACCTCCCAGGAGCCTGGCATCATGTTTGCACACAGTAGACATTGAAAAAAGAGTGAGCACAGTGATCTTCTCTGCCCCTGGGCAGTGGCTCCCAAGCTGCTGGAACCAGGCGGCTGGACAGTCACAGACTCCTAGAAGAAACATCAGAAATCACCTGGAGAAGGGGAAGCTGAGACCCGGGAAAGTGATGGGCTTACCCAGAGCAGTGTAACTGGGTGAGCCACACAGCAAAGGATTGAAGCCAGACTTCTGAGCCTAAGTCCAGCCACTTCCCCGTCTCACTGTGCTAAGTCCTTGAAGTGTGGGCGTGACTGATTAAGCGGGTCCAACCGGGAGCTCTGCCTGGTAAAAATGGGTTTGGGGCAGTGTTTTGAAAGAGACTAGAAGCAAGAACCTCTGGAGAAAAGGAAAGGAAGTAGGTCCTTTGATACAAACATGAAGCACACCCCTGTGAGCCCAGTTCTGTGTTGGGCACAGGAGCTCCAGGGGCTGGACACAGCTTCAGACTTCAGGAACCTTGTCTTCCACTGGGAAGCTTAGACATATTTCATGTCAAGGTGATTTTGTGGTTGTTTGGTTTTGTTTTTTCTTTTCAGCCTTGTGGTTAGTATGCTTAAGGGTTAAGCACTGTGGCTTGGGAGACACTGAAATTTAGGCATAGTCAGAGCAGGTTTAGAACCATACCATCAAAGAATCTTGAGGCCAGAAGGGACCCAAGGGTATCTAGTCCACACTCTCTCCTGATGGCTCAATATCCCCACCAAGTACCAATGTGTGTAAATACTTGTGAATACTGTGCTGCCGTGCACTCGTTCACTCACCAACTGACTGACTGTGCGCAACACTGTGCCTGGCCCTGGGCACGTAAAGACATAGTCCCTGCCCCAAAGGACAGCACAGCAATCAGCATGGCGTCTTACTGGCTGTAGCCAGATGTGTACAGAGCCTTGGGAACAGAGAAGAGGAATCCATCCAACTGCAGGCCAAGTGAGCCGGGCCAAGACAGCATCCTGCAGACAGTGACAATCTGAGCTGAGCCCTGGGAGCAAACTCTATCATCAGAAGCCATCGCAACCTACACTTGAATCCCTCCGAAGACAGGAAACTCACTACCTTCCAAGGCCACGGGTAGCCCCTCAGCTAGGCTCTTATAAAGGAGTTTCAAATAGAAAACACCCCTTCAACCCCAAGAGTCCACAGTTCTGTCATTCTAACTACACTGAGGACAATTAACAGGGTGACAGTTAGCAGCCACTGGCCAAAATCCCAGGGTCTCACGCTGTGTCAACTCTGCCCAGGCAAGCTCCCCTTTCTTCTGTCTGCCTCCCCTTCCCCATCCAGCCAGCCTCAGCCAGCCTCAAAGCTTTCATCACTGAATGCCAAGGCCCCCGCCTCTACTTCCCTCCCCAGGGTGGGAGAGTCTGAATAAATGAGAGTGCTTAATGGCCTGCGGTGCCATAAAGTTTTAGAGCTGTGTACCGGAATGAACAGGTTCAGGCTGAGATGAATTATCCAGACCTTTTATCAAAGGAGAGTCAATAAAAACCTGAAGGCGCTCACCCCATCTCCTTGGAGTGGCCGTGTCACACGGCTGGGCCCTGCGTTCTGGAAATAGTCATTGGTGGGTGCGTCCCCCGCCCCAATCCATCTGCTTTCTTCCCTATGCCTTCCCTCCTCAAATGTATTTGTTTCTATGGTAACTGTGTTGTTACTGGTATGGGAGGAGTTTAATGACATTCAGAAGTACCAAATCAAGTCCATTTATATAATGGTCTGAAATACACATAATGGCCTGTGGAATATAGGGCACGGTGACAGTTTCAGTAACTGAGCACAGACTGTGGGATAAACAGAGCGAGGTGGTACTCCCCCCGGCCTCCGAGTCAAACGCACCAGGAATAACCACTATTCTTAGTACAAGAGAGCTACTTCTCAGCCATTACTCGGGAAAGGGTCTCAAAACGCGACACCAAGCCATTCTCTCGTTGAGGAAGGGTGCTGGCTGGACCACAGGTCCTCTGCGCTCACCAAAGTTTGACCAGAGAGTCGGGTAGGGCAGACACAGAGAGGATGGGACCTTCCAGAAGTATGGAAAGAGCAGCCCTCCTGCCCTGGGTCCTCGGGCGCCCCCCTCAGCCAGCCCGAGGTGGAACATGCACTCCAAGAGCTGGTGCTTACGGCACAGGAGCCTGTGAGTCTGAGTCAGACTTACCTTTCAAGCACCCACCGTGTGCCTGGTGCTGGTGGAGGTGGGGTGGGGGGGACATGGCAATGCAAAACCCATGGAGGATGCCCTTGTCTTAGCTCAGGTTCCCCCAGAAGCAGATGCTAAGCACAGACTCGTCCAAGAGGTACAGGAACCTCCCGAAAGATGGTAGGGAGTTGACATGAGAAAGGGAAGGTGTCCCACGCTGGGGGTACTATCAGGCCCTAAATGCGGGGTGGGGGCAGTGGAAGCCTCATCCCAGTGGGAGGCTCTGGGAAGTGCTGCAGAAGCCACGCCTCACAGTCAGGCCACCCAAAGATCAGGGTGTCTATACAGCAGTCTGGTCAGTAACTGGTTGAGGGCTGCTCAGGTTGGGGTGTTTGCTCCCCCGTACTTCTGTCGAGTGGCCTTTGCAGATGGAGAGAAAGACCTCAGGAGAAGGGTGGTGGATGCTGGCGGTTGGGAATTGGCCTGAGGCGGGGCATTGGTAAAGATGACTGCAGCCCCCAGGGAGTTTTTGGGTCCAGTGGGGAGACAGGCTTTTTGTGAACTAGCAGAAGGCAGGGTGATGGGAGAGCTAGAGGGGTGGGCAGGTGAGATGCTCTTGCAGCTTAGAGGATACTGGTTCTGGATACTGGGGGAACTTGGGGAGAGTGGGAGAGGCGAGAGAGAGCTCGCCTGCAAGTTCTGGTGCTACGGAGGCACCTAGGACACACATCATTCAGTTTTCATGCCGTCACAGGGTAGGTGATGTTTCCTCCATTTTGAAGATGAAGTTAGCAAGGCTCAGAGAGATTAAGTCATCCACCAAAAGCACACAGCTAAGGTTCAAACCCTGTTGTTTTTATTTGTGTGTGTGTGGGTTTTTTTTGTTTTTGTTTTTGTTTTTTTACTTTTTATTTTGTATTGGAGTAAAGAAACTTCCTGCCAGTGCAGAAGACATAAGAGACACGGATTTGATCCCTGGGTCAGGAAGATCCTCCGGAGGAGGGCATGACAACCTACTCTGGTATTCTTGCCTGGAGAATCCCATGGACAGAGGAGCCTGGCAGGCTACAGACCATAGGGTCTCAAAGAGTTGGACGTGACTACAGTGACTTAGCAGGCATAGCCAATTAGCAAACAGTGTTGTGATAGCTTCAGGTGGACAGCAAAGGGACTCAGCCATACATATACATGTATCCATTCACCCCCAAACTCCCGTCCCATCCAGGCTGCCACATAACTTTGAGCAGAGTTCCCTGTACTCTACAGTAGGTAAGATAAGGTAAGGTAAGGTGAAGTCTCTGAGTCATGTCCAACTCTTTGCAACCCCACAGACCGTAGCCTACCAGGCTCTTCCATCCATGGGATTTTCCAAGCAAGAGTACTGGAGTGGGTTGTCATTTCCTTTTCCAGAGAATCTTCCCGACCCAGGAATCGAACCCAGGCCTCCCACATTGTAGGCAGACGCTTCACCGTCTGAGCCACCAGGGAAGTCTTGTAGGACCTTGGTTATCCAATTTAAATATAGCAGAGTGTACATGTCCATCCCCAAATCCCTAACCATCCCTTACCCCCATCCTTTCCCCCAGCAACCATAAGTTCCAAACCCTGGGCTTCTTACTCCCACTCTGCCTCAGGGAGCTTTGTGTATTTGGGAGATGGTGGGGAGTGACTGCCTCCATCACCGTCAAGGGCAGACATGACCAAGAGCCTGCTATATATATACCCATGTGGAGGTCTCTGCATAGCCACAGACTGCCCTCTCTCATATCTCCCCACATTGTGCTGTTCATGGGCCCCAACTCAGGCAGTCAGGCAGCCCCTCTGATCCCACCCCAGATGTAAGCTGGACTGCAATACCCACCTTGAGTGAATTACCTGGAACTCACAGTCCTAGGAGCACAAGAGAGAGAAGAGGTAGACAGAAAGGTGAGGGGGAGGCTTCAGTTCCAGTGGGCCCTCCCAGCCTTGCTCCAAACCTGAGGCAGTGGCCTCGGAAAATACAGCCAAAGAGGGATCACACAGACACGCTTCTCTGGAGCAGCATTTCTGTTGCACGTTAATAGGTGTTCTGTGAAATGCAGGATGCATGGTCAAATAAGGTGGAGAGAAGCTGGGTGAACCCTAACTAAACAAGTCTCTCCTACAAAAACTCCCAGAGCCGTTAAGTGACCAAAGGGTGTGGAGAATCCCCCAAAGGGGGATACGGTTCTCAGAGTTCCCTAAATTTACTTGACCACAAAATATTTTCCATAGAGCATGTTTTAGGACTAGGATTTCTTGGAATCCACTTTGGGACATAATGGTTTAAGGCCAGCTCTGCCGCTGCCTCGTTGTGTGAGCTTTGTCAAATGAGAATAAATTAAGCCTGCCTCATGAGGACCCCTGGGCTTCCCTAGTGGCTCATTTTGTAAAGAATCTGCCTGTAACACAGGAGATCCGGTTTGATCCCTGGGTTGGGAATATCCCTTGGAGAAGGAAATGGCAATCCACTCCAGTATTCTAGCCTGAAAAAGTCCATGGACAGAGGAGCCTGGCGGGCAACAGTCCATGAGATCTCAAAGAATCGGACAGGACTGTGCGACTAACTTTCACTTTCATGAGGACCAGTAAAAAAACAGGAATGAAAACTCTTTACAAACCATAAAGTAAATGGTGCTATTATTTATTTACATGAAAGATGGTGCTATGGTTTATTCACATAAAACAAACGCACTCAGTTTCCCATAGAATATTTTGTTAGGAGTCCAAAAATAATAGTTACTCCTATTATTAGTGTTTTTTCAGTAATAAGTTTGGCTCCTGATTAGTCATGTGACCTTTATTTTGACCTTGATCTCCCTTGACCTGTGTTTTCTCATCTGCAAAATGGGTAAACTCACCCTCTTTCCTCCACGAATTTGTTGCCATGATAAAACACACACAATGATTGTACTGGTGCCTTGCATGATGAACCATAAAACGCAAGGCACTATTATAAGTGTTCTAGGTTAACACCCTCAATTCAGTCCCATTTGTGCTCAGACCAAAACAGGAGATGTACTGCGGGAGGGGACTGGCTAGTGGGAGAAATAATAATGACTAATCATTTTCATCCATATTTATGACGTTGGGAGCCTTGTATGAGCTTCTCACTGAGGGGACAGGATGAATATTTCATGAGTGAACACCAAAGGTAGTATTAAGAGGAAATGGACAAAGAGACCCCTGCCTGCCTCTGCCCCCACGTTCAGCTGGGATGTCAGCACAGCTCGAAGCCCACGACTGACCCCGAGGAGCAGGGCAGCCAGCCGGGAGGAAAAGCTCAGGCCTCCACCCGGATGGGGAGCTGTCCAGCACATACTGGCCAAGGGACCCCTGTCCTGGGAGGCAGGAGAGCCGGTGCCCACTCCATATGCCAGCTGGGTAGCCTTGGGCAAGCGACTGTCACCACCCTGGGCCTCTGCTTCCACCTTGTAAAAAGGCATGATAAGATCAGCCTTGCGTGGCTGCTAGGTTCCAGTCCAAGCCCTGCTGCTCGGAAGACAGCTTTTCCACGCACACAGGTGGGAAGTGTCCCATTCAAGGTTTCACGCAGCAGACCACCATGGAGCACCCACCGTGCGCCAGGCACTGCCACGGCCACAGAGTGCCAAATGCTGCGTCCATCGCTTCGTACGCACCACCTCATATAATCATCACCACGATCCTCAGAGGTGTCTGTCCTTACTCCCATTTTCCACAGGAGAAAATTAAACTCGGGAAAGATAAATCACTTGCCCAAAGCCATGCAGCTAGTCGATAGCAGAGTCCAGGGTTGTATGAAGCCAAGACTCTTCATTCTACACCGATGGCACATCTTTGTCTGTACTTATGCAGAGCCCTCCACCCTATTCTGTTCATGCCTTGTGCTCCCTCTACCTGCCCCCCACTGCCTTCTTCCAAACCTCCTATAAGAGGTTGTACAGTCTGCCCTTGAGGTTCTAATTTCTGTCCCCATCCATCAAGACCGTTGCTTCCCAAGACCCTGGACAGCCTCCATCTCTTATCTGGCCAGCCATCGAGTGGTGTAAAGACTGAATACCTTCTCCCCTTAAATGTCCTCAGAAAATGAAGCAAGGACAGATGGAGGCAGTGCCAGGGTTAAACCCAGCCAAGTCTTCTCCACCTCCTAATGGACGCCTCTAGAGGAGGCTCCTGGCTCTTTCCATCCATCCCACAGCATGAGGACTCTACCATCCCTACAGACCTCTTCCCTGTAGGGCAGTTCCACGTTATCTTGGCTCATCCCGTCTTCAGAGATGGAAGAGATTGTTTTAAACCTGCCGCCCCACTAGCTCTTCTCCTGGTCTCTGATGCCATTAAGTTTCATTATAACGAATAAACACCACAATGACATTTATAAGTTACCACTGAGCACAGAAGCACAAATATGAAGCAGATAAACTGCATTTGATCCAAATAATTACTGCAGGCAATATTGGGCTTAGTTTGAGCTGGCAGCCGGGTATCGAGTAATTTATTAGATTGCGTAAGGCAATGTTGCACGTTGCGTTTTTCATTATTGTGTCTCTTCCCCTTCTCTGTGGTCTAAATAGGTTAGGGGAGTTTAGGGCCAAACAAAGACAGACTTTGCTCAAGCAGATTGAGGCTGGGAGGCATCCAGGAATGGCTTCTCCCCAACAACATGGCACTTGTGAGAGAGAGAGGGTTTCAGTTTATCACGAACGATGCTGCCAGCCAAGGGCAGTTCCCTGTACCCCCACCTACCCACCCACCCACTGGCCCAGATACAGAAAGAGGCCTGATGGAGGGGATAAATGGAAGGACTGGATGGAGCCCCTAGGACACCAAGCCCAGTTCCTGCTGCTGCTTCCTGCTGAGTTTTCTTTGTCTTCATCCAAAGACCCTCTCTACCAGAAAACTTCTGTAGCCCTAGGCAGCCCTGGGCAGCCCCAGATCTGAGTCCCCAGACCTCTCCTGCAATAAAGAAAGGGAAGGGAGCAGTCTGCCAGCCAACTCTGCAAAACAAAGCAACGAGAGCTGGCTACCAGCTGCCTCCTCCCTGCCAAACCCAAACTCATAAAGTTTGATTCAAGGGGTTACAATACCTCCTATTCAGAGTCCCTCCCGCCCCATCCTCCCAGCCTTAGTAAATTACCCAATAAGCAACAAGGACTGTAGTTATTGTGCAGTTAAACGGTGTTTGCCCAGTAAATCCTGAGCAGAGTACTAACGGTGATATACAGTAACTAATTATGGACATGAATTCTCTCCCCAAGACGCCGAGTGGTACCAGATATTGTTGCGTTTCAGGGAGGAGGCTTGAAAGCTGCTCTGTCCCCTCCAGTGAAGCCAAGAGTAACTTTCCTGTTAGAGGAGCCATCAGGACCTCTGGTGGCACTCCAGACTGGAAATGGAGATGTCCCGGGATGGGGGTGGGGGGCCAGGCAGGAATGAGGCCTCAGCTCCCATGAGACTCCCATTCATGGTCCCCCATCCCATGCCCAGTGGAAGGGCATGACTGGGTGCCAGCTGGTCCTCCTCAGGTTGCCTTTACAGCAGAGGAGATGTTCCCCATCACAGTGGCTGTGGCAAAGGCCCAAGGCTCCCGCCGTGCAGGGAATGGAAGTCGTTTTTCTCACAGCCCCAGACTGAGCTAAGAAAGCCATTCCAGGGAGCCGGCCTTTGTAAAAGGCTTCTGAACAAGGAGGCAGCAGGGCCGGGCGGGGGTGCCTCTGCCTGGCTGCGGACGACTTTTGCCCTAAATGGTCGTTTACGGAGGTGATCTCGGGCCCAGGAGTGCCTGGGAGGATCAGAGGTGTCCCTGGTTGATTGCAGTCTGCAGGTGAGATGGGGCTTGTGTCCAGCAGTAAGAAGTAGGTGTCCTGTCAGCTTCCTGTGTATTTTGCGAGCACAGCTGGGAGAAACAGTTGTCAGCCTCTGCTTTCTGAAGAGGAAACTATATAGCTCAATCCCTGTCTATGCTTACCGGAGACTGTCAACTGAAGTCCAGAACTGGGGTCAGATGGTTCAAACACCAGCCCCCAGCACACGCTGTGACCTCGGGTGGGTTTCTTAACCTCTCTGAGCTTCTGTTTCCTAATCCATAAAGTGGAAGGGATTCTCTCCACTCCTCAAGATTGTTCCCGTGAAAATAGCTCACCTGGACTTGAGGCTACTGCTTCCAGGGAGCTCTGCGTCTGCCAGTCCCATCCTTCCTGCCACCAGCTCACCTCCTGCAATGCCTGGGCTCAGTGACCCAGCCTCAGCCCATCTGGCACTGCCGTTAACACACACACTTCCTTGCCTTCCTCTCAAAGTGCTTCCAGCATCTCTCCTTTACCAACATCTCTACTTCAAACACTCAAAACAAAGATAAGCGGCAGTAATAAAATTTAGCTTTATTTTGTTTTCTTTGCTGCTGCCTTCTCAGGGTTTGATGTAAATAATCTGAACCCCCACCAGGGCCGCAGTCAGGTGGTGATAGGAGAGGTCAGATGACGGTGAAAAGGGCTGGCATGGGGCACACTCTTGCAGTGGGACCTTGGCTGGTCATGGCTTTAAACCTTGGCATTCAAGTGTCTACCTCACGGTGATGATAGAACCTTCTCGAAAGAGTGTCAGGAGGGTGGATGAAGTACAATAAGGTATGTGAAGAGCTTTGTGATGCGTAAAACATATGCAAGACTTAGCGGTGGCTAATATCCTAGAGCAGGCAGAGGACAGGACCCAGAATCCCAGCGCGATGAGAAGAAGAATTACGATTTTAATTAGGACGCATATATAGTCAGCTCTCAATTGTCTGCTAGCAAATTGTCCCCATTCCTGGCAAATGCTATCACCAGGACTACTTAATGAAGTCCTCTGTTAACATTTCGCAGCTTCTTATTTTTTTCTGATTTGCATGAGGCCCAAAGGGAATGAAAGTCCTTTAAAGGCAAAATTAGCTAAGATCTCCATCCTCTCCTGGAGAAAGTGTGAGCCACAGCGATAGCAGGCTGGGGAGGGTGCGTGGATGAGTACAAAGGGTGATGTTCTCCACCCAACTGAGCAAGAGGCCAGAGGGAGCGTCATCAATGGGTTCTTTTGTGGCTTTTTTAAGTATTAAAAATTCCCAGAACATCAAACACATCCATATTCAAACATGAATACCAAAGTACATTCCAATGTTGAAAATAAGTGTTATTACTTTGGATTATTCATTGTTTTGAAATGTCCATCATTTTGGATTATTCACACACTTGCTTCTCTCTGTTCACAAGATCTTTAAGAATGGATTGTCAAAACCACAATGAGATACCAAACCAGTCAAAATGGCCATCATTAAAAAAATCTACACATAACAAAGGCTGGAGAGGGTGTGGAATAAAGGGAACCCTCCTACACTGTTGGTAGGGATTTAAGCTGGTGCCACCACTATGGAGAACAGTATGGAGGTTCCTCAGAAAACTAAAAATAGAATTAGCAGCCATCCCAGTCCTGCACAAAACTGTAATTCAAAAAGATACATGCACCCCTATGTTCACAGCAGCACTATTTACAATAGCCAAGACATGGAAGCAAACCTAATGTCCACCAACAGATGAATGAATAAGAAGATGCCGTACATATATACAATAGAATATTACTCAGTCATTAAAAAAGACACAAAACAATGCATTTGCAGCAATATGGATGCAGCTAGAGATTATCACACTAAGTAAGTCAGAAGGAGACATATATGGGACTGATGCAAGTAATATGAACCCTTGCTTAAAAAAAAATGATAGTTAGGACATAGATCTTCCCCAAACAGGCCAATCAGCTTGGGAGATCTGCTTTTACTTCTTTGTGCCTTGTTTTTTTTTTTTTTCTTTGCAGCCTTAACCTCTCCCGCTATCAATCCCTGGTTGGGGAACTACGATCCCTCATGCCGTGTGGCATGGCCAAACAAATAAATTTTTTTTTAAATTTAATACATTGAATAAATCAGAACACTGAACATCGGGGCTAAAAGAGAGCACCTGAGGAATTGGCTTCTAGTCTGAACCCTGCATTTACAGATAGGAGCTGAGTCTCGGAGATGGGAAGGGTCGGGCTCAAGGGCGCACAGCTGAGAGGCAGGAGAAGCAGCACCACGTGGGTTCCTTCCGGGCCTGGGTGCTCAGGCTCAGGACTCAGCATCTCTTCTCAAAGGGAACAAGACTCCTGGGACATCATGGGGTCCATGGTCCACGGCCCCGCCTCCAGCCCATCCCAGTGGTTCCCAAGCTGCTGTGTTCTAAGAGGGTATGTGGAAATTTTGTGGGCCCGTAACCGATGCCGATAGCTGCCTCTCGGGCTAATGACAGCCCATCACTGCTCTTCAGATGCACTTTCTTTGCCTCATGCTGCTCCCTACCCTGCCCCCAAAATGGTTCAGGGAGCACGTATTCCAGTCCCGAAGACACAGTGCCCCGAGACATGGAGGGAGACGCGAGGGTTAGCCCAGGCCCCTGGCCAGCCAGCTGCAGGGCCCTCCTGCTGGGATGACATGCAGGGTCCCAGCCTTCACGGGCTGCCCGATGGTCTCCCGTTTCCACCGAGCCCCATGGCCACCACCGAAGCCCGCACTGCTCTTTCTCGTCCTGGTCAGACATCCGGCAGGCGGGGTGGATGGCTCCTTCACAGGCATGCACACGCCAGCGTTTCCGGCAGCCCTTATCAGTGTGTTCTTGGCAGCCAGAACTTGACTGAATGGATGGAGGATCCTCTCCCGGCCACTAATGAGCTCAGCGCAGGCTGGAGCTGGGGCCACAGGCTGATAATCAGGAGGCGAAGGATTTATAGTGCCTTTGGAGTCACCCTGCCTCGGCCAGCCCCATTGTTTTTCATTAGAGCCCCATGCTGTCCAGGATAACCTTGGCGGGCTGCGTGTCCTGGGGAGAGTCGAGAGAGGCTGGGAGAATCGCAGGCTGCCTGGCCGCCCCATCTCAGGCCAGCAACAAAGTGGGAGAACTAGGAACTTGTACCCCTCACCCAGGCTGATGTCCCTGGGAAGAACAGTCAGCCTCTCCCATATAAGCCCCCATAAAAGTCCAGCACAGTTTCTGGAACATTCATGATACTGGCAAGCTTTTCTTCAGCTGTGTTTCAGAATCAAGGCTACAAACAGCTGCAAACAGCAGTGTGAAGGTTGAAAGCATGTCCCAGCCCCTCTCTCTCCCAGCAGAGGTCCACGAGAAACAGACAATGGAGGGAAGCCCTGTCTTCCACCCATTTGTCCTTCTGGCTTCTCTCTATTTCCAATTCTGGTCCAAAAGAAGAATACTGACTTCTTTCCAACCCAAAAGGGCTCGAAGCCTGTGCAAACTTTGACAGGAGTTAGACGTGCTACCCAAGGCAGTTGCCCCCGATACTCCCAGCCTGGAGCAGCTATGTCCCTCTTAGTCACATCAATGCCTGTAACCTTCCAGATTAGCAGATGAGTTCTCAGGTCAACACCCAACGAGAGGACATGTAGCGAAAACACCTCCCACTGCCTGAGCTGTAGTGATGCTCAGTTAAGTGTGAGTGAATCCCACCTTCTTCCTCCAGACCTACTACATCCAGGGTGTCTTCTCCTGAGCAGTTCTGCACCTCTCTCCATCAACATATTTACAACTGAATTCACTAGCCCCCCAACCTTCTTCTTTCCCTGAGACAGAAGTGGCTCCCCCAGTTACCCATTCACCCCGTCCTGCAGCCCAGGGAGACGGGGGACCTTTATGCCTCTGAGCTCCTCATCTCCCATCAAACCCAATAGCTTGCTAGCTCAGTGCCACCTCCAGTAACTCCCAAATCCATTTTCAGCTTTATCCTGATCCCTTATTAGCAGAATTCTCATAAGCAGTCTTCTGCCTTCGGATTCTTCTCCTTTATCCATCTGCCTCCCTGCTGCCACCGTGATCTTTTGCAAACTCAGATCTGAGCCTGTGGGTCAACACCAGGGATGGTTTCTTATCGGCGAAAACTTCTTAGTGTGCATTTGAGGGCCTGTGCAGCTGAACTTACTGTGTTCCCTTGTGCATCCTACACAGGCTTGCAGTGAGAGGGCGTGCAGGGGCCTGGGGGCTTTCCTCAAGTGTCCGTCATTCTCACGGACGACCTGACAAGCATGATTTCCATCCTACGGGGAAACTAAGGTCCAGAGTGACTAGGAAGTTTCCCCAGGGGTGCACAGCTGTGGCTACAGAGCCAGAGATCCAGCATGGACCTTGTAGCATCCGTCCTGTTAGTCCCTGAACGCGTTGTGACTTCGTACTTTACCTACACCATCCACATCCCAGGAAACATTCCCTCCTTGCCCTCACCTTGCTTACCCTTCCAGGCTATTTCTGAAGCCAGTCCTGGGATTTCCCTGGTGGTCCAGTGGTTAAGAATCTACCTTCCACTGCAAGGGATGCAGTTTTGATCCCTAGTCAAAGAGCTAAGATCCCACATGCCACAGGGCAACTAAGTGTGCATGCTGTAACAAAGAGCCAAATAAATAAATAATTTTTTTTTTTTAAAAAGGCCAGTCCTTCTGTGACTCCTTTCCCCAAAAGGAAAGATCTTTCTTCCTTGAGACTTTCTTTATTATTATATAAATTTCAGGAGTACAGCATGGTGATTCACAATTTTCAAAGGTTATACTCCATTTATAGTTATCAAAATATTAGTTATATTATTGTAGAATATATCCTTGTGGCTTATTTATTTTCTACAGTCATTTGTACCTCTTAATCTACTATGCCTCCCTGCTCCCTCCCTGCTTCCTTAACCTACTGGTAATCACTAGTCTGTTCTCTGTATCTTTGAGCCTGTTTCTGTCTTGTTACATCCTTGGGACTTTCTTTATACCTCATTTGGAGCACTTATTATTTTAAGGGTTTGTTTTGTTTTTTTTTTTTTTTTTTGGATGCACCATGCTCTGTGTGGGATCTTAGTTCCCTGACCAGCGATCGAATCTGTGCCCTCTGCAATGGAAGTGCAGATTCTTAACCACTGGACCGCCAGGAAAGTCCTGGGGTACCTCTTATTTTAGTTCCCTGTGCATAGATTTTTCTCCACCAGACACTAAGCTCTTTGTCCTGGAAGATACCTCAGTCCCTCATCAGCATCCCCACACCTGGCCAGGTTGTTGGGGTGGGACCGTCCCCTACCTGTGGCCCATGGCACATCAGGGGTACCGTTACACCCTGTATCAATCAGTTTTATTATTAGGGGGCTAAAATATAACCCCATACCCCCCAAGTGGGTCACAATAGGATGTTCCAGAAATTTCCCAAAGCTCATTCTACTGCATTAGGAGCTGGGCATGTGCTGAGCCCCCAGAGAGCTGCAGAAGTCAAGGCTGAGGCTTCCAGGCACGACCGGAGCCATCCTGCCCTGGTCCCTTCCCACCCCACAGCCGGGCGCTGTCCTGGTGTCAGCCGGCCGCTGAGCTGGCTCCTGCCTCCCCTTCCCTTCGTCCATCTGTCTGCTTCTCAGGACCAGGGCAACTTCCCTTAATCTCATAAGAGGCAATTTGCGTGCTCTGGGCTGGGAGAAAGCTGGCGACAAATAGCCCCGGTACAAGTATTCTTAACCCTTCCCCAGTTGGTCACTAATAACAGAGCAGACGGTGACATCTGAACCTTTTCTGCGTGGCTGGGCAGGCAGCTCCAGGAGACTGGAGCCGGCAAAGGCAGGGCTGCAGGAGGCTCAGATGTTCACGTCTCTCGTCTGTGTGACTCATGGGAAGAAGCAGGTTCTAATCGGTCCAGCTTCAGGCTTGCAAAGCCTCCTTTCCCAGCTCTGGGACCCCCTTGTGGCTCCAGCTTTAAAAGTCCTGGGCTCAGGAAAGGCTCATAAATAGTGATGAAAACTACAAAAATGAGGCGCCCAGAGAGAGGGGAGGAGGAGGTTGCGCACACCCCACACCATCTCCTGACCACCTCCAACCTGAGTTCTGAGCACTACGGAGCCAGGGGATAGCAGGGCACATGTGGAGATCAGTGCCCCTGCTCCGCACATCAGCCTCCAGGGCAGTTGGCTCCGAGCCTGTCTCTCCTGTTACACTAACTAACCCCACACCCCTTGCTCTCTGCACTAGTCCACACTGACCCCCACAGAGGGCTGCCTCTCACACCACCGTGGGACCACCTGACCACCAGATCGGTGACTGGGAACAGACACAAACATGTGTGCCTGTAGGCGTAGCAACAGACTTAGGTCACTGGCGTGCCAGTTTGTCCCCAGAAGGTCAGGGCTGAGAGTTATGGCCGGCAGGGTTAGGTGAGCACCTTCCTCGGAGTCTGGCATGGAGGACCCCGGGCACCATGGGCACAGGGCCACTGGGCCCTCTTCCTACCTGTTCCCTGCCCCCACACCCCTCACCACACACACACACACACACACACGCACACACACACACAGAGTCAGAGTGAGGCAACAATGCCAGAGGCCCCTGGGACCTTAAAGACTGTCCAGACCCACAGCAACCCTGACAGCAGAGAGAAGCCTTGGCCTTCTCAGCATGTATTTTAGTCCCAGGAAAAATTCCACCCCAAAAAATTCTAAACCAGAGGCTTTCAAATATTCTAAAAGAGTGAGAAGTGTTTATTTGAGCAAAATTGTGAGTGGTTGATAAGGAATAGAAGCAGAAAAGGTCTGGCTAGAGAAGGGGTGGGGCCTGGAAACCAACCGACTCAACCCCACCAACATATATGCGTGCACACACACGCGCACACACACACGCACACGCACACATGCACACACTGAGGTAGCCAGGTCCCCAGAACACGGATGTAAAGACATCACTCTTGGAGGGTTGGTCCTCCCAACCTCAGCCAGCAGAGTGTCTCTCCCCTCCCCAGGAGGTAGCTGGAAATTGAGACGTGACCTCAGATCAGGGGCCACACGTGTGTGAGCTTATAGACAGTCATGGGGTCTTCAGCATTTTAGATGTTCTACTGGAAGACAGTGGGGACCTCCCAGAGCCAGATGGTGATGGCTCGCTCCATGTTAATGTGACCTGTGGCGAGTCCCCAAAAAAGAGACTGCAGTGAGGGGCCATGTGGTCAGGGCTGAGAGGGGCGGCCCCTTTGGAGAGCCTGATGGCTGGTAGAGATGAGGAAGTGAGGGGTAGTGGAGGGGGGCATTGAGAACAGTCTGGAGAAGTCATGAGAGATGCTGAGCAGCAAGCAGAGGGCAGGGGGCAGCCAGCTGCAGGAGAGGGCAGCAGGGCTGGGGGAGGGGCAGCTCAGAGCTGGGCTGGTACGGGGTGAGGGGGCCCGGGGGGCTTCTTCCAGTGCCTCCCTCCACCTCAGGCCAGGCAGCAGCTGCACCTGTCCCTCCCGGCGCTGAGGAGTTGAGAGTCCTGCCGCCACCTCATCCTTTCTCCCCACCTTCATCCCCACTTGGACTCAGAGCACAAGGAACACACACGTGGCTCGAAGCCTGGGGCTCCCCAGAGCCCTCCCTGCTCTTCATCCTTCCCTCCGGTGGCGGCCCCCGCTTCCTGAGGTTTGGAGAGAAGGCTCCCAAAGCCCCCACCTGCTCAGACTTCCGCCTCCGCTCCCGCCCTTGGCCTGCTGAGCTGGGGGTTCTGTGAGAGCCAGACCCTAATCCTGACTCAGTGAACCTTGGGGGGGTCACATCCCCTTTCTGGGCTCAGTTTGGAGACACAGGCTCCCCCTCCCCGCCCCGCCTCAGTGTGGTAGAGGCAAGTTGCAGAGTTGGTAAGGTGCTGTCTTGGCACAGGCAAGCCACAGCAGCCTGGACATGCCAGGAGACACATGGGCCAGGGAAAGTGACCCCAGGGGCTCTGAAAGACCCTGGAGGGCCTCTCCCTTCCTGGGATGGGACCATCCTCCAGGGAGGGGATAGGAAAGATGGCCTGCAGCCCCTACCAGGACCACACCCCATCCTCCCCCCAACCTCTCAAATGCAGGAGAGTTCCACTGGGTTTCCTCCCTGGCTCTCTCCTTTGAAGTTCTCTTCAGTTCGAGTCAAGGGCAGGGGAAGGGGGTCTCAGGCACGTCTGTGCGTCCCCGGGGGCTTAGGACTGCCTAGTAAAGGACCGCAGGCTGTGGCTCTGACACAGGACTGCTGGCCTGCTGCCCCTTCTCCATCACTTAGCTCCCTGGGCTTCTAGCGACAGCATCTTCCCATGGGTCTCCCATTCCATAGGACCAACTGGAAAGAATTCAAATAACCCCTGTAAACCTCTTAGTTCATGTGGTTCATTCAATGAAAGTCAGCTATGTATTAATTCTATGAGAATAAAAATACTATTTATAACACATAACCAGCTACATAATAATATTTATGTAATAATAGTATTATATTTTTAAAGATTTTTTTGATGTGGACCATTTTTAAAGTCTTCATTGAATTTGTTACAGTGTTGCTTCTGTTTCATGCTTTGGTTTTTTGACCCTGAGGCATGTGGGATCCCAGATCCCTGATCAGGGATGGAACCTGTACCCCCTGCGGTGGAAGTAGAGAGCCCTAACCACCGGATGGCCAGGAAAGGCCCAATAATGGCATTATATTAATAACTATAACATTAATTATATTAATGTAATATTGCTAATAGGTAATATTATATATGATAATATACCATATTATGTATAATGATATATGTAATAATATTAAAGATTATATGTAGTATATAATAATGTATGTTAATATATAATTATATTAATATAAAATGGCTATATAATATAGTTATTAGTATAACTATGATAATATATTATTAATATAATAATAACTGTATATTAATATATAATAACTCTTTGCAACCCTATGGACTGTAGCCCTCCAGGCTCCTCTGTCCATGGGATTCTCCAGGCAGGAATATTGGAGTGGGCTGCCATTTCCTTCTCCAATATAATAACGAGTTATACAACAGTAAGTGCTATGCTGTGCTTAGTCGTTCAGTCATGTCCAACTCTTTGGGACCCCTTGGACTGCAGCCCGCCAGACTCCTCTGTCCACGGATATTCTCAGGCAAGAATACTGGAGTAGGTTGCCATGCCCTCCTCCAGAGGATCTTTCCAACCCAGAGATTAAACAGACAAAAAGACAAATATCATATGATATCACTTATATGTGGAAGCTAAAAAAAATGATAGAAAAAGCTTATTTATAAAACAGAATTGCAGACATAAAAAACAAACTTATGGTTATCAAAGGGGAAAAGTAGGGGAGGGATATATTAGGAGTTTGGGATTAACAGATACACAACTACTATACATGAAACAGGTCTGCTATATAGCTCAGGGAACTATATTCAATATCTTGTTATAACCTATCATAGAAAAGAATCTGGAAAAGAATATACCAATATAAATATATAATGGAATCTCTTTACTGTACACCTGAAATGAACACAACATTGTAAATCAACTATATGCCAGTTTAAAAAAATAAAAGTAACTAAATAAAAATAAAGCCTGAGAAGGGAGGTCACATGAGCTGCCGGGCTCCACAGCAGGAGGTCACTGGACAAGATGGGAAGCTGAGGCAGAGACCTGACAGGGGGCTGAGTCCACAGTGAGAGGAGGACCCTGTTGGGCCCAGCGCATGCTCTGCTTGGATCAGAGCTGCCAGATGGGGGCAGGGCGGAGGCCACAGAGGTGAGCGCCTGGAGGGACAGACCAGGTCGCATTCACCCCCTTCTCACCAGACAACGCAATTTCTGCCTCCTGGCAGGTCTCAATAAGTGTGTGCTGAATAAACAAGGCATCTCTGGAAGCTTCTCGCCTATGCAATATAATGCCCAGGAGGTTATAGAAAATGATCATTTGCCTTTCACCTCTCTGGACTGGAAAGTCAGAAGTGAAGGAACTGGTAAGGAGATTCTTCAGACAAGAACCTCCCTCCGTGTCTGCCCGTCGCATCCCCTGGGGCTCCTCAGCTTGAAGGGGAGGCCCCTGGGCCTGTCCCACTGGTCCATCCCTTCCTCTCCTCTCCATCTTCAACGCTGTAACCTTCATCTCCTCTAGAAGTGACACCTAGCTTAGGTGCTACTCGAGAAAGGGTCTTGTTGATTTGAAAGAGAAAATCATTCTTAGTGGCTTGAATTTAATGTGCAAAAATTAAAATTTTGCTGAGGACTTCACTGGCAGTCCAGTGGTTAAGACTGCACACTTGCACTGCAGGGTTACAAGTTCGATCCCTGGTCAGGGGAACTAAGATTCCACATGCCAGCCAGTACAGCCAGAATAAACACGAGGAAAAGGCAAATTGTCAGAGTGCACCCTCCCCACAAATAATCTGCAAACCATGTCTTTTGGGGCAGCCTGTTGAAACTCTCCAGAGAAGGCAATGGCACCCTACTCTAGTACTCTTGCCTGGAAAATCCCATGGACAGCAGAGCCTGGTAGGCTGAAGTCCATGGGGTCGCTAAGAGTCAGACATGACTGAGCGACTTCACTTTCACTTTTCACTTTCACGCATTGGAGAAGGAAATGGCAACCCACTCCAGGGTTCATGCCTCGAGAATCCCAGGGACGGGGGAGCCTGGTGGGCCGCCGTCTATGGGGTCGCACAGAGTCGGACACAACTGAAGCGACTTAGCAGCAGCAGCAGCAGCAGCAGTTAAGACTATCCTGGGTACCAATCTCCCTCCAGAAACATTCTTTCCGTGGAAAAGTTGAGGGGATCCAAACAGACAACATGTGAGAGCCGAAAGCTCTCTCTGAAGCCTGCTGGAGTAGATCAGGGGACCCTAGTCCACTGAAGGCTCACTTCTGTTTCCTTCCTCTCTGGCTCCCTTCTGTTGGCCCTGCCCCAACTCCTGGCTCTGAGGCAGCCTCGAAGGAGAAGTAGTGACCGCTCAGTGTCCATTTCCACACCTGCTTCCCGGGACCTTCCCCACCAAGCCCCTCCGGCCCCTCCAGCCCCAGTCTCCATGGTGACAGCCCTTCTTCTCCCTGGGGCACCGACAACTCCGCCATCCTCAGGCTTCTCACCCTCGCCCCGGCCCACACCTCCACCTGGGATGCCCCCTGCACCCCAGCTTTCCAGGTCCCCTCGCCTATACCAAGAGGAAGCAAGGGGGTGCTCCCACCACAGGCCTCCCTGTTCACAGGCAGTCCTGGGGCTCAGGCTCTGCTGCGGAGGGCTTGTTCATCTCAACCCCACCCCCACCCCCACCCCCACCCCTGGCTCCCAGCTGACAACCTGATAATTCTCTCTGATCACACAGTCTCTGGCAGCTATGGTGGCTGTCTTGACACTGTCCTTCTTGCAAGAAAGGTTTTGAGATAAAAGAATGCACTGTGAAATCATCATTAGAGCCTTGGAAAAGGGGCCTGAGAGAGGACTGGTCTGCTGCCCATGCAGCCTCTCCGTCATCCCAGCTCCTCCCTCTCCGTTCCTCCCCTTCTTCTCCCTGCCGGCTTCCCTCGTCTACCCTCGTCTCTCTCTTCCTCTCCACTCCTTCTCTCCCGCTCTCCCCATCCCCTCTCCCTCTGGCTCCTTCTCCACTCTCTCCCTCCCTGTCTCCTCTCATCTCTTTCCTCCTTCTCTCTCTCTTGTTTTGGTGCCAGAAGCAGTCTAATTACAACAGAGAACTTGAAGAGACAGAAAAAGAAAAAAAAAAAAAAAACACCCCACCACACAGAGCTGATGAAAATGTCCTATGAAATCTAATTTGTAAAGCTCAAATCAGAATAAAAAGTGTTACTCCCACAATTCAGGGCCAATTTGATTTTTAATGAGATTCCTCAGAGACCCAGCCAAGATCTCATCCAGTTGAAAACCTACTACCTTCCTGCCTTCCACACACTCTCTCTGCCGTGTGGACCTCTGTCTCTCCCCCTCTGCCATCCCCAGTGCCCCTCGGGGACATTCCCCAGTGACTCCCTTCTCAGGGCCATCTCTTGCTGAGAGCTTGGCCCCAGTCTGGAGCTCTGTGTCCCCAGGATGGGCAGCAGACAGTGTCTGAGACCTCTGTGGCCACCCTGACTCTCTCCCGGTGGAGGAACAGCCTGCCCACCAGGTCCAATTTTCCTCGGCTGTGTATCTGTGTCCGCAGAGTAGGATGTGGGAAAAAAATACAAACTTAGAAGTCATGACCCTCAGATCAAACCCCATTCATTAGCTGTGTGACCTTGGGCAGGTTACTTTGCCTCTCTGATCTGGGTTTCTTTGGTGTAAAATGGGAGCTGTTCCGTTCTGAATAGTAGTCAGTTACGGGAGGGACTGTATGTGAAGCCCAGATGGCACCGTGGGCCAGGAGCTCAGTGGACATCAAGGTCCACTCCTTGACAGCATACCCCATCGTCGGTTCAGCTGTGGCTGCCCAGGAAATGTAGGTCACAAGACACCCCCTTCTTCGGCAATCCCTCCAGGTCCAGGCATAGAGATCCGCTCGCTGTAGAGGAGAACACGGTCCTCAGAGCCAGAGTCTTGGGTTCACAGCCCAGGTCCTGCTGCTAGAGCCTCCCTGGACAATTTAGAAACCTCCAAGCCTCCGTGTGCTGAGTCCCTGTGACACGGGGTTGATAAGGCTCCAGCAGGTGTTGTGGGCACGTGATAGCCACGGGAAGGTACACAGGGCACTTGTGAGTAACTAATATGTGAGGCTTCTGTTAATATTTTTCCCTTCCCTGGGCCTCATGTCCTCATCTGGAAAACACAGATAAAAATCGCACCAACCTCATAGGTTGTTATGAAGATGAACATGCTAACAAGCTGATATCTTTAAATCTCAGAACAATGCCTGGCGTATTGTACCTACTGTGTGTGTCTGTTTACCTTAGCCACGACCTGCTAAGGTAGATGATTCAGGGAGGAGTGTGTGGGGAGGGGCGGGGCCACACTGATGGTCTGCTTCCAAGTGACAGTGAGGCTGGAGCAGGGTCTGCTGCAGAAGAGAAAGGGCGGGAGGATGGGTGGAGACAATGCCATGCTCCCTCAGCCGCATCCCCTGCCACATTACACGTGGACCCACTGAGTGCCCTGAAACTACACCTGGGCTCGCCATGTGCCCTGGGCCCACAGCGTGCCCCTGAACTCCACCTGGACCCACTGTGTGCCCCTGTACTCCACCTGGGCCCACTGTGTGCCCCTGTACTCCACCTGGACCCACTGTGTGCCCCTGAACTCCACCTGGGCCCACTGTGTGCCCCTGTACTCCACCTGGACCCACTGTGTGCCCTGAACTCCACCTGGACCCACTGTGTGCCCCTGAACTCCACCTGGACCCACTGTGTGCCCCTGTACTCCACCTGGGCCCACTGTGTGCCCCTGTACTCCACCTGGAACCAATGTGTGCCCCTGAACTCCACCTGGACCCACTGTGTGCCCCTGAACTCCACCTGGGCCCACTGTGTGCCCCTGAACTCCACCTGGACCCACTGTGTGCCCCTGAACTCCACCTGGACCCACTGTGTGCCCCTGAACTCCACCTGGACCCACTGTGTGCCCCTGAACTCCACCTGGACCCACTGTGTGCCCCTGAACTCCACCTGGGCCCACTGTGTGCCCTGAACTCCACCTGGACCCACTGTATGCCCCTGAACTCCACCTGGACCCACTGTGTGCCCCTGAAATCCACCTGGGCCTACTATGTGCCCCTGAACTCCACCTGGGACCAATGTGTGCCCCTGAACTCTACCTGGGCCAACTGTGTGACCCTGAACTCCACCTACACCCACTGTGTGCCCTTGAACTCCACCTGGACCAACTGTGTGACCCTGAACTCCACCTGGACCCACTATGTGACCCTGAACTCCACCTGGACCCACTGTGTGCCCTTGAGCTACACCGGAGCCCACTGTGTGACCTCAGGCATGTCACTCCTTTCCTAGGAGCCTCAGTTCATCTGTAAACTGTGGGTAATAACAGCTAGCTAGCATTGCAGTTAACCCTCCATGAATAGCTCCATTCTTTCTGTCCTGTAGGGCCTGGCTCCTTGGGGCGCTGGTCCTAGTCCCATCCTGGAAGCCACTAAAAGGATGCTATTATTCCTTGGGTTCCCAGGTTTACTCATAGCTCTCCACCCTCCTCCATGCCCACGGCCCTCTTGAAGCACACCCCCAGAGTGCTTCCGGCTGGAGGTCTGTCTCCTGCCTCTGCCCCTTGTGGAAGTAGGTGCAGGGGGTGTCGTCAGGTGGAAAGGGGAATAGGATGTCCCATGGCCCGTCTGGGGCTGGAGGATGGCGAAACCACAGCGTGAGTGCACTGGGGGTTGATGGGCAGGGAGCCTGCAGCTGTGGCCAGCTCCTGTGAGCAGGCAGTGGAGCTGGGGGCAGTGAGGAAGCCGCTGCTGGGCCCCAGCGGGAAGGGAGGCACTCTGGGGGGCTCTTGTCTCCTGGACCAGCCTGCTCTCTGCTTCTATAGATCAAGCAGAAGCCCTTCCGGCAAGTAACTGACCGCCGTGCTTGTTTCTTTCCTAGGCCAAGTGTACTCCTTCAGCCAGCAGCCCCAGGATCAGGCCGTGGTGTCGGGGCAGCCAGTGACACTGCTGTGCGCCATCCCTGAATACGATGGCTTCGTTCTGTGGATCAAGGATGGCTTGGCTCTGGGCGTGGGCAGGGACCTCTCAAGTGAGTACCCCCAGGCCTCCCTAGGAAGGCCTGGAACCCACCCCTGCCCTACCCACCCACACACCCTCCTAGGGAACCCCATCTTCATAGGCATTTGGGGGGATTAAGTCTCAGCTTTCACTGTAGATTCCATGAGCAGAGCCAGTCAAGGCAGGCCTGGTCCAGGATGCATAGGACTTTGAGGGCCCCTCTGACTTCTGGTGGTGAATTACAAGTAAACCCTCCATTCTGGCTGTCAGTCCTAAACCTAACACAAGGTTGGCTTGGCGGGTCCATTCCAAAGTCAAACACATATCATGTAAAGTCAGATTTCCAGAAGTAAAGCCTTCGTATTTCTTGATCCCAAATGTATTCCCCACTTAAGACACAACCTGGTTCTTCCCTTCTTCCATCCATTGTTGTTTGTTGCTGTGTTTTTAATTGCTAGGTTGTGTCCGACTCTTTTGCCATCCCCATAGCCTATAGCCCACCAGGCTCTCCTGTCCGTGGGATTTTCCAGGCAAGAATATTGGAGTGAGTTGCCATTTCCTTCTCCAGGGGATCTTCCCAACACAGAGGTCACACCCATGTCTCCTGCATTGGCGGGCAGATTCTTTTGCACTAAGTCATCTTGGAAGCCCCCTTTTATCCATTAAAGGGGACCAAGTTGATTGAAAATGCAAAGAAAGCTGGTAGGGTTTAGAGGTCATCATGCGATGGGGAGAAAAGAAAATAAGTGTTTGAAATAAACTCCAGGCCTTGTTCAGCCCACCCAGGCTGGTATTCAGCAAAGATGCACTGGTGGGCTCTGGTGCCTATTGATGACTGGTGTCTGAGCTGCCCAGTTGGCACCCGTGCCCTGTCACCTGTTAAGGATTGTAAATGTCAACCCTTACGCCCATACAGATGTCTTTGCAACCCATCTTCTCCCCTGGGAGAAAAAGGACTGAAATCGTCTTGGTCACTCACCCATCAGTCATTGCAATTCTCCCCTGGCGCGGGTCAGCATGCGGCTGTTTACTAAGCTTAGCACGAACTGTACAATGCAGAACAAGGGATGTGGGTGTCCCTGCCATCAAGGAATGTCTGGGGGTGGAGAAGGACAGAAAAATATGTATTCGACTGAGAAGTAGCTTTGCCTCTCTCCTGGTGTACAGCTGCAAGAAAATAAAAATCGAAGTGCACTTGGGAACAGGATGGTTGGGAAATTAATATTTTAAACTCTGAGTTATATCTTGCCAGAAATGTATATTGAAACATTATAGCAATGGTCAATAGCATCCCGAGGTTTGAGTGCTACAGCCCAGCTGAGCATGGATAAAATACACAATCACATCTCCAAAATATACTGTGCTGCCATAAAATTTAAGTACTATGGGAACCAGCCAATTTCAGGGACTCTGAACTCCCTTACCCGAGAGGAACTGGGGAAATGACACGATCTTCCCAAACCAGAATGGTTCACACTTCACGTGGCCCTGAGCAGGCTCAGCACCGCTGCTGGGTAAGAAGGCTCTCTGGGTTCCTGGTCAGTTGTTTTCAGCTTCAGCCAGGGACTGGGTTCTTGCTGGGTCAGTGGCCAAGAGGAGGCCCCAGGTCACTGTGGATGGCTCCAGGGTAGTCATTGCCATACAGATAATTGACCCTCTGGCATCCACTTCCACAAATGACTTTCTGGGACCAGAGACTGGGTCTTGCTAAGTGCTGGAGGGCAGAAGGCTCTCACGAACTGAGGTCTGCTTCCTCTCCAACCTGACTCCACTGATAGAAGGAAGTCTGGCCCTCTCATTGCAGAACCAGTGAACTCAAACTCTTGGTAACATATTTTCTCTGGATTTGATCACTTGTCCCAAAATAGCATCATGACAGTGATGACAACTATATGCTTAATAAACATTGTTTGCTTGCCTGATAAGAAAGTGAGTGTAACAGTGCAGCAAGCACGAAATACGATTGGGCCCAGGGTTGTGGGGCTTGGGTCTGCTGTAGCTCTGCCCTCTTCTATTTTAAATACGTGGCTCCATCCAGTCCACCAGGAATGATCCCTAACTGAAGACCGATCTTCCTGGCCACCGAGACTGGAAAAAAATCAGTCGAAGGAAGTGATTTATAAATACACTCCCTCATATTGATAGAACATTTTTCTTCTAAGAAGCTCAAATTCTTCTCAGACATTATCTCATAAATCTACAATGATCCATGGGTTATAAAAAAGAAAAAAGAAGAAGGCTTTTTCTCTTTTTACTTGGCAGGTAAATAAAGTCACAGCTGAGAAAGAAATTGATTCAAACATATCTCAAGCCCAATGCATGGGAAATATTGAAAGCAAGAGGAGAAGGGGGCAACAGAGGATGAGATGGTTGGACGGCATCACTGACTCAATGGACCTGAGATCGTTAGTGACGGACAGGGAAGCCTGGCGTGCTGCAGTCCATGTGGTCGCAAAGAATCAGACTCAACTTAGTGACAGAACAGCAAATTCATGGGATCCTGACTCCCAGCCCCCAAAACGCTTGTACCCTGTCTGTTAAAGACAGGAACCTCTCTGGCTACCTTACATCACTGTGATGTTCAATTTTTAATTTATTTATTTTTAATTGGAGGATAATTGCTTTAAAATATTGTGTTGGTTTCTGCCATACATCAACATGGATCTGCCATAGGTATACATATGTCTCCTCCCTCTTCAACCCCCTTCCCACTTCCCACCCCATCCCATCCCTCTAGATTGTCTCAGAGCACCAAATTTGAGCTTCCTGTGCCACACAGAGTTTAAACTAACACTTATAGACTATTACTGTGTCAAGTCCTTTACATAGATAATCCTACATATTCTTCCCCATACCTCTGTGAGGTACTAGCATTGTCCCATTTTCCTGACAAGGAAATGGAAGCACAAAGCAGTTAGAGTAACTTGCCCAAGACAGCAGAGTTAGGGACTGATCGAGCTGACATTAAAACCCAGGCAGTTTGTCTGTAGAACCCAGACTACCCATAATTTTACCTCCCCTGAGAGTAGCAAAAGAGAGTAACGGTACTAGTGGAAGGAGCTAGAACTTGCTCTGAATATGTGATTCTGGGCCTGTGTTTTCCAAAGATGCTGCCAGTCCTCAGAACAGCATCACGACTCGTCGCCTAATTAGGCAAATACAGACAAACCCATCACTGATGTTTTCAGCAGCTTATGAGAAAAGAAGGCGGCTGCTGTTGGCTTGCGAGACAGCGAAACACGAGCTCCGGCCAGGATGCCTACAGGGGGCCAGGAGCTGGTCACAAGGCAGCAGGTCAGAGGGGCTGGGGGCCGCCCACCGGCTACACTGACGGCAGCTGCAGCAGGGAGAGGCTGGACCAGTGCCCACATCCAGCTCCTCACCGGGCCCCATGGAGAGCCAGCTCAATTTACCCGGGCTCCTCCCCAAAGCCCAGCAGAAGGCAGGAAGGGCAGGCAGGAGGGGAAGCCATGCTCTTGGGGCTACAGCTGATGGCCATATAGCATCTCCGGCCAGGCCCGAATAGCTGTGGAGGGCATGCTGGGGACAATCCCAGCCGTGAAGATGGGAGCCTAACAGGCTCAGCCACACAGGATGCACCCCAAAAGCATACTGGGGATTCTGGCGGAGGATCACTGCTGCCTCCACTGACCAGGAATGGGTACCCCTTAACAGCCCACCCCCAGGGAACACTGCACTCCCGTCTGGAAGACTCGTAGGTTATGGGGGTAAGAGGGGCCCCAGAGCACCTAAGAAATCTCCTCTGTAGTGTCCGTGACAAGGGATCGTCCCACATCTGCTTGAATACAGCCAGTGACGGGGACCTCACTACCACCTTTGGCAGCCCAGATCTCTGCTAACACCAGCACATTGCTAACAGTAACCTAGTGTGTCCCTGCACTCATTGCGCCCCTTTCTCCAATCCTTAGAAGCTACACAAACACGTCTAACCCCTACTAAGAGACTGAGAAAAGTTTGAAGGGAGCTATGGCACGTCCCCTGTCTGATCCTGTCTCTCAAGCCTTAGTCTTCTCTTTAAAAGGCCAAACGTGCCCAAATGCCTCCTGCTGAGAACTCACTCTGCCCCAGTGAAGGCCCTTCAGAAACAGAAGCAGTTTGGGGCTGTCAGAAGGTGGATGGGCCTCTGGAAAGAGAGGGACCCTGTATGTGGGGACACGCAGAGGTTGGGGAAAGGGGTGCATGGACAACAGGTCCTGTGGAAAGGAACTAAGATCGAGGGCCCAACAGCAGTGGAGATGCAGACGCAGAGAACTGACTTATGGACACAGTGGGAAGGGAGGAAGGAGAGGCCGAGACGAATGCAGAGTGGCATGAAAACATATATACTGCCTTATGCATAATAAACAGCCATGGAAACTTGCTAGATGACTCAGGGAACTCAAGCCAGGGCTCCCTAACAACCTAAAGGGGCAGGAAAGGGTGGGAGGTGGGAGGGAGGTTCAAGAGGGAAGGGACATAGGCATAACTATGGCTGATCCATGTTGATGTATGGCAGAAACCAACACAATATTGTAAATCAATTATCCTTCAATTAAAAATAAATTTAAAAAAATTGAAGGTCGAGGCCCCAAGACCTGGGACAGAGAGGCTCTGCCCAACCTGGCAGCCACAGCCCCTGATGTATTTCCATTCGACCCATGGAGCCCCAGGAAAACTCCTCACTGATTCACCATGCTCAAGCCTTATTCATCTATTATTCATCGCCAGTGGTATAGGAGGCCCCCAATTTTTAATTGTCCTGAGTGTCACCTAAGTGCTTAGTCAGGCCCTGGGGTCCCGGGGGATCATAGTGAGAACGACCAATATAGAGTCCCTTACAGCTCAGAGTGGCCAGAGGCTCCTGGGCTCCGGTGGGCCGGCCTTGGTCGCTACTTCCTGTCCATCTGCAGCCAGAGTTTTCCCCCACAGCCACTCTTGCTCTTTTTCCAAGCATTTCTGTTTCCTTCTTCTCTCTCCCTCTGACCCTGTCTTCTCTGTGCCTCTGAGCCTGGGTCTCTCTGTCTTTCTGTGTGTGTTTCCTCATCAGGATGTGTGTCTGCTTGGCAAGCCTCAGAGCCGAGCATGCTGCGTTCTAGGGTGACAGCCCATTGTGTCTGTCCACATTCAGCTCCTTCCCACTCTAATAGCAGCTTCTCGGACATCCCTAAACTTAAAACCTGCAGTACCTTTATGCACACACACACACACACACACACACACACACACACACACACACAGACTCGCTGTCCTAGCTCCCTGGGGAAGCTCACTTTTGTGCTCCTTACACTGAGATCAAGGCCCTGCGCTATCTCCTCCTGCTCTGCCGGCCCCCTAAGACCAGCCCCCGCACCCCGCACCCCCACCCGCTGGATGTCCCGCCCACTGTGCCCGTCAGTCATGCCGGCTTCTCCACCCCGCCCAGCCCCCCTGATGCAGCTGCCTTCTCCACAGGTTACCCGCAGTACCTGGTGGTAGGGAACCACCTGTCAGGGGAGCATCACTTGAAGATCCTGCGGGCGGAGCTGCAAGACGATGCGGTGTACGAGTGCCAGGCCATCCAGGCGGCCATCCGGTCCCGCCCTGCGCGCCTCACCGTCCTAGGTAAGAACCGTCCTTGCGCCCGGTCAAGGATGCTGTGAGAAGCAGCCAGGGCTCAGCTCCAGAATCGGGCCAGACTGGAGGGGCCTGCCCACTGGACAACAGGGCTGCTGCCCACCAAAAGGGGGAAAGTGAACATCCCTGTGCGGGACATCGGAAGGCCAGTGCCAGCCGACCCCTGACTCTGCCCAACTCCAGCGTGTTTGACTGCCACTGAGAAAGCGAAAGAGGGCTCCTGGGTGCTTGTTTATTCAGTCAGGAAGCGTATTCTGTGCACATGGTCTAAGCCAGGCGCTATGTTTGATGATGGAGACCCAGAGAAGAAGGGGGTGTATCTTTGAGTTCCTTCTTTATGAATTGCCCTCTCCTGGTGCTGGCAAAGCCCCATCTAGCCTCCTCCCCCATCAGGCTCTCCTGGTGATTCCAGCATCCACAGCGACCACCCTGGCCATGCTCCTTCCCACCTCCACTGCTCCCTGGGAATCCTGGCTCTCAGCAGAGGCCCAGGCTGGCTGCCTACATCATCCCCAGGAAAACCATTGCAGGTTTTTAGGCCACATCACACCTCTGCCCCCTGGTCTTTCTTTATCTCAGTTTCCCTGGGGACATCCTCCTGAAGAGGTCCCCACTGCTGGACCCAGGCACACCTGCCTAGAGACCAGGGGACGAGCTCTGCTACCCCCTCAACCACCTCATCCTCATTTGGAGTTCAGCCCCATCAACTGCCTCCTCCCGCCAGCTGTTAGCATGGAGCCAGGCCTGCTGGGGGCCAGGCCGGTGCATCAGTAACAATAGCTCACTTTTGCATCGCGCCACAGCAACACTTTCAGTCCCTCCACTTACGTTACCTCGCTGTTCCGACGCTAACCTGGGGGTGGGGAAGGTGGCCCCAAGTGAGGATTTGAGGCTCCTAGAAGCAAAGGGCAGATGTGGGGGGGGTGCACAGGCCGCCAGAAGAGGGAAGTCCACCCCCACCCCCTGGCCCGCCGCTCCCTGCCCCGAACAGCTGTTGAAAAGTCTGACAACAGGGTCAACAGCTGGGGTGCTGCCTCCTCGCCGCCGGGCAGCTGAGGCACGGCTGCTCAGAGATGAAATATTTAAGAGGGCGTCAGGTCTACATGGCCAGCATGCTGGGATAGGCCCTGGAGGACCACTCACCCAGCACGGAGCTTGGCTTCTTGAGACAGGGAGGAGAAACTGGGGGCCAACCTCAGAGACCCCCTTCAAGCTCTGAGTCTCCCCCAGAAGGAATGAGAGAAATAAACCTTCTCTGGAGGGTCAGTGAGCTGGGGTCCCTTGACCAGGAAGTGGCGGGCCCCCTGTGTCAGCGGGAGAGTCTGCCACCTGCGTCTCTCTTGAGATATGGCTGAAATGGGACCCGGCCTTCGATTGCTGTGGGGATCGAGGGAAAAGAGAAGGAGGATTTAGTGCCTAATATATTTTCTGATCTTTGAGGATTGCAAAAGGCCAGTATAGATTTGCTAAGCAGAGTTGTAGAATCTTTTTTTTTCTTTTTTAAGAGGACTGGATTCTATTTTATTTGTTGTTGTGGGGGCGGGGGGCAATGCTGACTGTGTCTCTTTTGCTGCACACGGGCTTTCTCTAGTTGCGTCGAATGGGGGCTGCTCTTCGTTGCCGTGTGCAGGATTTTTATTGTGGCGGCTTCTCTTGTTGTGGTGCACAGGCTCTGAGGCACGTGGACTTCAGAAGTTGTGGCACAAGGGGGTTAGTTGCTTCGCAGCATGTGGAATCTTCCCAGACCAGGGATGGAACCGGAGTGCCCTGCATTGGCAGGCAGATTCTTAAGCTCTGGACCACTAGGAAGTCCTGGGTTGTAACACATTTATCTCCAGAGGTTTTACAGCACCATGCTCCACTCTTGGACCCCCTTCTAGAGGGTGAAAGTGAAAGTCACTCAGTCGTGTCCAACTCTTTGCGACCCCATGGACTATACAGTCCCTGGAGTTCTCCAGGCCAGAATACTGGAGTGAGTATCCTTTCCCTTCTCCAGGGGATCTTCCCAACCCAGGGATGAACCCCCATCTCCCACATTGCAGGTGGATTCTTTACCAACTGAGCTATCAGGGAAACCCTTCTAGAGAGTACCAGAGATGCTAAACTGAGAGGCCCCTGAGCATTGCCCACTCCTGACTTCACACAGGACTTAAACAGATGGGGATGCCTCTGGTCCTTAAGTTCTCATCCTGGGATCAGAGCTTCACCTGGTCATACCAAGCCACAGGCCCCTTTTCATCTGTACTATCTCAGGTAGATTACAAAGTCCAAGTTACCCCAGATATTTTACAGATAAGGAAGCTGAGACTCAGAAAGGCAAAAGCTCTCATGGGAGGTCACACAGCTCACTTAACATTCAAAACAGACCCCCGAGTTTCCAACTCCAAACCAGTGCTCTCTGCCCAGTGTCCATATTTCTAAATGCCAGTAGGACTGCCTTTGTCTGGTTGGTGAAGAGCCAGGCTTCTGCGAGCAGAGCCCAGGGTCTGATCTGAACAGACTTAATTTTGTCTTGGGTCACATCTAGAGGCATTCAGCCCTCTGTCTCCCTCTCCACTGGCCTGACCTTTCACTGCCTTCTGGGCAGAGCTGGTTTGTTGGGGGAGATGTTTCGTGAGTCGGGAGATCAGCTGAGGAGGGGAAAGACAGAGTTTCCAGGAGACCCCAGCCAGATGGCCTGGGTGGAATTCCTGAGGCCAGAAAGTGAGCCTAAGCTGGTGTTTGTCCATCAGCCTTTCATACAGACCACAACACCACTCCTCCAACTTCCTCAGACTCTGCCACAGTCTTCCCTGACTCCTCAAGGGTACCCTAGGTCCCCATCTCTCACCTGTTCATGTAGGTCCCCAGCCCTGAATGGTCCTTTGAGTCTCCACCCTAAAGATAGTCCTATGGGTCCCCTCCCTGAGCTGGCCCTGCAGGGCTCTGGCTGAGTTTCTCTGTGGCACACAGCCCCATCTACTGCCCTGGAGGGCAGCCCTGCCTGCAGACACTGACCTAGCCTTTTGGAAAGGGAGCCTGTCTACTCACAGTGGAGGACCGACGGGGCTTCTCCAGTGCCAGTGGAGGAAAGAGGGCTGTTCCTACCCTGGCCTGCCAGCTTCTCAACCCAGATCCCATCTGCTTTGCCATGACATCTCAGCCTGGGAGTGTCCCAGCCAGATCCCCAAGGCTGGAAAAGGGGGACCCCAAGGGGGGATGCTGCCTTCCCTGTGTTCCAGGAATGAGAGAGGTTCCTAATTTTGTCTGTATTTGCCTGGATAGATTTTTTATTAAACAAAGAGCCTGATTAGAACCTGCAGAAGATGTGAGAGCAGAATCAGATGGTATTCCAGCAAAATTGCAAAGCAAACACTGGCTGGACCAGAGGGAGACCCCCAGGGGTCTTCCATCAAAGCACCAAGTGAGAAGGGCAAATACAAGAGATTATATAGCCAACAGATGTGCATTGTTAAAATATGCATCTGCCGGCAGCCTGCTTGGAGAAGCCAAAGGGCTAACTCAGAGTCTGCAGTGCTCCAGGGAGGGCCTGGGAACCCGGCCCAGCAGCCAAGCCTAGAGTCACAGACACGTTAATTAGCCTTGTGTTTCCAGCTCTCAGATGCAGTCAGGTGGGGCGCAACTGTGAGCTGAGGGTCTGCTACCCCAGGGAGGCAGAGGGAGGGAGCCAGGGAGACAGAGAGGAAGAAGGGGAAGAGGCAGCTCCTATGAAGCTGAGCAAGGTAAGGACTGGGCACCCGCCCACCCCCAGACCATCCCTGGAATCATGGTGTCAGAGACAGGGCCACAGGCCTGGAGACAACAGTCATGGTCCTGCCATTAACCAGCTGTGGGCTGGTCACTCAGCCTCTCTGAGTCTGTTTCCTCATGTGTGAAATGATACACACTCCTATTTCTCCCACTTGCAGGAACCTCTGAACTGAAAAGTACCAAAACCGTCGCAGGGCCAGTGGGGTAAGGGGGCAATAGCATTTGATCCTCCTAACTTCGTGAAAGCAGGATGGCAGCAATCTGGGGAGGGGACCCAGAGCTGGAGGACATGGGCACCAAGGATCTGATCAACAAACATGTGCTGAGCATGTATTAGGTGCCAGACACTAGAGACTCATTAGTAAACGAGAGAGAAAAGCTCCCCTGCCCAGTGGAGCTTGCGTTCGAGCAGAGAGGCAGTCACTGCACAATAAACATTAAGCCAGCACGTTGTGTGGCTGCGTAGGGTATCAGGTGGTAACACGTGCTATGAAAACGAGGGAGCAGAACAAGGTAAGGGGGATTGAAAATCAGGGGCTGGAGGAGGACTGTGGATGTCAAGTTAATTATTGAAAAAGGGATTTTCCCAGGCTTCCTCTCCTATTCCCTCTTCTTCCTGATTCGTTTTAATATTAACTCTACTGCCTCGTGGCTCCCAGTAGAAACAACGCTTCCTACATCAACATGAATTATTTAACAACGGAGAGTAAGCCAATTTAAATCAAGAGGGCAGCTTTAAGATGATGTAAACCCCACATACTTTGGGGCAGACAAATAAGGTCCACATGTGTCTTCCCTTCGTCTCTGTCTGCAGCTCTCCCAGCTGGGGAGCTCTCAGGCCTGTACGTCCACAGCGCCGGTGGCATCCCCCAGTCCCCAGTCCCCTAACCTTCTGGGCAGGTGGCTCCAGAGAGAGAGCACAAGCCAGGTCCCACAGCAAAGGCAGGCGGAACTGAAGCGGGCCAAGAGCACCGGCTTCTAAAGTCATTCTCTCAGAAACCGGTGGTGAGAGCGCCACCCGGTCACCCTGTCAGGGATGGGGGGCGCAGTCTGAGCAGATCTTCAGGGGTGAGGAAGCACCACCACAGAGCAAAGCCCAAGCTCCCTCCATGGCACGCGGGGACCCCTAAGGCCTGCCCTCAGCTTGCTCTCCAGCCCCTGCTCCTGGATAATGACCAGCTCGCAGGGCCCCCTAAGGCCTGCCCTCAGCTTGCTCTCCAGCCCCTGCTCCTGGATAATGACCAGCTCGCAGGGCCCCCTAAGGCCTGCCCTCAGCTTGCTCTCCAGGCCCTGCTCCCAGATAACGACCAGCTCACGGCACCCTCCACTCACCACACCCCTGTGCCTTAGCTCGCATGTGCTTCCGCCTGGAATGCGCTTCCCAGCCTCTCTTCTCTTGGCCGCTTCTTGCTCACCTGTCAGGATTCATCTTAGATATCGCCTCCTCCAGGAAGCCCTCCCTGAACGCCACATGGCCTGGCTGTCCTGCTCTGGGCTCCCTTAGCCTTCTGCCCCATCTCAACCACAACACTTGCCACGTTCTGTTGAAAGCCACTGTTCACACATCTGGCTCCTACACTGGGTGTCTGAAAGGCAGTGTGCAGCCTTCATGCCCAGCCTACAGGCACATGCCAGGGCCTCAGATAGTGTCCCCCAGGTGACTGTAGCGACAGAGGTGGGACTGACTAGTGGGATCATACTGACTCTCATCATGAGAAAAGTACCTGGTAGATAATACATCCTCGATACACAGGAGAGTTGTGTTGTGTTTATAGAGGCAACACGGCTTCACAGTTAAGAGCCCACAGCCAACTTGCCTGCACTTGAAACCTGTGGTGTGACCTTGGACAGGTATTCAGCCCCTCTGTGCCTCAGTTTCCTTGTGTGTAAAATGGGGAGATAATTTTATCTGTCCCCTTAGTCTTAGAAGATTTCATGAAATAATACACATAAGGCATTTCTCACAACAGCACCTGCTATGCCACAAGGCAGGCAGGCATTGGCTGCTGTTACTATACCTGTTGTTGTTACTGCTATTCCTGCAATGCAAAGAGAAACCAACAAGCGACTCCTCCTTCCTGCGGGATCAGGCGGCTGTGTCCCGGAGAAGCGGTTCCATCCAGCAGGCAGGCAGAAATCCACGAGTCCTGCAGGCCTCTCCAGGCTCACACACCCGGAAAGACGAGCAGAATTGATTTCCTTATCTCCTCATTAAGTGAGTTTTGCCTGGGCCCCGGCTTGGTCTTAGGTGCTGTATCGCATTTGTGCTGTGCGTCTGCTTCCTGCCACATTCATTACCCTGCAGTCACCCCCAAATTGGGGCAGCAAGCAAGCCGGAGGTGGGAGAGAGAAGAGCAAGAACAATCTCCCTTCTCTCCCGACGCTCCAGGAGAGAGGTGGTGCCCAGGCGGCTGTACTCCTAGCCATGCACACCCGCGGCCACCCCAACTTGCTCTTCCCACCCTCTTCCTGCTCCCCTGCCCTCTTGGGAGCCCAAGCCACCCCAACCCCCTCTGGGCCAGTGGCAGATTCTGCTTCTCCCCCTGTTTGGCCACTGTGCGCCCCTCTTTGACTTCTTGCTCTAACTCTGTGCCCAACTGCTCTTGTAGGTTACAAGGTGGGCATGGCTTTAGGGATCATTGAGTTACTTGAAGCTGACAAATGGTCCCTCGATTCCAAATTACAGTATAAGCTCCCTGGGGGTGGAGTCTTGGTCTCTGAGGTCCACACTTGGATTCAAGGCCAGATGCTCCCTCCAAAGCAGTTGCTGATGGGAGATCGGCAGAGATGGGATGTCTCCCTGAAGGTCCCTGTAGCCTCTGGGTGGTGTGTGGACTTCAGAGCTGAGTCATGATGGCCCTCTTTCTATGTCTAACGGCGCCCCCCACCACAGTCCCCCATTTCCTCTAATCGGCCATGTTTCGTGGAAAGGAGCCCACCCGCATCTCCTTGTTCTTCATCTCAGCCTCATTGGGCTGTCAGGAGAGGCCGCTCCTCCCTGGCCAGGGCCCATCCATAACAGAGGGGAGTGCAGGGAAGAAGGGGACCCACAGATGCTGGGCAACCCCCCAAGGCTCCAGAGAGGTTGGAGACCCCTCAGGGATGGAGTCAAACCCAGCGCTTCCCCTCTTGGCCTGAATGTAGGTGGCAGGGGGCAGGCGGGTCCCTCTGAAAAGAGAGGGAGCCCTGATGCAAGAGGTGCACACACCCCCCCTTACCTCACCCAGCATCGCCAAGGGCAGTCGGAACAGACTCAGCCGATGAGAGAAGAGCTAAGCTGTCTGATCAAGTGGCCTTGCCGAGGTGACCTGATGCCTGATGTCACCTTGGGAAGCTCTTACCACTCAACGCTGGAGGTGCCCCCACACGGCCACCCCAGGGCCAGCCCCTCCCCTCCTGTTCCAGCATCTCTTGCCTTCAACCCCAGCCCAAGGGAAGGCAGGAAGGTTAGCTGGAGTCCACCCAGTGTCTGCTGTATGCAAGGCGCTCAGCTTCCTGCTCCTGCCCTCCACCACTCCATTTCTAGTTCCTTGCCCCCCCAACACCGCCCCCAACTACCACTAAATGACCTGGGCTCTCCGGGGCAGCCCTGCCGTCCACCGTGCCTGGGGCACCAGCACGTCTCCAGGTCCAAGCCAGACCAGGGCCCTAGCCTGGAAGTGAGGCAATGAGCATCGTTGCCCTAGTCCCACCACTGACCAGCGGTGAGCCATGGGATCCCCAAGTTTAACCTCTTGGGACCCGCTTTCCTTCTCCTGGGGAAAATGAGGAGCTGGAAAGATGACATGGAGAGCCACTCCACAGTTTGTGCTTCTTTCTCATTCCATCCTGGTTCAGGGGTCACTGTTCCCTGAGTCCTTTCCCCTTGCTCTTGAGAGCAAGGATAGTATGTCCTTCCGCTGCTGTAATCAAGCATGACCCTAAGAGATGCTGAACAGACTCCACTACTCAGCCGAGAGGAATGTGGGCTCAGGCCATGGAGATTTGCAGAAATCAGGCCCTGGATCCTCTGGCGTCCACCGTTCAGTGTGAAACCGGCAGCTCCATGGCTGCGTATGAGATTCCAGACACTTGCCTGTCGCATTCAGAATGCAGCTGCCTCGAGGTGGCCTGCACCAGTTCTGCCATCACTACTTCCTCTGGCATGGACTTGGCCTCCCACATCCCTCCCGCCTGACAAAGCCCCGTCAAGAGCCTGCCTCTCTCCAGGTAGCCTCCTGGGTCCTCTGTCAGGAAACCTAACTGGGTCCCTATTTGTGCATCCGTATGCACGGTGCACGAAGGACAAATGGACTGGTGTGCACAATTACCCACACACACACACACACACACAAGTTCACAGCTTGGCAGATTCATCAGTGCCCCCATGGTGGAAAGACACAAGGCCCCTCAATTAAGACTATAGTCACTGCTGCATGCTAAGTCACTTCAGTCGTGTCTGATTCTTTGCGACCCTGTGGGCTGCAGCCCACCAGGCTCCTTTGTCCGTGGGATTCTTCAGGCAAGAATACTGGAGTGGGTTGCCATTCCCTTCTCCAGGGGATCTTCCCAACCTAGGAATCAAACCTGTGTCTCTAACATCTGCCTTGGCAGGCGGGTTCTTTACCACTAGCGCCACCTGGGAAGGACAGTCACTGTCGGGAAACGGAGAAATCTCAGTGATGCCACAAAAGTATTGACAGGCCCAGAAAAGGATGGAGCTGGTGGCGCATGTCAGCCCAGCACAAGGCCCATTTCTCTACCGAGTCCCCTTAATGAGAAATGAAGCTGAGGGAAGAGTCCTAGCAGACTTAGAGGGAGGGGCAGGGCCAGCCAGGCCCCCGGGGGTGAAGGGCCCTCTCCTGGCTCCAACCTGTGGGGCAGAGTGGGTGTCACCCCTGGGATTCTGCCCAAGCCCAGAGCTGGGGAGTGCCTGAGAGGCCGGGGCTGGGCAGGGAGACCTTGAAAGGGTAAGAATAACTCACTACTTCTCCACTCCGACCTCAGCCCAGCCTGAGAGGAGGGTTTCATGGCAAATTATGGATTTAAAACTAGCAATGAATCTCCATTACAGCATGAAATGAGAAAGGAAAATGCCACTAAATGGAAGCCTTCCCCCAGCAGCCAATGGGCAAGGGAGGGTGTCGTGTTAGGAGGAAGGAGAGAGACGAAGCTACACAACCCGAGGCAGGCTCCCAGGAGCACTTCTGAGAGCCCCCACACCCAGGGCCCACGGAGGACCCCACAGAGATGGAGGATATGATGCCGCCAGCAGGAGCTAGGAGCCAGTCTCTCCCCACGGGCAGTTTTCTGCAGAGGAAGTATGCATGGATCTACGTCAGGACTGGGGGCGGCCAGAGCTTTGTCATCTTGCCGCTGTGTCGCCATGAGCCCCATGTCATAGGTCTAGCTAGAGAGGAGCAATTCAGGGACCTTGACCCACTGCTGGGCCATCCACACAGAGGGGCTTTTTACCCCCTCACCATGTCTGGCAGGCAGGCCTGAGGTTTCCTTTCGCAGATACAGAGGCTGACGTACAAAGAAGGCCATTCACTTGCCCCAGGTCACTCAACAGTTAAGAAAAAGAGCTAGAATCTGAACTTGGGTCTTTCTGGCTCGAAAACCTTTGCCCTTTCTTGCTAAGTCATGTCCCTCCCCTTTCCCCAAATTCTCTGTTGAGAATTACTGCTGCCTGACTCCTCCCCTTACGATCACAGGTCTCTTTCCAGCCCCAGGAGCTCCGGGAACCCTGTCTGAGCCCTGTGGCCACCCAGGCCCCCAGAGTCAGAGGGGCAGCCTTGCACAAAGAACCAAGGCTTCAGAAAACCCTTCCTGGCAGCGCTGTTCCCCAGATGCGCCTTGGGAGCCAGGGCCCCTAGACCCACAGCATCCATTTTCCGTCCCATTAAGTCTCATCATCAGGGGAACCGCCAGCAGCTTCTTTTCCCATTGCTCTGGGTCTCTAAATTATTCTGTCCTTTGCGGGGGAGGTTTTCCTGACTGGGAAGTTTGTAAGCCCCTAGAAACCGCACGACTGCCTCCATCTCACGAAAATACATAGCTGAGCCCCATAGCCCACAAAGACTGGTTTCCAGAAGAGTGTCACATTTTCACAAGTCGATCAAGGTGTTTGTAAATGTTTATTGAAAGGGAGAACTTTCCATATGTAAATATGGCAGGAGCGTGTGATGTGAGCAGCTGAGAAATCACCAGTGCCAGGAATACCCTTGCAGCCTCCAGAGTGGAAGGCAAGAAACAGGGCACAGGCTATGACTTCACAGCCATCCCTCTGAAAGAGCTGGCCCTGCTCGAGCCCCAGACACACCCTCCGCTCGCTTCCCCTCTATCTACGCACAGAGATAGACACACATTCAGCAGGATGATGGAGGAAACTTGTTTTGCACATGGGTCGACGGCCGTCTGCAGAGAAATAAGCCGGGGGATGCACGATCCCTTTAGAGGGAAAATAAGTTCCCTCTGACTCTGCGAGACAGACAACAGTGGGCTTTGAGCAAGGGTCACCTGAGACTACCCTGTCCCTCCTCCTGCCCCAGCCTCAAATACCAACTTGACCTGGGCAACAGTTCTACTAAGAACCAATAGAAGCCCCCCAGAACCAAACCTTGGTTAGACAATGTTAGAGCTGGAAGTGTTGCCAAAAGTGGGGTCTGGCTGCCCGCCACTTGAAGGCTAATACTCAAGAAGCAAAGTTGGTAGAAAGGAAAGTTGGCTTTATTCCAGAGGTCGGCATCCGAGGAAGAGGGTGGACTTGTGTCCAAAGGTTGACTCCCTCAGTGGGCAAGGGCTTCTAAAGGGGAGTTTCCAGGGTTTGTAGGTGGAGGGAGGTGGTCCTCTTGAAACTGGTCATCGGTGGTCTGACCAGTGTCATCTTGACTCTTTTAAGAACAGTTAGTCTTCAGTTCCTGGTGGGCTGCCGTCTATGGGGTTGCAGAGTCGGACATGACTGAAGCGACTTAGCAGCAGCAGCAGTCTGCAGTTCCAGGGCCAGTTTATTCCCCTCTCTTTGAGATCAGTTCTCGGAATTGTTGCAGCTTATGTAATGGCTACAGTCTGATCATCATGTAATTAACTTCTACTGGAGCGACTGAACTGAACTGAACTGGGTGGAGGTTCTGGTGTCTGCAAAACAGCTCACAGGATATGGCTCAGAATATTCTCTATAGCTCTTAAAGAGAAAATGAAAGTCCTGGACTTTGCTTAATGACTAGACAATTATTTTTTGTCCTGTTTAGCTGTTTTCTTTTGCTTCTCCATTTTCTCACTTCTCTGATAAAACTTCATCTTTGGCTAAAGTTTTTCTACACACAAAAGGCAGGCAGAGGACAAGGGGGAGATAAGCCATAGGGTCCTGCTCCAGATTTCAGAAGAAATCTGCCAATGAAGGCTTCTTCCTTCATTCTTTTTCTTTTTTAATATTTATTTTTATTATTTATTTATTTACTTGGCTGAGCCGAGTCTTAGTTGCGGCCAGCAGGATCTAGTTCCCTGACCAGGAATTGAACCTGGACCCTTTGTATTGGGAGTGCAGAGTCTTAGCCACTGGACCACCAGGAAAGTTCCATTTCGTTCTGTGTTTTCAATTTACCTGTATGCACCTTCTGTACGCCTGGCACTCTCCTAGGCACGGGAAATGTGTATATGATCAAAACATTAAAATCTCCTGCCTTCGTGGAACTTATATTCTAGCAAAGGGAATTGGGCAGTAAACAATAAATATAAGAAGAGAATGTTATAGTTTATTAGAAGGTGTTAAGGGCTATCAAAAAATGTAAAGCAGAGTGTAAGAGATAGGGTTTCCTGGAGAAAAGGGCACGTTGAGCAGTCAGGGTGGAGTTCTCAGAGGAGGTGACCTTTTTCATCTTCCCCCTTATTTTTTAAGAGTTTTACTGAAGTTAATTTATATACCGTTAAATCCACCCCTTTTACTTGCGCAACTCAGTGGTTTTCAGTGAATATATAAAGTTATACAACCATGGCCATCACCTACTATTAGGTCATTTCCTAAAAAAGATCTCTTGTCAATCTCTGCTCACAGCTCCAGGCCCAAGCAACCACTGATTAGCCTCGTGTCTCCATGAATTTGCCTTGTATGGGTATTTCATACAAATAGGCTCTTAAAATAAGTGGCCTTTGTGTCTGTCTGGCTTCTCGAGTTAGCATTACGTTTTTGAGACATCTGTGTTGTAGCAAGTGTCCATAAATGATTCCTCCTTTTGTGTGATATTTATTCACGTGTTCATTTGGCTGCACTGGGGTCTTAGCTGTGGCACACAGGACCTTTCGCTGGGTCATATGGGTATCTCTAGGTGCTCAGGCTTAGTTGCCCCGAGGCATGTGGGGTCTTAATTCCCTGACCAGGAGTGGAACCCATGTCCCCTTTGGAAGGTGGATTCTTAACCACTGGACCACCAGGGAAGTCCTGTGTTCATATCTTTTTGTCGTTCAGTAGTATCCCATGGTATGCTGGTGGTGGCTGTTCAGTCGCTCAGTCATGTCCAGTTCTTTGCGACTATGTGGACTGTAGCAACCAGGCTTCCCTGTCCTTCAGTATCTCCTGGAGTTTGCTCAAACTCATGTCCATGGAGTCAGTGATGCCACCCAACCATCTCATCCTCTGTCTCATCCTCATCTCATCCTTTTTCCTCCTGCCCTCAGTCCTTCCCAGTATCAAGGTCTTTTCCAATGAGTTGACTCTTTCCGCTCAAAGTATTAGAGCGTCAGCTGCAGCACCAGTCCTTCCAATGAATATTCAGGGTTGATTTCCTTTAGGAATGACTGATTTGACACCCTTGCTGTCCAAGGGACTCTCAAGAGTCTTCTCTAGCACCACAGATGGACCTTCTTTATGGTCCAACTCTCACATCTGCACTGGAAAAACCATAGCTTTGACTGTACAGACCTTTGTCGGCAAAGTGATGTCTCTGCTTTTTAATACACTGTCTAGCTTTCTCAAAGCTTTTCTTCTAAGGAGCAAGTGTCTTTTATTTTCATGGCTGCAGTCATGGTCTGCAGTGATTTTGGAGCCCAAGAAAATAAAGTCTGTCACGGTTTCCATTTTTTCCCCATCTATTTGCCATGAAGTGATGGGAACAGATGCCATGATCTTCATTTTTCGAATGTTCAGTTTTAAGCCAACTCTTTCACTCTCCTCTTTCACCTTAATCAGGAGGCTCTTTAGTTCCTCTTTGCTTTCTGCCATTGTATAGTTAGATATATTTTGCTTATTCTTTCATCACCTGATGGACATTTGAATTGTTTCCAGTTTGAGTCTGTTATGACTAATGCTGCTATGAGCATCCACACTCACATGGTGGCTCAGTGGGTAAAGAATCCACCTGCAATGCAGGAGCCGCAGGTTCAGTTCTTGGGCTGGGAAGATCCCCTGGAGGACAGCATGACAACCCACTCCAGTATTCTTGCCTAGAGAATCCCATGGACAAGAGGAGCCTGGTGAGCTACAGTGTCAGATACTACTGAAGTGACTTAGCGAGCACACACACGCGCATTCACATACAAGCCCATATATATGTATGTGTTTTCACTTTTCATGGGCAAGATTCCTAGGAAGTGAAATAGCTAGACCATGTGGAAAGCTTACACTTAACTTTTTAAGAAAGTGCCAAAGTGGCACCGACCTTGAATTCCTGGGGGAATCCCATTTGGCCGCGGTGTTCAATCTTTCTTTTTTATGTTGCTGCTTTTCAGTTTGCTGATTTGGGACTGAGGGCTTTCAAGGTTTCCAAAGTGGCTGCATCATTTTACTTTGTCCCCACCAGCAGCGTATGAGAGTTCCAGTTTCTCTACGTCCTAGTCAACACTGTGTATTGCTTGGCTTTTCCGTGATGACCAGCCTAAAGGATGGAAGAGGTATTCCGCTACACTTTCAGTCTGCATTCCTCTAATGACTTATGTGTTGAGCATCTTTGGATCTGCTAATTATCCATTTTTTATTTTCTTTGGTGAAGGGTTTATTCAGATCTTTTGCCTATGTTTAAATTGCACCATTTGTCATATTATTATCATTTGTAAGAGTTCTTTACACACTCCAGATACAAGTCCTTTATCAGATATATAATTTGCAAATATTTTCTCTCAGTCTGTGGCTTGTCTCGTCATCTCCTTAATGGTATCTTTTGAAGTACAAATGCTTTTAATTTTAATCGAGCCCAATTTACTAGTTTCTGTTCTTTCATGGAGTGTGCTTTCGGAATTCCATCCAAGAACTCTGTCTAACACAAGGTGGCAAAAATTTATATTTTCCTGTACAAGTTTTACAGTTTTAGCTCTTACAAATAGCCCATGATTCATTTTTTATGTTTATCCTTTTTAAATGTTTTCATTTTTTAATTGGAGGATAATTGCTTTCCAATGTTGTGTTGGTGTCTGCCGCACATCAACATGAATCAGCCATAGGTATACATACGCCCCCTCCTTCTTGAACCTCCCTCCACCCCCCACCCATTTCCACCCCTCTAGATTATCCCAGAGCACCGGGTTGAGCTCCCTGCATCATACAGCAAATTCCCATTGTCTAATTTACACATGGTAATGTACATGTTTCAATACTGCTTTCTCAATTCATTCCACCCTCTCCTTCCGCAGCTGTGTTCACGAGTCTTTTCTCTATGTCCACTCTATTCAGTTCAACTCAGTTCAGTCGCTCAGTCGTGTCTGACTCTTTGCGACCCATGAATAGCAGCACACCAGGCCTCCCTGTCCATCACCATCTCCCGGAGTTCACTCAGATTCACGTCCATCGAGTCCGTGATGCCATCCAGCCATCTCATCCTCTGTCGCCCCCTTCTCCTCCTGCCCCCAATCTCTCCCAGCATCAGAGTCTTTTCCAATGAGTCAGCTCTTCGCATGAGGTGGCCAAAGTACTGGAGTTTCAGCTTTAGCATCATTCCTTCCAAAGAAATCCCAGGCTTGATCTCCTTCAGAATGGACTGGTTGGATCTCCTTGCAGTCCAAGGGACTCTCAAGAGTCTTCTCCAACACCACAGTTCAAAAGCATCAATTCTTCGGCACTCAGCCTTCTTCACAGTCCAACTCTCACATCCATACATGACCGCAGGAAAAACCATAGCCTTGACTAGACGGACCTTAGTCAGCAAAGTATTGTCTCTGCTTTTGAATATACTATCTAGGTTGGTCATAACTTTTCTTCCAAGGAGTAAGCATCTTTTAATTTCATGGCTGCAGGCACCATCTGTAGTGATTTTGGAGCCCCCCCAGAATAAACTCTGACACTGTTTCCACTGTTTCCCCATCTATTTCCCATGAAGTGATGGGACCAGATGCCATGATCTTCGTTTTCTGAATGTTGAGCTTTAAGCCAACTTTTTCACTCTCCTCTTTCACCTTCATCAAGAGGCTTTTGAGTTCCTCTTCACTTCCTGCTATAAGGGTGGTGTCATCTGCATATCTGAGGTTATTGATATTTCTCCCAGCAATCTTGATTCCAGCTTGTGTTTCTTCCAGTCGAGCATTTCTCATGATGTACTCTGCATAGAAGTTAAATAAGCAGGGTGACAATATTCAGCCTTGATGTACTCCTTTTCCTATTTGGAACCAGTCTGTTGTTCCATGTACAGTTCTAACTGTTGCTTCCTGACCTGCATACAGATTTCTCAAGAGGCAGGTCAGGTGGTCTGTATTCCCATCTCTTTCAGAATTTTCCACAGTTTCTTGTGATCCACACAGTCAAAGGCTTTGGCATAGTCAATAAAGCAAAAATAGATGTTTTTCTGGAACTCTCTTGCTTTTTCCATGATCCAGAAGATGTTGGCAATTTGATCTCTGGTTCCTCTGCCTTTTCTAAAACCAGCTTGAATATCTGGAAGTTCACGGTTCACGTATTGCTGAAGCCTGGCTTGGAGAATTTTGAGCATTACTTTACTAGCATGTGAGATGAGTGCAATTGTGCGGTAGTTTGAGCATTCTTTGGCATTGCCTTTCTTTGGAATTGGCATGAAAACTGACCTTTTCCAGTCCTGTGGCCACTGCTGAGTTTTCCAAACTTGCTGGCATATTGAGTGCAGCACTTTCACAGCATCATCTTTCAGGATATGAAATAGCTCCACTGGAATTCCATCACCTCCACTAGCTTTGTTCGTAGTGATGCTTTCTAAGGCCCACTTGACTTCACATTCCAGGATGTCTGGCTCTAGATTAGTGATCACATCATCATGATTATCTGGGTCGTGAAGATCTTTTTTATACAGTTCTTCCATGTATTCTTGCCACCTCTTCTTAATATCTTCTGCTTCTGTTAGGTCCAGACCATTTCTGTCCTTTATTGAGCCCATCTTTGCATGAAATGTTCCCTTGGTATCTCTAATTTTCTTGAAGAGATCTCGAGTCTTTCCCATTCTATTGTTTTTCTCTATTTCTTTGCACTGATCACTGAAGAAGGCTTTCTTATCTCTTCTTGCTATTCTCTGGAACTCTGCATTCAGATGCTTCTATCTTTCCTTTTCTCCTTTGCTTTTCGCCTCTCTTCTTTTCACAGCTATTTGTAAGGCCTTCCCAGACAGCCATTTTGCTTTTTTGCATTTCTTTTCCATGGGGATGGTCTTGATCCCTGTTTCCTGTACAATGTCACGAACCTCATTCCATAGTTCATCAGGCACTCTATCTATCAGATCCAGTCCCTTAAATCTATTTCTCACTTCCACTGTATAATCATAAGGGATTTGATTTAGGTCATACCTGAATGGTGTAGCGGTTTTCCCTACTTTCTTCAATTTAAGTCTGAATTTGGTAATAAGGAGTTCATGATCTGAGCCACAGTCAGCTCCTGGTCTTGTTTTTGTTGACTGTATAGAGCTTCTCCATCTTTGGCTGCAAAGAATATAATCAATCTGATTTCGGATATATAGAAATGTAATTTATATATATAGATCTTAGATCCTATAACCTTGCTAGACTCATTTTTTAGGTTTTAATAATTTTTGTGAGTTCCTTAAGATTTTCTCTGTGTACTATCATTTTGTTTAAAAATGAAGATAGCTTTGATTTTTTCTTTTCCAATCTGTTGCCCATTTTTTAGTTATTGGACTGACTAGAACTTCCAGTACAAAGTTGAACAGAAGTTATGAGAGCAGTGTGTGTGTGTGTGTGTGTGTGTGTGTGTGTGTGTGTGTGTGCTAAGTCGATTCAGTGTATCTGATTCTTTGAGACCCCATGGACTGTAGCCCACCAGGCTCCTCTGTCCATGGGGACGCTTCAGGCAAGAACACTGGAGTGGGTTGCCATGCCCTCTTCCAGGGGATCTTCCCGACCCAGAGGTTGAAGGCACATCTCTTAGGTCCCCTGCATTGGCAGTCAAGCTCTTTAACCACAAGCACCGCCTGGGAAGCCTGCTGAGCAGACAGCTTGACTTTATCCCCAGTCTTAGGAGAAAGTCTTCAGTCTTTCACCATGAAGGATAATGTTAGCTGTGCTTTTTTCATAGGTGCCCTATACCAGGTTGAGGAAGCATCCATCTGTTCCTCCTTTGTTAAGAGCTTTTACCATGAATGATGCTAGATTTTGTGAAATGCTTTTACTGCATCAATTGAGATGGTCATATGGGGTTTTTTTTTAGTCTTTATTCTATTAATATGGATTATATTAATTGATCTTCAAATGTCAAACCAGCCTTGAATTCTGGGGAAAATCCCACGTGGCCGCGGTGTATAATCTTTTTTACATGCTGCATTCAGTTTGCTAATTTTGAGTTGAGGACTCTTCATCAGTATTCATGACGGACAGTGGTCTGTAATTATTCTGTGATGTGTCTGTCTTTAGTATCAGAGTAGCACTAGTCTTACTACAATGAGTTGGGAAGTGTTCCTCCTCTGCTTTCTGGAAGATTTTGTGAAGGATTGATAATATTTTTTCTTTCAATATTTGATAGAATTCACCAGTGACATTGTCTGGACCTGCGGTGTTCCTTATGGGAAGATTTTTCATTATTAATTCAATTTCTGTACTTGATGTAGTTTCTAGTCAGATTTTCTCTGTGGAAGCTGATTTCTGAACAGACTTGAGAGGTGAAAAATTTAGCTGTGAATTTTGGAGGAAAATTTCCACTTGAAGTGAAAAAGCAGAATCTTTGAAGGATTCTCAAGAGAGGAGTGACAGGCTCTGACTTACATTTGAAAAGCCCCACCCTGACTGCTGGGTTGAGACCAGACTGTAAGAGGACCAGGGGAGGAGGCCTGTGAGGGGCTTTTGCAGGAGACAGATGAGCAGTGAGGGGACCCAGGCTGGATGGTAGCAGTGGAGCCAGGAGACAGCAGTGCAAGAGCACGGCAGGAGCCCACGGTGATGCCAAGGACTGGGGTATGAAGCCTTTTATTCCTATAAAATTGGATGCGAAATTCTGAAGTTGTGCATTTCTGGGGAGGGGTTTCATATTTTCAAAGGACTAAGTCAGTTAGCTGCCCAGATTTTAGGAATGGCTAATCCAGACCAACATCTTCATTTTTAGGAAACTATGACTCAGAAAGGTTGGGTTACTTCCCCAAGGCCGCACAGCAAACTAGGGCTATCTCAGCTGCCTTGGCCACCACTTCAGGGGGTTGCCGAATGGTATGTGTCATCAGTCCAATGAGACCCACTCACCCCTGCCTAGGAACATGTATGGGAGAGAGCTGGTGTACAGAAACGACTCCTCCTCTGCGCCCAGCTTCTGTTGCCCACATCTGCCTTCATAGTCACCTGCCTTCTTTGTCCACGGCCATTGGTCCATCTGGGATCCCCAGGTTCCAACCTCACCCCAGGAAGATCCAAGAGAAAGCCTTTCTGCTACTCACAGCTCTCTCTCCACACAGAATCAGAGGAAAGCAACACCGTATCTGCCTAAGAGAGTAAGACCCTTGGTTTTTAATCTGACACAAATCTTATCTAAACAGGTTCAGGTGGCAAGAGTGAGAGAGAAAAATAATTAACAGGAGGCAGGTGAAATGTTGACATGATTATTATTTAAGTGCTGCAACACTTTGAGTTCATGTTTTTATACCCGTGACACCCAGTGAGGGAAAATCAGCTTCCCATTATCTGAACTGCACACCCGCTCACCCCACCTCCCCACCACCTATAAATCTTATTTAAACGAGTTCCATTGGCAAGACAGAAAAATAATTAAAGCGAAGGTAGGTGAAATGTTGATGTTATTAGTGTAATGCAACAGTCTCTTCAGTTTCTACACCAGTAAGATGCAGCCGAGGGAAATCGGTTTTAAAGATTAGCTTTCCAAGATGCAAGAGTGTAAAGAGTGAACATGTTAGTTGCTCGGTCTTGTCCGCCTCTTTGTGAGCCCCTGGATTGTAGCCCTCCAGGCTCCTCTATCCTTGGGCTTCTCCAGGCGAGAATACTGGAGTGGGTTGCCTTTCCCAGGGGATCTTCCTGACCCAGGGATAGAACCCACGTGTCCTGCATTGCAGGCAAAGTCTTTACCATCTGAACCATCAGGGGAATCCCCAAGATGCAAATCGGAGCTCAGAAAGCCGGACTTAACAGAAGACTACATCAAACCAGGAATTATTTCAAAGTCTGGAGCAGTCTCCAAGGGGCTACTAAGCTCACAGTTTACCTTTTGACTGCATTCTATTTTCTTGCAAATCCTTTATTTCCCACTTATTTATTGACTAGAGACATCGGCACCAAAACAAAAGAAAAACAGGGGGGGAAGAGTGATCCTCCAGCCGCTGGTCTTAAAACTCCATAGCAGGCAGTGTTTCTCTGGAGGGAGCATCTGAGCGCTCCTGTGGACCAGCGCTGCACTGAATCGCTTCCTCTCCAAGGGGAGCCCGCCCACAGTGGGTGGGCTCTTCTAGCTGCTGGACAGAGGAGCCGCCACATCTTATCTTCACTGGGGGAGTGGCTGAGGGGCTGTGGGCAGCACTCCCAGGACAGGCCCTGGGCATTGCACACAGGAGTCTGGAACTTTCCAACAAGATGTGATAAACACCTCTGCTGTGTGAGGTGGTGTGGGGTCTGCCCAAGAATAAGAGATGTCAGAGTGGGCAGAGACCCTATGACTCACAGAGTCCAGATTCACGAGTGGCTACTGGCTGCCAGCAGGTCAGGCCCAGCACATAGCCGTGTCCAGTCGGCTCCTAAAGCATCTTTGTTGTTGACGCTATTCATTCGCTAAGCCGTGTCTGACTCTTTGCAACCCCATGAACTGCAGCACACCAGGCTTCTCTGTCCTCCACCACCTCCCAGAGTTTGCTCAAATTCATGTCTGCTGTGTCGGTGATGTTATCTAACCATCTCATCCTGTGTTGCCCCCTGCTCCTTTTGCTTTCAGTCTTTCCCAGCATCAGGGTCCTAAAGTATCTTTAGAGATTTTTTAATTCATAGCCAACATTTTAGATGCTGGAGGGTTATGTATTAAAAATTCAGATTTCTGGTGGGTTTTTTTTTTTTTTTTTGGCCATGCCTACAGCATGTGCGATCTCAGTTCTTCCATCAAGGATTGAACTGAGTCCCCTGCAGTGCAAGCAAAGAGTCTTAACCACAGGACCACCAGCGAAATCTTCTGGCTTCTCCTGCAAAGACCTGGCAACATTAAGTCTGTTCTCTTGCTTGGCAATGATCATGTCATGGCTGCTCCCTTCATGGGCAGTGTGGCCACCAGCCTCCGTTCACCTGGGCCCCTCTATACAACCCTGTTACCTGCATTGCCACCCTGATCCCACCCACCCTGGACCTGCCTTCAGGGAGCTCATAGTGAGGATCAGCAGCTAAAAGAGAAACAGAAAGGAGACGAAGGAAGACAATGCCAGTGGCATCCAGTCGTTCCCGGGGAGTCACCAAGGGCAGGCTTGAATGGGGTTTAGGTGAGGTTACAAGCATAAGAGGAGTTTGGACAATTTGATCGATTTGGGCTAGAAGAGTGGGCAGCGTGTTCCTTCCCTGCTAACAGCGGATCTCTTGTAAAGAGCCCAGAGCTTGGAACTGAACTCTTTCTGCCACTCACTGCCTGGTCTAGAAATGCCCCCTGTAGGGTATGGTGCAGAAATGCGCCCCAGGACGGGCTGGAGTGGGATCTGCTCCATGGGCAGTGAACTAAATGATTCATGTTCCCCAACATGGCCAAGGAGAGGCTCTTCCCCAGCTACGCTTGCATTCCAGCTAATGGAGAGTTATCATTAACGTCATACCCACTTCAGAACTGAAAAAAATAACAATGCATTAAAAATAGATCCCATTTTCAATCAGATGAATGTGAGTCTCTGGAATAGCTTGTGAGCAGCCTCATTTGACACAAAATGGGCTTTGGTTCCAGGCCCTTCATGCTGCCCTGGGCAATGGGTCTCTGAGGACTCCCAGTGGAGCCTCTGGAGCCTGCTGTCCAATATGGCAGCCCCCCGCCACAAGTGGCTGTTTAATTTTAATTTCAAATTAATTACAATCAAATAAAACTAAAAATTCCGTTCTTCAGTGGCACTAAGCCCACGTCAAGTGCTCAGTAGCCATATGGGACTTTAGAGAGGCTGGTTTAAACAGAATTCAGGCATTCCAGGCCAAATTCCACCTAATCCTAATTCCAGAAACCCAACAGTATCCAGTATTAGACACAGATTCAAAGGTTTAGACCTGGAGGTATGGAGGTCAGCACCCCGCAAGCATCTGCACTGATGTCATGATGCAGCCTGGAAGGGGAGGCGTATCATCCATTCACTCAGTCCTTGACTCACCAAATCCTCACTAGATGCCAACTATGTGTAAAAGCATCGTGTACAGAGTGGGGGTATAAAGCATCATCTGTGCCCGCAAGGAGTTTACGGTCATGGGAAAGAGAAAACATAGAAACTCTTTACAATCATATAAGACAGAATGAGAGAAGTATTTAAAAGTATAAACAAGATACAGAGAAAGTGTTCATTTCAACCAAGAAAACCTGGGAGGACTTCATAAGGGGTGTGACTGTTGAACTCTCCCTTGGTAGGGAGAGTAGAATTTTAGTAGACTACCTATTTAAATTATTTGGTAGATTATTTAAAAATAATCAGGACTTCCCAGGTGGCTCAGTGGTTAAAAAAAAGAAAAAAAGAAAAATCCACCTGCCAAGGCAGGAGACACGAGTTCAATCCTTATTCCAGGAAAATTCCATGTGCCATGGAGCAGCTAAGCCTGTGTGCCACAACTACTGAGCCGGTGCTCTGAAGCCTGGGAACTACTGAAGCTCGTGTGGCCTAGAACCCGTGCTCCACAACAAGAGAAGACACTGTAATGAGAAGTCTGACCACCGCAACTAGAGAATAGCCTCCGCTCGCCACATATTGAGAAAAAGCCATGAGCAGCAATAAAGACCCAGAGCAACCAAATAAATAAATAATCAAAAAATAATCATCATCAGGGGAACTCGCTGGCAAGTACAGTGATTAAGACTCTGCACTTCCACTTCAGGGGGCCTGGGTTCGATCCCTGGTCAGGGAACCAAGATCCCAAACACCCCAAGGTTGCACAGCCAAGGGAAACAAATACTGTAAATAATTAATTTCATTAAATTCAAAAATACAAGTCATCAAAGAATTCCCTGGTGGTCCAATGGTTAAGACACCATTCTCTCACTGCCCAGGACAGAGGTTCAACCCCTGGTTGGGGAATTAAGATCCCTCAAGCCAAGCGGCACAGCCAAAAATAAATAGATAAAAATAAAGACTTACAAACTTGAGAACATCCGCTGAGACTGGGAAACTATAAAGAGTGATGTAGTTTTTAAAAAAAAAAAATGATCATAAGAACCGGAGCAAAGGCACAGAGGGATGAAAGAGCAGGGTGACCTGACTGAGGGGTCAGCCTAGGGACGGTTGTAGGGGATAAAGAGGAGCGTGGGGGGTGGGATTCATCAGGAAAGGCCGAGCGCCGTGCAAGGAGTTTGAACTTGGCGTGTGAGCAGTGGGGAGCTATCGCAGGTGCCTCATCACCACATATGAGGGCCCCAAAGAAGAGAACCACGTGGTATTTGGGGCACAGGTCTCACAGCAAGAAGGTGTTGGCTAGTTGGATCCTGGTTAACAGAAGCTAGGACAACACAGACTCCCCAAAGCCCTTGCTAGAGACAAAAAGCAAGTAAGTGCCCAGAGAGAGGGTGCCCAAGTGGCGGTGAGGGTCACTCCCCTCCATTTCTGTTAGCCAGGGAACTCTCACGCGTGCCTCAATTCAGCAGTGGTTCTACCAGCAGACATCCCGTGGGGCCTGAGCAATGTTATGGCTTCTTGAATGATCCAGAAGTTTCCATGCTTCGGGGTCCTGAGCCACGTAGTCACTGGCAGTACCTGCACCCCCACTGCGGGCAGCCCTGTGCGGTGAGAGGCCTCAGCCTCGGGTGCAAGGGGCCTGCCGGGGCCAGGCTGGCCTGGGGCCAGTCCTCAGTGGAGGGCCAGAGGGTGGACACCACCCGTGTGAGGCCACCCACTCCTCGCAAGACCCCTCCCCTGTGTCTGCGGCTCTCAGACGCCCCGGAGACTATTAGCATCTCTCTGGGAATGTCGAACTGAAGACAGTTTCTAGCCGGGATCTGTTATAATTACCAATTAGGTCTGATTGTAATTACCTCTCGCTGCCATCCCTTACCTGGCACCCAGGATAGGACAGGGCCCCGCGACAATTAGTGGTGAGTCTTTCCTGATACGCTGGCTGATTAGCAACACAATTGCGGGGTTGGGGGGAAGAGCCTGGCTTGCTAGAGGGAGGCTGCTATTTACCGAGGAATCAGTAATCAAATTAGATTAAAAGTAATGAGGGGGGAAACTCGGAATGCAGAAATGCAGTTTTTCCCCCTCAACCACCTCTTTCTTGTGTGCCAGTTGATGACATCATTTAGGGGAAGAAGCTGAATTCCCCTACGCTTCTCTGCCTCAGGTTGTTGGGGTTCAGTGACCACCCCGAATCTGCCCAGAGTGACACAGTGGGCGTGATCAAAGGACTCACTGCTGTGTGAATGTGGGAAAATCACTTGAGCTCTCTGAGCCTCAGCCTCCTCATCTGTGAAATGGGGACAGTGCTTGGCTCTGAGCCAGACACCTGCCCCAATTATGTGCAGGACTTGAGGGTGGGGAGTGGGAGGATGGGGGTGAAGATGCCAAACACCATGACTTAGGTTTCTGGGAATCTCTGGGCTCAGTCCCAAGCTTGGCTCAGAGAAAGTGCTGGAGGAGGAACCACACTTAACCCCCATCCAGGACCCATAGGGAGGCCTCTCCCTTCCCCAGAGCAGCAGGCTGGCATGGAGAAGAGATGCCAGCTGAGATGGGGACAACCATCCCTGGGCACTCTTCACCCCTTCACCTGCTGGATAAAGTGGCAACTTCCCAAAGTGGTTCACCGTAAAGAGAGGAGACCTGGGAGCCAGCTGTGCATCCTTGAGGAAGTGAACTTACCTCTCTGGGCTTGAGCATCTTCACCCATGAAGAATCTTCCAGTCTCCCTGAGCGGAGGGAGGCTCTAACAGCCCTGGGAGAGTGCAGTGTGACCATTACACAATCAGTCTGGGGACTGTGGGTCGGTGCCCTGAGGAGACCTGAAGGACTTGTTTAAACCACCCAGACTACCAAGCGGGTCCACCCTCCACCTGCTCTATGCTGGCAAGACACAGCAGAGATGCCAGACTCACAGAAAGCAGCCCTTCTTGTTGTTTGGAGAGAGGGACACACACGCACAAGCACACACACTCAGCCAAACAGGCCCTAGACTCAGGTACCTGCAAAGGTCACACACAAACACACACACCCATGTAAAATTTGCTAATTTATGCAGCTGCTCGGGCTGAGCATTTGACCTGAAAATCCCATGGATGGAGGAGCCTGGTAGGCTGCAGTCCATGGGGTCACTGAGAGTTGGACATGACTCAGTGACTTCACTTTCACTTTTCACTTTCATGCATTGGAGAAGGAAATGGCAACCCACTCCAGGTTCTTGCCTGGAGAATCCCAGGGACGGTGGAGCCTCGTGGGCTGCCGTCTATGGGGTCGCACAGAGTCGGACACGACTGAAGCAACTTAGCTGCAGCAGCAGCAGCAGCAGCTGGAAGGATTCTCGGGGAATCCAGGACTATCTTTCCTCCACCATCACACCAGCTCCAAGAGCGAGTCCCCTGTTCCCTCCACCCTTGGTTCCTCTCCAGCAGGAGCCTTCTGCCCTCTCAGGCCCCCAAGAAGGAGTTCTGGAGGATCATGGCCCTGGGGAAGGGGCTGCCCCAGTCCCCAGGGACTCATACAGACTTAGGACTTCTATCTATCTCCCACTTCCCCAGCCTTGGCACCCATGCCTGCCACCCTAAGAACTCACACACCTTTCCTAAGGATTCCTGTTTGGTGCTGACCTGGAGGAGATAGGAGTCCAGAGCTAGACCCCGGTCCCTTGATGTCCCCACTGGTTTAGTCTCCATTTCCAGGACAAGCCCTCTTCACCTCCGCCCCAGAGGTCTTCCTTCCTGTTGCCTCCATCACATCCACCTCTCACTCTGAACTTAGCCAAAGACTTGGGCTCCCACGTGGTGGGCAGTGAGTTGGAATGAGCTGAGTGGCAGAGCAACATGGACTTATCCTCAGACCCCTGAGCCCTAGTGCCGCCTGCCCTTGTCCACATCGCTCGGCCTCTCTGACTCTTGGTTTCTCATCTATAAATGAGGATTAAGAATACCTGCCCTGCCAGTGTTCAGGGTTATCGCCGAGAGAAAGGTGACTGTGTGGGAAGGCGCGTGACGAGCAGCATGATGCCTCACAATGTTTTGAGCACAGATACTGTTGTGAAATCCCTGCCGGTTCTCTGTTGCTACATAACAACTCATCCCCAAACCCAGGGGCTTAAAACAGCAGTGGTCAGTTATCAACTCTCATAGTTTCTGCAGGTCAAGAAGCTAAACCCAGCTCTGCCAGACGGTTCTGGCTCAGTGTGTGCCATGGCCAGCAGACCTGCAGAGAGCCTGGGTCATGTCAAAGTCTGCCTTACTCGTGTGTCTGGTAAATAGGCTGGGAAGCTGTGAATGGCGAGTGGCGGGGGGTGGGGGCTGGGGTGCCAGCTTCTCGACCTCTCCCTCCATCTCTAGGTGTCTCTCCACGTGGTCTCTGCAGTGCAGTGGCCTCAAGGCGCTGAACTTCTTACAAGCCTGCCAGGGCTTCCTAGTAAAGAATCTGCCTGCAATGCAGTAGACTCAGGTTCAATCCCTGGGTCGGGAAGATCCCCTGGAGAAGGGAATGACAACTCACTCCAGTATTCTTGCCTGGAAAATTCCATGGACACAGGAGCCTGGCAGGTCCATGGGATCACAGAGAGTTGGACGTGACTGAACGGCTAACACTTTTAGTTTTCCAAAGCACATGTCCCGCCTCCAGAGGCAGATGTACCTACCGGGGTCCAGCCCCGGTGGATCCAGGGAATTTGAAGCGGGGACGGAGTTGGCGAGGAGAGGCTTATTTATAAAGAGAGATTAGGAAAGAATAGTGTAGCAGGAAAACTAGTGGAGAAAAGAGGCTGAATAACTTGGTTTACACAGGAGACCAATAAAGCTCTGAGACAAGGGGCTTGTACCGTCTACGTAGGCCACCAGCGCCTGCTTGAATAGCGGAGGGTGCCCTGTCTCGGGCTCCCTCTCGCGTGGGTCTTAGAAGCCAGGGCAAATAAGTAGACATGGAGAGCCTCTGTGCTCCAGATAGGAATTCAGCTTGAAAGGGGAGAAAAGAACGACATGGGGGAGCCAAGCATTGGTGCCAGACCCACAACTTTATTTTCAAAAACAGCTTATATACCCCAAGTTGTATATAAAGAAATAATGGAATATGCAGAGTTATGCAGGGGCAGCAGTCCTGACCTTTATTGAGACCAGGCTTTCTTTTTGCATACCTTCCCGTATACAAAAGGTCTCAGGTGGTTTATATCATCTTCTGGCCAGGGGGCCTGTTTACATTTTTATGGCTCTTTTCCTAGATAAATATCTATCAACCAGAAAATTCATTTTCCCTTGAAGTGTTTTTTCTTTAATCCGCATCACCCTCAAAGTACTAAATAAAGTTACATTCCTGTAGAACAAAGGTGCAGTGGGTTATAACAAAGAAAGTACTTAACTCAAAGATCTAATGTTGCTAATACCAGGGCTACTACCTGTTTTTTCTACGTACCAGCTATATCAACAAATAGAAGATATGAAAACTTGGCAGCAAGTATTGGCTCAACAATGAAACCCTTAATCAGTCCTATTCTAATGATTTTGACTCCTTGGAAGCCCCTACATTCCTAGGATGTTTTAAGCTTCCTGTGCCTCTCGGTCCAGAGGCCGCAAACAATCACATGCACAGCTGTAAGAGTCTGGACAAACCTGTCAGGCAGGCTAGAAAGCCATCAGAGGGGTTTTTGGATTGAAACACTCTTATTATGCCCAGGAGACTTATTACCTGAAAGCTCCAAATTAACTTTTTCCAGAAAAAGGTGGCGGGGGGACAGCCCCCTGTTAATGTTAGAAGAGTAGGTGGAAAGCATAACACAGTAAAGCAGGCAGACTCTGGTTTTGGGGGTAGATGCTCAAGAAAATCCAGGGGACCCCTGAAGCCTGATCCCCTCTTTGCATTTTGTCAGGCCCCTTTCCTCATGACCTTTGCCACGGGCGGGATTCCCCATGCTGGCTTCCAGCATGTACCAGAAGTGCCCTGTGGCCCCGGGATGCCTAAGCAGGGTGGGGCCTCACCCACCTGGCCCTTGGTCAGCCATCTGCAAGGGGAGCTCCTGCCCTGCCTCTCTCCCTGACACACAGCCCACGCCGTGAGCTCCCAACAGCCATGGCTTGCTATGGCTGGAGTCCACGTGTGGGCACCTGCCAACCACACACTAGGCCGCCTTCTGTGGGGTGGGCGAGGGCCAGGTAGCAAACTCCTTTCCTGACTCCAGGGTTTCTGGGGAGCTGGGACTTAAGGTCAACAAATAGGAGGTCAGTTTCCCAGAATCCCAAATCCAAATGTGGCTTTGACTGGCTGACCAGGCTCCAGGTTCTCATAGTGAATTCAGAGTCTGAGCAGGCTCGGGGCACACAGGGCTCGAAAGAAACTGGGGACCAAGAGTGTCCAGCTTAAGACCCACCTCCTTTCAGCCTCAACTACCCCTACCTCGGGGTTCCCACTCCAACTCATCCTCTCTCAAGCATTTGCCACCCGATTTGCTCGCTTCCTCTGCGTGGAAGACTCCTCTCCTCGGAAGACTCCTCTCCGAGCTCCTCCATGTCCCCGCCTGCCACCGGGCCCCTCCAGGCCTCAGCCTTCCTTCCCCAGCCTCTGTTTTAGGGTCCCTTCTAGGTTCCCGGCATCCTGAACTCCCTGCGATGGCCCTCCCCACACAGTCCTACGTCATGCGGGTCTCTCCCCACCTGGACTGCACGGTCCCTCTGGTCAGGGACCAGGTGTCCCTGCTCTCTGCACCCAGCACTGAGCCCAGGTCCAGCAGACAGCAGCTCTCAGTGCAGTTCACAGAACTGTTGCGTGACCTCCTCAGCGAGTTTACCTTCTGCTGTGACTGTCCAGCGCATTCTGGGGCTCATTCAGGGTCCTCTCGGAATGAGGAGCGGCCACAGGGCTAAAGAAGCCAGGTGCCCACTGTTCCTTTCCAGCCTGCTTCGCTCCTCCAGCTTGGCCAGCATTCCCAGCAGGGACTCACAGCCCTCCACATCCATCTTGAAGAAGTCATTTCATCTTTGAGCCCCAGTTTCCTCATCTGATATGCATGCAAAGTCACTTTAGTCGTATCTGACTCTTTGCGACCCCGTGGACTATAGCCCACCAGGCTCCTCTGTCCATGGGATTCTCCAGGCAGAATACTGGAGTGCGTTGCCATGCCCTCTTCCAGGGTATCTTTCCAACCCAGAGATCGAACTTGTGTCTCTTACGTCTCCTGCACTGGCAGGCAAGTTCTTTACCACTAGTGCCACCTCTCATCTGATAAATGGGCATAATAGTAGCTGCCTGTCTAAAAGGTTGTTAAAGGGACTTTTCTGGTGGTTCAGTTGTTAAAAAATAAATAAATAAATAAACTCATTGCTTCCAATGCAGGGGGCAACGTTTCAATCCCTGATGGAGAAACTAAGATCCCACATGCCCTACAGCTCAGCCAAATAAATAATAAAAGGTTGTTTGAAAATCAGATGAGTGCAGGATGTGTTCTGTAGACTGTGAAGCCAGGTCTGGAGAGAAGCCCGGGTCTGTCACCTGGTGCTATGTGCTTCCCGAGAGCGGGGCTGGCACCCATTTCTTCACAGCTCTGCACTCAGCTGTCAGCTGAATTCATTCAGTTCTGCTGACAGTACTTCAGCAGCTCGTAGCTGGCTGTAATGGGAGAATTTACACCACAAAAATGGCCAGACACCACAGTCAGGGTTTTTTGGGTGTGTTGTGTCATATTTACCATCTGACTTGGGTGTGTTTACCATCTGACTTCCCTGGTGGCTCAGATGGTAAAGCGTCTGCCTACAGTGCAGGAGACCTAGGTTCGATCCCTGGGTTGGGAAGATCCGCTGGAGAAGGAAACGGCAACCCACTCCAGTATTCTTGCCTGGAAAATCCCGTAGACGGAGGAGCCTGGTGGGCTACAGTCCATGGGGTCACAAAGAGTCGGGCACGACTGAGCGACTTCACCTTCTTTTCCTTCCTTTCCCGTGTCATGTTTGGAGAACGGGGTTGACAGCACACCCCTGCCCTGGCCCCTCCCCTGGCTTCGCCTGTGAAGAACCAGTCTTCCCGTCCGTCCCCACTGTTCAAAGAGGCTGTGTGTCATAAGTGGAAGTGCCCTGAGTTCTTTAGCAAAACCAGGCTGGAGAAGTCCCAACTGTGAGCCTTTATTTCCTGTGATTAATGTCCCTTTGTATAATCAGCCTTCATCATAACGCAGGCAGGAGCAGTGACCGACTGTGACTCACACCGGGAACCGCGCCCAGACTGCAGAGGCTGAGGCTTCGCCCAGCACCCTCCAGGGGGCTGGCCTGGATGTGGGCCCTGGAGAGCACTCCTGATTCAGACCCCAGGCCACCCCGGAGGGTTGGGATGATGAGGCTGAGCCCCAGGGGGCCTGACCCTGATCCAAGCTCTACCCCTCACTCATAGGTGACCTCAGGCATCCCAGTTTACCACCTGAGCCTCCAGGGATGGGCAAGAAGAGGAAGTAAGATCCTACCTTGAAAGCCATTGGAAAAGTGCAAAGTGCCAACCCAATGCAAAGCAGGGACTGTGGGTACAGAGAGGGTCTTCCAGCAGGGCGGGAGAGCTGGATGCAAGTCCATCCACCCCTGTGCAGGTGGGAGAACATTGTGTATATAATTAGCACTATGCTGTTTGGATTAAGCATCTACTGTGCATCACTGCTTTCCTGGGCACTAGAGATAGGACAGTGAGAAAGACAGAAAAAGTCACTGTTCTCATGGAGCTGCCACCAGTGTAAGGAGACACATCAAAGAATTTGATGCCTTTGAACTGTGGTGTTGGAGAAGACTCTTGAGAGTCCCTTGAACAGCAATGAGATCCAACCAGTCCCTCGTAAAGGAAATCAGTCCTGAATATTCACTGGAAGGACTGATGCTAAAGCTGAAGCTCCAGTTCTTTGCCCACCTGATGTGAAGAATTGACTCATTGGAAAAGACCCTGATGCTGGGATAGTTTGAAGGCAGGAGGAGAAGGGGACAACAGAGGATGAGATGGTTGGATGGCATCACTGACTCGATGGATGTGAGTTTGAGCAAGCTCTGGGAGTTGGTGATGGACAGGGAAGCCTGGAGCACTGCAGTCCACGGGGTCGCAGAGTCAGACATGACTGGGCGACTGATCTGCAGGAGACACACAGACAAATACTATTACATTCTGAGTGTCATAAAGCAAAACGAAGCAGGGTGAGGAGGAAGAGAGTGGTCGAGCACAGGTGTGATTTCATACAGATAACCCCGGAAGGCCTCTTTTAGGAAGTAACCTGTCACCAAAGACCTGGAGAAAGAGAGGAAGGTAGCGGAGCCACCATCTGGAGAAAAGAACATTGCGGGCCAAGGTGGGGTGAAAGTGGGTACAGCAAAGTCCCCCGAGGTAGGAGAGTTCCAGGAGCAGCAAACAGGCCTGCCTGGCTGATGCAATGTGAATAAAGGAGAGAGTGATGAAGGTGCGGTCGGAGAGAGCAAGATCTTGTGGGCTCTTGTAGATCACAGTAACCATCTCAGATTTTCCCCTGCTTAAGACAGAAACCACTCAGGACTCCCCCGTGGTCCAGCGGTTAAGACTCCACCTTCCAATGCAGGGGGTGTATGTTCAATCCCTGGTCAGGAAACCACGGTCTGATGTGCCCCAGGGTATGGCCAACATTTTTTTTATAAAAGGAAAGAAAAAGAAGCCACCAGAAACTTCGAGGGGAGCCATAATGTGAAAGAGGTCGTCCTGGCTGCTATTTTGAGAAGAGATCAGGGGAGACTGGGATGGGGGACAGCGGAGGAGAGACAGAGGGAGCAAGAATGAATGCAGAAACCAGTCCGGAAGCCACTGTGTGGTCCAGGCGCCTTGTCGTGGGACCTGACGGGGCAGCAGTAGCGCAGGTGTGAGAAGCGATGAGATCTGTGTACGTTTCAGAGGTGGACCTAGAGCAACTGGGGTGTGAGCCCAGAGCGAAGTCAAGGGCACAGAAGGGTGTCTGGTGCACGCTGCTGGCGGGTTCAGTTGCCATCTGCTGCGACCTCGGGGCTAGAAACCAGTGTCCCACGCCTCAGGCAAGGCGGGGTGATGTCTTCTGCGAGAAGAGCGGTGAGAAGGGGCGGGGCAGCCCCCCACACACAGGCTCACGGAACAACCAGACCTCTGAGCTCCCCTCTTGCTCCACGGGCCTGACTGGAACACCGACGGGGCCCCTCCCTCAGCAGCCACCCCTGCCTCCCACCCTCCACACAACTTGAGAACCACGGGTCCAAGAGCATCCATGGGGTCTCCTCATCCCGAGGTATCACCCCCAGCACGTGCAAGGCTCTGAGAAGGAAGCCCCGGGGATAAGCCACCAACCAGGCCCTCGGGAAATTCAGAGCCTGCCTGGGGAGGCGACAGGAACTCCGCGGGCGACCCATTGCTTAGGACTCCCAGCTTCCTCTGCAGGGAGTGTAGGTTCAGTCCCTGATCCCACATTCTGCTTGGAGTATCCAGAAAAAAAAAGAATCGGTGGGACAGTGAGGGCTGTGGACAGTCAAGGGAGGCTTTGGAGAGGAAGCGGAACTTGGGTCTGGAGGAGGAACCACTGTGGGGTCAGCCCGAGAGGGTAGAGGGCCCTGGTGGTGGGCAGCGGCGGGGGGGCTCACACGGAGGGCCTTTGGTGGGTCGGAGGACAGGAGAGGTTGTGGCCAGGTGATCAAGGGCCTTGACATCAAGGAGCAGGTTCAGGTCTTTTCTGCAGTCGGGGGCACCCCTGGAGGACTCTGGGAAAGCAGAGAAGAGGGTGCATAGCGCCCCCGAAGCTGTCCACCTCCGCCTGCGTCCACTTCTTCCCCTCTCTTCCTGCACTCGCTCCCAGCCCCCAGACGGGCCAGGGCCTGAGCAGCAGGGCTGCAGCCTGCCCGGACAATGGGAAATAAGCAGGGCTGGGCCAAGTACGCAGCACCCCTTGTGCCCAGCCTGGCGACCCTGGCTGAACCTCACCCCTCCGGGCACCAGTTCAGAGCGTCTGCCCACCTGGCTTCTCCCTGCCTCCCCGCCCCTGAAACCTGGGGCCTCCTGGCCTGATTAGGGCAAGTGTCACCACACCGGGGACTTGATTGATGACCTCGAGAATGGATGCTCGACTCTGCCTGCCGGGCCTTGAAGCCCATCCATCTTCTCTTGGCAGCCTGTTCCCGCCCCAGTGCTCACCTTCCGGGGACGATCCCAGGCCTACGTGGGCCCCAAGGACTAGCCTGTGTCTTGTCCCCCACCAAGGACAGGAGAGAGGGACAGCTTCCTTCCCTGGAGGGCATCAAAACAGGACCAAGGTTGGGGTGATGCACAAAATGTAAGGGGCACCCCACAACTCAGTAATCGAGATGACTATTTTAAGGCAATCTTTTTAAAAAATCAAAGATGATACAAAAATGATATGAAATCAAGTGATATAAAAATCACTATTTAAAAAAATGTTTTAATCTTTAATTTCTGAAAAAAAGTATCAAAACATTGAATGTGAGAGGAAAAAATGTGTGCCCCTAGTTCCATGATTCTATACATTTTTTGATGGTTAATTTTCTTTTCAGAACACTGAAGTACTTGAAAAAATATTGAAACATTTAAAAGTAGGTGTGTTTAAACTCACGAGATTATTTCAAACCAAAGTATTTTATTTACAGCAAAAATAGAGTTTATTGTCATTTCGCTTTCCTGGCTTTGATGGAAGCAAATGCATCACTGATGATAATAATCTGCTTTCCTCTGCTTCTCTCATTTTCAGTTGGAAAAAAATGGCCACATTTGATCATTTCTCATGACCAAGTGACCATCTTAAGTCTTTTCTAATTAATTTCAGTTTAGATAAAGAGCCTGCCTTTATTTAAAATTGTGATGGTTTGTTCACTGTGAATATTTTTGCATTCGTTTTGGTATTGTTTTGTAATTTTCATTCAACTATGATTTCTGTCCATTTCTGAGGGTTTTGGCAAGCCTGTAAATTTCATGCCCGGCCTTGGACAACCTGCCCCCAGCCAGAAAAGGGTCCCAGGACCCCCGGGCCTGGGGGAGGGGACCCTGGGAGTGAGCCAGCTCTAGGGCAGCCAGTGGTCACCCTCACCATCACCGTGAGTCTTGGAGGGAGGAGCTGGCTGGGGATGGTGAGTGAAGGTTCAGGTGGGGCCACTGCTTGGCTGTGTGATGTCAGGCAACTCTCTGATCCCTGCTCAGCTCTTTGCTCCTGAGTCCCAGAGGGCTGTTGAGGCTGGCCCTCCCCTGCCCTGCTCACCTCACTGAGTCATGATGAGGTTCAAGGTAAACCATACGAATGGCCGCCTCCGTGCTGGGCAGTGAGGGCAGCCAAGGCTATTCCACAGCCTCTCTGTTCACTCAGTGCAGCGTCAGAAAGTTCTGCTTCATGTCTAACTTCATTCCTCTGCCCTCCCTCCCTGGTCCATCTTTTCTGGAAGACCAGCCTAGAGGGCCTATTTAATTTTGCAGCCAGTGGCTCCCAGCCGCGGCTCCGAGTCAGCCACCTGAACACCCCTCTCCTGAGCATGGAGTGGGGGTGCTGAGGAGTCAGAGCAGTAAGGGCCTGGCGTCTACCATGCATGGCTCACCTCACAGCCCCTCTCAGCACCCTGACACCTCGCTGCAAGCGCCTTTGCGGGCATAGGCCGCTTGCGAGGAAAGGCTCTCCCATGCCGGAGTTTGGTGGGAAACCTGACAAATTGCCTGGCGGCTGTTCCTCCCTCCCCACCCCAGCCCCACGTCCCTCCCAGAGCCCTGGTCTCTGCTCTTGTCTGCCTTCTTCCTCCTCAAAAGGAAGCACCCCTCAGAAAGCTAGATGGACAGAGCTAATTGGGAGCCAGGAAGAAGAAACTTCAGGCAAGCTAATGAGCAAGCCTGGAGTGGGCACGAGCCCAGAGGGGCTTTGGGAAGCCATCCGGTCCACCCCCTGCCTCGGGGCCATGTGGCCCGCCACATGCAACTCATCCCTAACAGGGGGAAAAAAAAAGACCAGCTCTGGCCATGAAAAAGAATGAAATAATGCCATTTGTAGCAACATGATCGGACCCAGAGATGATCATTCTAAGTGAAGTAAGTCAGACAGAGAAAGACAAATATCATGATATTGATTACATGTGGAATCTAAAAAAAATGATATAAATGAACTTATCTACAAAACAGAAACAGATTCACAGACTTAGAGAACAAATTTAGTTACCAACGGCGAAAGGTGGGATGGAAGGATAGATTGGGAGTTTGGGATGGACATGTACACACTGCTGTATTTAATGCGGATAACCAACAAGGACCTACCGTGTGGCACAGAGAGCTCTTCTCAGTACTCTGTAATGGCCTATACAGGGAAAGAATCTTTAAAAAAAAAAAAAAGTGGACATATGTATACGTACGAACTGATTCATTTTGCCGTACACCTGAGACTAATACAACATTGTTAATCGACTATGCTCCAATATAAAATAAAAACTAACCCTGAAATTATCACAGCATTTTGGACCAGCTATGTGTTAACCGCTCTGTCATATCTCTTGGTGACCCTGCGGACTATAGCTGGCCAGGCTCCTCTGTCCATGGGATTCTCTAGGAAGGAATACTGGAGTGGGTTGCCATTCCCTTCTCCAGGGGATCTTCCCAACCCAGGGATCAAACCTGGGTATCCTACATTGCAAGCAGATTCTTTATTGTCTGAGCCACCAGGAGAGCTCACCCCAATACAAATATAAAAAGTTTAAATTTGTTTTTAAATAAAAATATTTTTAAAAAAAGAAAACAGGCTCTAGAGAAAGGCCTGCCGCCTCTCCCCTCTCTGGGTCAGTTCTTCCTAACATCTAACCTCGCTCCCTTGCAGGGCGCTTGAGCCCCTCTTCCTTTTCAGTGCAGGTGGAGACTCCACACTGACCATCCTCTATGTACCAATGGCCTCTTTCTGGATGTCTATCATAAGTTATTCTCACATATGATAAGCAAGTATGGGAACCATAGGGCTCACTGAAGGCAAGTAAGAACGTAAAAGACTGTATGGATAGCTGATTCACTTTGCTGTACAGCAGAAACTAACACATTCTAAAACAACTATACTCAATGAATTTTTTTTAATTAAAAAAAAAAATTTTTTAAAAACAGAAAAAAATAGTAGTCTGGATTCTGAAATCACCCTTTCTGAAAAACACACACACACACCCATTTGGACTGCAGGACGCCCAGAGAGATGGGAGCTAGTCACAGGTCCAACTCCGGGCACAGCCCACCTCCCCGGCCCAGAAACCTGTCCACAGAGGCAGCCTCGTAGCCTCCGGGAATTCTGAGCACCTGTGAGTGACCCGCTTTGTGACCAAGGCCAAGCTGAGGGCTGTTTCGTTCAGGGAAAGCCCTGTCCATCTCTGGATGTTTCATGCAGGGAAAGCCTGGCCCATCTCTGCCCAAGGCTACGACCTATGAATGCAAATGAATTCCAGTGGGAGTCAAAAGTAAACATCATCATTTGAGTGAGTTGTAGTGAGGTGGCTGAACCTAGAGCCTCTTATACAGAGTGAAATGTCAGAAAGAGAAAAACAAATATTGTATATTAACACATACAGACGGGATCTAGAAAAATAGTATTGATGAACCTATCTTTAGGGAAGGAATAGAGGCACAGACGTAGAGAATGGGCTGTGGACACAGCGGGGGAAGGAGAGCGTGGGGTGAATTGAGAAAGCAGCATGGACGTATATACACCGCCACGTCTGATGGCCAGTGGGGAGCTGCTGTACGGCTCAGGGAGCCCGGCCAGGTGCTCTCTGATGGGAGGTGGGGGAGGAGGTTCAAGAGGGAGGGGACATATGTGTGGTTATGACCAATTTGCATTGATATATGGAGGAGACCACCACAACATTGAAAAGCAATTATCCAACTAAAAATAAATAAGATTCTTTAAAAATAGAATAAATGTGGTCAAAAAAGAAAATCACCTTGGCTCCTCTACTCCCCTACACGCGTGCGCTCACACACACACACACACACACACACACACTCACTCACTCACTCAAACGGTATGTTCCAAAATCAAATGCAAATGATACTTTCAATTATATACCAAATCTGGACCATCCATGCCTCTGGCCATGAACATTAATGCCCATCACGGAAGCCGACAGTGGCTTCAAGACACATCCAGTACACTTCACTTCAAACGAGCCCTGAACACCTCACGCCCACTTCTCTGAGCAGCTGATGGGCTCTTCCCCGGCGACACGCACATGTGCAGCGCTGATCCCTACGCGGTGACAGTGATGTCGATCAGAGCTGAAACCCATGTGTGCTGATGGCAGGGCACTCCCAGCCACTCGGTGCTGTCCTGCTTTCTTTATGGAGTGTGCACAGAACCCTCAACAGGCAGTCAGTTGCTAATCAAATGGAAAGGCATAGCTTAGAAGGGAGGCAGAGGAAAGCAGGGAGGTGATTAAGGATCCAGGGGTCTCGAGGTGCAGCTAACAGGTCCCACAGAGAGGGATGGTTGATGGTGGAGAGTGGAGAACACAGAGGTAAAAAAAAAAGATTTGTCCGATGTCTCAGGAAGTCAGGGGACACCAGCTGTCCTGGGTTCCATTTGGTGACTCCAATCCTTGTTGTTTAATCACTCAGTCGTGTCCGACTCTTTGGGACCCCCTGGACTGTAGCACTCCAGGCTTCTCTGTCCATGGAACTCTCCAAGCAAGAATACTGGAGAGGGGTGCCATTTCCTTCTTCAAGGGATCTTCCCGACCCAGGGATCAAACCCATGTCTCCTTCATTGGCAGGCAGATTCTTTACCCCGGAGCCACCTGGGAAGTCCCCAATCCCTGTAGTCATCTCCAAATAGGCAAAGCCCTAAAACTGGCCTGGGAGTCCACACAGAGTGCCAGCGGGGCCAAAGGCGTCCTCAAGACATCTTAGTGTTCATTAGCATTTCCGGACCTGCACCTCTCCAAACACCCCCATCTGGAGGCTTTGTTTTTCCTACCCAGTTCCCCTTCTTGCAGGCTTCTCGTCTTACCCTCCACCCATTTACTCAGTACTCATCTCTTGAGCACCGGCTCTGTGCAAGCTCTCAGCTGGGGCAGGAGAGACAAGGAGGAATACAATGGGCCTGCTGCTCTCCAAAATTCACTCTGAGCCAGATCCCTGAGTCCAGTCATCCGCGAGACCCAGGAGCTCTGCAAAAGCCAAGGGGAGGCCCCCACCCAGCTTCGCCCACAGCACTGGCTGAGGAACCAGGCCACACAGGGACGAGACTGTTCCCTGCCTCCGATACCCAGCCACAGTGTAGCGGGGGTCATGCGAGGCACTTCAGCAAAGCCTGAAGGTCACGCCTGTGCCCACAAGTCAGGAAGGAAGCATGGGTGTTCCAAGAAGAGACAGCAGGTCCTCCCTCAGCCGGTAATTAATACAGTGTAATTACATCTGGAAGTTTGTACCCTTTGACTGACGTCTCTTCCATTTTCCCCACCCCCAGCCCCTGGTAATCACTCTACTGTCTATTTCTCAGAATTCAGCTTTTTTTAGATCCCACATATGTCATATGATACAACACTTGTCTTTCTCTGTCAAACTTATTTCACTTAGCATAGTGCTGTCAATATTTTATCCAAGTTCTCACGAATGACAAAATTTCCTTCTTTCTCATGGCTGAGTAGTATTCCATTATATATATGTTTTTCTTTATATATAATACATATAGAGAACTAATACAATTCAATAGCAAAAAAGCAAACACTCACAATTAAAACAGGCAGAGGAACTGAATAAAATTTTCCGAAGACATACATATGACCAACAGGTCCATGAAAAGGTGCTCAATATCGGTTATCATCAGGGAATTGCAAATCAAAGCCACAATGATATATTACTCCCCACCTCTTAGAATTGCTGTCATCAAAAAAGGTGATAGATAGCAAGTTTTGACAAGGATGTGGAGAAATAGGAATCTGTATATACTCTTAGTAGGAATGTAAATTGGTGCAGCCCTATAGAAGACAGTATGCTTCTGCTGCTGCTGCTGCTGCTGCTAAGTCACTTCAGTCGTGTCCGACTCTGTGCGACCCCATAGACGGCAGCCCACCAGGCTCCCCTGTCCCTGGGACTCTCCAGGCAAGAACACTGGAGTGGGTTGCCATTTCCTTCTCCAATGCATTAAAGTGAAAAGTGAAAGTGAAGTCTCTCAGTCGTGTCCGACCCTCAGCGACCCCATGGACTGCAGCCTTCCAGGCTCCTCCGCCCAAGACAGTATAGAGGATCTTTAAAAACTAAAAATAAAACTGCAATGTGATCCAACAATTCCGCTTCTGAGATACACCCGAAGAAACTGAAATCAAGATCTCACAGAGGACTTCCTTGGTGGTCCAGGGGATAAGAATCTTCCTGCCAACGCAGGGGACACAGGTTCAATCCCTGGTCCGGGAAGATTCCGCATGCTGTGGAACAGCTCAGTCCCTGTGCCACAACTACTGAGCCCACGAGCTGCACCTACTGAAGCCCGAGCGCCCAGAGCCTGTGCTCCAGGACAAGAGAAGCCGCTGCAATGAGAAGCCTGCGCACTGCAATGCCGAGTAGCACCCTAGAGAATGCTTGACACAGCAACCAAGACCCAGTGCAGCCAAATAAATAAATAAGATCTTATAGAAATATCTGCACTCCCATGCTCACTGAAGAATTACTCACAGTAGCCAAGAAGTAGAAGCAACCCAAGCGACCGTCAACAGATGAATGGGTAAAGAAGACGTGGTGTATACGTATAATGGAACACGACTCAGCAGTGAGAAAGAAGGAAATCCTAAAATTTGAATGGAATCACAAAAGATTCCAAATAGCCAAAGCAAGCCTGAGAAAGAAAAAAGAATCTGGAGGTATCACTCATCCCGATTTCAAACTATACTACAAAGCTATAGAAAAAGTAAATAAATAAAAAGTAAAAAAAAGGCTATAGTAATCAAAACAGTATGGTGCTGGCATAAAAACAGACATATAGACTAATGGCACAGAATAGAGAGCCCAGAAATAAGCTCATACATATACAATCAACTAACATTTGACAAGAGAGCCAAGAATATTCAATGTGGAAGGGACAGTCTCTTGAATAAATGGTGTTGGAAAACTGGATAATCACAGATAGAACAATGAAATTGGACCCCCATTTACACCACTCACACAAATGAACTTGAATTAAAGACTTAAACATAAGATTTTGAGACCCTAAAACTCCCAGGAGAAAACACGGCGGTGGGGGGGGGGGGGAAGCTCCTTGACAATGCTCTTGGCGGTGATTTTCTGGATGTGACTCCAGAAGGATAAGCAGCAAAAAGAAAAATAAATACGTGGGGTCACATGCAACTAAAAGGCTTCTGCACTCAGAGGAAACCATCAACCAAACAAAGAGGCAATGGGAGAAAATGTTTGCAAGTCACACTACCTGACCTGGGCCTTGTGGACACCTTGCCTCCACCCCAGGGAGCACCCGGCACGTGGGGCGAGAAGGCGGCCAGCCCCCACCTCAGCACCCCCAGCTCACTGCCCCTGCTGCAAGGACCTCCTACACCCCGCACCGTTCACGTGTCCCCTCATTCAATCTCGCACCAGGAGAAGCCCGTGGTAGCTCTACTTTACAGATGCAGAAACTGAAGCTCAGAAATTTACAAAGTTGCTGAAGGTCACCCAGTGAGGAGGCTCCCAGATCTGTCTGAGAGCAAAGATGGTGCCCACTCCTCACCCCCACACCACTTCCCTGGGGCTGGAGAGACAGGGGTTGGCAGCCCCAAACCCAGCCCACCAACCCAGCCCACTGACCCCCAGCAAATGCAGCTGTAGAGGTGACTAGAGCCAAGTGGGGTGTCCTTCCCTGCCCCGAATCTAACCCAGAGCACAGAGTAGAGCCAACATCTTCTGGCCAAACCACCCAGCTCTCCTCCAAAAGGGCAGTATTCTGATACAGAGCACGCCGGGCCCAAACCCAGCCCCAATCCCACTCCCAAATAGTGATGAGCCCCGCCCCCTGCCTAGGCGCACCCCCTGCAGTGGGTGCCGTGAGGGCTGCCCTGAGTCTCCCTTTCAGGATGGAAGGACCCCTTTCCCCATCTGCTAGGCTGTGGGGTGGCCAGCTCTCTGCTGAGCCCCCTCTGGGGATTACCTGCGGCCAAAGGGAGGAAGCCCTCCCCCAGTGACTGCCCCCCGCCCAGGGCAGAGAAGCCAGCCTGCCCTCCTGGGATGGGACAGCCTGAGGGCCCCCCGTGCAGCACCACTGCTTCCTGTTGGGATCCACTGAGCTCTCCAAGGTGCCGCCCCCACGGCCAGACGCCCTCTGTCCAGTCCCATCTCCCTCTTCCCCGTTGGAGCTGATCCCGACAGGCCTCCCCACTAAGCGTCCTCGGGTCTCTACCTGTGCTGCCCCTCACCCGCGCCCTCCCCAGGGGGAGGATGAGCGTGACTCGATTTCCCGCGGTTGCAGAGAGGGCTCAGCCTTCTCCCGTTCCGTTCCGCACGGCAGCACCCTGGCAGATCCTAAAGCAGGAATGTTCGCCTATAAAATGCACCCTCTCCGTATAAAATGAGAGGCAATGCTCACCAATTTCTGTGGAGAAATGTGGGCTCTCTCTGTGAAAAATGAGGAAGATAGGAGATTTCAAAAATATCTATAATGCTAAAGTTTGGATGAGCAGTGAAATGCTTTCTGTAATGAATTCAAAAAGAATTGCCCTTTTTCGAATTTAGAGGCTTGTGCTTTTTCAAAAACAGACTCAGAGCAGAAAAAGACTTTGACTTTTTTTCTCTTAGGATGCTGGCAAATAGTGGGTTTGATAAATTTGCATAAAGTTGAAAGGTACGTTTAGTGGTTTTCTGGGATTCCCAGAAATGAATTTTGGTGGCAAGAAGCCCAGAGAAAGCATTGTGCTTTTCTCCCCGCTTGGCATGCTGCCACTTGGCTTTACGGTTCCCCATGACAAGGGACAGTGTGTTTTCTCTTTTTCTCTGCTCCTATTTATCTTGCTTCCCAAGTGGGTGTCTTGCCCATCACCAGGCTTCATCTCTTCTCGTCCTCTCGTCCTGCCCGTCTCTCCCTGTGTTCCAAACCAAACTGTCTTCATTGCTTCTGTCTTCTCGTCTTCCCCATACTGCTTCAGCCAGCTACCATAGGAACAAACACACGGTTTTATAATGCAAAAATCAGTATTCCTAATCCCCCATTTAAAAGCCAATTCTTGCGATTTCATGTGTTTATTGTTTAAGCTCCTTAATAAGGTGACCCTCTCCCCCCATGCCCCTCAATTTCCTGAAGCTACAAGTATTAATCAGGAAGGTTCCACTGGCTTTACTTCCCTCCTTAGTGAAGCCACATATTCTGTTTTTTTTTAATGAATTTTTGTTGGCGTTTAGTTGCTTTACGATGTTGTGTTGGTTTCTGCTGTACAGCAGAGTGAGTCAGCTACACTTAAACGCGCCCGCCAAGTCCCATCAGCCGTGTCCCACTCTCTGGGACCCCATGGACTCCAGCCCGCCAGGCTCCTCTGTCCATGGGTTCTCCAAGCAAGAATGCTGGAGTGGGTTGCCACGCCCTCCCCCAGGGGACCTTCCCAACCCAGGGATCGAACTCGCGTCTCTTATGTCTCCTGCATTGGCAGATGGGTTCCTGACCACCGGCACCACCTGGGAAGCCTATATATACATATATACATATACACACACACATATATATCGCCTCTTTTGGGGGTTTCCTTCCCACTCAGGTCGCCACAGAGCACTGAGTTGAGTCCCCCCTGCTGTGCGGTAGGCTCTCATTAGCGGTCTGTTTCACACATAGCGTGTAGGTGTCGATCCCAATCTCCCAACCCATCCCACCTGCCCTTTCCCCACTTGGTGCCCACACATTTGTTCTCTGTCTGCCACAGAGCCTCTTGAGGACGCAGATTTGCTGGATGGGAGCCTGTAGCAAAACCAACCATATCAGTTCTGCTTTCTATTTATGGGACCAACCCGCACCCACTTGAGTCCCTCGGGCATTGTTGTGCTGGCTCAGGACGGACTCCGTGATGCTGTGAAAGGGCAGAGCACACACAGACAGCATCCCACACGGGAGCAGCTGGGCTGCACTGAGGCTAGGAGAGCAAGGTGAGGGTAGCCGAGCCCTCAGCAGCCTGAGCCAGATCCCTGGGTCCCCCACTCATAAACTGCGCGACTCGTCCCGGGTGGTCTGCCAGGCTATGCCTCGGCTTCCCCGTCTGTAAGATAAGGATGCCACGAGGCCCACTGGCACGAGACTACTGTAAGATTTAAACCAGTATATAGCAACCCCTCCACCATGCCAGACTTCCCCCCAGACCCAGCTCTGTGGAGCAGGAGAAGCCCAAACTCAAGTTAAGGTCAATGCCACCTGGGGAGCTTGGGGAATGCTGCGAGGCAGATATGGGCCTGAGAAGGGCGTTCACTCCATCCTGTGGCCATCTGCACAGGAGCCAAGCTGGAGAGGGAGAAGTCCCTTTCTCCTCGGGACAACCCGCCTCCCAGGTGGCCTGAGGGATGCCCCCCTGCCCTGTCCCCAGGGTCCCACGTGCCCCCACACCGGCCCTCGACATACCACGTGAGCCACCTGCTGTGAACACACACAGGCACAGACACATAGAACACACAGAGACACACAGGCACACACACAGGCACACACAAGCAGACACAGGCACATGTACACACACACAGGCACACACACAAGCGCACACAGGAACATGTACACACATAGAGGTGCACACACAAGCACACACAGGCACACACAGGCACATGTACACACACACAGACACACACAAGCAGACACAGGCACGTGTGCTCACACACAGGCACACACACAAGCACACACAGGCACATGTACACACACAGAGACACAGGTGTACACACACAGACACATGCAGGCACACACACAAGCACACACAGGTGCATGTACACACACAGACACAGGTGTACACACAGAGACACACATGCAGGCACACACACAAGCACACACAGGTGCATGTGCTCACACAGGCGCACACGGGCACACGCACAGGCACACACACACCCTCTGCTGCATGGAGCTGCCGTCTGCACCCTCCTGCTCTCTCACCCCACCCCCCCTGTTTGCACAACATCCTGTGACTCATTTGTTTGCTCGGGATTAATGAACCTCCGTCTCCTCCACAGCAGCTCCTCGCTGATGAGACGGCTCGGTCCCTTTCAGGGTTTAATCGGAAGGAAACAGGGCACACCCCGCCTGATCTGAGGGGGAGGCAAGTGACTTTGTTTGACGTCCCTGCAGCATCTGTGTCCCTGCCCGCACCCCTGCTCCCGGGCCCTCCCCGCCCCGGCCTCTCACCTTTCCTCGTCGCCTGTGTGCTGCCGTTGCTTTGCAGGGAGGCGCTGACCTCCATCTAGGGAGCCGAGGCTGGGATGCAGAACAAGGAGGCAGCGGAACGAGAGGTTGGAACCGTGATCTCACGAGCAGCTGCTGCTCGGTGTCCGCGAGGAGTGGCTTACTGGGCAGACAGTGAGCCTGTGGGCAGCTGACAAGGGCTGAGTCCCTGTGCGGTACTGAGCTCTGGGACGAGGCCCTCCTGTCCACGCGGGTCATCAGCGCCCGGCCCTGTGAAACAGAGACTGGCATATCCGTGCCATCCACGCTATCTTGCCCAGAGAATGAAGTGCCTGCCCACCATCAGGCGGCCAGGAGCCAAGCGAGGCACCTGCCTCCCGTTTTTTTCCCGCTTGTCAAGAGCTCAGGGTGAGAGGCACACTTCCCTGTGTCCTGACCTTTGCAGGTCACTGGGGTCAGGGTTCCCTGAGCTCAGCTAGTCCAGGCGCCCCCAGGCTTGGGGCAGGGATGGAGCTAAAATGCAGCCTCCAGACCTCTCTCCTCTGGTCCCTCTGCCTCCAACCTCCCAGGAAAAGTGTCTGGGCGATGGTGCCACCTCCATGGATGACATACTTTAAAAAGACCCTATTTGCTTCCTACCCAAATCTCTTCTAGGCAGACCTGACTGGGAGTAGGGAGGATCCAAAGAGGAGGTAAAGACATCTGTACTCTGTGTGTGCTTAGTTGCTTGATCCTGTCCAAATCTTTGCGACCTCATGGACTGTAGCCCGCCAGGCTCCTCTCTTCATGGGGATTCTCAGGCAAAAATACTGGAGTGGTTGCTATGCCCTCCTCCAGGGGATCTTCCAAACCCAGGGATCGAACCCAGGTCTCCCACATTGCAGGCAGATCTTTATCATCTGAGCCACTTAGAGAAGCCAAAAGACACCTACACTTAGTAAATTACATCTATCTAATAAACTCATGTATAGAATTGCCAGAGAAAATACAGGATACCCGGTTATATTTGAACCTCAAATATACATACTAAAAATTATTTGTGGCTTATCTGAAATTCTAATTTATCTGGGTGCCCTGTACTTTTATGTACTAAATCTGGCAACCCCACACATCTCCCAACTCCACTGTTTACTGGCTGTGTGACACTGGGCAAGTGACTTGACCCTTCTGGGCCTCTGTTTCCTCATCTCTAAACCACACATAAGTGCGCCAGCCTTGTACAAGACTTCCCAGGTGGTGCTAGTGTTAAAGAATTCGCTTGCCAATGCAGGAGACACAGAAGTCACGGGTTCGATCCTTGGGTCAGAAAGATCCCCTGGAGGAGGAAATGGCAACCCACTCCAGTATTCTTGCCTGGAAAAACTCCATGGACAGAGCCTGGCAGGCTACAGTCCATGGGGGTTTCAAAGAGTTAGACATGTCTGAGCAGCTGAACAAACACACACACACTTTGTATAGGGCTGTTGAAAGGATTAAATGATGACTTTTGGAGCTTTGGAAGAGTTCTGGAAGCGTTGTAAGCTCTGTAGCAATGTCAGCTATTATCGACATTATTACTATTTGCCATTGTTGTTGTTCTACTGATATTACTATCAGTACATCCAAGGTTATAACCCAGGAGGTGGTATAAATGCAAAGATGCATTAAGACCCCTCCTCTTAGCTGTTGGGAACCTGAAACAGGAACTGCAGTGGGTGCCAGCTGGTGCTAAGGGAGTGTGGACATTTGCTTCCTGCTCAGTGGGGTCAAGCAAGGCACCAGACAACCAAGATGTATTGAGGCTTGCTCTGAGCTGCACTCTCTCCTGAGTATAGGGGTAGAAAGAAGAACCCAGCAAGCACCAGCCCTCAAAAAGCTCACAGCTGTGGGATGGCCAAGGGCACCAAGAGCCACATAAGCTCACACATGGTCTTAGGGCTGGGGCTGAGCTTGAGAGAGGGCTTCCTGGAGGAGGTGATAGAAAATAATGACCGGGAATTCCCTGGTGGTCCAGTGGTTAAGATTCTGTGCTTCCAATGCAGGGGGTGTGGGATCAATTCCTGGTCAAGAAACTAAGATCCCACATGTTGCACGCTGTGGCCAAAAAACAAAAAATAAAAAGAATGACCAAAGACAGCCAGGCAAAGGTGTCCTTTGGGCTGGAGAGAGGACAGGATCCAGCCAGTTACATCTCAGGATGAAGGCACTGTCAGCAGAGGGAACTTCACAAACCATGTAGTTGTAAAGGCCAGGATATCCCTGCAGACAGGTGAACGGACCTGTCCAGCGAAAGCACGGGAGGAAGCTGAAGAGAGAAGGCCTAGCTGAAGAAAGCCTTGGCTGGACTCCATGCGGACGAACTGGGTTTTGTCCTGGAGCAGCGGGGAGCAGTGGACACTGAGAAGCAGAGATGGCCAGTCACCGGCCATCAGGGAGGTAGAAAGGATTGGGGCGGAGCAGACAGATTGGCTGCTGGGGACCCAGTGCTGGGGTGACTTCAGGAGCCCAGAGCTCTGGGCAGTCTTTCAGGAACTCACCAGCCAGTAGGTTACTGCTGAGCGTATCAGTTAGTCTTCGCAAATGTAATGATTCTACAAGTCAGTGATATGGCCGTGCCCAGCTGAGATGATCACACGGGGTCAGGTGGGCACACGCATGCCCTTGCATCTTTCTAGTCTGATGGCCCCACTCTCATGGGCACAGAGTCTGGGGGGACGGGAGAGGAGGGAGGGCCAAGCAGGCAGGGTAGCAGATCACCCCAGCACACAGGGGCTGGCCTCGAGTGAACAGACAAGAAGAGTGACTGGCTGGAGGAGGGAGAAGAGGCGGGAGATGGTAGAGCTGAAGGGTCGTCAGCAATAGGAGACGGAGGACAGGCTGCAGTGTCACTCACACCCAATGGCCCAGGTTCCAGTTCCTTGCTGGATCCCAATGCACGTTCACATCTTTGAAAGTTCTCAACTTGAAGGTTCATACGTAGGGGACTTACTGTATTGTGTATTTATCCATTTATTGTCTAACTCTTCCACTGGAATATAAACCCCACTTAGGCAGGAGTTTTGCATCCCCGCTGCTTCAAACAGGGCCAGGTACACAGTAGGTACTCAGGGTGGACTTTCCGAATGCCTGCTGGCCCTGGCAAGCTGACTCTTAAAAGCGGGCGCATCTCAGTCGTCTTTACAGCCTGTGGTTCCGCACTTTGACCATCAGGAGGCGCCATCGACGTGCTCGAGGCCTCTGGATGCAGGGATCACACAGGGCCCAGAACCTGACAACCGGACAGATTGGAAGAAGTGAGCAAAGCGAGATGTGAATGGCAGAAACCTTCCTCCTCTCCCTTAGCAGACATCTCTCCAGCACACACTGGGAGCCAGGCCTGTGCTCCATCGAGCCCTCTGAAAGTCAGGCTGGGGGACGGAAATGCGGGGTCTGAATGCATTGAGATAAAGAGCCAGGACCCAGGCAGGAGGTTTGACCAGAGCTCCGGTTTTATGGGCAGGTCTGTGTGCTGCTCTGATGCTGGTAGAGTGTATATACCACAGAGTCAGACAAACTTGGTGCTAAATTCCAGCCTTTACATGCTGTGTTATTTAGCAACGTCATTTGCTCTCTCTGAGCCCCCGTTTCCTAATCTATAAAGTGGAAGTCCTAATAGCAGCTGTTTAGAACGATGTGTGTGTGTGTGTTCAGTTGTGTCCGAATCTTTGTGACCCCATGGACTGTAGCCCGCCAGGCTCCTCTGTCCATAGGATTTCCCAGGCTAGAATACTGGAGTGGGTTGCCATTTCCTTCTCCAGTTTCAAAGGATACTTGGTTTTATTTCGAGAATAAAACAAGAGAACCCTTGGCCCGGTGTCATCCACAGAAACAAAACTAAATATTGTTCTCAAAAACTGGACCTGATTCTCAATATTTATCTAGCCCTTATCAAGCTACCCCTTCATTCTTCATATCATAAAAATAGTCCTACAACCCGCAGGTATCTTTATTGCCTCACTTTCCAGATAAGAGGGCGAAGGTTGTCAATTGTATAACTGTGTGTACACATCGCACCGCTTATAAAGCGGTGGCCTCAAGCCAGGTTCTGCTCAGCAAACGTGCGTGAAACCACCGTGCAGCCTCAGGTGCTCTGAGGACCAGGATGAAGGAGGCTGCAGTCTAGGGACAGACAAACACATCTGGATCATTTCCATAGGAGAGGTGGGATACTGAGAATGATATCCAGGATGCTATGGGATCATAGTCAAGAGTCCCTTGGTCCAACCAGGAAACGCAGGAAGAGATGGACTGGGCCCTCCACGCATCGTACTCATTCATGTCTGTCTGCGACCCCGTGGACTGTAGCCCATCAGGCTCCTCTGTCCACGGGGTTCTCTGACTGCGACCCTGTGGACTGTAGCCCACCAGGCTCCTCTGTCCACGGGGTTCTCTGACTGCGACCCCGTGGACTTTAGCCCACCAGGCTCCTCTGTCCACGGGGTTCTCCAGGTAAGAATTCTGGAGTGGGTTTGCCATGCCCTCCTCCAGGGGATCTTCTCTATGGACTCGGTAACCCCTTAGCTAAATCTGCAAGGCTGAGTAAGACTGATCCAGGAAAAGAAGGAACTCCAGCATCTCAAGTTAAAGAACTACTTATGCAAAGAAACCCGCTATGAAACACATTCATGCTGGGGTCTACGTGTTGGTCAAAAAGTTAGTTTGAGTTTTTCATACGATGTTATAGAAAAACCTGAATCAACACAATATCTTTAAATCCAGTATTTAGTGAGCAGGACAGGCTGCCCAGGTGTCGCTAGTGGTAAAGAACCCGCCTGCCAGTGCAGGAGATGCATGAGACGTGGGTTCAATCCCTGGGTCAGGAAGATGCCCTGGAGGAGGGCATGAAAACCCACGCTAGTATTCTTGCCTGGAGAATCCCATGGACAGAGGATCCTGGAGGGCTACAGTCCATGGGTCGCAGAGTCGGACACGATTGAGTGTCCAGTCATCCATGTGCCCTCTGGCCTCTCTGCTCGAGTCCCCGTTGTCCTGGGCAGCAGAACTGGGAGAAAGTCCTCAGGGGCTCCCTCCCACACAGGGAGATGCAAGCGGCACCATCTACAGGGCAGGAGGCCAGAGAGGGGCAGAGGAAGGAGGAAGGCCCCTAGCCGCCTGCCAGAATCCTGGAAGACAGGTGAATAAATGGCAAAGAGCCAGCCCAGGACTGCGGGATTCATATGTGTCCGTTCCGTAAGCAGCGCCCGGGAGCCAGCCCCCGTCCCAGGCAGGGTGTGACCCCTGGGGCCGACTTCCAGCTCCGGGCACCAGCTTGGCCTGAGTTCCATCAGGTCCTCTCAGGCCTCAGTCACCCAACAGTTAATGCGCTTTTCCTGACTGACAACAAGCTCAACACCACAACAGTCAACTATTTTTATCTCCGGATTAATCACAAAAGGCTAACGCTTCCACCTTCCCTGTGATTAAAAATTAGGAGACCAAGCTCTACAGTGGTTCAGGATAATAACCAATCCGGGGAGGAGGGGGGGTGGATGAATAATGCATCTCCAGGCTCCGGCTGCTCGAGACTTTCTCCCCGCCTGGGCCCCCAGCTCCGGGCCAGGTCTGAATGGGGAGGTAACGAGAGGTCCCCTCCCGTCGGGAGCCACAGCTGCCAAGAAGGACTGTTGATTTCTATTCAGCCCGCTGCCCCCAGGCCTCCCCCTCTCATCCCCCACCACCCTCACCCACCCCGGCCCCATCCGCACCCCCTCCTACCCCATCTGGTGTGCACCGAGGCGAAGGCCGATCAATAATGCATGGTTACATGAATAACCGGCGTGATAACCACTTATTCGGGAAGATGTAATCAGGGCCCATTCTGAGGGGGTGTGTGTGTGCGTGTGTATGTGTGCGCAAGCACGCCTGCGCACTCACACAACACAGTCCCACTCCCCTCTCCCCTCCTCTAACCCGATATTGTAAACACAGCACGAAGGAAAGGTCCAGCCTCGCTGTGCTTGCTTTTTAGAAAGGCTCCTTGCTCTCCATGCTTGATCACAGGCTGGTTCACTGAGCAAAGGCCCAGAGACAGCCTGCTCTCAAAACTGGTCTCACAGCAGAACCCGCTGGGAGCATTTATTTTTGGTTTTGGTCGCACCACATGGCTTCTGGGATCTTAGTTCCCTGACCAGGGATTGAACCAATGCCCCTTGCAGTGGAAGCATGGAGTCCTAACCACTGGACCACCCGGGAAGTCCCTTCCCTGGGAGCTTTAAAAAGCCCTGATGCTCTGGTCCACCTCCTGAGATGGGGATGCAGCTGCTCAGGGTGTAGCCTGGCAACAGGACATTTAAAACCTCTCTGGGAATATCGTAAGCTGCAGTGAGAACCGCTGTCTCGGGCCCAAGGCCAGTCAGTGCTAAGGAACGTTCGAGATCCCCTGGTGTACTTTCACATTAGATGGCTGAGGAAACAAAACCGGACAGGGAGCTGCCTTGCCACTTCAGCCTCTGATTTAGGGCAATTTCCACAATCCCGCCCCCTCGGCTTAACCCTGGGGAGGCCTCAGAGACAGGACGGCCAGGTGTTGATGCTGTTACCAAAGCTTCGGGTGGTCTTTTCCAGTTTTCCTGACCCTCAGCAGAGCTCAGTCTGAGTACCTCCATCCTGGGCAGCTCAAGGGGAGGCAACAAAGGGAAGAAGCAGGAGGCTAGCCCTGCTGCAAGGGTGGCCCGAAGCACAGAGATAAAATCCCCTCATACACACTGCCACACCCACCCCCCATTTACCGCAAGCCCTCATCCGCCTCCCTGTGGCTCTCTGGCCCCAAAGCACCACGGAGGCCTCTGGCACTAATGAGGGGGTAAGGGGAGGGTGGGGTGGGGGGCTGGCCTCATCGTCCAGCCCACACCCACCATCTGCTTGCACCCAGGGCCCCCTGGGAGGCTGGGCAGGGTTGAATGAGGCCATCTTCCTCCCTAGGCCAGGATCACAGTAGAGGCCTGAGGCTGATGAAAGCAGCTTGGAAGCCCGAAGGGTTTTTTCCTCTCAGCGAAAGAAACTTGAGCAATAGACACCAGCCAGGCCATGGTTCTGAACCAGGCTTCCTAGAGGACGGGAAGGGAGAGGCAGGGGCACTGGCTCAAGGCGTGCATGTCAGGATACTTAACCTGCCCCAGAGCCTCCTGGAAAGAAGGGGAAAGTGTTAGTTGTTCAGTCACGTCTGACCCTTTGCAACCCCATGGACTGTGCCCACCAGGCTCCTCTGTCCATGGGATTGTTAAGGCAAGAATACTGGAGTGGGTTGCCATTTCCTTGTCCAGGGGATCTTCCCGACCCAGGAATCAAACCCAGTTCTCCTGCATTGTGGGCAGATTCTTAACCGTCTGAGCCACCAGGAGTTTCCTTCTTTCTTTCTTTTGAAAGATTGATTTATTTATGGCTGTGCTGGGTCTTCATTGCTAAGCACAGGCTTTCTCTCATTGCGGCGAGCAGGGCCTGCTGCCTCAGCCCAGAGGTACAGAAGGTCGCTTGGGGTCCGAGTGGGAGGATGGACTTCCTCTGGCGACTGGACAAAGAAGGCCTTTTGCATGAAGACCTCAGCCCTCACCTGACGACCCTGTCCTCCATTCACTGAGCAAACACACAGCTCAGCCCTCCTCAGGCCTCCAGAACTGACTGACCAGCCCCTCCCCAGGGAGAAGACCAGGGACCCATCAGGGGGTCTCCAGGGAGCACTCTGCCCCTTCTGGTTTGTCCAGGGAGGAGAGGCAGGGCGCAGCAGGGGCCTGAGACCCTCGAGTGTCCACAAGCACGGACCTCAGAAGAGGCTCTGTGACCTTCAGCTAGTCACTTAACTTCTCTGGGCCCCTTCTCCAAACAGTAGTCATCCATCACTGTCAGTGCCCAAGCAGCGTCCCATTATTGTCATGGGGGTCAGAGACGTGATTGCACTTTAGCAAAGGTTTACAGAGCTTGTGCCAGGCACCGGGCCCTGAGCTGGGCTCCGTGGGAGGCATCACTCTTCTCCTGGCAGCCCCCATCTCTCAGCGGGGACCGCGCTGCCATGAAATAGAGAGGAAGGACCAAGCAGGAGAGATTCATTCCAGTTCTGGGAGGAGGGAGTTGGAGCCGCTCTGGGAGAATCAGGTCCAAAGGTGATGATCACGGTTGCACAGCTCTTTGGAACGCTGTCTCAGACTCGAAAGTTTGCCTGTCACCTGTCCCCTGTGAGGGAAGCGGCCAGCCTGGTGCTCCAAGTGTCGGGGGACCTGCTTCCAGCCCTGGCCCCCTCCGCTTGATCGCTGTGTGACCTTGAACGAGTCACTTAATCCCGCTGAGCCTCGGTTTCCGGATCTGGGTAATTGGGATAATGATGTTTACCTCGCAAGACTGCGGTGAGGATTAAATCAGATGACAGATGTGACAGGGCTTTGTTTTCAAAGAGAGAAGTTAGAAAGATAGGGTCCAGGCAGCAGTGGCATGCTCTCCGGTCTGCAAATCACAGCTAATGACGCCTGCCCTGTCCCCTCGCAGGCTGCCGTGCGGAATGAGACGATGACATGAGCGTCCTCTGCAAATAAACACGGGACGCCTGTGTCGGGATTACTGCTGTCGTCGCTGTTATTGTTATAATGCAAGAGGATTATACATTTTATTAAAGGATGATAATTACTGTTTGTCAGCGGCTCCATAAAATCCACTCAGCCTTGCCCGAGAGGAGGGGGTGCCCTCAGCCTGACCTCTCCCCTCTCTCTCCCCACGCAGTGCCGCCCGACGACCCAGTGATCCTCGGGGGGCCTGTGATCAGCCTGCGGGCTGGGGACCCCCTCAACCTCACCTGCCATGCAGACAATGCCAAGCCTGCTGCCTCCATCATCTGGCTGAGGAAGGGAGAGGTGATCAACGGAGCCACCTACTCCAAGGTGAGGCGGGGTTGGGGGGATGTGAAGGAGGGGAGGCCGCCGGGGGGCAGGCAGCGGGCAGGGCACAGCTCTCCCCATCTCTTTGCAGCTCTTGGCTCTGCCTGTGTGATTCTGTGTCGCCTTTGGCTCCTAGCTCTTTGTCTCTCTGCGTCTTTTTCTCTCGAGTGCTCTGGCTCTATTTTTCCGACCTTTTCTGTCTCTCCTTCTCCCCCTCTCTTTCCCGGGGGAATTGCTGGGCGTGGTGACAACGCTAAGAATGGAGTATGGTCAGAGGAAGCAACTCAGGGACAGAGGTGGACAGAGCCGAGGGTTGCCAGATAAAATACAGGACAGCCAGTTAAAAGTGAATCTCAGGTTTGCTGTTGAGTTGCTCGGTCGTGTCTGACTCTTTGCGACCCCACGGACTGCAGCACGCCAGGCTTCCCTGTCCTTCACTATCTCCCCGAATTTGCTCAAACTCGTGTCCATTAAGTCGATGATGCCATCCAACCATCTCATCCTGTCGCCCCCTTCTCCTTCTGCCCTCAATCTTTCCCAGGCTCAGGGTCGTTGCCTCCCATCAGGTGGCCAAAGGATTGGAGCTTCAGCATCAGTACTTCTAATGAATATTCAGGGTTGATTTCCTTTAGGATTGACTGGTTTGATCTCCTTGCAGTCCAAGGGAATCTCAAGAGTCTTTTCCAGCACCACAGTTCAAAAGCATCAATTCTAAACAACAAATAACTTTTCAGTGTAAGTGTGTTCCAAATATTGCATGGGCCATACTTATACTAAAGATTATTCACTGTTTAACCGAAATTCAAATTTAACTGATGCCTGTATTCTCATTCACTCAATCTGCCCACCTTCCCAGTGCTGCCAGCTGAAGCTGTTTAGGTGTTTCCTGTCCCAGGTACCTGGCTCAGGGGTCAAGGAGGGCTGAATGCAGCCCATAATCCCTTACCAGTCCTGCACCTGCTGTACCTACCTGCTGGGGTGCTTTTCTCTAGTTCACACAAGGTGCTGTGAGCTGAAGGGCTTCCCAGGTGGTGCTCGTGGTAAAGAACCTGCCTGCCAAAGCAGGAGATGTAGGAGACACGGGTTGGATCCTTGAGTCAGGAAGATCCCTTGGGAGAGGGCATGGCAACCCACTCTTGTATTCTTGCCTGGAGAATCCCATGGACAGAGGACCCTGGTGGGCTACAGTCCATAGGGTCGCACAGAGTCGGACATGACTAAGGTGACTTAGCACAGATGTAACCTAAACTGCCTCCATAAAGGCCCCATGTCCAAATATGCGCCAGTGAGGCTTAGGGCTTCACCCTATGAAATCTAGGGGGACTCTATATATACATTGCAGATGGGGAAACGAAGGCAGAACGCTCACGTTACTATGACATGTGATGGAGCTCGGGTGTGGACCAGGTTTGTAGGATCCCAAGGCCCGCTCTACGACGCCGCTAACAGTCTCACCCAGGAAATATGCCGTGCAGATCCAGTGAGGGAAGGCAGTGATCCTAACAGCCATGCTTCCCTCTGCCCCTTCAGGACCATCCTCTGAGGCAGGCTGCTCCCATTGTACAGATGGGGACCGTGAGGCACAGCAATAGATAGATAGATAGATATCAGGGGCCTGGCATCTCTGACAAGCTATAGACCTGTGACTTGGGCTCACGGAGAAGGATGCATGACCCAGCAGCTCCCATGGACTCAGCCCTGGGGGCTGTCAGAGCCCAGGCCTCTGCAGCTCCCTCTCCCCCAGGACTCAGGTGCCATTGACCTCGGCAACTGTGCTGTCCCAAAGGCAGAGCAACCCCAGACTGGTTGTGCAAGAGAAGAGGCTGGGGGCATGAGCAGCTGAGACAGAGACAGAGAGACAGGGAGAGAGAGAGGCTGAGAGGACACTCATGTGCAACAGTCAAGTAGGATTCACGGTCTACAGGAAAAATCCCACAGGGCCACCCTGACAGCCCCCGAGGCTGAAGCCTCAGCGTCTGTCACATAGTAAGTGGTTAAGCCCCTGAGCCTGGCAGCTGGGAAGCCAGCATCCAGGCTCCACCACCGTCTAGCTCTGTGGCCATGGGCAAGCTAGCTAACCTTGCTGTGCCTCAGGGTTCCCATCTGTACAATGGGACCAATGGCACCTGCCTCAGAGGATGGTCATGAATGAGCAGAGGGAAGTATGGCTGAGGGAAGGATCACTGCCTTCCCTCACTGGATCTGCACGGCGCATTTCCGGGTGAGAGTGTTAGTATCATCGCAGAGCAGGCCTTGGGGGTCCTACAAACCTGCTTCACACCGGAGCTCTACCGCATGTCATGGTAACATCAGATCTCTGCCTCAATTTCCCCATCTGCAAAATGGGATGATGATAATAGGTATTATGATGTAACAGGTGTCCATGTTACAATTGCTGCGAGACTTAAGAAGAATAATGCATTTGAGCACCGCAACAGAGAGTAGCCCTGCTCGCTGCAACTAGAGAAAGCCCCATGCACAGCAATGAAGACCCAGCACAGCCAAAAAAGAGAATAGTGCATTGAAAGTAAGGGCTTTGTAAACATTCCCCAGCATCCTTGGCTCCTTCCTCCCCGAGCCGTGTCTCCCCCACCTGCTCTCCCCTCAGAGGTCGCTCAGAAGGCCAGGTTTCGGTTTTCTGCTCCACGGTGGGCCTGCAGGGGAAGGGTGCTCCACCAGCCCCTACCCCAACCCAGCACAGGCTGGGGCGCCTCTTCCTGAACCCAGGGCGGCCAGAACCCTCGTAGCCCAGGTGCCTGGGTGAGTGCTCGCGACTCCCAGCGGGTGTCTGGCTGCAGAAGCATGGGAGTTGATGAAAAGCCATCTCTCCAAGTCGTCTCTTCCTGGACACCCAGCCTCAGGCCGTCTTCTTTGGACCTGGCACCAGAATGGAGGCCACATGGCGGTCATCTGGAAGGCAGACCCGGGGAGGCAGGACAGGCTGTGGAAGAGGAAGGAAGCCAGTTTGGGCCGAGACCAGAGAAAAACCTTCCCTGGGAGCCAGGTTCCTGCTCCATCTGCTGCTCCCCAGCAGCCGCCACCAGGTGGAAGGAGGAGGTCTTGACCCTGAAACGGTGGACAGGGGGAGGGTCGCTTGACCTTGGATGTCCACAGTCGTGTCCACGTCTGCCTTGAAGCCCCTGACCTTCCAGCCCTGCGCCTCTGCTACTTCCAACTTCAGACTGCTCCCTGTCCCAGGGGCGCCCACCCACCACCACCAGGACCACAAGACTTATTAGAGCCCAAGCTACGGACGAGTTCTCTGGCACAGCACCTCTCAGGGCCCTCCATGCGGCTCAGCTCTACACTCTGTCCCCACCTGCCCCCGTAGCATCCCCCGCCCCCTGCATCCCAGCTGTTCATCTCAGGCACCTGGAGCCTCCAGCAAGCTTCCAGCTGCCGCTCATCCTGGCCTTCTTTGTGAGGAGCATCCCTCCTGGCCCCAGGACACAAAAGTAGGGGTCAGTCCGTGAGTACACAGGTTCTGGGGACACAAAGCGTGGCCCAAATCTCCACCTTCTCTGACAGCTCTTAGTGATAACAGGCCCCAATGGATTCCCCAGGCAGCCTTAAAAGGGGAAGCAAAGAGAGATGATGAAAAAAAAGAGAAAAGAAAAATTAAGGGACGCAGCAGGTGGTGAGTGAGGTGAGTGAGGAGGGAGAGGAGGCCCTGTTGCCAGGCAATCAGGCCCTCGAGCCCTTTCCAGGCTGTTTGCATATCAATGAACATCCCAGATTTAGCACCAAGCTGGGGGCACCCACGTTCCCTCCAAATCTCCTTCCTCCCTCACCAGTGGTCACCTCTCACCTTGGGGAGCTCCGCCTGTCTCTCCACTGCCCAGCTGAAGCCCTGGGGACAGCAGCCCACACTGGACAACCTTACACAGGGTACAGTCTTCCTCCCCAGGAAAGCCTAAGGCTTCTCACCAACCGCCCCTCCCCCACCGCCAACTACCACTGCTGATTGAATGCCAAGTGCCTGCCATCAGTGATGGGGGGTGCACAGACAGGAAGCAGCGTGGGATAGGCAGGGTCCAGAGATGAGCCCTAAGCCACTGGGACAGTGGGGAAAGCTCTACGGAAGCTAGTGGGTCAGCAGCCAGTGCACACACACCCAGGAAGACCCCTGCCCTGACATGTTCAACCCTGAACAGGTGAGGTATATATGCCCACTCCTGGTCCATATCTGCAGACACAGGTGGGACCCACAGGAGAGGCCATCAGGGTCACACTAGTGCCCACCAAGCTGCAGGGAGCGCTGCCCTAGGACTTGGAGGTGGTGGCCCCAGAAATGAGCGACTCACCACTAATAATAACCGACTTACCCTCTGGCTAAGGGTGAGCTAATGATGGTTTCACAAGCAGGAGGTGGGAGTGTTGGGGCCCGGTGTGTCCCCAGAGCCAAGTTCAGGAGAGGGAAGCCGGAGAAGGGCCAGGAGGACAGGGGAAGGGGGCCTGTGACAAGAATCAGCAAATCAGAGTGTCTACCTGCCCCGACCCCCCGCCCCGGGAGGTCCCAGGGCTTCATTTGCATGTGAGAATGGGGGAGGTTGACCAGCCAGGCATGAAGGAAAAGAAAATAGAAAGCAGAGGCAAGGAGATTGTGGAAGCAACAAGGGAGGGAGGAAAACAAAAATCAGGGTGAGAAGACACAGGCCCCTTCTTTGCCCCAAGCTCGGCTCCCCCCTACCATGAAGGCTTTACAGACCACCCCCAACCAGAGCTAGGAGAGGTCCTCCCCTGGGGAGCGGGCACTGTGCCCTCCCCTGGTTTAATGAACACATCTCCCCATCTCTAATTAGGTGGAACAAACAACTTGAACCAGAATTTTTATTTCCCAGAAAAGCACACGCCCGGACACAGTAAATATGTCATTAATCATCTTTCCGGGAGAGGAGCACCCTGGGTGCGGGGACGGGGCAGCAGTCAGGGGCCTAATTAGGAGCTCAGGCCCTTGACTTCCCTCCTACCGGCACCCAGATGGCCCTGCTCCCCAACACCGCACGAGCAGATCAATCAGATCAATCCAAGGGTACCCCGGCAGACTAAAATTTATGTAAATGTCCCTGGTTAGCACAACGGAAAAGTAAAGAAAAGAAAATCGGGAAAGAACAAAAGGATCTTCCTCCCCACCTCCCCTACCCCAACCCCGCGGTCTTATTTTCATCCAGGAAATTGTGCTTATTATCGCTTGGCTATTTATAGACGCGTGAGGTCTGCTGAAGAGCCAGGAGCCAGCCGGTTACTATGGTGCAGTGGAGAGGTTCTGGCTGGGCCGGTTGACACCACACCCACTCTGACCCCACTCCGGGGGCCAGCCTCCATATCAGCACTCTGGCCCTGAGGCTGAGCTCTAGACAGTCAGCCCTCGGGCTTCTGGGGCTGACCATGACCTCCTCCCCCAGCCTCTCTCCCAGATCCCTCTGCAGCAGGGCTGAGACCACCACCCCATGCCCCGGAAGGAAGATGGATGAGAGCAGGCCTGGGCCCAGGCAGTTTCCTCGAGCAGAGTTCTCCTCTGCTGCCCTGCTCTGTGGTGTCTTCACACCTGAGTCTGGCCTTGTCTACAGCGGGATGCGGTATTCTAGATGGAGGCTCCGGGCCTGTTCTCCTAGTGCAGGGCATGGAACTGAGGACCCAGCGTCGGGGTCCAGCTGCCTGTGGTAGCCGGTGCTTAGTTGCTCAGTCATGTCCGACTCTTTGTCACCCCACGGACTATAGCCCACCAGCTTCCTCTGTCCATGGGGTTCTCCAGGCAAGAATACTGGAATGGGTTGCCATGCCCAATCTTTCCAACCCAAGGATGAGGTCTCCCGCATTGCAGACAGATTCTTTACCAGCTGAGCCACCAGGGAAGCCCAAGAATACTGGAGTGGGTAGCCTATCCCTTCTCCAGAGGATCATCCTGACCCAGGAATCAAACCAGGGTCTCCTGCATTGCAGGTGGATTCTTTACCAGCTGAGCCACGAGGGAAGCCCTCAGCTGCCTATGTATCTCTGCTAAAGGGAGGCTACTTAATCTGCTAACTGTTGCTGTCTCAAAGAGGGGATCACACCACCCCTCTGGCTTACAGGTCCTCAGGAAGCTGCGGTGGGGAGGTCGTGGCTCAGAGCTCACCATTCTCCTATGCAAATCCCTGCCCTGCCCAGCGAGTTCCTGACTCACTCTAAACTCACTTTTCTCTCCAGTTATTTGGGAGACAAGGCTCCCTTCCTTCCAGGGTCCTGCGAGGATCAGAGACGATGTTGTGGTTATTTTCAGGGAGGTTTTGAGGAAGTAGAGTCTATCCATCTCTTCCTCAGCTCCAATAACGGAGAAAATAAGATCAAGTTCCTTCCTGGGGTATACTGAGCAAGTCCAGCCCCCACCCCAAACCAAAATGGCCCTCCTGCCCACTGCACCTCCCCAGTGGGCACCCACCCTCATGGGCCACCAGGGAGTCAAGGGTGCAGGGTTACCAAACTGATGGGGCAGTAGCTGGAGGCAGTCTCAGCTGGGGGAGTGGGTACCGGCAATGAGGGAGAACAGCTGCCATAAGGAATCAGCACGTGGTCAAGAGGAAGACAGGGGACCTTTAGGCCTGCGTTAGTTTCTAGGGCTGCTGTAACCAAGTACCACAACTTGGTTCTTCAGACAACCAAAATGTATTGGCTCACCCTTGTAGAGGTGAAAATGCTGAAGTCAAGGCGTGGGCAGAGCTGTGCTTCCTCCAAAGGCCGCAAGGAGAATCTTCTCGCCTCTTCTAGTTCCTAGGGGCTCCTGGCTTTCCTGAGCTTGTGGCAGCATCATTCCAGTTTCTGCCTCCTCCTTCCCATGGCCTCTTCCTTGTGTCTCCTTGTCTTGTCTTCTTTTTTACAAGGACACCCATCATTGGATTTAAAGCCCATGCTACATCCAGGGTGATCTTGTCTCAAGATCCTTAACTAATGACTGATTAGGCAATGGCACCCCACTCCAGTACTCTTGCCTGGGGAATCCCAGGGACGGGGGAGCCTGGTGGGCTGCCGTCTATGGGGTCACACAGAGTTGGCCACGACTGAAGCGACTTAGCAGCAGCAGCAGCTAACTAAGTTGTGAAGGCCCCATTTCCAAATAATTTCACATTTTGAGGTTCAGGGTGGACATGAATTTGGGTGGATGCTCTTCAGTACAGTCCAGGAACCTGTTACTTACGTCGCCGCCACCAACTCAAAGTGAGTTTAATCAAGCTCCACAGTCTCTCTTGATCACACCTGTTTTCTCGACTGCTAAATGAAAGACGATGGCACCTGTCGTGTCTGTGGCTTAGTCTGAGCTCCAGTGAGGTCTGGTAGTGAAATGATCGAAAAGTTGAGAGAGTTTATACAGGTAAAGTAATGAAATGGTCAGTGGGCACTGATTCTTCGCGCGTCTCCACCCTAGCCCTGCCTTCACCCCCACTCCCCAAGCTGTGCACCCTTCTGCAGCCAGATCATTCCTGGGGCCACAGCACCTGCTATCCCCATCTCAGCACTCCCTACAGACCCAGAGACACCCCCAGACCAGAGGTAGAATAGTTACAAGTTCATCTCTACATAGCACCAGCAGCCTGGTTTCCACTGGGCCCAAGCTGGTTTCTTTTGTGTCTGGGTGGGCAAGTGACTTTCCAGTTCCTTTTTCCTCCTGAAGCCTGGCGCTCAGCCAGGCCAGGGAGCCAGGGGTGACCCGAGGCTCTGCATGGAGGTGGGCGCCCCCGGGTGTCCTGACTGACCTACCTCTATCCACAGAGCTCCTTCCTCCTCTCCGAGGCTGGCGCGTGTCCTGCCCCACCCGCCCAGCTGTCGCAGTGATGAGTGACCTGGGGCCTTCTTTCTCCCCACCCGACCCATAGACCCTTCTCCGAGATGGCAAGCGTGAGAGCATTGTGAGCACCCTCTTCATTTCCCCCGGCGATGTGGAGAACGGGCAGAGCATCGTATGCCGAGCCACCAACAAAGCCATCCCCGGAGGGAAGGAGACCTCAGTCACCATCGACATCCAGCGTGAGTACCGACCTGGCTGGGGGCAGGGACCATCTGGCACTCCTGCCCAGAGCACAGGTCGGGGGAAGTAGCCAGGCCGGGGCCAGACCCCTGCAGGACGGCTGGAGGCAGGACCTGGATCCGCCAATCCTAGGGGCTAGTGAGTTTGTCTGGCACCCAAGGACCGTTTTGTCCTTCTTACTGTCACCAGTGAGGGTGACAGTCCCCTTAGGAACATCACTGGGGACTCCCTGGCAATCCGGGGGTTAAGACCCCACTTCCACTCCCACTGCAGGAGGCACAGGTTCGATCCTCGGTTTGCATCCACCCTCTTCACCAGCTATTAAAACCCCCTCCACCTCCATCCACACCAAGCTTCCATTCCCCATCCAGTGACAGCCAGGATCACCAGGGCTCTGGGCAGGCCAAGGACCATGGTGATGGGAGGGAGGCTCTCGCTTTTAAGGTCGTGTAAGTTCAAGGTCACCCTGGGTGGAGTGTCTCCCTCCCCTGCCCCAGTCCAGGCCCCACTGTCCACACCCACCTGCTTCTTAGCTGTAGCAGATATGGCATCAAGCTGCAGGCCCAGCTATGGAAAGAAAGCAAGATGTGGTGGGGATGGGGTAGTCTACGGCCCAGAAAGGCTCTACCACCCATGAGCTGTGTGGGCCTGAGCTGGTCATTAGGATGCCGGTTCCTAATCTCATTTGACTGAGTGACGTCCAAGGTCTCTGCTTGCCCTGGGATTGACTACGAATCAGAGGTCTCTCCAGACACAAGCCAAATCTGGGAGGAATGACAGAGAGAGCCACAGACATCCAAGCCTCCTGTACCAGGCTGCCTGTTGTGGCCACCGTGCAGCACCTCCGTCCTCTCCCCCTACCCCCGCCCAGCTGGTCAGGAGGCCTGTGCCAGCCACAGAACCCCCAGGGAAGAAACCACCGGGTCGGCGCTTGGGGCCTGGCAGGAGCCTTGGGGGGAGCTGTTTCTGCGTCACAAAGCAGAACCTTTCTGTCAACAAGAAAGTCATCATCATGAGAACAGCCCACCGACTATTAAAACACGTTCCCCTGAACGCGCGCTGATACCATGACGGATTTACCAGGATGCACAGACGATAGTCTGCCCGAGGAGGACGCCAGCCTTGCCAGGTCTCTGGGCCTCACTGACTTTCTTTCCAGGGACGTCTCAGCCACCCCAGGAGGGAGGCAGCAAGAATGAGGTCAAAGTGAAGCTGAGAATCCAGGTGCCCAGTTTCCTAGATGGGCCCCATGCGAGGCAGTCCAGAGTCGTGGTTGGAATTCTGGCTCTGCCACTTACTGAGTGATCCTGGGCTGGTTATTTCACCTCTCTGTGCCTCGGTTTCCTCATCTGTATGTGGAGGTGCTTGGCTGGTACATACACTGGCTGGAACGATTCAGTTAAAGCATTCAGGCAGCGACCCCAGCGTAGCACCCAGCACCTGTCATGGGGGTGCAGCTGCCCCTCCCAAGTGCCCCCAGACCCCACAGGGAGGGGAGGTCTGCATCCACTCCTCCCCCTCCCCAAGGTGTCTACACGCGCCTGCTGAGCAAAAGAGCAGGCTCTCTCTGCCCCCTCCCTCCTGCTCACCCTCCCACCCCCACGCATCCCTTTGTTCATTCAATAAGCATCCGGCTGTTTATTGTGGACACCACAGGCTGGATCATAGCTGCCTTTGCAAACCTGCTCATTTTCTCAGTCAACCAAGAAGTATCCAAACTCAGCAAAAACACATTTGTTGTTTGTTTCCCTTGGTCTTTAGATGTTACCCAACGGAAGACAAAGCCCCCAGATTGAGTAATGGGAGAGAAAGCTTAACACCCCCAAAGTCTCGCTGCATCTGGACTCTGCATCCAGCTGCCAAGCTTCAAATGGATGTGCTATGAAATCACTGAGTCATGGAGTTGCTCTCCTTTCTCATTCCTTCCTGGGTGAAATACTTCCCCTGAACGTGCGTGCATGCAAGTGCGCACACACACACACACACACACACACACACACACGCGCGCGCGCGTGCGGAGGCAGGCTACTGATGGAAACTCTAACAGACTCTCAGCTGTAACATCTGTTCAGTGCGATCTCAGTTCCGCCAGCTACATCAAAGCTGCCCCCTGCAAGTTATGCAACTGACATCACAAATGGGATTAAAATCATGTTTAATAGTCGGATATGACATAAACTATTTATACCTTCGGAGCCTGGTGGACTTGTGAAAATTCATATCCTGCATATGCAGAGGAGAAGTGTGGAGAGAGGGGTGTGGGCACCTCTGGGCCTGGGGTGGAGGCTCAGATGAGACCGGCCAGTGTGCAAGGTTCCCGGGGTGTGCGGGGAGCCTATTTTCCTGGGTACCGAGGATGCTGCAAAGAGGTGGGGAAGCTTCAGGAGACGGGCGTCCACAGGATAACTGAGAAGGGCAGCTCGGTGGTAGAGGAGGGGAGGGGAGCAGACAGCCGGAAGGGTCCTCCAGCAGGTGTGTGTTTCATCTCTCTGTCCCTGGAAGTCTCACCACTTTATAAAGGACAGCCAGGTGGGGACTGGCCTCCTGGAGCTGCCTCACATGTTCTGTGGCTGGTTTCTAGAAGCTGTTGAACTAGCCCTGAAAACTGGTGGTTCTCAGCTGGGTGGGCCAGCAGACAACCCACTCAGGTGATGGGGAAGAGCCAGGAGGAGGCTGCAGGGTTCTGGGGGTGTAGCTGTCTTGGGAGATATGGGCAGAGCTCTCAAGGCAAGTCCTGGCCACGCATCTTTGGGTCCGCTGGAGTCATGCTTTAAAAACCAACGTAGAGTTTCCTTGGTAGCTCAGTGGTAAAGAATCTGCCTGCTAAGGCGGGAGATGTCGGTTCAGTCCTTGCTCCGGGAAGGTCCCATGTCCCAGAGCAACTGAGCCTTTGCACCACAACTACTGAGCCTGCGCTCGAGAGCCCGGGAGCCACAACTGCCGAACCCACGTGCCGCAACTGCTGAAACCCACGCACCCCAGAGCCCATGCTCCGCAGGAAGGGGAGCCACCACAATGAGAAGCCTGCACGCTGCATTAGAGAGTAGTCCCCGCTCGCTGCAACTAGACAAAAGCCCACGCAGCAACAAAGACCCAGCACAGCCAAATAAATACAGACTTTTTTGAAATAATTCCTATTTTAAAATAAATGAATAAAAACCAACTTTGAGGTCACTGAAGTAGCCAACACTTCCCCACAATTAACTCTCCAGGAAAAGGCAAGCAAGTCATAGGAGACGTTCCCAGAATTGTGGTCCCATCCAGAACGGATGTGGGGAGAACAGCTCCAGCTTGTCCAACCACCTGATGCTGTCAGGAAGCAGCAATCTCTCCTGCGTCTTAACAAGCTGTCTGCACACCCCAGTGCAGCCCTGTGAGTCATCTCCCCTCAAGCCCGGCACCCCAGAAGGCAGCTTGAACACCAGCAGGGCACAGGAGGGCACGCTGCCAAGCAATCCCAACTCTGGGGTGGGTGAGGCTCCATCTGCAGCTGGGCGGCTGCACAGTTGACTCTCGAGGGGCTCAGGGAGCCCTCTGTCATCTCAACCAGGAGCTGGGCCAGGTAGCTGGAGTCTTGCTCCCCTGGTGGTGCCCTTCATGTGCACCCAGAGCAGGTCAGCATTTTCCAGATGGTCTCTGAGAAACCAGCTTTCTTCTTTTTCTGAAAATGGGGTGAACCCCCAGCAAGTCCTCCTGCCCTCCCAGCATAGAGCTGTGCCTATAGATGAGGTCTGGCAGAAGATGCGGCCCCAGGGCCTGACTAGGACCCAGGGACAAAACTGCCCTCTTCACTCAGCCTAGAGCTGAGCTCCAGCCAGACCTCCAGACCTGTCATCTCCGCTCCCCTGGAACGTGGGCCATGCCCGGGGTGCTAAGGCCTGGGCGCCTACCCAGGATGCCCGGCTTTCAGAGCGGGTCCTGAACTGGCTTCCCCCGAGCTCAGGAGGGCCAGGCCGCCTTGGGGTCTCTTTCCGGGCTGATTCCCCACCTCTGATCTCTGCTCTGGATACCGCCTCCTCTGTTTCCAACTCTCCGTCATCCTGTCTCTTTCCTCTATGTCTCATTATTGTCTTTGGCTTTTTCCCCAGCACCTTATCACTTTCTATCTCCATCTGTTCAGTCCCCCTTGGTCTTTTGGCCTTAAGTCTAAAATTTTTGTCTGATTGTGTGTCTCTCTGAACACGTGAGTCTCTGAGCCTATCCGTGTCTGCTCTTTGCTTCTCTATGTTTCTGCACTTTCTCCCTCTCCCTCTCTCTCTCTCTCTCTCTCTCTCTCTCTTTCTCTCTCGGTCTCTCTCCTCCTTCCCTCCCTCGTCTTCACATCTCTCCTACATAGGCATCTCTATGCCCCCGCCCGTCCCTCCCCCACTTCCCTTCCGCATGACCTCTCTGTGTCTCTGTCTTTCTCTACCTCTCTGACTTCCTGTTTCCTCCACCTCTGAGCATTTCGCACTTGAGAGCTGGGCTTCTTTGTGTTGAGTGTCAAAAACAAGCCCTGCCTGGGGAGCTGAGGGCTGAGTGACACCCGTCAGGACTCAGCAGAGATGGTTAGGGTCGGGGAAGGCTGTAAGTGCCAAGGTAACAGATGCACCTTTACACAAAGAGACGCAAGACGGACGTTTCAAAGACTGAAAAGTTTCTATTTAAAGGGACTTAGTATCCATGTCCTCCTTGCGCGCCCTCCACTCCCTTTTCAGACCTCTCTTTCCTGCAGTGGTTTGTTCACCCAAAGCTGGAATGTAGGCAGCAAGCACCCTCTGGGGCCCAGACAGCCCTGCTTCCGGGGTGGCTGTTCGTTTACACACCAGCCTTGAATCCATTCCTGAGGCTGGGAAAGATTGAGGGCAGGAGGAGAAGGGGACAACAGAGTGCAAGATGGTTGGACGGCACCACCGACTCCATGGACGTGAATTTGAGCAAACTCCGGGAGATAGCGGAGGACAGGGAAGCCTGGCGTGCCGAAGTCCATGGGGTCACAAAGAGTTGGACACAACTTAGTGGCTGAACAACAATAACTTGAATCCCTAGCAGGAGTCCTGAGCCCACTGCCAGGATGCCCTGATTCGGGCACTTCCAGGGTCGGAGGGAGCCCCCTGCCGAGGCCCCCAGTTTTCTGGGGACCAGCAGGGGCGTGGCTGCTCTGAGAGACCCCAGGGGTGGAATTGCTGGCCTTTGCCCTCATGTGCCCCCAAACCGTGGTGCACACAGCACCACAGTCTGCAAGGGCGTCTCTTCTCTCCACAGACCCCCCACTTGTCAACCTGTCGGTGGAGCCGCAGCCAGTGTTGGAGGACAACGTGGTCACGTTCCACTGCTCTGCCAAGGCCAACCCCGCGGTCACCCAGTACAGGTGAGAGGCCCTGCTGGGGAGGCCCCCTCGACACCCTGCCTGGCGCAGGGCTGGCACCTGCGGTCCAGGCGTCCAGCACCGTGCTTGGTCCGCTGTGGGTGTCCAGGACCCTTCCCCGGCACACCCATTCACCCCGCCCTAGCCAGGTGGACTTCGCCTTTTCCTCGTGAACACATACTCCCTTCCTCCGAGACAGATGTCACTCCTGTTTGCACAGCTTCTGTACCCCTTATTTCTGAAAGGAAGGAGACTCCGGAGAAAAAGCTAAAACAAGCCATCACGGTCAGTCAGATCCAGATTCTAGTCCTGTGCTCACCAAACCGGTCCCCTGGAAGGGTGGGGTTGCCAGGACCTCCGGCCCTGACCATCAGGCACCCAGGTTCGTCGTCCCCACGGCCCCCCTGCAGCTGTTGCCTGCCGCACGGATGAACGTCTCACTGATTTTCACAAGCCTGTCCTTCCCTGTTGAAGGCGGGAACTGCCGTTTAGTCACTTAAGCTGTCAGCGTGGAGCTCGTGTGGCTGGCACTCAACGCTCCAGAATGTGGGCTCGAGGACTCTGTAAACACACAGAGCAGCGCCTCTGGGCCTCCTGCCTGGGCACCACCACTGCAGACGCCAGTGGCCTCGGAGGTGCTCCAGGGCACACTCAGACACTCCCCACCACTGCCCTCACTCTGCCCTGCTCCTTCCCCCAGCCCAGGCCTGATGGTGTCCCCACCACCACTGAGATGGTCAGGAAGCCCCAGCATCACCCACTGCCAGGGATGCTGATGGTCCCAGACTCGGAAACAAACCTGCCGGTGGGAGTGGAGGACAGAGCCAAAGAGAGGCAGCGTGGCCTCAGAGGGCAGAACCTGAGAAACGGGTCAAAGCAGCAGCCAGAGGTTCAGGCTAGACACAGGCGATGCTCCCTGCAGTGCAGATAATTAGTGCTGGAACCAGAGACCCCGGGAAAGCGCAGAGCCTTTATCCTCAAGGATATTCTTAAACAGGATGAAAACCATGTGTCCTCTGGGTTTAACCATTCATCCGGCTAGAGGCAGGAGAAAGATTAGATGACCTCCAGGCTCCCTGGAGTCCCGCGGCCCTGTGGGTCCGGGCAGCAGGTCTGGCTTGGCTAGGACAATGACAAAGATGCGGCAGGAGACCTGTGTTTTTCTCTGGGCTTCCACCCTGCACCTGCGAGGCCTGGGCTCCATCCACAGGCGGGCTTCTCTCTGCTATTCGCTCTGCTCACAGGCCCTACACACCAGGTGTTGCATGCCCAGAGATCATCTCTCATGCCAGCTTCCCTGGGCACCCCTTCTCTCCCGCTGACACCCTACCCGAGCAGACCCACCCACATTCACTCTCATATCCTGGCAATAATAAGGGATACGTGTACATTTGAAGAGATCATTGAGAAGCAAATGTGGCAAGATATTGACCACGTTTGATGAGTCTAGGTGAAGGGAGCATGGCAGTTTTCTGGATCGGTCTTGTGACTTCTCTATAACAAAGTTATGTTTAGTTTTTAAACTACAAAGTTAATAAGCCAGGACCTGCAGGTTTCTGTGGGTTCTGGGTCCCTGTGGTTTCCCTCTGTCTCCATCCTTCCCCACAGCTCAGAGCCTGGTCAACAGTCAGTCACAGAGGAGGAGCCAGAGGCACAGGCCAGTCCCCCGCAGGTTTGACAGGCGAGCTTTTGCTCCTTCGCTCCTGGCCCTCCAGCCTGCCAGAGGCCCCAGAAGGCTTCAGTGCGGATCAGGCACCCTCCAGGGCTCCAGAGGCTTTCGGGGAGCCCTTCTGGCCTCCAGGGACATGTCAGGGAGCCCCAGCGGCCCAGGAGGAAGGGGGTGGTGAGAGGAGGCGGGTGTCTATGCCCACCCCCTGTGGCTCAGCCTCTTGGCCTCCGAAAGGGCTCCCCAGCAGGCAGACGGCCCTTCTAAATGCAGTGTTGGGATTCAAGAGGAAGGGCCTTGAGCAATCTCAGCACTTGAGTCCATGGATTTTTCCCAGCTGACCTGGTCGGGACTAAGAGATCTTTGTTTTTCAACTTCTGCCTTGGTCTTGATTGCTTCCTCCTGTTTCACACAAGAGGGTGTGATCTTGGAAATCAGAGATGCGCCCTGGTCCACCCCAGCACCCAGCAAGGGGTCCCGGGTGGATGTGGGAGCCCGTCCAACTGAACTCAGCCTCACTTGGCTGGACCAGCCGCCTGGGGCGAGCACACTGCCTCTCTGCGCCCCTCTGAGTCTCAGGGCCCCCACCTCACCATGCAGGGAACAGGGCGGGGGTCTACCAGCCAGTGTGAAAGGCGGGGCTGTGGAGGACAGCCTGTTGGCAGTGACACACCAGCCTCCTGATTGTGTGATGTAAATAATTAATCCTCTTACATCTGCTCTGGCCAAATTACACATTGATTGGGAAAAGCTTAATCTGAGTCCTGTTCCGAGGGGCTGGGCGAGGCGGTGAAAACGGTGGTGGTGGGAGGATGAAGGGACTGGAGGAAAGAAGAGGAGGAGGCCAAGCTGAGAAACTAGAGAAGAGAGGAGATGGGAGCAGAGGGGAGAGGAGACCGGGAGGTGGGACAGAGAGGGGAGGAGGTGGGACAGAGAGGGGAGGAGATGGGACGGGACATGGGAGAGGGTGGGACTTGCTGTCTGGCTCACCCTGGTCGTGTGACCTGCTGCTTCAGTAAGTGGGTTGAGCTTCTGGAAGGGATCCCTCCGAGGGTTTTTGTTGTTGTTTTGGGGTTTTTTGTGGGGGTTGGGGAGTACAGAAGGGGAATAAAGACAGGGAAGAAAAAGAGTGGCTGAGTGAGAGGTGAGCTGGGGACTCGTGGGGTGACCCCAAGAGACCCAGCCCCACAGCTGGCCTCCTGGGACGGTGGGAGAAGACCGTCTCTGAGTTCTTCTCAGTGCCCCCCCATTTCTAAGGTGGGGATCAGCCCGGGGGAGCTGGGAGCAGCATCTGCACAGCCCTCCAGCGTCTCTTCAGCCTCTCTTCTTTGAATCTGAGAGGGGAAGCCAGACTGGTTGGGGGAAGGGGAGCCCTGTGTGGCCAGGAGTGCTGAGTTTCAGGCCAGAGATAGCCCCAGCCGTTCTGAGTTCCTGGGGGCCCCAGTAGGGAGCTTTCACCCTGCTTACACTGTGAGGGACCTCAGACGGGTGGGGGAAAAGCCCCCTGTTCCCCCAGAAACCCCCAATAATGGAAGAGGACTGCCCAGCAGAGTCTGCTCCCTGGGGCTGTGGGCAGCCAGGGGCAGGACGGTCTCACCTGCCTCCTCCCAGCCCAGCCGGCTGCCCCCTCCTCGTAGCATCCCACCGTCTGCCCCCTCACAGCTGCAGGGTGGGTTGAGCAGGGGCTGGATGCCGATCCACCACTGTGTGTCCCGGACTGAACTCGTCTGCCTCAGGTGGGAGCTGTGCCTGACTGTTAAGTGTGGTCATTAAATTAAAGTTAGAGATTGAAATGATTCATGAATAACTCATAATGGGTTGTTGGGAAGCTCCTTCAGCTCTCAGGGAACTATGGTTCGCTCTGTTGTTAAACTGTAATTGTTATTATTAATTGTCTTCTTAATAACGATCTGACACTAATTCAAGATAATAACTGCACAGTGCCAGCCTGGTGCTCTCTGTGGTACTGGGAGACGGCCACCTCCCGAGCTGGATGGCCTGGCTAAGCAGGAGCAGGCGGAGGGAAGGGCAGGGCGCAGGGCCCTGCCCTCCGTGACCCCAGGAAAGGGGGCCCTGAGAATGTGGCTACCTGGAGTCGTGGTAGCCCCAGGATAACGGGGGCCTCCCCAGCCCTGGCAAAGACATGCACTCCAGGGACTTCCTTGTGGTCCAGTGGTTAAGACTCTGTGCTTCCGCTTCAGGGGGAACTCAGATCCCATGTGCCACACAGTGGCCAAAAACAAAAGACATGTACCCCAAAACAGGCCTGAACTACAGTGGGAAGTACCTATTGGGAACTTGTGTGTTTTCAAAAAGGTTGAAGCATAGTAAGAGTAACCCAGGGAAAGCGCTGATTCTCCTGTGCACACGCACCCCTGGGGTGCTCTGCCATACAGACAGCAGGCTGGCTGCTGCACCAGGCCAGTGATCACCGCCCCAGGGCCAGACCCAAGATACCCATCAGTCAGTTGGCCAATGAAAGAAGTCAGCATAGCTGTCTTCCCATCACCCCCACCAACCCAACTGCTGGTCCCATAAAAGCAGTGCTGAGACAGCCCAGGTCCCCAAGGAGCAGAGCCAGGATGGGAGGCAGAGGGTGTGGAGGAACATGAGTAAGTAGGAGAGGGATGAAGGGCTTTCGGGAGAGAGGGGCACTATGATGGGACCCACTCTGGGGACAGGAGTCAGGACGGGGGAACTGGGAGAGCTGCCAGCGCAGGAGGGTGGGCAGTCGAGACCACGCCTATCACCTCTCCATCAGCGTCTTGTCTCGTCTGGCAATCAAGCTTCCTGATGCCCGTGCATGTGTGTATACGTGTGTGTGCAGGTGTACACGCACGAATGGGCACACACCACGAGACCTTGGCCTCTTCAGTCACGGGCTTGGCCTCCTTTTCCAGTGTGGTCCAGGACTAGACCCCCCAGGGGAGCTCAGAGCAGGACAGCCAAGCTGCCCAGGGTCTGGCAGTTGGGTTAGCCGTTGCCTGGCCAGCCACATGGGCAGACCCACTGAAGAGCCAACCCACCTCCCTCCAGAATAACCCATCAGTCAAGTGCTGCTGGCTGCCTGGTGACCCACAGCCCAGAGCCTACCACCCCACCACTGACCCCTTCCCAAGCCCCAGAAGTAGCCCCTCTGTGGAGGCTCCCCCTAGGTGCCCCTTGGGGGCCTGCCCTACCCTGCCCCTCGCCAGGCCTCATCTTCCAGCGGGTGGGACGTATCCTGCCCCCGGGTGGGAGGTCCACACCAGCCCCAGTGCCTGTGTTACAGGTGGGCCAAGCGGGGCCAGATCATCAAGGAAGCCTCAGGGGAGGTGTACCGGACCACCGTGGACTACACGTACTTCTCAGAGCCCGTCTCCTGCGAGGTGACCAATGCCCTGGGCAGCACCAACATCAGCCGCACGGTCGACGTCTACTGTGAGTGGCTCGGGCCTTCCCTGGCGCATGGGCTCTGGCCAATCTCCGCTCTCTGCTGGGGGAACCATCGTGGGCTCATCGCACATGACATAAGAACGCCTCCCAAGCTCGGAATCCATGCCCTTTACAGAAAACGTCCCCACGTACTGTCACGTGTTTATCTTGACCCTCATCATCTCCCAGGCAGGGGACCTCCCTGGCGTCCAGTGGTTAGAACTCTTTCACTGCAGAGGGCGAAGGCTCCATCTCTGGTTGGGGAACTAAGATCCTACAAGCCACGCAGCATGGCCAAAAAAAAATTCTATTAAATCTATTTTTTTAAAAAAATCATCTAGGGAGGCTAGAATTCTTATTCCCAGCACCGAGATGAGGGGACGGAGGCCTGAGGTCACACAACAAATGAGGAGCAAAATGAGGACCAAGATGGGTCAGCCCCCATCAGCGGCTCCCCCTCCTCGCTGCTGGCCAGGCAGGGACCCTCGGGGGAGCCAGCCCTCAGCTGTGTTCACAGCGTTGACCGTCAGCTCATCCAAAGCCCTGTGCAGATTCAGAAGCACGCTTACAAACTTTATTCCTAACCCCCTCACCCCTACCAGCCTCAGCAGGAAGCATGATGACTCCCTGTTTGCATCAGGGGACTCTTGCGGGCCTCCTGACCCTGGTTTCACACCTGCTCCCTGAAGGCAGCTCTCTGCACACCCTCCTGTTACTGCCCCTGAAATCCCACTGCTGCACCTGCTCTGGGAACCCAGGCTCCATCTGCAGGGGCTTCTGGTTAGGGCGGGGGAGGGGCAGGGGGGAGGAGTCTCCACTAACAGGATGCGTGTGGGGAAAGGACCTGAAGGTCTCCCCTTCAGTGTTGAAAAGGAGGTGGGGCGGGGCTGGAATAGAGGATAATGGGGGGCGGGGGGACACCGCACAGGAGGCCTGGTGTCCCCCACTCCTTATCTCCCAGCCCTGCAGTGGCCCTGCGGTGGCCCAGGAGCTGGGCTAGGTGCATGGGGAACTTGGCTCCAGGTCACCTGCTGAGGCCTGAAGGAGGTGGACAGTTGACTTGAAGGCAGACAGAGATTCTGGGGTGGGAGGCAGGCCCTTCCCTCCACACCCTGGGGCCAGGGTGGGGCTTCCTGGGATCAGGAGAAAGGAAAGGGGATGGGAGAGCACGGGGGTGGGGGATGGGGGTTGCAAATCCAGGCAGAAATGGGGCCAGAGCAGCTTTTTCTGGGCCTGGAGCTGCCTGCTTCCACGGTGGGCCCCAGGGAGGCTGGGCTGGGGGAGAGGGGTCCTACTGCTTAGCTCCCAGGCCAGGTCCGGGAGGCCTGACCTGTAGGGGATGGGGCAAGCATAGTGGGGGAGAAAAGGGGCAGACAGAAGGGTCCTGCACCCTGCCCACCACAGCCCCGGCTCCTCCCTCCTCCCACGGCAGTTGGGCCCAGGATGACCACAGAGCCCCAGTCCCTGCTCGTAGACCTGGGCTCGGACGCCGTCTTCAGCTGCGCCTGGACAGGCAACCCATCCCTGACCATCGTCTGGATGAAGCGGGGCTCGGGCGTGGTAAGTCCACAGCTGGGACCACAGAGAGCCTGGCAGGGGTGGGGGGACCTCAGGCCCGGGGGGAAACTGCCTCCCGGGGCCCCTCTCACTCACACACTAGAGATGAGAGCCTCCCGTGTAAACTGCAGGAACAGGGGCCCCAGGAAGAGGAGAGGGAGCCCCAGGTACCCACACCTACCCCCCTCAGCCCTAAACACGTTCGGCCAGTGCAGTTTCGCCCTGTCGTGAACCTTATGAGAAAAGCAGGTGGTCACAAGACGCTGGGAGTGAAACGTCCCTAGAAAGGTTTTTCAGCTTTCCCCTAATAGTCATTACCTTCAGCTTTGCAGTTAAGCCTGGCTTTCTCCCTGCTTTTTCCTCTTTTAAAGTGTGTGTGTTCTTTAGAGGAGGACATGGCAACCCTCTCCAGTATTCTTGCCTGGAAAACCCCATGGACAGAGGAGCCTGGTGGGTTACAGTCCATGGAGTCGCAAGAGCCGGACACGACTGAGCGACTGAAGTACCAAGAGTTTCAGACCTCCCTCCTCCCAGGAGGACCCGTGAGAGCCTCAGGCAGGGAAGCAGGGGGAAGGTGACCTCTGTGTCCCCTACTGTCTGCTGGACACTACACTGTCCTCCGAGTGCCACTCCCCATTATAGGGATAAGGAAGGGGCCTCAGAGAGGAGAACTAGAGCCCAAAGCCACACAAGGAGGCACCTCTGAAGCCGGGATCTCAACTCAGACATCAAATGCCGAAGCCTATTTCCTTCTCATCCCTCCAAAAGTTAGTGTTAGTCGCTCAGTCGTGTCCAGCTCTTTGTGATCCCGTGGACTGTAGCCCTGCCAGCCTCCTCTGCCCCTGGGATTCTCCAGGCAAGAATACTGGAGTGGGTTGCCATTTTCTCCTCCAAGGGATCTTCCCGACTCAGGGATCGAACTCGGGTTTCCCGTACTGCAGGCGGATTCTTTACCGCCTGAGCCACCAGGGAAGCCCCAAACCTTATCCCATAGGAACACTGAAATGACTCAGGACAGACAGATCCAGGACCCTCACAGAAGCTCAGCTTCAGGATAGTCCTTCTCTCACTCCAGCCTTCCCCCTGCACCCACGACTTAGGGCTGCAGCGTCTTCAGCCCCTCAGGGTCCGCTGTGCTGGGGCTCGCCCCATAGGAAGGTCCGCCTGGCGCGCTGTGTAATAAGACATTCTGCCCCCTACCCTACCCCGGGGTTGTTCACTGAGACGCTGCAGACCAGCCCCACCGCCGCCCCCAGCCGCCTCTCAGCCCTTCTGGTTCACAGACAGAGCCCAGCCCCTACTCTTAGTGTCTGACCCTCTCCACGTCTCCCAGGTCCTGAGCAACGAGAAGACCCTGACCCTCAAAGCCGTCCGCCAGGAGGACGCGGGGAAATACGTGTGCCGAGCTGTGGTGCCCCGGGTGGGGGCTGGGGAGCGAGAGGTGACGCTGACTGTCAATGGTAAGACCCCACTCACGCCAGAGCGGGGGTGGGGGGCCAAGAGGGTCCCAGGCATTGCTCCGAGGGGTTGGTTTCTGCTCTGGGTCTATAGCGCTCCATCCACCTCTTCACGTCCACATCAGAGTCCAGCCCCGACGTGAGGAGGGACCCAGGTGGTTTGCTGGTCACCTCCCTCCTGTGTGCTTCTTCCACAAGATCTCAGCCCTAAGTGATGGCTGATGGATGTTTTCCTGACCAGGTAAAACGGTGAGAGGATCACTGGGCAGCCAACATAGATCCCACATCCATCCTTTGACCTTGACCTTGGCCCTGGCGGGGAATTTTGGAGGGCATCTCTGTGACTCCTCGTCTACCTCTTCCCTTTGCATTAGAAGCGCTCAACCGGAAAGACCCACCACCATCCCCACAGGGCCAAGTTCAAAGGGTCCCCTGAGGGCAGGGAACTGGTCTTATTATATATGATAAGGTCACAGCAGAGCAGGAGAGAACAGTGTGAGTTGCCAGAGAGCCGTCACGTGAGATGTTAAGGGCACAGGGCCTGGATCACAGGATGTAGAAGCGGGGACCTAGCTCCAGTCAGGCCTAGAAGGTTGGAGCAGCAGGACAGGAGTTCCGTGCTCCTGCCATCCTGCACGCTTGGCAACCAGCTCGGCTGGTCTGAGGGGGTGAGGATGCTAAGGGCACCCCCACCCCGCGTTAACAGTCAACTTCCCTCTGCTGGGTTTCATTTCTGCGCGAGCCCCCTGCTCTCGCATGGCCCGCCTCTGATAGAAGCCCTGAGGCTCTGAGCCCCGGCAAGAACCGAAGCACCGACCCAACTCTGTAGGGCTGCTGCAGACCAGGGCCCAGGCGAGGGGCTGAGCCAAGACCCGGAAGTCAGCCCGAGTGGCTTCATCTCGACCCCGGAAGCTGCCACTGACAGCCATCTGGCCTCCCTCTTGCTAGAGACTGAAACCAGCTCGGTGCGTCCTCACCGCGCCTCGCCCCTGCCCCGCCCACTGCTGACCCCTTAGTCAGCCTGCTCCGTCTCTTTCTTCTCCCTCCTCCCCATCCCCAGAGGGAGGGTGAATCCGCTCAGACCCCAGAACTGACTGTCCCGGGCAGGACCCGGTCTCGGGAGCCTTCCTGCCTTTCCTACGTGTCCCCAGGATGCCACCAATAAATTGGCGCTGCAGGGCTAAAAATAACAGCATCTGATCGCGCCTCCGTATATCCATGGCAACATGGGCTGCAGCCTTTTCCTGCCGGCTCTGGTGTCTGACACTCGGCTCCCCCGGCACCAGGCCCTGGTGAAATCAGTGGCCTCCCCACTGCCCCTCTGGGAGGGCGCAGGGAGTCGTGCCGGCCAGCTCCCCTCCAATGGCCCTGTGACAGTCCGGCTGGGGCCCTTCAGACTCACACGTGGCCCCGCAAACCTGAAGCTTTTCAAGGAGCATCCTGTGTCTGGGGGAAGCACGGTTGATACAGGAGGGACTGAAATGCGTGTCACTTCAGACTTTCAAGCATTTTCCAATGGGCATCAAAGCGGTCTCTCGAGGAGGGAACACACACCTCAGAGGGACACTCCTCTTGGCTGGGACACCCCAGCCTGGGCCCTGGAGTCTCCAGGGTGTGATCTGTACCCTCCAGCGTTCTTCATTCCGACCCCCTCCTCTGCCTCCAATCCTTTGGCACAGGCTCCCCTTGGCCGCCAGGAAGGGAGACGCCCAAGAGACCAAAGTGAAGCAAGGAGGCAGGGGGATGAACGGACTGGCCCGCAGAGAGGACCCTGCCAGCCCACACTATTCCCAGTCTGGAGTAGACTTGGGGATGAACTTATCTGTACTTGTGTCTAGAGAACAGGTGGAGGGATGGTGAAGACCTTTGGGCAGGGCCTGGACCCAAGGGCCCCACACTACCGACAAACCCCAAATTAGGTGAGGTTCTCGTCCAAAGGCACCCAGGCCAGGGGGTTACTGCTGGCCATCACCCGTTGGGGAATAAACTTGCCTAGATCTCTACTGATTGGACTCAAACCTGGGATTTGCAGAAACGGGATGGAAAGCACACTACTGCTGCGTTCCGATCCCCCTAACCCTGTCTCCCTCACCCGGATTTCTGTTTTCGCGTGAGAAGCCCGTATGCATTTTGTTGTTCGGCCGCTCAGCCGTGTCTGACTCTCTGCAGCCCCGTGAACTGCAGCAGCCAGGCTTCCCTGTCCTTCACCGTCTCCTGGGGTTTGTTCAGACTCGTGTCCGTTGAGTCAGTGATGCCACCCAACCCTCTCATCCTCTGTCCCCGCCTCCTCCTCCTGCCCTCAGTCTTTCCCAGCATCACAGTCTTTCCTGGTCACTTTCAGAACAGCTGAGACCCGCCACCCACCCCCACCAAGGAAGTCCTAGTTCCTGGGAAGTGAAGGCAAAGAGGTTTTATGGGATCATCACTTTCTGCCCAGCAGCACGCCTGCCTTTTGAAAGCCAAAGGCTTCTTGGAGCTAAGGGATCTAAGAGAGAAACCCCTGAGGGTGGGAGCCCTTATCATGAGGGTCCCCGCCACACCCAGCACCAAGCCATTTCCCAGCCTAAACGCAATAGGAGTTACCTCAGCGATTCCCACGACGTTTCTCCCCTTGGCTGAGAGCTACTCGTGGAAATGCAAATCTGCTTTAATTCAGGTGGCTAATATACAGCAAATATGTTTGCAGCAGCTTTTGTTTTGTTCCCAGCATAAATCTGCCCGTGCTCCAGGTCCCTTGCTTTAGTTCTCTTTCCTGCCACCTAATCCCCAAACTTTACCCCAGGGATTGAAAAGAGGGCACCAGGGTTTCTGCCCCCGCACCCTTTGCCTCAGCCACCCAGCCCAGCCAGGAGCCCGAGTCTCCTCCGTCCCAGTCTCACTGCCAGCTGGGCATCATGAAGGAATAACTTGGGTTAACAAACAGGCAGAAATGGACAGGAAGCACTGCCAGATTCCTGGTGGATCTTCCAGGCTGCCTGATGTGGTAAATGAGCCAAGTGTCCCTGGGGACATCCGTGATCATGACCCATACACCTGTGCACACGTGGGCCAGATATGATAGCGCTGAGGTCAGCTTTGGAGTCATGGTCCCCCCTGGGCTGGCTGGTATGTACGTGGAGGCAGACAAGATGATGAACTAAGGGATCTTCTGAGACACCTGTGAGATGAAGGCTGTGAACGTATCCAGCCCAGTCCATCTATGTGGGGTGATTCCCCACTTGGGGGAGGAAGACCTTGTATTTCCCTTCCTGCCTGGTTTGCCTGGCTGGCCAAGGACATTGATTTGTTAGGCAAGCGCGCCCTCTACTGGATATATGAAGGAATGGTTTGAAATCCAAAAGCTGAGTAAGACAGAGGTGACTTTAGTTTGCCAACAAAGGTCATAGTCAAAGCTATGGTTTTTCCAGTAGTCATATATGGATTTGAGAGTTGGACTATAAATAAAGCTGAGCGCTGAAGAATTGACGCTTTTGAACTGTGGTGTTGGGGAAGACTCTTGAGAGTCCCTTGGACTGCAAGGAGATTCAGCCAGTCCATCCTAAAGGAAATCAATCCTGAATATTCATTGGAAGGACTGATACTGAAGCTGAAACTCCAATATTTTGGCCACCTGATGCGAAGAACTGACTCATCTGAAAAGACCCTGATGCTGGGAAAGATTGAAGGCAGGAGGAGAAGGGGACGACAGAGGATGAGATGGTTGGATGGCATCACTGACTCAATGGACATGAGTTTGAGTAAGCTCCAGGAGGTGGTGATGGACAGGGAGGCCTGGCGTGCTGCAGTCCATGGGGTCACAAAGAGTCGGACACGACTGAGTGACTGAACTGATTTTAGTTAGGGGAGGTGACATTTCCTCCCTTCCTTCCTTCCTGACACCTCCCCCACTCCCTTCTCAGTTCACCGCCTCCTTCATAAAGCTCTCCCCACCTGCCAGGTAGATTTCTCTCGCCTGTGAGGTCCGTTAGCACTTTGCCTGGTGTCAGCCTCACCTCCTTCTATCACCACCACCATCTTCTATTACAGCTCTTCATATCTCTGGGAATCCTGATTTAGAGGCATTCGCTCACTCTTCTCTTGAAAGGTTTATGACTGACGCCTCCTTTATCTCTGAAGCCCCTGCTAAATGTCTGCTGAATGAATGGATGTATAAACTTCTGAACTTGTCGTCAGGGGTCCAGCCAGGGGCCCGCCCCTCCCGATTCTCTGATATGATGCTGTCTCCCCAACAGGACCCCCCATCATCTCCAGCACCCAAACCCAGCATGCCCTGCATGGGGAGAAGGGCCAGATCAAGTGCTTCATCCGGAGCACGCCACCTCCCGACCGCATCGTGAGTGCCTGGGGGCGGGCTTGCTGGGGGTGGGGGGGGCGGGGCGGTGAGCAAGGGGCACAGCCGCCCCCCCACACACACACTGGACAGTCTGGTGGGTCATCTCTGCCCGCAGCTGCTCAGCCATCTGGCTGGTCAGTCTCACCTCTGCTCTCTCTTTCTTATTGGGAAAAACTATTCCTTGGGAAATCCGGAAGACAAAAGTCATGGGCAATTTCCTTTCTCAGGATGGGGTGTGCTGCTCGCCCATGGGTGTGTTTAACTCTGCTCTGCCTCTCAGCTCTGCCTCTGACCGCATTCGGCATCCTGGGGGCAGGGGTGAAAGAGGGCAGCAGAAGGAAAAAATAAACCATCTCTTCCCTTTCCTGGGTTCAAGGCCAGCCGTTAGCAAAGTCATAAACAGGAAGCAGTTATAGTCCGCAGACCCCTCTCTGCACCTCTGGAGGCCTCCTCTGCTTGGCTGTCCATGGAGGACGCCACCCCATTTATCAAGTTTTCCCTGCAAAAGCATCACTCCATTCTCCCTGCTCCCCTCCTCCGAACCCTGCTCCCCGCAGGGCAGTGCGGCTGAGGCAGCCCAACTAGCTCACTGCTGGCCCTCCTGGGTATTTGCCTTTGTAAAAGTGGGGTCTTCCAGCCAAGTTCAGTTGAAACTGGCAGGAGCTGGGGCAGAAAAAAAGAGAGGCAAGCCCCAGGGCCCGGGTGGTCCTGCCAGAAGACTCGAGTTCACAGGGCGGCTTTACCTTTCCCCAGGGACAGCGGTGCCAGAGTGGCGGCCGGGGCACATGCCCGATAAGTAAGGTGCCCTCCTGTAGATGAAGACATTGTTAAAGTTACACCTTTCCTCAGGGGTTGAGCTCATTCACTGTCTAAGTCGCACAAAAATGGCAAGCGTTCATGCATAGGACTAATACCTATGTTTCTCTGCTCCTTTTGCTCTTTTAATTGTTTTTAAAGTGTAAGTGTAACTATATTTCATTGTCAATGGAACATTATCAACACTACCCCATTGTAGATAATATCCAGTCCACCCCTGAGCATGTTCACAGTCTTTGTCTTCATGGAGATGGGACTCGAGGCCCGGGGTTCTCAACTGGGGGAGTTCTGCCCCCGGGGAACATTTGGTGACGGTGTCGGATGCAGTTCAACACCCCCACGGAGCCCAGGGCAGCCCCCACAGAGCCCAGGGCAGCCCCCACAGAGCCCAGGGCAGCCCCACCACCAGGAGTGACCTGGAAGCAGCTCGGTGCTCATCGCCTCACCGTCTGGCACTCATTCTGTTGCCGAGCACTGCAACAAGAAGGGTGGGGTGCCGTGTACCCGAAATGGGTCTGAGAATCAGTAAGCCATCACCATCCTAAACTGGGCTAGATGAAGGCTCTCTCAGAGCACAACCTTGTACAAACAAACACTCGGAGCAACAAAGCCAGACTCAGTCCGCCTGGGGCTGGTCTTCGCCACCTGTCGGGGGTGCCATCTGAAGGAGGGGCTCCCATCACTACCCCAGAGCCCCTGCTCACCCAGGGAAAATGCTCCAACCCAGAGCCGCACAGGGACTCTTGTCGATGGAAACACCCTCTGAGGTGGCCCAGCCTCTACGCATGCGTGCGTGCGTGCGTGCGTGCATGTGTGTGTACGCACACACGTGCAGTCTGTGGGGTGGTGGGTGTATCAGTGTTGTGATGTGTGTGTGTGTGGTATGTGTATCCGTGTTGTGTGTGTGTAGGGGGGGGTGTATCCGTGTTGTGTGTCTGTGTGTATGGTGGTGGGTGTATCTGTGTTGTGTGTGGGGGGGGGATGTATCTGTGTTGTGTGTCTGTATGTGTGGTGGTGGGTGTATCCATGTTGTGGTGTGTGTGTGTGTGTGTGTGTGTGTGTGTGTGTGTGTGGTGGGTGTATCCATCTTGTGTGTGCGGGGTGTGTGTATCCATGTTGTGATGTGTGTGTCGGGGGGTGTGTATCGTGTTGTGATGTGTGTGTGTGTGGTATGTGTATCCATGTTGTTTGGGGGGGGTGTATCCGTGTTGTGGTGTGTGTGTGTGTCTGTGTGTCTGGTTGTAGGTGTATCTGTGTTGTGATGTGTGTGTGTGTGTCTGTGTATAGTGGTGGGTGTATCTGTGTTGTGATGTGTGTATGGTATATGTATCTGTGTTGTGTGTATGTGTGGTATGTGTATCCGTGTTATGTGTGTAGGGCTGTGTGTGTGTATCTGTGTTGTGATGTGGGGGGGGGGGGAATCCGTGTTGTGTGTGTATATGCGGTATGTGTATCTGTGTTGTGTGTGTGTGTGTGGTATGTGTATCTGTGTTGTGTGTGGGGGGGTGTATCTGTGTTGTCATGTGTGTGGAGGGGTGTGTATCCATGTTGTGTGGGGGGGGTGTATCCGTGTTGTGATGTGTGTGTGTGTGTATGGTGGTGAGTGTATCCGTGTTGTGATGTGTGTGTGTGTGTGTATGGTGGTGGGTGTATCCGTGTTGTGATGTGTGTGTGTGTGGGGTATCCATGTTGTGATGTGTGTGGGGGGGGGGTATCCGTGTTGTGATGTGTGTGTATGGTGGTGGGTGTATCCGTGTTATGTGTGTGGGGGGGGTGTGTATCTGTGTTGTGATGTGTGTGTGTGGTATGTGTATCTGTGTTGTGTGTGTGGGTGTGGGTGTATCCATGTTGTGATGTGTGTGGAGGGGGGTGTGTATCCGTGTTGTGTGTGTGTGGGTGTATCTGTGTTGTGATGTGTGTGTGTGTGGGGGTGTATCCATGTTGTGGTACGGTGGTGTGTGTATCCGTGTTGTGATGTGTGTGTGTGTCTGTGTGTATGGTGGTGGGTGTATCCATGTTGTGTGTGGGGGGGGTGTATCTGTGTTGTGATGTGTGTGTGTGTATGGTGGTGGGTGTATCCGTGTTGTGTGTGTGGGGGTGTATCCATGTTGTCATGTGTGTGGAGGGGGGCGTGTATCCGTGTTGTGATGTGTGTGTGTATGGTGGTGGGTGTATCCGTGTTGTGTGTGTGTGTGGGGGGGGTGTATCCGTGTTGTGATGTGTGTGTGCGGGGTGTGTGTATCCATGTTGTGATGTGTGTGTCGGGGGGTGTGTATCGTGTTGTGATGTGTGTGTGTGTGTGTGTATGGTGGTGGGTGTATCCGTGTTGTGATGTGTGTGTGGGGGGGTGTATCCGTGTTGTGATGTGTGTGTGTGGGGTATGTGTATCCGTGTTGTGATATGGTGGTGGGTGTATCTGTGTTTTGATGTGTGTGTGTCTGTGTGTATGGTGGTGGGCGTATCCGTGTTGTGATGTGTGTGGGGGGGGGTATCCATGTTGTGATGTGTGTGTGGTATATGTATCCATGTTGTGTGTATGTGTGGTATGTGTATCCGTGTTATGTATGTGTGGGGGTGTATCTGTATTGTGATGTGTGTGTGGTATGTGTATCTGTGTTGTGTGTGTGGGGTGTATCTGTGTTGTGATGTGTGTGGGGGGGGTGTACCTGGGGGGTGTATCCGTGTTGTGATGTGTGTGGGGGGGTGTGTATCCGTGTTTTGTGTGTGTGTGTGTTATGTGTATCTGTGTTGTGTGTGGGGGGGTGTATCTGGGGGGTGTATCTGTGTTGTGATGTGTGTGGGGGGGGTGTATCCGTGTTTTGTGTGTGTGTGTGTTATGTGTATCTGTGTTGTGTGTGTGTGAGGGGTGTATCTGTGTCATGTGTGGGGGGGTGTATCCATATTGTGATGTGTGTGGAGGGGGGTGTGTATCTGTGCTGTGTATGGGGGGTGTATCCGTGTTGTGATGTGTGTGGGGGGGGGGTGTATCTGGGGGGTGTATCTGTGTTGTGATGTGTGTGGGGGGGGTGTATCTGGGGGGTGTATCTGTGTTGTGATGTGTGTGTGTGGTATGTGTATCTGTGTTGTGTGTGGGGGGTGTATCTGTGTTGTGATGTGTGTGAGGGGTGTATCTGTGTCATGTGTGGGGGGGTGTATCCATATTGTGATGTGTGTGGAGGGGGGTGTGTATCTGTGCTGTGTGTGGGGGTGTATCTGTGTTGTGATGTGTGTGTGTTGGGTGTGTGTATCCATGTTGTGGTACGGTGGTGTGTGTATCCATGTTGTGATGTATTTGTGTCTGTGTGTATGGTGGTGGGTATATCCGTGTTGTGTGTGTGTGTGTGTGGTATGTGTATCAGTGTTGTGTGTGGGGGGGGTGTATCTGTGTTGTGATGTGTGTGTGTGTCTGTGTGTATGGTGGTGTGTGTATCCGTGTTGTGATGCGTGTGCATGCTGTGCTGTGTGCACACATATTGTTACGTGTGCTGTGTGGCCGTGATCACGACTGTGGACCTGCCCGCATCCACCCGGGGGCAGGGAGGCCGCCTGGTGGTCCTGGGGGTGGTCCTGGGAGGTGACCTCCTGATTCTGTGCACTCGGGCAGGCCTGGTCCTGGAAGGAGAATGTGCTGGAATCGGGCACATCGGGCCGCTACACGGTGGAGACGGTCAGCACAGAGGAGGGCGTCATCTCCACACTGACCATCAGCAACATCGTGAGGGCCGACTTCCAGACCATCTACAACTGCACAGCCTGGAACAGCTTCGGCTCCGACACGGAGATCATCCGGCTCAAGGAGCAAGGTGGGGCAGCCGGGACTGCCAGGTCCATGGGCCGCGGCCACTCCCCGCGAGGGCAGGGCCCCAGGCGAGGTCCTCCAGGGTCCTGGGGGCACAGAGCTGCCTCCAGGGTGCCCCTGCTGAGGGGTGGCCCTTGCACTGTCCAGGCCCTGGTATGCAGGGGGCCGGGCTCAGCCGTCTGCGGTTCCCTGGGAAACACAGGAGGCACATGGACCACTGTGCTGGAAAGGAGGTGCCAGCCAGAGGGCAGTGCTCAGGCTCAGAGGAGGGAGCCTCAGAAAGGCATGCAGGGGATTCCAGAAAGCTGGGCAGGCAGTCCGCCAGCGGCACTCTGGGTCCTGAGGTTGGCTGCAGGTCTCGCCCCTTTTCCAGGGGCTTAGTCCAGGGTAGACAGGACGGTCCAGGGGGCCTGGTCCCTGGCAGCCTCTGACCCCTCCAAGATGAAGGCCCACCCACAGGCTGCCATGCCTTGGAAGAGATTCTGGGCTGAGCAGGTGGTCTCAGCTGAGCCCTGGGGGCCTCAGGGCTACCCTGTGGATCCCGCACTCCTCCCAACACCGCCTCCCTAATGGATGCTGCTTTGCATAATGCTTTGCCCACATACTTTGCATAATATCATCCACACATCATCCCAACCCTCCCGGTCCCCTGTGGCTTACCCTCCGTGTCTTCCCCTCAGCGCCCCCACTCCTATGCCCTCCCCTTAGTGTTTGCACCCCCACCTCCTCAGAATCACCCCCCCACCCCACGTCTCTCTCTCTCTCTCTCTAGCCCCACTCCCTTGGAGCCTCTAAGTCAATCTGAGCCAACTCCAAGTTCAGGTTGGCTAGTCCAGATCTGTGGGGTGTCCCAGAGCCATGATGCTGGAGGGAGCACCGCCCCCCCCATCCCTCTGACCCTCCAGATGGCTGCCCCCACCCCCACCCCCAGTCCCGTCCCACCCTGGCCAGCCAGGCCCTGGCTGTGGACGCTTGCTTTATTTCCAAACAGGTTCGGAAATGAAGTCGGGAGCCGGGCTGGAAGCAGGTACGAAGGAGACATGAGACTCCCGGGATGGGGAAGGGACCGCTGGGCTAGCGGGGGTAGGGAGGCCGGGGCAGGCCGCTAACTTCTCTGCCCTCCCCCCCGTCTTGAGGGTTCAGTGCACTCAGAGCAGCAGGGCGAGGTCCCCAGGCAGGGTGGGTCTAGGGACTCCCGAGACCTGTCTCCTCTGTGGCTGCGCCCGCAGGCTCCCTGCATTCCACACACCAGCTCCTGCTCCTCCCTGTCCTCCCTCCCATCCGTCCTCTTTGGAAGCCTTGGCTCCTCCCCTCTGGGGCCAGCTCCTCCCCTCTGGGGTCAGCTGGCCCTGCCCGACTCCTCCCGCCTCTCACCGTCACCAGCAGCTTGGCCATGCTTCCAGGACACCAGGGCTGCCCCACCCTGCTGTGACCCGCACAATCCATGCTAACCCCACGCTTTCCGATGGCTGGCTCCTAACACGACTCCTGCACTCCCCATGGGACTGTCACCTCACCACCAGGCCGCTGGGCACTGCCTCCCGCCCCAGGGACTCGGCAGCCAAGGGGACACCAGGCTTCCTGGGTTGAGTTGCTATGTCTTGGGACCTCCTCAAGAGGAGAAGCCCCTACTCCCAGGGAGGAACCCAGAAAAGAGAATCAGGGCTTTGCAAGGCAGACCCCACAGTGTTGACAAAGGCCCTGATGAAGATGTGTGATGCTCTGCCCTGGTTCTCCCACCATACTGGCCCAGAAGGAGCTAGGACTGGTCAGTTCCTCCCACAAGCTCCTGGTGGGGCCCACGCACACCCTCCCCTCTCAGCAGACAGCCACTTTAAGAGTATCAGTCCCTACACAGGCCACTCAAGGGGGCAACACAGACTCCTGTGTTCCCCCTATCTCCATCTCTCCTGGGTCTGCACACTCCTCTGAGCTCCCTGACATCTTCCTTGGTGGCTGAGACTCCTGGGGTGAAGAGAAGACTCTGTCCCTCTCCAGGGACATCCTAGAGAGCCCTGTCTAGAGAGAGACGCCCTGTACAGGTGACCCAGCAAGGAGTTTCGCACAGGCCTTTATGGAGGGAATGCCACCCTTGAGTACCCCACCACACAGGACCCTCTCCCTCTGCCCCGTCCCCTCAATTAAGACAGTTCTCCAGATAAGACAGTCACACACCCACACCCCACCCAGCTGTTAATGACTTAAGGAAACGTGGCCTCAAGGACGCCAGAGGCAGAGACCACCCTAGATACCACTTTCCTGATTCTTGGGTTTCACGGTCATTGAGGCCCAGGCAGGTTAAGGAACCTTCCTCCTTCATGCTTTGCTCTGGGCTCAGCTGAAACAAGACTGGAGTTTTCCAAGGACTCCTAGACTTCCTAGGAGTCTAGGAGAAACTTAAGTCCAATCCAAATTCATCAAATTCAAAAGCATTGCACCAACAAACTTCCAAAGCAATTTTCCTTCCTGTGAGGAGTTGAAACCTGAGACAGAACCATCTCACTGTCAGAACCAGCTCATGGGGCTGGCTGAGGTCAAGTCCGTTGTCTCTCTCCTGACTCTTGAGGCCAGGCCAACACCTCCCATTTGTTGCCTCTCCTGGTGCCCTTGCAGGGGTCTCGGCCACCACTAGGCAGGTGATGAATGGACCAGTGTGCAAGTCCTGGGCTAGAAGGGAAATCCCAGAGTGACAGCCAACACTGCCCACCACTGGGGAACCCGCTCCTTCTGGAAGAGGGACCCCTCCCTCTCCCGCCAGCCTCTCCAGGGGCTGCGATCTGCCAGGTTCCTCCCCTTTTCTTCTCTTGAAAGAAAACAACAGTGAGAGACGAGAGGCCAACCCCACCTGAAAACAGACACCTGGAGTCCCAGTCATTTACCCTGAGAACAGGCAGTGGGAGGGGACCTCGAAAGTCCTCTAAAAGGGACTTTGCCCTCATTGCATCTGCTATGGTCCTCCTTCCCACACAGACATGGGGGCAAAGGCTTGGATAGTTTCAGGTACCAGCCTGTGAGAGCCTTTACCTGCCTGCACTCATCTGTATGAATCCCAAGGGCTTCCCCTGGTGGCTCACTAAAGAACCCCTCTGCAACTCAGGAGATGCGGGTTCCATCCCTGGGTCGGGAAGATCCCTTGGAGGAGGAAATGGCAACCCACTCCAGTCTTCTTGCCTGGAGAATCCCATGGACAAAGGAGCCTGGGGGGCTACAATCCATAGGGTTGCCACTAAACAATAACAACAAAAGCCCCAACCCTCCCCCACTCTGGAGGCAGGCACGGCTACCGTCCGGTTTACAGATGAGAAAGGAGAGGTAAAGTTGGTTGGTCTGGGCCGTACAAAGGCTGTGAGAGTGGAAGATGCCGTGTGACGCAGTGTGCGGAGCTGGGCAGAGTGAGGAGGGCGGTTAAGAGGAGCCCTGGGTTTGCGCTGGTTCTCCTGCATCTGCGTGCCCTTAACCAAGTCACTGGACTTCTCTGGGCCTCCGGGTGTCCATCTGTAAATGGGAGGCTTGGACTCTGTGAGCCCTAAGCTGTCCCTCTCCCTGCATTCCTTAGTTATCCCCCCATGGACACTTCAGGGCCCCACATCTTATGCTCAGACCCCCTCTGCCACCACAGAGAGGTCTGGACCGTCTAGAAAAGCGACCCCGCCACCCTAACATCACTCTCCCCCCTCCCCACCCGTCTCTACTGGAGGAGGGCATGAGACAGACTCCAGGAACTCGGCAGGAAGTGAAGCCCTGCCTGGCTGGCATTCCGGGCGCCTCTCTAGCAGGGTGGGGTGTCTGGATTCCTGCCCGGGAGACTGGCCCAGGAGAGGCAGGAGCAGGACTGGGCCTCTCTCCTTAAAGAGGTGGGGGGGCGGGAAATCCCTGGTAGCCCAGTGGTTAGGACTCTGCAGGGAGCATGGGTTCAGTCCCTGGTTGGGGGACTAAGATCCCTGTATGCTGCACAAAAGAGGTGGGCGGGGAGCTGTGATCCTGCCCTCCAGCCTCTAAGACTTGCCTCTGGCACCTTCCACCTGCGATGCCCAGGCCCTCAAACTGCCTCAGACCTGAAAAGTCTCTGAAAGCCGGTTGTCCGTGTCCACCCCCAGCCCCGGGAAAGGGAAGAGAAGGAAAAGCAGTGGGAACAAGAGCAGCAGCAGTGACCAGTCATCTGCCAAAGAAAAGCCAGGGCCTTAGGCTCTCCCGGCTTCCCCTCGCGGAGCGCTCAGCTGCACCCAGCCTCGCCTCTCATCTCCACGCTCCCCTCCCCTCCGTGTCTGCTCGCTTTGTCTCCCCCTCCTCACCGCTCCCCATCTTTCTCAGTCCCCCTGCCCCCTCCACGTGACCCCTGTCCCCACCCGAGCTGACCCCCGTGGCCTCTACCAGCGCCTGCCCAGGCCCCCGCGGCCTTTCCCAAGCGTGCCGGTGCCCAAAGCTGGGCAGGGGCTGAGCCCAAGGAGCTGGGTGGGGTCCCCTGGGGGAGAGCGGACTGTCCCGGCTCCCCCGTCAGCCCGCCTGCTTCTCTCCCACAGAGGCTGTGCCGATGGCCGTTATCATCGGGGTGGCCGTCGGAGCTGGTGTAGCCTTCCTCGTCCTTCTGGCAACCATCGTGGCCTTCTGCTGTGCCCGCTCCCAGAGAAGTACGGGAGGGAGACCCGGGAGCTTGGGGAGGGGGACAGAGAAAAAGGCCAGGCTTAGGCCAGAGAGCAAGTAAGCGGGAGCAACAGGGGCCCCACCAGTGCTATGAGCTTCAGGGCCAGGACTGGGTCTCACGTGTATGTTTCCATGTGCGGTGCTTTGCCCCGCATCCGGGACACAGTGGGCACTCGACTGATGCTGAGCTGGACAGAAGTGGACGTCCTCCCGCAGGGCCGTCAGCTGGCACCTTGGACTGAACACACACCACACTCCCTGTACTTTGAGAACTGTACTGAAATCCCTCGGGCGGGGGAGGGAGGGGGGAATCCTTGGGCTCCGAGATCTGCTAGTCCAACCAGAAAAGCAGGTCACCCACACACGAAAATAAACAACAAAAGCATTCACGGAATTGCTTCGTGTGGATTCTTAAAAGGCCTTTAGTCATTAGCCATAAAACGCAGGCGTGATGCCCTCTTGAATCGTGTGTGCCTGGACTCTCCATCCTGAGGGTTGCTCTGAAATTCTGTGTGCTAGGCAGACACGTGGAAGGGTAGAAGGGATGGTGGAGCCGTGGGAACAACAGAGACACAGTCTTGCAGCCCTACCTCTTCTACCACAAGCTTGAAGCTTCTCTTCAAGCCACAGCTAGCCCAGGCCTCCGTTTCCTCCTGTGTGACAGCAAGGGGTTAGCTGAAGTGACTTTCAGGGTTCCACCCGGCACTAACATTCTATGAGCACAAGGTACCAAGTGAGTCAACGGAGGAAGCCTGCTCCCTCCTCCACTCCCTCCTCCACTTGGCAGCCTTCACGTGTTGGAAAAAGGCTGCCTGTGTCCTCCCCTCCAAGCCGAGCAGCCTTGCTCTCTTGAGGGCTCACAAGGATGCAGTGTCAGGCCCTCCCTTCCCGCCCACTCAGTGGACTTCATAGGGAAGTGTATTTTAGCAGCAGTTTCCTAGCAGAGCTCTCCAGGTGTCAGTGGGCTTCCTCCTCTAGAAGCGGGTAAGTTCTCCATCACAAAAGCTAGACCACACCAGCACAGGGGTGGGAGCTGGACCTGGGGATCCCCAGGTCCTTTCCAACAATCAGAGGTGTGATTCTACGAACAGAGAGACCAGAGCCGGGTAGGGCAGGTCAGAGAAGATTTCTAGAAGGAGGTGAGAATTTAGTAGGATGACCAGTGGTCACAGGAACAGCAGTGAAAGGCTGAGAAATGTGCAACCGGGAGCCCTTAGACAAAGCACTCGGAGGCCCCCACAGCAGCCCACAGCACGTGCAGACAGGTGTTTTCTATTACTGGGGCGGGGGTGGGGGGGCGGAGGGGGGATGCATGAAACTGCTGAGTTCAGGGGCTGGAGAGTAAACCCAAGGGGAGCGGGGAGCTTGACCACTCAGGCCCTGAAGTCTGAGATAACCATTGTCTGTCACCTACGCTTTCTTATTTTATGTCCAGATCTCAAAGGTGTTGTGTCCGCCAAGAATGACATCCGGGTGGAGATTGTCCACAAGGAGCCCACCTCGGGCCGGGAGGCTGAGGAACACCCCACCATCAAGCAGCTGATGGTGAGAATGTCATCGTATCCCCGCCCCACCCAAACCTCTGTGCCCTGAAGGCCCCAGAACCAGAGGCTTCCTGATGCTCTAGATGCTCCTGAGAACAAAGCGTCAGCCAAGATGTGCTTCTCTGCCTCCCCCAGGGCCCCCACCTCGGTTACTAGGCCAAGCACACACAGGCAGACCTAGGAGGCACCGTGGGTTGGGTTCCAGACCACCACAATAAAGTGGGCCACATGCATTTTTTTTTGGTTTCCCAGTGCATACCAAAGTTACATTTACACTATACGTTAGTTAACTGCACAGTAGCATTGTGTCTTTTAAGGTGTACATACCTTAATTTAAAAGTACTTTATTGCTAAAAAATGCTAACCATCATCTGAGCCTTCAGTGAGTAAGAACATCAAAGATTGACTCATCACAGATCCCCATAACAAAGATTATACTAACGACAAGGTTTGGGGATTTCCCTGGTGGTCCAGTGGTTAAGACTCCTGGTTCCCATTGAAAGGGGAACAGGTTCAATCCCTGGTTGATGAACTGAGATTCCACATGCTGCACAGCCCAGCCAAAAAAAAAAAGGTTTGAACTGTCATGAGAATTATCAAAACATGGCACAGAGACATGAAGTGAGCAGCAAACACGTTTGGGAAAATGATGCCAGTAGCCTTGACCAACGCAGGGTTGACACAAACCTTGGATTTATTAAAAAAAAAAAAAAAAGAAGAAATATTTTCGAAGTGCAATAAAACTAAGTATGCTTGCATGCTCAGTCAACAAAGGTGTATAGTGTGTCTACTATATTGTGTTTGGAGTTCTCAGAGACTCAAAGACAGCTAACATGCATTCCCAGCTTTCCAAGGACCCAGCTGTCCAGGAGGGAGAGAACACATGCATTGTTGCTGTTCAGTCGCGAAGTCGTGTCCAACTCTTTGTGACCCCATGGACTGCAGCACACCAGGCTCCCCTGTCTCCCAGAGTTTGCTCAGATTCATGTTCATTGAATCAGTGATGCCATCTAACCATCTCATCCTCTACCGCCCCTTTTTCTCCTGCCTTCAATCTTTCCCAGCATCAGGGTCTTTTCAAATGAGTCAGTTCTTTGTATCAGGTGGCCAAAGTATTGGAGCTTCAGCTTCAGCATCAGTCCTTCCAGTGAATATTCAAGGTTGATTTCCTTTAGGATTGACTGGTTTGATAGCCTTGCAGTCCAAGGGATTCTCAAGAGTCGTCTCCAGCACCACAATTCGAAAGCACCAATTCTTTGGGGGCTCAGCCTTCTTTATGGTCCAACTCTCACATCCGTACATGACTTCTAGAAAAAGCATAGCTTAACTGCTTGACTGACTATTAGGACCTCTGTCAGCAAAGTGATGTACATAAATTGTCATAATATGATGTGACATAGCATATAATCCTATACACACACAGGTATTATCAACATTCAGTACATGCCTTCTCCCCCACCCCCAAGGAAAGCCTGCAGTAAGCATAGGTTCCTCTTCAGGAGCTGGACTGTTGTATACTCATAACTTCTCTGGCAACCCCAAGGCCACTTCTTCTCCTCCTGATTCCAACTGATAGACCATGGACTCATCCCTCTGTGCAGACAGACCCTGGAAAACTCGACTAGAACGCTCTGTTGCATATTGTGTCACGGTTACAATATGTCAGAGGAGCAGCAGCAAGCAAGTGGGTTAACAGCCTGGGCCCCTCTGTGCCCGTCTTCTTATCTAGGAAATGGGATGAAGGTCATGCTATACATGGCAGGGTGAGGGCTCAGTGGGTAAACCCCTGAAGAGTGTGGAGCCAGTGGCACACAGTGAGGGCGCCAAGGAAGGGGAGCTACATCGATGTGAAGTCACCTGTTTCCCTATCTGCCTCCACTAGAGAGGGTGAGCAAGCTGCCTTAAGTCAGCCCTGTGTCCCTGGCACCTTCCACGGTCCCTGGAAGATGCTCGCTGCCATTCCGTGAATTAAATTGACGTCTTCTCTGCTGCTCTTTTTCTATCCAGTTGATTTTCCGGTCCTGTCAATTCCCACTTCACCATCTTTTCAAAGAGGTGCCTCTGCCACTTCTTCACTCTTACTCCTTAGCGCAGGCCTCCCCTGGTCCATGACAGAGAGCATCCTCCCAAGCGGTCCCACATTCTCGTCGTTTACCATTTTACTCACCAGAGTCCTTCTAAAATGCAAATCTGATCCTGCGGTGTGTGGGACCTTAGTTCCCCAGCCAGGGATTGAACCCACATCCCCTGCACTGAAGGGTGGATTCTTAACCGCCGGACCGCCAGGGAAGTCCCACATGTTTCTCTTCCATAGTACATTTCTCTAATTACCTGTGAGCATCACCAGGTATCCCAGAGTTTCTGCTAATGTCTACTTCACCCAAGCGAACACAATATCTGACACACAGAACAGTCACTCTTACAAGGGAGGGGACCACAGCCCAGACCTGGGCAGGAATGGACATCTCTATTGATGAGCTTTATCAAGTCTGGTGTGGAGGTCCTCATGCCTGTCCTTCATCCCCCAGGGACCTTGCATTCCCTCCCAGTGGGCTGTTCTGAACTCCCCTGACTGTCTTGACACCACTCTCCAGTCCAGACCCTAAAGAGTGGGGGCCACTCAGCAGTCAGTTAAGAGTAGGGCATAACCCCAGTGGAGAAACCCACTGAGGGCTCCCCATGGGGAGACCTTCTTTCCCCCACCCCGATACAGCCCCAGTATGGAGGGAAAGGCAGGCTTAGCAGTTGAATCTGGTGGGAAAGAAGAGCTCGATCCAGATAGCCACAGCATTTACTAGGAAATGAAAAAAGCAGCATTAGTGTGTACTTAACAGGGCAGGTCGGAATTGCCTTGATTAATTCTCCGGTGCTCCAAAAATAGATCAGGAAAACCAGTCACAAAGAAAAAGACACATCTCAGTTCCGAGAGTGGGTGGGAAGCTGGACCAGATTGTGCCAGGTGCAAAAGTGATACATGGGAAGAACATTTTGTACCATGGGACAGGCACCACTGTGACTATTCAGACTAATTAATACACCCACTGTGTGCCAAGTATGCTTTATTTTTCACCTTAAGTGCATTATTTTTTAACTTTTAGTAATTTTGAGGCATGTCCCTTCATTCATTCATCTGACATAAATATAACGTTTCTGACAGCCCTGCTGTATGGCAGGCACCACGCTGGGCACCAGGAAGTCAATTACTACAACACAAATTAAATATGATTCCATTCCAAAAGGATTTTGGTCAATGACCACAGGTACTGTACCAGGCATGCTGGAGACCCAAAGAGAAACAGAAATAGGTCCCTGCCCCCCTGGCTCTCTGGCCTCCATTCAGGAAGATAACTTTTAATAATAATCTAAGTCCTTGCAGTGAATAACAGGTGAGGCCCTAGCTGCCACCTCCTCGCAGGTAGCTTCCATTGATTCCTTCTCAAGGTCTTGCCCGCTGCCCAGAGGTTCTGCAGTTATTTATCTACAGGTCCACCTCCTGGTGAGCAAAGCTGTTTCATAAAGTCTCTTGATCTTTGTTTGCCTGGCCTTCAGCACAATGCCTGGCCTGAAGTCAGTAAATGCTCACAATTGAACTGAATCAAAGTGAAATCCCTGGAGGTGATAACTGTAGCCAACAGAGGAAGGGAGGGAAGGAAGGGAGTGCATCTTAGAAACAGCCTTGCCCACACCCACCTCTTTGTCTCCAGCTCTCAGGAGGGGGTGGGGATAGGGGTCCAAGGGTCCAAGAACAACAGTGAGAGCTGGAATCTCCTCTGGACTCTTGTCACCTGCCTCTGGGGGGAGGGGGAGGCAGAGCATCTGTTGAGTTCATTTCTCCAGCTTTCCTCTGGGATGAGTGGACAGTCAGCCCACTTCCTACCCTCTGAGCAGCTGTTTTGGGGTTGTAGATGGACCGCGGTGAATTCCAGCAAGACTCAGTGCTGAAGCAGCTGGAGGTGCTCAAAGAAGAAGAGAAGGAGTTTCAGAACCTGAAGGTAAGAAGAGCCCTGCTTACAGTCACCGCACGGCCTGGATTCTAGGCTTCAGCGCTGATGACCCCAGCCCCAGATCCGGGCAAACCACAGCAGCAAATAAGAAGAGAAAGGCCAGAACTCGCCTTGGGGACCTCTCCTCTCCGTAAAGTTGGGATCACCATCTCCCCCCCAACAAGGAGATGAGAGAGTTAACTTCCTCGCCAATCACATTTATAATGAGTTTCCATGTTCTGGACTAAAACAAAAAATAATGAAAAATTCTCACATGACCTTGAGCTAGCTGCCCTGAAATAACAAAACATGCCGGGCAAGACTGGCTTTCCCAGGTGGCGCTAGTGGTAAAGAACCCGCCTGCCAATGCAGGAGATTTAAGAGACAGGAGTTCGATCCCTGGATCGGACGATCACCTGGAAAAGGAAATGGCAAGCCACCCCAGTATTCTTGCCTGGAGAATTCCAGGGACAGAGGAGCCTGATGGACTACAGTCCACAGGGTGGCAAAGAGTTGGACATGACTGAGCTATTAAGCACACAGGGGGCAAGACCCTACTTGAATGCCTGCCAGCATCCTGCCCAGGCTAATAATCCACACCCCCGCTCTGGCCCCCTGCCTACCTCCCCTGCCTTCCTCCTATCTGTCCCTGGCCCTTCCCCACTGTCCATCGGGTGATGTGACAAGGCTCTCCCTCCGGCCCCTGCAGGACCCCACCAATGGCTACTACAGCGTCAACACCTTCAAGGAGCACCACTCGACCCCCACCATCTCGCTGTCCAGCTGCCAGCCGGACCTGCGCCCCACGGGCAAGCAGCGCGTGCCCACTGGCATGTCCTTCACCAACATCTACAGCACGCTGAGCGGCCAGGGCCGCCTCTACGACTACGGGCAGAGGTTCGTGCTGGGCATGGGGAGCTCGTCCATCGAGCTCTGCGAGAGGGAGTTCCAGCGGGGCTCGCTCAGCGACAGCAGCTCGTTCCTGGACACGCAGTGCGACAGCAGCGTCAGCAGCAGCGGCAAGCAGGACGGCTACGTGCAGTTCGACAAGGCGAGCAAGGCCTCGGCCTCCTCCTCCCACCACTCCCAGTCCTCTTCGCAGAACTCCGACCCCAGCCGGCCCCTGCAGCGGCGGATGCAGACGCACGTCTGAGCATCCCGGACCGAGGGCGGGGGACGCGTCGGAGCTCGGTCTGGCTCTGCAGAGACTTTACAAAGGACCCCGGAAGCAGCCGCCTCCAGGACAGCCCCGAGGGCCACCCCCCTCCGCACAGCCCCGACCGATGGAGCACAAACGTGGGCCTGGTGGCAGCGCACCCAACTTCAGGCGAAGACGCGGGCAGAGGATGCAGCCGAGAGGAGGCGTGCTCTTTGCCGGCCTCTGAGTCCTGGCGTTTTTCCGGAGGCCCTCCTCCACCTGCTCCTCCCACACGCTCCAGAGGCAGCTAAAACTCTGCTTTTGTGAACTGTACCCGTTGCTGCCCGCCAGCCCTCCCCCCATTCCTGTGCTTCAGTACCGCAGCCCTGGGGAGCAAGGGGTCAAGCGCTCCCTGCCGCTCACAGCCCAGACCCTCCGAGGCTGGGAAGCCTGAACCGGCCCTGGCCCTTGGCCGCCACCCCAATTTGTTCGGTGTTTTGTGTCCATACTCTTGCAGTTCTGTCCTTGGACTGGATGCCTCTCAGCTCTGCAGTGGGACTGGCCTAATCAGAGACTGGGGGGCGGGGTCGGGGGGGGGGGCCGGAGGGGAGAAAGAGGGAAGGAGGGGGAGTGTGACACGCGGGGACCCCTTGCCAGGCTGTGTGACCCAGAGCCTCCCCCTACCCCTGCTTCGTGTACTCCTCCTGCCCCACCCCTGCACATTCAGAGTCAATATAAGGAGTGTGAGAGCTGCTCTGGTCAGGGTTCTTTACACAGCGGTTGGAGAGACTGTTTGGGGATGCATGGGGTTTGAGGGGACCAGCAAGCAGGCCTTTCAAGTGATGAGACTCGCCTTCTCAGCTGAGCCTAGAGGCACACACAGAACCGTGGTCCTGCCTTCAGTACAACTGCAGGGGCACCAGAGGATGCGAATCAGCTCCTCATGCCTACCTGCCACCTGAGAATAAACATTAGGGGCCCTGCCTCCAATAGATCCATTCTGTTCTTTTGTTCCTGCTGAGACAAGGGGAGACCCCAAGAACTCAGAGGGTGCTTTGGGAACCCAGGGTTCCTGGCCCGCTTTCATTCGGCTTTCCCAGGCAGTGGAGAGCTCTGGTTGCAATGGCAACAAGACCTAGAGGCAGACTCCTCTAGGAAGTGCCCAACCCAGAGGGCGCACGAAAGCAGGGCCTCACCAACCACCTGACGCATGCCAGATACAGCTCAGGGGCAAAGGGGCATTCGTGGGGTCCTTCGGGGCCTTTCTTCTTGAAGTATTCTGCAAGGTCAGCTCCCTCCATTGGGGCTTCAGGGGAGGAGGCCCTCTTCAAAGAGCCTGTGCCACCAAGCACCCCAACACTATGAGACTCAAATGATGTTCTAAGAATGGCTTTGTTTGGGTGGAAAGCTTGGCGTGGTGATGGCTGACAGGCTGGCATGGATAAACAGGGCCAAATTAGAATGTGAGCTTTGTGGAAGCCATGTTGTCCTGAAGGTTGAAGTTTCCTCCTAAGTTTTAGCTTCTCCTCCAGCCTTCCCTGGAGTCCTTACCCATCATGGGACCCTTCATCACGAAAGGCTGCTTCTCCCCACCATTGCTTCCTTAGATGGCCTCAATCCACAGATTCTATGCATAGCCTTCCTAGCATCTCCACTCGGGATTTACCTGCTTCCACCATATTTCCTATTGCTTCAGAACCTCCCATTTCCTTTATATCTTCCTTTATAGCCCCCACGCCCGAGGGAGCAGAAACTGATTAAGAATGTAAGTGTACATCCCAGCCCCACAGCTTGCTCCTGGTACCAGGGTACCATTTCTGGCCCAGCACAGATTCCTGTGGGCTCCAGCTTAATTTTTTTTTCCCCAATAATTGCTAACACTTAAAAATTTTATTTATTTGGCTCTGCTGGGTCTTCATTGCTGTGCAGGCTTTTCTTTAGCTGTGGCACGCAGGGGCTACTCTTTGTTACCTGGCACAGGTTTCTCACTGCGGCGAGTTTTTTTGTTGCAAGGGCTCTGTGGGCTAAGGGCTCTAGGCTGCACAGGCTTCAGTACTTGCCGCGTGCGGGCTCAGCAGTTGTGGTTCCAGGGCTCGAGACCACAGGCTCAATACTTGTGGCACATGGGCTTCATGTGGGATCTCCCCGGAGCAGGGATCGAACTTGTGTCTCCAGCATTGGCGGGAAGATTCTTTACCACTGAGCCACCAGGGAAGCCCTCTAACCCCACAAGTCTCCTTTCCCATATATGTCTTGCCTTTGCAAGGGCACCCCACTCCAGTACTCCTGCCTGGAAAATCCCATGGACGGAGGAGCCTGGTAGGCTGTAGTCCATGGGGTCGCTGAGGGTCGGACACAACTGAGCGACTTCACTTTCACTTTTCACTTTCACCCACTGGAGAAGGAAACGGCAACCCACTCCAGTGTTCTTGCCTGGAGAATCCCAGGGACGGGGGAGCCTGGTGGGCTGCCGTCTACAGGGTCACACAGAGTCGGACACGACTGAAGTGACTTAGCAGTGGCAGTTTGCTATTAAAGAATAAGGGTCTAAGATCAAATGCAGAATGCCTTGGTGTGCTAGAACAGGACGAGGATGACCTAAGATGACCTGTCCTTTCACTTCTCTTCCCCACCTTGGAGGCAGGTGGAAAATTGACCTTCTAATATTCACCACAGACTATCTTGCCCCTTATACCCTGTGCAATCATCACCACCCCTAATACACAGTTCTTCTAAAAGGATGGAGGTACCCATTCTTTTCTTGGAGCCCAAGGTTATGGCACAAAATAACCTGGGAAGAAATATGATCTTCTGGAGAACAGAATCCTCTTTTCCCTCAGAGGCTCAGACACTCCTAGGGTGGGGCTATGGACATCACATAAGAAGGGGCTGCATGGGGCCACCCCCTGAACCCTCTCCAAGGCAGAAACACAGCAGAGAATCACTGAAAGTTTACGCGATCACATTTAAGGCCCTGGTGAAAGAGAAGAACACAGGTAGGTGAAATCAGTAAGCTCTATCGCCAAGGCATTGAGAAGGATGCTGGACTGAGCTGTACACATCCGTTTACCCCTCTGGCCCCATTTACTTCTCATGCAGGAGTGAAAGGCAAAAGAGTTGGTAAAGGAAAGTGTTAAAAAATAAATGAAGTCAGTGGGAAGCCCTGAATTTCCCTGCAGGTGACCTCACATCAACTGAAATGAGTGCTTCACATTTGTAATCTTATTTAATTCCTGCATTTCTACAAAGTATCACCATTTAACAGACAAGGGAGTGAGGCTTAAGAAACCAAAAGACCAGTCCAAGGTCACAGAGCTAACAAGCGACGTGCGTGAGATTAAACACAGATGCTTTCCTCTGTGACATGTTTCCATCCACAGCAAAGGCCCAAGGCCACTTTCATCCTAGAAAACGGCCGGTGCTGAAGGCCATAAGCAAGGACCCACTGGGGGGGGGGGCAGAGGAAGGGCAGGCTGCAGCTCCAGTAGGAAAGCAGGACTGGCATCCTCCACCCCCAGTCCCCGAATGACCTGGAGAGACAGCAACTTCCTGGGAAAGTGCTTCTGTGTATCAAATCAACCCCCCCCAACATGCCCCATTCCCAAGGCCAGGATCCAGCTTTCCGATAGCTTTACAATTCGTTATTGGCTCTGAGTCACTGGCTGAGGGCCCGGTTTCTAACTCTCAGGCTCGTTATCAGTCTGGAGAGCCCAGGGTTATTTCCAGCATGTCTTCAACTCTCATGGAATGGAAGGTGGTCTCATACAAAGCGCCAGGGCACCATAGTAAATCCATCTCTGATGGAGAGGACTGAAACTACTCTAAAGGCACAGGCCTTGCAGCTGCCTGGGAGCTTCCAGAGTGGAGGGGAACATGGGAAACAACAGCAAATGTAATGCGGCTTTAGATTTCTCAGGAGAAAAGGAGCCAACAAAAATTCCTTTTCACTCCCTACATGGGGGTGAGGGAGGGGTATACACGGGGCACATGGCCTTTATTATGACATGATCAGAACTGAAACCGCCAGGTACACACTCCAGGAGTCTCACCAGCCCTTCCCAGGTACAGCGCATGGCGTGTGATGCCACCAGAAAAAAGGACAAGGGGGGTGTCCTGTAATTAGTTTCTTCTAGAAGTTTCCCTATAAAATCAACTCTTTGTTGAAATAAAAGTATAAATATTTAAATAAAAATGATCCTAATTTGCATATAGATGTTTATTTCAAAAACATGAACATTTAGATATAAACCGAGGACATTTCAACTAAATCTTGATGTCTACTTCCCCTTTAAAGAAGCCTCTTACGGAAGCTGTTTTTAGGAGCTGTAACCACAGGCCAGCCATTTGCAGCTTCAGCATCAAAACTACAGATCTCTGAGAGTCCCTGATCAAACACTCCGTTGCTTTGACATTACTTCTCAAATTCAGTAAGGCTCATCTTTTCCCCAACCCCCTGTGTTTCCATTTTCCTAACTAGGTCATCAGTTGGGAAAAATGAGACAATCCCAAGCTACTCATCTTTCTAAACATAAGGATTTATTTTCCTGGATGAACACATTTGTGTTGCAGGAAGAGGCCCGTCCACTCTTTCCCTCTCTAACTGCTGTTCTTCCTGGCTCCATCTCTTCCTCCTCTCTGTTGGTGAAATCTTGGACATGTACTGAAAGCTTTTGGACCACAGGTCCTGTGGTTTCACACCTACCACAGCCGTCATCTTTACAAGGCCTTTTGTGAACACATGGCATTTACGAGATCCATCCTTGAGTTCTGGTCTACATCCCTGGGGCCTGTATCTGCCTGCCATTCCATGTTCCCAGAGCTCCTCCCTGGGCCAGCCGGCTCAGCCCACCCACAGGGCTGGGACAGCCTCAATCCCTGGGCCAAATGTCTCCCTTGTGCGCACCGACCAGGGAGCCCCGGCCACACAAAGGAACTTCCTTCCGTTCCTTCTCAAACTATGGCCCTTGGAAATAACCTTGGAAAGCTATGAGAACAGTCACATAATGCTTCTCTATAGCTGTTTTCTTTGGAGTGAATCTAAAGTACTAAGGTTCAAAGACAAGGTATGTGAAGTCTCAAGAAACAGGTCTTCTTAGGGAGAACTGGGGTCTTATTAACTAGACCTTACCTGAAATCTACTCCTCCTTATACAAGAGGAGGAGTGCCACTTGGGATAAAAGCTGAATATAGGGATTTATCCCTTGGAAGGTCATCCTCAATTAAGCAAACATGGGTTCAAGGGAACTAAGTTCAAGATACCACCTTCATCACATTTGTAAAGAAATTAAGGGGCCAGGGCCTTGCTGCCCAAGGATTAGAAGACAAATTCACGACACTAGTGGGCTTGGCACTTGGGAGAAATACTGAATGGAGAAGGCATTAGTGATAAAGTGATACAGATAAGGATTCAGGGCTTCTACAGCAGAATTTTCAGATGAGAATTTCCTATCTGACTTTTAGTTAAAATTGTCTCTAGTTCTCTTGCCACGCAGGGCTACAAGAAGAACAGAAATGTACAGAAAAAAAAGCACAGAACTGGAAAGAATCTCCCTACCAGACTGTAACTTGTCCTCTTGTTGATATTTTTCTTTAGCAGAGAAACACATTTTTAGGCAAGTGAAGACACTCCTTAAGCATTAAAGTTGGTGATGTACATAAATGATGTTTTAGGAAACCTCAGAATAATAGTTCTGGAACAGCTTAGTTAAGTAATTCCAACTTCAGCTCCCTGGGGTGATTCCTATCATTCCCTCCACCAGTTCTATCCTGCCAGTCTTGCAAGATTCTTGAGAGGAAACAGAGTCTCTGCTGAGGGGTGCAGTACTTTAAATTGGTCTTCCCAGTACTTTAAATCTGGCTCCCAGAGTTGTTTTTCCTAAATCCTTTTGCCAAATCCTCTGTGCTAACCCTCCTTTACAGGACTGCAGTCTCCCCAGCTTGCTCCCAGCTGCCTGCATTCCCTTTACTTGAAGAGGGGGAGCCCCCAATACATTAGGGCCCCCTAAATCTGTCATCTAATAAGACCCAAGGTTCATCTCCCTGCCTCAATTCTCAAGTGCAGAATCCCCATAAACTCTTAACAAGAGAGGTCAAGTCACTAAGAAAGATCTGGTCAGGAAAACAGACTATTAACCACTGACATACAGACATATAGATCCCTCCTCAAACTCTTAAGTTGGAAAGACTTCCTGGAATCGCATCCGGTACAAAACCAAGGAAATGCTCAAAACTAACAGATAATATTCTGAAGCTATAATTAGAACATCAAAACAGTCAGATGGCTTGGAGAGAGCTTACCAACTATTAAGATGTACTTCTCAACCTTTGTTTAGCAACCTGCCCTGGTAGGCTGCCTGCCATGGAAACGCTGTTGTTTACCCCTCAGACCTGGCCAACTCTTTCCAACCTCATGGACTGCAGCAATACCAGGCTTCCCTGTCCTTCACTATCTTCTGGAGTTTGCTCAAACTCATGTCCATAGAAACAGATAATGCCACCCAAGAAACACCTTTCTCCAAAAGCACCTACAAGTGTCTGACTTCAATTTGAAAACCACTGCCAGAGAGCAGTTTGAACTCACAGTTCTTTGCTGTTTTCTGTGAAGCCTGCATTTGAGTCCTCTTACCAGCCTCTTACCTTCCTCTGCTGAGCTTGTTGGTGACTTGAAGACAAACACTTTTCTGTAACTAGCCCTACCTGGGCGTACGTTTGACCTTCCAGATGGACCTCACCTGTTTCATATGCTTTCAGGTATTCTCCATCATGCAAAAAGTAGCTTTCCAATCTAACATTGATATCATACTTTACAGTCGACCTGATATTTTTCCAGACATATTCCCACTAAATCCTTAAAACCTCCTTGTGGGACAGGCATGCGTAATCACTATTTTACAGGTCACGTGACAGAGCACGGTTTTGTGTGTGGGCTTACACCTATCTGCCTCACAGACAAAACCGCTTCCGAGTTCAAACTTTTCGCAGGCTGCTGGCCAGTCTCTGGGGGAAGGCAATTGGATGTATTCATATCCTTGGAAAGTGTCAATAAAAACCCGAAGTGTTCAGCACTTTCACTTGATGTGAATACAGAACATCATTTCGACGTGATGACGGACTAAAGACCCATGCTCTGTCTTGCCCAGCTAGGAGGTGGAGCTGGTTGTTCCGCCTCTTCTCCAGGCCTCTGTGGCGGAGAGATGGGGCACATGGTCTACACCGCACCGGGCGGATCTCCTCCGATGGCCCGCAGCCCGAGTCTGTGTCACCCCCGCCAGGGCGGTGACATCAACATAGGTCACATGAGCCAGCCCCGGCGGGAGTTCAGACAAGCCCCCCGGAAAAAACCGTGGTTCGCCTGCAAACCGGGCAGACAGACGGGCGCGGGCTCAGCGGCCGCTGCCAGGCCCGGAGCCGGTTGCCAGGGAGGCGCCGGCCTCTCAGCACCCCAGCAGGCCCCCGGGCACACCGCGGTAGGGCGCCGCTCTGCCCGGGCAGCCCCTGCCCTGCGATCGCAGGCCCAACGACGCGTGCACCGCACCGGCCTCCGCCCCCGCCCGCAGGACAAAACCGCGCGTGCGCGTAATTAACTCGGCTCAAGGGCACCGGGGATTAGCCTGGGTTTTGCACGCAGACCGTTCCGTTGGAAGAGGCCCTTGAGGTTATCCTGTAGTCTAGACTACCGGGGCAGTGGTTGCGGGTGCTTGTTAAAATTCCAGATTCCTGGGCTCCATCCCCAGAGGCCTGGGTAAAACCCGAGAATCTGCATTCTTAAATCACACCCAGATGATTCAGCACAGGTGGTCCTCATTGGCTGGACCCTCCCTCCTGTTTCAAGGAATGTAGGAATTGGAGCACAGACGGGGAGAAATGATCAGCCCAAGGTCGTACAGAATTAAGTGGCAAGCCCGGTGGAGGACCCACATTTGTGGGCGGGCAGTCAAGTGCTTCCCCTCTGCCGTGCTCTGCGTCTCTCCTGCCCCCTTTTCCGGGCCGGTTTAATCAGGACCAGGCAGGTGGGCTGGCGGGCAGTTCATCCACATTGGTCAGGCTAACTGAAGGATGGCAGCCCCTTTCTCAGAACTATCCATCAACTCTTCATCAAAGCTCCACTGCCTGCGCTGGGGCCCCTGGTGCTGCCTCTGTCCCCCTGTGATTGGGGTACCCCGGAGAACGCTCAGCCCACACCTCCACCCAGGGCGCAATGGCCATTTTGGGGGGTATACGCACCCCCTTCCCATACACACTCCTGTGTGGATGTAATCATGGAGGACTGTCTGTGTGTAGGCATCACACACTTCATGCAAAAATGTGAATCGCTCCTGTGTCTACATGAGCGTGCGGGCGTGTGTGTGTGTGTGTGTGTGTGGAGTTTGGGGCGGGGGGGGGGGGGGGGGGAGTGGGTATGAGTTTGGTTTCTGGCTCAAGTTTAGGCACATCCAGTAACAGGCAGTGGCCCCAATCCAGGACAGCTGGATCATACGTGCTGACAGCCACTTTCAATGGCCTGCACGGGGAACTGGACACTCCCATGCAAACCCTCACAAGCAACAGCTGAAGAGGCACCAGGAATAAGCGGAGCTGAGGTTCCTGCACACACTCAAGCCCGGTGGGGTCAGCAAGACTCCCCAGGACAAAGCCTGGAGACGAAGCTGGCCCATGTGGAGGAGAAAGGAGGGGGCCTGGGGCTGTGGCCCTATTTGCTCTCACCCCTAGGGGGACAGCAGCTAGCAGAGGGGTTCTGCCAGGTTTCTGAGAGAGCAAGTCCATCCCCTGCCATGGTCCTCTGCTCCTCCGAAATCTCTGCCCCTCCTTATCTGTCCTGTCCCAGCCTTGCCATCTCAAAACCTCAAGGCTGCAACTCTTTCCGAGAAAGCCAGGAACACAGCTGTGAGTCCCTTCCTTCTGGGGGAGGTCCGGCTCTCCCTCCTGGCTCCAGATGTAAAGGCACAGCTGGGAGAGTGGCAGGAAGCCCACTTGGCAGCTTAGCAGGGTCTGGGAAGATGGGAAAGAAAGCTGGGCAGAGACCGGCAGACAGCAGGGCTATCACAATTATAAAAACCTGGGCCAGGGGTAGAGGGGGTGGAGGACAAAAGCATTCCATCATTCCATCGCCTGGCCCATCGACTGCTCACAGGCCTTGCCAAGCCCTCAGACACCACCCGTGCCCTGCCCATCCCAATTCTGGCTGCCTGGGCCCCTGGCAGGACTTTCTGTAAACTCTATTTTATGATTCCCACTTAATCTGAGAAGGAAACTTGGCTTTCTTTGTCTGTCTCCACCCTTGTCCTCAAACACACACCTTCCAACATGTGATTCTGGAAGCAAGGCTGGTGAGGGAGAGGGAGGGAGGGGAATGAGGGTGCTGCCCCTCCTGCCTCTGGAGAGTAAACCAGGATGCAGAGCCAGGCTAGGTGTCCAGCAGACAGGGCCGTCTGGGCACCAGTCGCTTGCCTGCTATGCCAGGATGACAATGCATGACTTGGCACCACCCAAGCATCGTATTCAGTAAACAATGACTTTCCAAATAACCCTGGCCCGCCTGCCCACTACTGGGCGAGAGGGCCCACCGCTGTGGCCTGCTCCCCATCCGCGTCTTCTTCAATCCGAAAGGACAAAGAGTATCACAGCTGCTTCTGTTTTAGGAAAAATAGTTTAATAATTTGTAACCTACTTTAGGTCACTTCCACCATGGAGCCCCTGTGCCAGTGCTCTTCCCATGCCTGCTGGGAGGGAGCAGCCCCTCTGTGGGGCGTGGGGCACCACCCTCCTGGGAGGCCCACTCTGGGCCTAGGCCGTAGTGGGTGCATCACTTCTGTGTCAGAAGTGAGCAGAACACTGTCATATGCCCCCTCTTCTGGATGCCATGGGGCCAGCCCACAGCACATTCCTACCCTTTAATTAAATAGCCCCTTAAATAATCTCCCAGCACTGGCAGAGAGGGAATGCCACAGAAGCAAGCCCCCACGCCCAGGCGCAGCCCCTCCTGCCCCAGGGCCTCCACCCTGACTCCATCTGGCCTCCACCAGAGCAATCAGGGGCACGGCCTCGTCTCAGACCTGGCCCCCTCCCCACACAGGAGAAGGTGAGTCCAAGCCGGCCAGGCTGGCACCCGGCACCCCCAGGGGCATGGACCGGGGCCGCTCAGCAGGGTGAGCCGATGGGAACAGCCCCTGCCCGAGTCAGAAGTAAGTGAGGTTCTTGACCGCTCCGATCTCCAGCATCCGCTTGATGGCCAGGGCCTCCTGGGAGACATTGTGGCCTGACCACTGTGAAGACAGCCAAGGAAGCAAGCTGAGGGACTTCTAGGCAGCTCTCTGGGCCTCCCGTGACCCCACGCCCGCGAGCTCTGTTCCCCAGGCCGGCTCTCGCGAGGAAGACAGAATGTGGAGAATGCTGGCCTGGGAGTCCAGATGCCTCTCTCTGTGTGACCTCACAGGTGAGCCATCTCTGGGCCCCCAGCACCACCCTCACTCACTCCGTGCCCCCAGTTCACCAGCAGGGGCCACTTACCATCATGGACTTGAGCGTGATATACTCATAGTAGTGAATGGACTGCTTCTTCTGGTGGGCGTCTGGGTAGCCGAAGCCAGCAATGTGCACCAGGTCGCAGAGGTGGAGGGCCAGGGTGATGGCCAGCAGCCCTGTGGTGGGCTTCTGAGGGACAAGGGGTGGGCAAGGTATTAGAGGCAGCCAGAGTCTTTCAGCACCTCTAGGCCAGCGCTCTGCAACAGAACCTTCTAGTATCACGGAAATGTTCTTCATCTGTGCTGTCCTATACGGCAGCGACGAGCCACGTGGGGTTCATGCAGCTAAGGAATTGAACTTTTTATTTGATCCAATTCAAACTAAATTTTAAATAGCCTCCTGTGGGGAATTCCCTGGTGGTCCCAGTGGTTAGGACTCTGACCGAGCTCTCACTGCCAAGAGCTTGGGTTTGATTCCTGGTGGAGGAACTAAGATCCCACAGGCCATGGGACACAGCCGAAAAAAAAACAAAAAATAGCCACATGTGGCTCATGACTACCATATGGCATGCTGAAGCTGTGCTTAGTCACTCAGTTGTGTCCAACTCTTTGCAACCTTGAGGACTGTAGCCCACTAGGCTCCTCTGTCCATAGGGATTCTCCAGGCAAGAAGAGTGGAGTGGGTTGCCATGCCCTCCCCTAGGGGATCTTCTCAACCCAGGGATCAAACCCAGGTGTCCCACACTGCAGGCAGATTCTTTACCGTCTAAGCCACTGGGGAAGTCCAAGAACACTGGAGTGGATAGCCTATCCCTTCTCCAGGGGATCTTCCCGAACCAGGAACCGAACCAGGGTCTCCTGCATTGCAGGTGGATTCTTTACCAGCTGAGCTACCAGGGCAGCCCTACCATATGGCGTAATACAGCTTAATACATCTGGAGAGGGCTCAGACCTTTGGGGATGATTACAGAATGACGGTAATGACAATAATAATAATATCTGTGGCTTTCGGAGCACTTGCTATGTGCCAGACCCTGTTATCTTACCCCTTATGTCATCTCATCTGTGTGTGCTTGCTCAGTTGAGTCCAACTCTTTGTGACCCCACAGACTGCAGCCCACCAGGCTCCTCTGTTCATGGGATTCTCCAGGCAAGCAGACTGGAGTGGGTTGCCATTTCCTCCTCCAGGGGATCTTCCCAACCCAGGGATCGAACCTGCATTTCCTGCCTTGGCAGAGGGATTCTTGACCACTGCACCACCTCTCATCCAGTCCTCACAAAAACACTTTGAGATCGATACTTTTATTAGCCCCATTGTATACAGCTGGGGAACTGAGGCTTAGAACTATTAAACAAGTCCCTCCGGGAGTAGAAAGGTTCTGCTCTCCATCCTGGAAAAGCTTACCTCTCCCGGAAGCCCCGGGGCGCTCACACTCCCGGGCTGTGTGCCCTTCACGAGGGTGGGCTCTGCCTTCCGTGAAGTGGGGTCAGCAGTACCTCCCTCAGCCCCCACCGTAGGGGCTGCTATGAAGATCTGTTTCTCCACCCCTAACTCATCCACGGGGATGTGCCACCCGATAGCCTAACTTCACACATCCTCTTTCTTGGCTGGGACGACCTGCCTTCCAGAGCACTTCAGTGCCCACTCCCATTGCCAAGCCACTCCCCGGATCTTGTCAGGCCCCCCAAGGCCGGGTGTCCCCCAGGGCCCCTTTCTGAGCTCTCCTATCTGGCACTTCCTGCCCCAGCCTTCCGTTTCAGCCCTGTTGCTTTTACCTCCATTGTGTTATCTCAACCAGTTCAGACCTCTGCCAAACCACACATTCATCACCTTCTAGCACCTCTGCCTGGACATGGACTTTTTAAACTAGTCAAACTCTCCTATCCCCCTGTATTCCTGTCGTTGTTAAACATATTACCATCCACCCAGTTGTGCTGGAAACCTGGAACTATCGTACCGCCTTCAATTTCACCTTAAAATCAATGCTGCTGCTGCTGAGTCGCTTCAGTCGTGTCCGACTCTGTGCGACCCCATAGACAGCAGCCCAGCAGGCTCCCCTATCCCTGGGATTCTCCAGGCAAGAACACTGGAGTGGGTTACCATTGCCTTCTCCGAAAATCAGTGCTATAGCAGGAGAATTCTAAGATGACCACCAATGACCCTTGCCCTTGAGAGTGTGTGTAACCTATGAAAATGATGAGATATATTACGCTGTGTTAGATTGCTTCATATGGCACAGAGGACTGGAAGATAGACAATCCTGCTGGGCTTGACTTCCTCTCATGAGCTTTTACATCCTGGTCTAGAGGTCGGCAGTGGAGGAAGTCGGACATATGAAACACAAGAAGGATTTTACTATGCATTTCTGGCCTAAAGATAGAGGGGGCCAGAGAGCAAGGTATGCGGGCCGCTCCTACCAGGCTGAGGGTGCCACCTCAGGCTGAAAGCCAGCCAGGAAACGGGGACTTCGGTCCTACAACCACAAGGAACCAAATTCTTCCCACAACAGGAATGAACTTGGAAGCAGATTTCCCCTCTGAGCCTCCAGACAAGAATGCAGTCAGAGTGCCAACTTGATTTCAGCCTTGTATATTCTAACCAGAGAACCCAGCCATGCTGTACTGGACGTCTGACCTCCAGAACTATGAGTCAATACATGGGTGTTGTTTTAAGCCGTTAAACTGTGGTCATCTGTTAGGCAGTGACAGGAAACCAACACGGATGTCGGGACCATCCGTTTCTTCTTCCTCCTGCTAGAAGCCAGGTTCCGGTCCTCAGCTCTGGCGTCTCCCTCTAGCCTTCACCCTCTGCCATCAGGGGCATAAAATTCCACCTTGCTGTCCCCCATCCACCTCCACGTGCCCTAGAGCTCAGTGCCAGGGGCGCTGCTTGGTCTTGGCGAATGAAATACCTTTCCCCAAGTGTCTGCTCCCTGGGCCCCATGACCCCTTAAGGCCCAACTCTGGTCTCACCTCTTCTGATGGTACCTCTTTGGATAGCCCCAAGCAGAGGTCTACCCCTCCTCCAAGACCCCACAGCACTTGGAACAATCTGCTAGAGCATCTTGCCACTCCAGGTTGCAACCTGTGTGTTTATTCTGCTAGGCTGAGTTTCCTTAGTGCAAACAGCATGTCTTACTCCCCGTGTATTCAAAATTGGGGCCTGGTGCTAACCCGTCACAGAAGCAGGCATTCAACACAGGAAGTTGAATCATAATAGATATTCAGTAAAAAATAAAATCATAGGGAGTTCCCTGGTGGCCGATGGCCTAGTGGTTAGGAGTCCAGCTTTCACTGCCATGCATGCGTGCTAAGTCGATTCAGTCGCATCCAACTCTTCGTGACCCCATGGACTGTAGCCCACAAGGTTCCTCTGTCCACGGGATTCTCCAGGCAAGAATAACCCGAGTGAGTTGGCTTTTCCTCCTCCAGGGGATCTTCCCAACCCAGGGATCGAACCCACATCTCTTATATCTCCTACACTGGCAGATGGGTTCTTTACCGCTCATGCCATGGGTTCAGTCCCTGCTCAGGAAACAGATCTCGCAAGCCATGTGGCACAGCCAAAAAAAAAAAAGAATAAAATCATTTATTCAAAATTTGGCTAATATTTATTGAGCATTCACAGTATTCCAATCTTGATGATAAGCACGTTACGTAACTATTTTTTTTAATCCCAGAATGGCTATTGGAAAGGTCAGTACTGATAATTTCCCCACCACTCAGGTAAGAAAAAGCCTCTAAGTGGTTGACTGGCCCAAGGCCATAGAGCAGGCAGCACCTTGAGTCCTTTCTCTGTCAGACAGTTACCTCTGTCTCCTACCCCACACAACCCAAGGGCTCAATGACACGAGGAAGTACCTGCTTGAGATGCTACCCAGTATGACTCTAGTGGTCTCTAGAGGTCAGCCAGAGACCACTAGAGAGCCAAAACCAAAACCATAACTTGCCTCCCCAGCCTGCCACACCTAGCAAACCACGGTATACAGGACCAACTGCAATTCTTTTAACTCCCTTAGACCAATATGTTCCAAGATCAGATCACAGATAAAGTGATCAAATAGTAACCGAAGGATTTGGGCCGGGCTTCATAGGACTTCCCTGGTGGCTCAGACGGTAAAGTGTCCGTCTACAATGTGGGAGACCGAGCGACTTCACTTTTTCACTTTCCAAAAATAAGACTCCTGACTGTCCAGAATTCCCTGGCTGACCAGTGGTTAGGACTCTACAATTTCACTGCTGGGGGTATAGGTTCATGCTTGGTTGGGAACTAAAATCCCACAAGCCACATAGTCAAAAAAAAAAGACTACTGCCTGTCCCAGTAAATCCCCAGTGTACAGATTCTGATCAGTGCCTGCCAAAACCATCCTCTAACTCTAGCTCCCAAGCCGTAAAAACACCCTCCCCTGACACCCCACATTGGCGATGCCTCTGGGCATCTCAAGAATCTGCACTCTTGGGCTTCCCTTGTGGCTCAGTGATGAAGAATCCGCCTGCCAATGCAGGAGACACAAGTTTAATTCCCGGTCCGGGAAGATCCCACATGCCTCGCCACAACTAAGCCTGTGTGCTACAATCCCCAAGCCTGTCCTCTACAGCCTGGCAACTGCAACTACTGAGCCCACATGCCTCAGCTACTGAAGCCCAAGTGCCCTAGAGCCTGTGGCTCTGGAACAAGAGAAGCCGCTGGATGAGAAGCCTGCGTCCCGCATCTAGACAGTAGCCCCTGGCTCACCACAACGAGAGCAAAGTCCAGGCGGCAACAAAGGCCCAGCACAGCCAAAAACAAATAAAAGTATACATTTAAAAAAAGACAAAACTTACCATTTGTTCTTTTAAAGAAAAAAAAAAGGAGTACGAACTCTGCCCGGCTGTAAACATCAGTGTACCAGTCTCTCATTATAGACAGGTGTATGCCTGGGGCCTGTGTTATTCAGATGCACGCCGCCCTCTCCACTGGTATTCTCCCCTCATCTGGGGTCCTCCGGACCTCCCCAAGCCTCTGGAAGTCCCACCTACTTCCCACCCAGGACCCCAGCCCTCTGCTTCCCCATCCGTCCGCAACCCCTCACCACCTGCTTAATCTTGTGCGGCTGCTGTATCGGCAGGCTCAGCAGTTTGTCAGCTGCGATCTCCATGTAGAAGGGGTTGAGAATCCGAATCTGTTTGGGGTTGACGTCCCAGATGAGCGGAGGCTGTTTCCAGAAGCCCTTTCGCACCTAGGCGGGTGGGGACGGAAGGCGAGAGGCGAGTGGGTTGAAACCTGCTTCTTGAGTCCAGCCGCTGGGCTCCTCCAGGGAAAGGGGTCCATAGGGGTGGGAGTGGGGACCAGAGGGGCGGAGCAGGGAGAGAGGGGAGTGGGGCAGTCCCCGTGGGAGGCCAGGTGACATGGTGTGGAGAGTACGGGGTCTAAACCTTGCTCACTCCCAATGACGTCCACACAGGTAGAAGGGGCTAGGTCAACATCTGGCAGAAAATGGTCAGGTGGACAGTTCAACGTTCAACCGATGGCAAAGAGAGAGAGTGGACTTTCTGGGGTGTGTCCGCCTAGAAGGACAGAGATCTCGACTTTTCTAACCTGCCCCCACCTGGAGATGATAACAGACTGGTCCCTCTGCTCCCAGGCTTCTCACTGGGCCGCCCTGGGCTGCTGTTTCCTGACCGCTGTGGCAGAACACTGAGCTCACGCCTCACCCTCACTGGCTCCTAGGGATCTTGGGGCACACGTGATGGAGCAGGAAGGCCTGACCCGGGCAGCATTCCCCCACCACAGGCCGAGACTGCTCCCCTCCCAGTCTCCCCACGTACTCGCTTCTTATCACTTAGGATGCTCTCGATCCAGTGGAAGTCCATGGCCTTGAAAGCTACAAGGACGAGGAGTGTGTCGGGGTTGTCCTCCACTTTGGGGTTGAAGTGGGCGGATTCAGGGTAGAAGAGACGCATGGTGGTCTTGGAGCCCACATCCTGCTCGTAGCCAGCCACCGGGGCGCTATTTAACCTGGGAGGCGGGGAGGAGGATGCCTGTCACCCTGAGCTCTGCTGGTCTGTTCCCAGACAGAAGAGGGAAGGGCGGCCATACGGACCTGATGACCACGTCGTATTTGTTGATGGCCTCTCCCAGTGAGCTGTTGCGCAGCCGATGCCCGTTCCCCACCACCACGCAGCGGCGGCACTTCAGGCTACCATGGGAACAGGGTGATGAGACCCAGAAGGAGCCCCTGCTCCAGCTTCACCTCGCTCTCCTGCCCCCATCTGCCCCAGGCCCCCTCAGCCCCTGCTTCCCATGGACTGTGCAAATGCCAAGTCGCTTCAGTTGTGTCCGACTCTCTGCAAGCCCATGGACTGTAGCCGCCAGGCTCCCCTGTCCATGGGATTCTCCAGGCAAGAACACTGGAGTGGTTGGCCATGCCCTCCTCCAGGGGATCTTCCTGCCCAAGGGATGGAATCCATGTCTCTTAAGTCTCCAGCATCAGCAGGCAGGTTCTTTACCACTAGCACCACTTGGGAAGCCCCCTACATGGACCAGGCATCTCCAGAGTTCTGCTCCTGGTCATGCTGACTCTGCAGCCCTGGGCTTTCAAGGGAGAGGAAGCTGAGCAGAGCACAGGAGAGAGAGGAGAAGGAGAGGAGGGAAGATGCCTGGGAAGGACTGCAAAGCAATCCCATTTCAGAGTCCCCGACTGCCCCCCAGGCCAGCCTGTTACCACGGCAATACCCTCAGCAACCTCTGCCCACTCTAGCAACCCGATACCCAGGCTTGGTTGCCATAGGGACCAGTGTCCCCACCTCCCTGGAGACGGGCAGGCTCACTGGGAGGTGCTGGACCATGACTGTTTCTCACTGAGGCAGGAAGGCGTGTCTCCTTACCTCTGGATGCTCTCTGGGATGGAGTAGCTCGTGATGGCTAGCACCCGGAGGAGCAGATCTTCTGCAAAAGGACCAGATTGGACGGGGCTGATGACAACAGCAACCTTTCCAAAGGCTGCCAGCCCTCCCTCCCCTGACCCCAGTGTCTGAGCCTGGCTGAGAACTTGGGTGCTGGGACCGTGGATGGCAAAGAATGAGAAGTAGTGTGGCCAAGGTGAGGCCACCATTCCTACCCAGCCCGCTCCCCAAGGCAGGCACTTACCACTCCCCTTGGTCCCGTAGGGCAGCTCATAGAGAGATGGGGTCTTGACCCAGAAATAATCTTTAAGCTGCAGGAAGAAAGGCTGTTCTCGGGAGTAGCTGCGCAGAGGTGAAGGCAGGGTGGGGATGAGAAACTGATTAATCTTGATTCCAGAAACAGGGTCAGACCACAGACTAATATCATGTATACACATCCAAGGCCTCCCCCGCCCTCACTGGCTTCACCTGACCCATGATCTCCAGCATGGTTTCCTACTCCAATGGCAAGCCACTTCAGTATTCTTGCCTTGAGAACCCCATGAACAGTATGAAAAGGCAAAATGATAGGATACTGAAAGAGGAACTCCCCAGGTCAGTAGGTGCCCAATATGCTACTGGAGATCAGAGGAGAAATAACTCCAGAAAGAATGAAGGGATGGAGCCAAAGCAAAAACAATACCCAGTTGTGGATGTGACTGGTGATAGAAGCAAGATCCGATGCTATAAAGAGCAATATTGCATAGGAACCTGGAATATCAGGTCTATATATCAAGGCAAATTGGAAGTGGTCAAACAAGAGATGGCAAGGGTGAACGTCGACATTCTAGGAATCAGCGAACTAAAATGGGCTGGAATGGGTGAATTTAACTCAGATGACCATTATATCTACTACTGTGGGCAGGAATCCCTCAGAAGATATGGAGTAGCCATCATGGTCAACAAAAGAGTCCGAAATGCAGTACTTGGATGCAATCTCAAAATGACAGAATGATCTCTGTTCGTCTCCAAGGCAAACCATTCAATATCACAGTTATCCAAATTTATGGCCCAACCAGTAATGCTGAAGAAGCTGAAGTTGAACGGTTTTATGAAGACCTACAAGACCTTTTAGAACTAACACCCAGAAAGGATGTCCTTTTCATTATAAGGGACTGGAATGCAAAAGTAGGAAGTCAAGAAACACCTGGAGTAACAGGCAAATTTGGCCTTGGAATGTGGAATGAAGCAGGGCAAAGACTAATGGAGTTTTGCCAAGAAAATGCACTGGTCATAGCAAACACCCTCTTCCAACAACACAAGAGAAGACTCTACACATGGACATCAGCAGATGGTCAACACCGAAATCAGACTGATTATATTCTATGCAGCCAAAGATGGAGAAGCTCTATACAAAAACAAGACCAGGAGCTGACTGTGGCTCAGATCATGAACTCCTTATTACCAAATTCAGACTTAAATTGAAGAAAGTAGGGAAAACCGCTACACCATTTAGGTATGACCTAAATCATATCCCTTATGATTAGACAGTGGAAGTGAGAAATAGATTTAAGGGCCTAGATCTGATAGATAGAGAGCCTGATGAACTATGGAATGAGGTTCGTGACATTGTACAGGAGACAGGGATCAAGACCATCCCCATGGAAAAGAAATGCAAAAAAGCAAAATGGCTGTCTGAGGAGGCCTTACAAATAGCTGTGAAAAGAAGAGGCGAAAAGCAAAGGAGAAAAGGAAAGACATAGGCATCTAAATGCAGAGTTCCAAAGAATAGCAAGAAGAGATAAGAAAGCCTTCTTCAGCGATCAATGCAAAGAAATAGAGGAAAACAATAGAATGGGAAAGACTCGAGATCTCTTCAAGAAAATTAGAGATACCAAGGGAACATTTCATGCAAAGATGGGCTCGATAAAGGACAGAAATGGTCTGGACCTAAAAGAAGCAGAAGATAATAAGAAGAGGTGGCAAAAATACACGGAAGAACTGTACAAAAAAGATCTTCACGACCCAGATAGTCATGATGATGTGATCACTAATATAGAACCAGACATCTTGGAATGTGAAGTCAAGTGGGCCTTAGAAAGCATCACTACGAACAAAGCTAGTGGAGGTGATGGAATTCCAATTGAGCTGTTTCAAATGCTAAAAGATGATGCTGTGAAAGTGCTGCACTCAATATGCCAGCAAATTTGGAAAACTCAGCAGTGGCCACAGGACTGGAAAAGGTCAGTTTTCATTCCAATTCCAAAGAAAGGCAATGCCAAAGAATGCTCAAACTACCACACAATTGCACTCATCTCCCACAATAGTAAAGTAATGCTCAAAATTCTCCAAGCCAGGCTTCAGTAATACGTGAACCGTGAACTCCCTGATGTTCAAGCTGGTTTTAGAAAAGGCAGAGGAACCAGAGATCAAATTGCCAACATCCGCTGGATCATGCAAAAAGCAAGAGAGCTCCAGAAAAACATCTATATCTGCTTTATTGCCTATGCCAAAGCCTTTGACTGTGTGGATCACAATAAACTGTGGAAAATTCTGAAACAGATGGGAATACCAGACCACCTGACCTGCTTCTTGAGAAATCTGTATGTAGGTCAGGAAGCAACAGTTAGAACTGGACATGGAACAACAGACTGGTTCCAAATAGGAAAAGGAGTACATCAAGGCTATATATTGTCACCCTGCTTATTTAACTTCTATGCAGAGTACATCATGAGAAACGCTGGACTGGAAGAAACACAAGCTGGAATCAAGATTGCCGGGAAAAATATCAATAACCTCAGATATGCAGATGACACCACACTTATGGCAGAAAGTGAAGAGGAACTAAAAAGCCTCTTGATGAAAGTGAAAGAGGAGAGCGAAAAAGTTGCCCTAAAGCTCAACATTCAGAAAACGAAGATCATGGCATCTGGTCCCATCACTTCATGTGAAATAGATGGGGAAACAGTGGAAACAGTGTCAGACTTTATTTTGGGGGGCTCCAGAATCACTGCAGATGGTGACTGCAGCCATGAAATTAAAAGATGCTTACTCCTTAGAAGAAAAGTTATGACCAACCTAGATAGTATATTCAAGAGCAGAGACATTACTTTGCCGACTAAGGTCCGTCTAGTCAAGGCTATGGTTTTTCCTGTGGTCATGTATGGATGTGAAAGTTGGACTGTGAAGAAGGCTGAGCGTCAAAGAATTGATGCTTTTGAACTGTGGTGTTGGAGAAGACTCTTGAGAGTCCCTTGGACTGCAAGGAGATCCAACCAATCCATTCTGAAGGAGATCTACCCTGGGATTTCTTTGGAAGGAATGATGCTAAAGCTGAAACTTCAGTACTTTGGCCACCTCATGAGAAGAGTTGACTCATTGGAAAAGACTTTGATGCTGGGAGGGATTGAGGGCAGGAGAAGGGGATGAAAGAGGATGAAATTGCTGGATGGCATCACGGACTCAATGGACGTGAGTCTGAGTGAACTCCGGAAAATGGTGATGAACAGGGAGGCCTGGTGTGCTGCGATTCATGGGGTCACAAAGAGTCGGACACGACTGAGCGACTGAACTGAACTGAGCTGTACTCAGCCCACCCCCTACTTCACACACTTACTTGCCAAAGAGCTTGGAGACCATCTTCTCCGCCTCACCCTGGAGGCATGGCTCCCTCTTCCCTGGGGCGGGAAAATAAAAGCTGGAGACAGAAAGAAGAGGAGATAGGAGCTCCAGTCAGACCTCCCAGGCCCAGGGGCCAGTGTTTCAGGCAGCCTCCACCTCCTCCCAGGGCATGAAGGCTCCAAGGCCCCCTGGAGGGTGACTCACAGGCTGGAATCATCTCAGCCCAAGTCCCAACTTGAAGCCAAATCACTGCGAACCCAGCTCTTCGTTCTTCTAAACCCCTTGGGTGAGAGACCTGGGGACCCATCCCAGCAGAGAGGGCACCCCCTGGCTCTCTGAACCCTCCTCCCTACCACTAGGTCCCCACTCCATGACACTCCATCCCTGAGCCCCCTTCCTAAAAAAAAAAAAAAAAAAAAAAACCCACAGAAGAACATGAAAGATGACTCACAGCTCAATGTACCTGTCCTCTCGAGAGATCGAGTACCACACCATGACAGCCAGGAAGAGAGCCAGCATGGCCAGGAGCTTCCAGCCTGCGGGCGAATGCACACAAGAGCTGGAGGCAGGAACAGGCAGGCATGGCCCCAGGCCACCTGCCCCACCTGCCCCACCTGGGGCTCCTGCAACCCCAGCTCAGGGCAGGCCCCTGCTAGGCCATAGTTCTCTGGGTTGGGGCTTGGACCTGAGCATGTCTGCCATCCTTCAAGAGGAAGAGAGGTGCCCCCAGCTCCGTATCTGTCCTTCCACAGCCCCCGGGAGGGTAGAGGGAAGATGCTGAAGACTGCCTCCGGGGAGCCCACCCCCGAGGGCGGGGGACTTCTTGATGAACACTCACGGGACTTGCTGATCATGTTTCTCAGCTGCCAGGGTTCCTGGGGAGAGTTGTCATCCCGGCTGCCTCGGGCCACCTAGGAGGCAGGAGTCACAGGTGTGCGGTCAGTGTCGTGAACGCTCTGGCCTCGGCACTGGGCCAGGGCACACCCACAGCCTGCCTCTTCCCACCTCCAGGAAGCACACAGCTGCAGGGCCATCCAGGGGGCAGCCCTCCTCACTCTGGATGTCCCCCTAACCCCTCGAAGGTGACTGTAGGGATCCAGAGGGATCTTATGCCCCAGAAAGGGAAACCACATCCCACCACTCAGATTCCATCCCAGGCCAGACCGGCCCACCCCAGCTTCCCAGGCGCGGCTGCCCTCACTGTCCTCTCCCTTGGTTTGACCTCAGAAGGGTCAGCTCCAGGAAACAGATGTACATCCACCCATTTTCTACATGAAAGTTAAGCTCAAAGGTACAAGGGTGTGATTCACATTTGCACAAGTGAAGTGAAGTTTATCTCTTCTGCACATTCAAGGCATTCCCTTGGTGCTAGCCACCACCCACCCCTCCATCACCAAGCTCCCGCTACTCCACCCGAATAGGTCCACTGGGACCACACCCTGGTGAGGGTAAGGGCCACCAGATGGTCCAGGAGGCCTCCTGCAGCCCTTCTAGACTCTGGCTGAGTGCACGCGGCATCCGAGCCTTCACTGCCCAGGTGCACCGGGGAAGGCAGTGGAGGCGACTGTTTTAATGGGAGCACAGAGAGTAGGAGGGGCTTCCTTCATAGCTCAGTGGTAAAAAAACAATCTGCCTGCAATGCAGGAGACATAGAAGACGCAGGTTCGATCCTTGGGTCAGGAAGATCCCCTGGAGGAGGGCATGGCAACCCACTCCAGAATTCTTGCCTGCAGAATCCCCATGGACAGAGGAGCCTGGAGGGCTACAGTCCATGGGGTTGCAAAGAGTTGGACACAACTGAAGTGACTGCATGCGTACACACACACACACACAGATACACACACACGGGCAGCGGGAAGGGTCTGGTCGGTCACAGAGGAGACAGGAGACCATTTCAGGTAAGGGCAGAGGCCGGCAAGGTGAGGACGGCACGGGGTGCGTTGCTACACACACACAAAGACATCCTTCTGATCACACATCCAGCCAAGGGCCACGCTTCTGAGTCACCGGGAATTCATTTCTGCAGCTCCAAGAGCCACACGAAAGAGATACGGGACACAGGGCGCCAGCTTCTTCTCTCCATGCCACTTTCACTTCCCCCAGTGATCTGGTTCATAAGAATCACGAGAGCCACGTACGAAAAACACAGATTTCAGGGCCTTTTCCTGAGACTACTTCAGCCAGCTGGGGTACCTGGGACAGGCATTTCCACAAGCAGCCCTACTGATTCTTCTGACAGATAAGGAAAGGAAGAGAAGCCCTCATGATTGTGCTCTCTTGGAGATAAATGAAAAATCTCAGATGATTTCTCAGTGGTGGGGGCCCACATTGGGACGAGATCTGGTTCTTGTTAGAAACCATAAATCGATTATCCTGAATGCTGTTCTATTAAGGAGTCGATGCTCTGCTCTGGGCGGGGGAGGGAGACACTCCCCAGGCTCCACCCTGAGCCCACAAACATGCAATGAGAATGTCAAGGGGAAGGGAAAGCGGATGGGGGAAGAGGAGAGGGGTGTGGACCAGAGTCAGATGTTCTCAGCAGGGTCAGGCGGGCCCATCTCTGAGTCCCAGGGTGGTTGGAGGATGGCTCTGTCCAGGAAGGAAAAGCTTTAGAGTTGTAATCAGCAGACCCCAGTGGAAGTCAAGACCTACTGCTATTCCAAGGGTGGCCCGCCTTCCAATCCATCCAAAGCAACTGCCAAGTCATCCCCGACCACATCATCCCTTTCACACGCTTCTCCTGATCAGAAATTCGTTTAATTACTTGCTCTCTGTCTGTCTTCCCCACTGCAAATAAGCCCTGGGAGGGGAAGAATCGGGTCTGTCTTATCCCCTGCTCAAGCCTCAGCATCCAGCACAGCCAGTGCTCAGCAAGCACTGAATGAATAGCATGTTGGGTTATCTTGGGGGAGTCACTGTCCCCTTTCTGACCCTCGGTTTCTTCAGCTTTAAAACTGGGAGGTTGGTCTAACAAATGCTTGTGATTCCACTATATCAATATTTATCAGATCCACAACCTGAGCCTCACCAGGGACCTTATTAGAAATGCATAATCTCAGGTCGGACTTCCCTATAGCTCAGATGGTAAAGAATCTGCCTGCAATGCAGGAGACCCAGGTTCCATCCCTAGGTCAGGAAGATTCCTTGGAGAAGGAAATGGCAACTCACTCCAGTATTCTTGCCTGGAGGAGCCTGGTAGGCTAGAGTCCATGGGGTCACAAAGAGTCCTACAGGACTAGGTGACTAACACACACAGTCTCAGGTCCCACCCAGATGTGCAAATCAGAGCCTGCATTTGCAAAAGATTTCCTGATGATTCACACGCACAGTCAAGTTTGAAAAGCACTTGATAAGATGGATGTCCTTGAATTTGGTTGAACAGGAGAACTGCAGTATCTGGGGTTCCCTACCTGGGAATTCTGACAGAACTGATTTGGCCCAGCACTGGAATTTGTTCAAGCACCCGGGGTGATTCTAACCCAGTCGATGGTTGAGAATCACTGGTCCAGATAATGGCGGAAGCGGGCTTCTCAATCTTCAACACGTGCATTCTGACTCGGTGGGTCTTGTGAGTCTGCATTCTAACCAGGTCCCAAGTGGTGCTTGTTGCTAGACTGGGACCATGCTCTGAGCTGCAAAGCTCGAAACCAGATCCTCCAGGCTCGCCCATTTCTTTACACTGTGAACCGCACCTTCTCCCACCCTCTGAGCCCTCACTCTTCCTTTCGGATCACGAATCAGCACATCGCACTCCAACTCCCTTTATCGGGAGGTCACAGCACTGGATACACAGGGCAGTTACCTGAGAAGCTAAAGCATTTACTGATATCTGGGCCCCACTTTCCAAGAGCCTTATTTAATTGGTTGAGGGATGGGGCCCAGGCACTGGCCAGCAAAAAAACAAACAAACAAAACCCTTGCCTTTCTTGTGATTTGAACATGCAGCCAAGATGGAGAACACTATAGAGAGTATGTTCCGCGGTCACCGAAAGTCAAAGGTCTCAGCCGTCCTCAATGGAGCAGACCTTTGCTGGTCAGAGACGACGGGTCCCCAGGAACAAGACGATTACTCTTTTCTGAACCTCCTGCCTAGTACAGGTCTACACTTTCTTCCTAAATTTATGCTAGGTAGACTGGCTAGTTCTGGGGTTTGCTCCAAGAAACCAACCAGGGATGCCATCTGCCCATGCCTTCCCCTGGCTGGCCAAGCCACGAGAAGGCTCAGCCCCTCTAGGATTCTAGGAAGACGGGCTTCTTGGGCTGGCTGCTGCCTCAAGACCACTCGGAGCCTTCTCCCAGCAGCTGTCCCCCATCCCTGACAGCTCCTGGGGACAAAAGGCCATGAGGAAAGTCACAGAAGGGTACCTGAGCAGGGGAACAGGAATCTGATCCTCTCACTTCCAAGGCGCAGCAACCTCTGCCTGCCACCAGCTGCCAGGGAGATCCAGCTCAGTCAGGTAAAGCCGACCCCAAGGCAGAACACCGTGTGCCCTCCCTGTGTTCTGCTGAGAACCACGGTGTCCCTGCCTGCAGAGATGCTGGGCCCCGCCATGGACTGGCCAAAGGGCACACCTGGGGGATGAGGGGGAAGGACTGAGGGCCTCCTGCAGCCCTGGGAGCCTGGCAGCCTCACATGCTCCGCAAGCACTCAGCAGGCACCTGCTATACCAAGAGGAACAGGACTGGGCATCACCCGCAGACACGGCCTGATGCCAAGTCTCTCCAAGCCCCTGGGCCCATCAAAGGGCTGTGGCTTAATGTTCCTGAGAAGAAGGATGGGAAAACCAGTGGGGCAGAAGCATAGGCTGCGATCTTACTGGTTCAGAAACTCTGAGCAAGTCACACAGTCTACGCCCGTGTCCCTCAGTTCTGGTCGGAAATCCGAGGCTGCCCACCTGCCACCTCCTCACTCACCTGCCAGTCCTGCTCCCTCCAGCCCCCTCCACCACGAGGACACCGGTCCCCACCCACCCTTCCAGCATTGTTCCCAACCAGTGACTGATCCCCCTATCTTGCTGCTTCCATCTCTCCCCTCCTCCACTCCTTCTGACTTAGACTCAACTCCCCCTGTACCTAAAACAAAAGCAAAACCCTCTCTGGGCTTCCGTGGTGCCTCAGTGGTAAAGAATCCGCCTGCCAATGCAGGAGACGCAGGTTGGATCCCTGATCTGGGAAGATCCCATATACTATGGAGCTACTAAGCCCGTGCGCCACAACTACTGAGCCTGTGACCTAAGGCCCAAGAGGCGCAAGTACTGAGCCCACATGCCGCTACTGAAGCCTGCATGTCCCAAAGCCCGTGCTCCACAGCAAGAGAAACCCCTGTAGTGAGAGGCCCACGCAGCACAGCTCGAGGGTAGCCCCAGCTCTCCACAACCAGAGAGAGCCCTTGCAGCAATGAAAACCTCCCCATCGCAGCAAAATAAAATAACTTATTTTTTAAAAAAACCCTCTGCCTCTGTCTCCTCCTCCTGTTACCCCTGCATCCCCATCTCGAGCTCCGATCATCAAACTCCTTCACCTGGGCCACATGCTCACGTGCCCCTCAGCCCTCTACCGGCCAGCCACCCCATCCCTACCTTGCTTTTACGCTGAGTTCACTCCTGCCGCAGCCCTCCGTGGCCTCCTAACTATCAACCCGAGAAAGGTCTATTTTCACTCATCTCCCATCCCAAGGCCCCTGCTACTATCAGCTGAGGCCTCCCTGGCTTTGCTCAAGACTCTCTAGGTTTCTGCCGCGCTGGCTGCACTTTCTTTAAGCACTGGCATTCTCCAGGGAGCTGCCCTTGAATCCCTGCTCTTTCTCTGTTTGTTTTCCCAGGCCAGGTTAGTTCATCTTCAGAGGCTTAACTACTACTCAAACCCTGATGATTCAAGCTCCTTTTTCAGCTCTGTAATTTCTCTCCTGGATCCCATCCTAATATTTCCAGTTTTCTACTGCACATCCTCCCTGCGTGTATGCTGAGTTGCTTCAGTCGTGTCTGACTCTTTGTGACTCCTTGGACTGTAGCCCTCCAGGCTCCTCTATCCATGGGATTTTCCAGGCAAGAATACTGGAGTGGGTTGCCATTTCCTTCTCCAGCTCATCCACCCTTAATGATCTTAAAGTTTTCACACTTAACATGTCCAAAACTGGACCCCCGTCTATCTGTACCCTCCCAACCCCACATTCTCATCAGCTCATTCATCCAATGTTCCCCTTCCCTTCACACCATCCCTGCTGCTGCTGCTGCTGCTGCTGCTGCTGCTGCTGCTGCTGCTGCTGCTGCTGCTGCTGTGTCCCTTCAGTCGTGTCCGACTCTGTGTGATCCCATAGACGGAAGCCCATCAGGCTCCCCCATCCCTGGGATTCTCCAGGCAAGAACACTGGAGTGGGTTGCCATTTCCTTCTCCAATGTATGAAAGTGAAAAGTGAAAGAAGTCGCTCAGTCGTGTCCAACTCTTCGCGACCGCATGGACTGCAGCCCACCAGGCTCCTCGGTCCATGCGATTTTCCAGGCAAGAGTGCTGGAGTGGGGCGCCATTGCCTTCTCCGACCATCCCGGCTAAATGCCATCAATTCTACCATTGGTTCCTCATTCCAGCAATGCTTGCTGAACTCCCACTAAATACTGGGGAGGCACTGGGGTGCAAAGCCTGATACAGCTCATTGCAGCATAAAGGTCACATAGTCTAGAGCTTCAGAAGTACTGAGTTGGCCAAAAAGGTGGTTCAGGTTTTCGCATAAGCTGGTACCAAAGAACCCGAAGGAATTTTTGGCCAACCCAATTCTTCTGAAAGCAGCTTTCCTGAACCATAGACTTTTCCTGAACCATAGACTGATTCTGGATCTCACTTCAATTTCTCCACTTCCTAACTGGTCCCTTCACCACAAGTCTTTCTTCGCTCGAGCCACTTCTTCAGAACTACCTACACAGTATCTTTCTAAGAAACAAAGTGGACAAACCATCCCCCTGCTTTCATTGTTCCCCATTCCTTCAGTGAAAAACCACAGCTCTTTGTAGAGGCAACCAGGGTGCTTCACTGGGCTTCCCTGGTGGCTCAGCGGTAAAGAATCCGCCTGCCAGTGTAGGAGACGAGGGTTTGATCTCTGGGTTAGGAAGATCCCCTGGAGAAGGAAATGGCAGCCCACTCCAGTACTCTTGCCTGAGAAATCCCACGGACTAAGGAGCTTGTCAGGCTATACAATAGTCCATGGGGTCAAAAAGAGTCAGACACAGCGACTAAACAACAAGGGTGCTTCGGTCCCAGGCCACAAGCCCTGTACATCCACCTCCTAGTTCCTCCTAGTACCTGCAGGAGCATCTTTTTCTTGTAGAATCCCCACCCCTCTGCACAGGCTCCCCTCCTATACGAAGACCCCAGGCCCCCACTGTTAGCCTCAACAATCTCGCTCCTGCACCATTGGCTCAAACAGCCCCTCCTCTATGAAGTGTTTTCTGACAATTCTCGGCAATGTTTTTCTTTCCACACAATATTGTTTATGTCTTGATTTTAGCACCTATCAGATAGTAAAATTTTGTATTATATAATTACTGTTTTCATGGCTTGCCCACTATCCTCTGACCTCTCCAATTATAAGCTTGTTTATACCAACAGTCTATGACAGCACGTAGCCTAAAGAAGATGCTTTATCACATAATATAATTTTATATTACACTGTTAAGTGTTTTCGTATCTTGCCCATGAAACTATGACCTCTGAGGTCCAGGCCAGCTTTATATCTTCAGTCTCTATTATAGTGCCTAGAACCTAGCAGATATTTTATTGGGATGGCCAAAAAGTTCGTTTGGGTTTTTTATAACATCTTCCAGAAAAACCCAAACGAACTTTTTAGCCAATCCAATATAAACATCTGACACACGCGTGGTAAGATGAGATTTAAAATGTATCACACCCCTTGTTTTTGCTGTTGTTCAGTCACTAAGTAGTGTCCGATCCTTTGGCTACCCCATGGGCTATAACCACCAGGACTCTCTGTCCAGGGGATTTTCCAGGCAAGAATACTGGAGTGGATTGCCATTTCCCCATCCAGAGGATCTTCCCAACCCAGGGTTGGAACCTGCATCTCTTAGGTCTCCTGCATTGGCAGGCGGATTCTTTACCACTGAGCCACCCAGGAAACCCCTGACATCTCTTATGATCCTGAAACATATTCTGCACTCACTGTGTACAACACCAGGGGGCAGGTCCCAACCTCACTGCCATTGCTTTAGGGGCCAAGTGAGTCATCGCCGTGGGGACTGTCCTGGGCACTGCAGGCTGGTTACCAGCACCTTTGACCTCTACCCACTAGGTGCCAGTGAGACTCCCACTCTCCAGTTCCAATACCCACAATGTCTCCAGACATTTCTGAATGTGAAAGCTACACTGCAAGACTCTTTTTAAAGTATGATCTCAACCCTGTGAGTTAAACACTATTATTATCCCCACCGTGGAGATAGGGAAATGAGGTGCAGAAAGGGTCAGCAACTTGCCCAGGGTCACCGAGCTAGTGAGAAGCTGAGCTCCAGAGGCCACGCTCCTAACCCCTGCCCTCTACCACCCCTAAACCAGCTGGTGAAGATGTCAAGATCCTTGGAAAGCCCACCTGCAGCTCTTTGGAGCAACTCGAGGAAGTTGCCCTCCATTACATCAAAGTACTTCCAAGGCTTATGAGAGCTCAGAGGAGCCTCCCTCGCGCCTTCTCAGGCAGGCTTCCTAGTGAGACAGTCTCCAGCCCGCCCCCCACCCCCCAGCTTGTCCTCAATGCCCACAGCTGTGTTCATGGGATTACCATCCCCCCACATCTGGACACCAGACTTCCACAAACGCTGGCAAGGCCTGCGTTCAGTTTCTCACGGTCGGGCCACTTCACTGGCAGGGAATCAACAGCCCTTGGCTGGTAAGCCAGGTCTCCTGGCCCGTGAACTGGTGTGGCTACTCTGTGGAACCTCAGAGCAGGTCTGTGCTACATCTACTTGAAACACCTCACCTCGGGAATCTCCGGGCATGTCTCCAGCCCCGAGGTGTGTGAATCTCGAAGGTGCCACGTAAACCCACAGCGGTTCCTCAGCTTAAGAGTCCCCTGCTGTGATTCCAGGGGGCGGTGTGAGCTGGATGGTGACGTTTTTAATTTCCTAATTTTATTATACCCGTGTTATAATAATATTTTCTATTATGCCAGAAATTTGCATCTAGCTTCCAGGTACAGCTATTTCTTTGCATTTCTTTCCTGAAGGTGGCCCAATGAGTATTTAAGTTACAGACATTCCCTAAATTATTATTTATCTGGGACAGATTGTGATTAAAGATAAAGAATGTCAAATCGCATATTTTCCAACAGATGCAAACTTGCAAGGCGTATTTTATTTCTTAACAAGGGTCTAGTGTGGACGATGACTTGAATGTAACTAATACAACTGGGAGGCAAGGCAAGGCGAGGACACAAGTCATTGATTCTTGCTCTGTTCTCTTCAGCCACTCCTAGATGTGGTCCACTAACTGCAATTCTCTAGAATGACCAGTCATCTGAATCACCACTCCTCAGCTCAAAATTACCTCTATGGCTCCCGTCTACCCAGCGAGATAGGCCAAGCCCTTGCTCTGATCTGTAAGGATGCATGCGATCTCCTGGCCAGCACCTCCCTGCCCTCCTTCCCTGTTTTCCTCATTTACTCTGCTTCATTCACACAGGATTCACTGTTCTTGATTGGGCTGGGCCTACCCCCTGCTCTCGACCTTTGCGCCGGCTGTTCCTTCAGCCTGGAATATTTTCCCCCAGACATAGGCTTGATACCTCCCCATTCAGCTTTCCACTCATCTTCTCCACCTCCCATTAAAAAAAAACCCCAACACCTGACATTTTAGATTCTTCTCGACTGCCTAGCCTGGGTGGCACCAGTGGTAAAGAACCCGCCTGCCAATGCAGGAGACATAAGAGGCATGGGTTTGATCCCTGGGTCAGGAAGATCCCCTGGAAGAGGAAATGGCAACCCACTCCAATATTCTTGCCTAGAGAATCCCATGGACAGGAGCCTGGTGGGCTACTGCCCACTGGGTTGCATGGAGTCAGACACGATGGGAGTGACTTTCTGCACCTGTACTCCCCGCCTGCAAAGAACTTCTGTTGTTTTGTTTGAGGCTGGATCAACCATGTCTGTAACAGTGACTGGCACTCAGCAGGCTCTAGATACAAATTTGTTGAATTTATCAATGGATCTAATTGTCAGGAACTTCACTGTCACAGAGCAGGCCGAGCGAGAGGGGAAGAGGCAGTGGTAACAGGTCAGATGCCCACTCCAGCCCCTCTGGCCTGACTGCTAGCTAGACACAGGCTGCACTGTGCCTTCTACGCATCCTGAACAACACAGCATGATCTCACAGGACCGGTGGGGAGTGAGCTGGTCTTGGCTCCAGGCTCTTGTGAGGCAGCAAAGGGCAGAGTAATTGACCAACTGCCTCAAGGCCCACCAGTGGGCAGACGTGGCACCTCTCCAGACATCCAAGCTTGGAGGAAAGGAGAAGATTCCCCATGCAGGCCAGGAAGCCTCTCTGTTCCCCACCCGTGGGGTCCACAGGGTACCCCAGCCTCTACAACCAGCATCTCAAACAGCCCTGGCCTGCAACCTCCTGTAAAGAAACACTGATGTTGTCCACTTTATCAGCTGCCAGTCACAAGACACCACAGACATCACAAGACGCCACATGAAAATCATATTTCTTGAGTCAGCTCGGGTGAGGCAGGAGCTCTGAATTCCATTCGCTCAGTAAAAAAGCTGCAGTGTTATGATGGGCGGGAGAATCAACAATACAGGTTCATGAGGATAAACAAAGTGAAACTCCGGTGTGGCCGGGGATCTGCACTGTTCCTCCTTCATGCCTCCCACCCAGGAGTCCATGAACCCGGCTCCCAGGAGTCCATGAACCCGGCTCCCAGGAGTCCATGAACCCGGCTCCCAGGAGTCCATGAACCCGGCTCCCAGGAGTCTAAGCTAAAGGCCCTACAGGATTGGGGCTTGAAGCCACCAGTATGGCCAGTCCCCTCCCTCCCTCTGGCTTCCAGATGCCCCTTCTGAAGACGGTGGATGGCACCAGCCCCGTGGCATCCCATCCGGGGAGAGGTGACTGCAGCCTCAAGTGGCCAGACCAGGCCGAGGAGCGCTGTCAGCCAGGGGACATACACTGGATTTCAGACTCACTACCAAACACAGCAAACAATCACCTTAAAAACTGCTCACATTGAAAGTGTGTGAAAGCATGAAAGTGTTAGTTGCTCGGTCGTGTCCAACTCTTTGAGACCCCCATGGACTAAAGCCCACCAGGTTCTGCTGTTCATGGAATTTCCCAGACAAGAATACTGTAGTGGGTTGCTGTTTCCTCCTCAAAGGGATCTTCCCAACCCAGGGATGGTCCCTGGGTCTCCTTCATTGTAGGCAGATTCTTTACCTGCTGAGCCACCAGGGAAGCTTCATTTACACTGAGGTGGCCAACCAGCAGCCCACACTTCCCCTCGTGGGCGGCCCAGGAGCAAAAGCCTCAGCCTGACCTTCTGAGAGCCGTCATTTTAGAAAGCAATCATATTTTTTTTTTAATTGTTTACATTGAAAAAAAAATTGTTTACATTGATCTCACACTGAAAGAGTCTTTTGTCTATACTGGGTTAAAATAGTAAAATTAACTTCACCTTATTTTTACTTTTTGAACATGTGGCTAAATTAACTTTTTTTTTTAATTTAAAATTACCTATGTGACTTGCTTTAGTGGTTCCCATTGCATTTCTATTGGACGGCACTGGACCAGTCTCCCAGGCCCCCTAGAAGCACCAGAAGCGTGGATGAAGGTGAATCCGCTTCTAGAGGGCTACCCTGCGGCTGGGAGGCCAAGGGCTCCTTTACACTGATTCTTGGTCAGTGTAAAGACCACCATCCTCAGGTTCTCAGGTTTCAAGTGCATCAGAGTCACAAAGACACTCCTCTCCTCTGTCTACGTCCCCTCCGCGGAGGCACAGTTCAAGTACCACCTGGCCCACCAGCCCAGCCTCCCCTCTGCCTGCACCTAACCTCCTCCTGACCCTGGCATCCCACCCGGGACTGGCTCTCAGCCCCTCCCTGCATGGCCCTCTTGATCAAGTAAGATGAAGGGAGGTTTCCTGGTCATAGCGTGTCTGCAGGCTTGGAGCCCTCCTGGCACCCCACAGGGTGTGCTGGCATCAGCTCACAGTGTGGTCCAGGCACCTTGGAGCTGGTAGTGATTGAAGTGAGTCAAAGGTAACAATAGCCAGTTCTGCAGAAACAACACCTTCTTGGTATAAAGGTGTGTTTGTAAGCACAGCATCATCCACTTGGCAAAAAAGCATGGCCTTGGCTGGCTCTTCCCAGGTGCCCAGAGGACCGCCATGATGGCTGGCAAGCAGGTAAGGCGGAACTGCCTCCCCAGGACCTTGTCGCCTGCTCTGGCCAAAAGCTGTGACTGGGGGGGACTGGCCTCCAGGACTGAACCCTGCCTTGTTCACTTACCAGACTATGACTTTGGGGAAACCACTAAGAATCCCTAAGCCTCAGTCTCCCAATCTGCAAAATGGAGGTAGAGAGTCCCTCCCAGGTTGGTTGTGGTGGTGAACAAGAGAAGGTAGGTAAAACACACAGAAAAAAGTGTTAGTCACTCAGTCGTGTCCGACTCTCTGTGACCCCATGAGCTGTGGCCCACCAGGCTCCTCTGTCCATGGGATTTCCCAGGCAAGAATACTCGAGAGGGTTGCCATTCCCTTCTCCAGGGGATCTTCTCAACCCAGGAACCAAAGTTGGATCTCTGGCTTTGCAGGCAGATTCTTTACTATTTGATCCTCCAGGGACATAGCAAACACCCAGAAAGAGTGACAGTACTCCTGCCTCGTGTACTAAGTGGAATCCAAAGGCCGCAACTCTGTGGCATGTGGGTAGATCAGAACATCACTGAAAAAGACACTGTTTTTCAGTCTGTTTTCTGACCAAAAGCACAGCATTAAGGGCTGAACTTTATATGGTGCAGAACTGGATGCCAACTGAACTAAGGAAGTCACGGGTGAATCACCAAGGCTTCACCCTTGGGGATTCCTAAACACACCCTCCTCCTAAACACACCCTCCCCTCCCCAAAGATAAAAACCTTAGCTTACAAGCCCCCATCTGCACCCCAATCCCACCTAAGGATGGAGGTGGAGGCGAGGTCAGAGTCAACAGTTTCTCATCTGGGTCCTTGTCGGGGTTGATTACAATAAAAACGGTGAGGGACCTGGTATCACTGGTGGGACCCGAGCCCAGGCTGCTCTCCCAGCCACGCCTCGAGGGTCCTGGTACTCAAGCTTCCTCCCGGCGCAGGGCCCCAGGCTCCCCCATCACCCCCGCAATCTGTTCCGCGCCACTGCCCTGTTTTATCTCCGCTTGCAGCAGGTACACCACACCATCTCCCGTTCTCAGGAGATCTGGCGACCCAGGAAAGCGGTGACTTCTTAGAGCCCACAGTATCTCCAGCACCAAATGTAACACCTGATGCGTGGCGGGTAAGTAACGAATATTGAAATGAACAGATGTCTAAATGAATGAGCAAATCAGCAGAACAAGTATGAACGGAAAACTTCGTCAAGTTAAAACATTCCAGACCCTTCCTTTGCAATGACCCGGGCAAACAAGGCGCCGGGGGCTTGTTAGAGGCTCAGTTCCGGACCCTGCAGAGCCAGCCAGGGCCATGCTTTTTTGCCAAGTGGATGCTGCTATGCTTACAAACACTCCTTTATACCAAGAAGGTGTTGTTTCTGCAGAACTGGCTATTGTTACCTTTGACTCACTTCAATCACTACCAGCTCCAAGGTGCCTGGACCACACTGTGAGCTGATGTCAGCACACCCTGTGGGGTGCCAGGAGGGCTCCAAGCCTGCAGATACCCTGTGACCAGGAAATCTCCCTTCATCTTACTTGCTCAAGAGGGCCAGCCTGGGCTAACACCCCAGCTGGCAAGCCCCAGACCTCCAAGTACCCTTGGCCTCCTGGAAGTGGAGGAAAGGGGTCTGGACACAGACTTGGGGTTCAACCCAGGTGGTCATGGGGCCGGGTGTCCCTCAACAAGGTTCAACATGTCCTGGGCCTCACTTCTCATCTGGGAAATGAGAGCAGCAAGAATATGTCCTCAGAGGTGTAGGAGACTCAAAACACAGCCCAGGATTGACAGCCCGCAGCCTCCATACCGGCCAGGTCCAGAGAAAGCACTTGGGCCCTGGAAGCTGAAGGTGACTCCTGGTCTGGGCCGCTCCCCTGTCCCCCAGCATGTGGTAGTCCCTCTCTGTTCAAGGTCTGCCCCAGCCCAGCACGGAGAAGAGACCACAGCACCATCTGCAACCACAACCATAACTGCACTCACCTCTCCTCCCAGCTGCTGGGGCCACTGACACGCTGCATGGGGCACACAGCTGCCCAGGGAAAGGGCACTGCCACCCAGACTCTGCGTGAACTCACACACTACATGGGGCACACAGCTGCCCAGGGAAAGGGCACTGCCACCGAGACTCTGCGTGAACTAAACGTGATCCCATGTCCTAGCCAGGCCCAGGGTGCGCTGCTGGGGTGGGGAGAACATGGGATGGAGAAGAGGGATGAGGCTTCACTGGAGAAGCCACTCTCCCTTTTTGGGTATATCACCTCCTAGAGAAGGTGCCCAGACCCCAGATCAGACCCCTCTCCTGAGCAGTACCCCATTTGCAGAACATATCCTCACAAAACTGCCCAGCCACAGGCAGAGGCGGTGGTGTAGTGGTAAAGAGTTTTGGCCTTGGACAAGTCAGAGATGGCACATCATCAACAAATACCTGGATATAGCAGTAATCCTTCCAATCAAACAGGAAAAGACCAAGAAACCGAAGAGAATAAAGCAAAGGACAGGAGAAGGCAATTCACAGCTTAAACCCACACACCTCATAAACGTCAAAAGATGTCCAGCCTCACTAAGTGACCAGGGGATGCAGATTAAAACCAAACGTGACTTCTTGCACACTGGTGCCAGGAGTTCACTGACATAAGGCTTAGAACAGTAATTCATAGTGTCTATTAATAGTGAAGCTGCTGCTGCTGCTAAGTCGCTTCAGTCGTGTCCGACTCTATGCGACCCCATAGGTGGCAGCCCACCAGGCTCCCCCGTCCCTGGGATTCTCCAGGCAAGAACACTGGAGTGGGTTGCCATTTCCTTCTCCAATGCATTAAAGTGAAAAGTGAAAGTGAGGTCGCTCAGTCATGTCCAACTCTTTGCGACCCCATGGACTGCAGCCCACCAGGCTCCTCCATCCATGGGATTTTCCAGGCAAGAGTACTGGAGTGGGGTGCCCTCACCTTCTCCGAGAAATGCCTTAAATGTCCACAAACAGAGGGACAGCTGAACAAACTCTGTATCATCACACAATTAAATACTATACAGTAACTTAAACTGAAAAAATTCCTCATATGGATCTATTAGGATAAACCTGATGCTTAAGCTTTTTAAAATGCTGTCAAAGGATACAAGTAGTGTGATCTCATTAACTTTAAAAACATAAAACAAGACTATACAGATGGTATGTGAGCTATAAGAATTTTAAAAAAACATGGAGATTGACATGTGCACACTGCTACATTTAAAACGGATAACCAACAAGGACCTACAGTACAGCACACTGGGAACTCTACTCAGTGCTATGTGGCAGCCTGGATGGTGGGAGTCTGGGGGAGAATGGATACAGGTATATGTACGGCTGAGTCTCTTGGCTGTTGCCACAACACTGTTAATCAGCTATGCTCCAATATAAAATTAAAAGTAAAAAAAAAAAAAAGGAGGAATCACCCAACTCTTGGTGACTATTACATTCACCAAGAGATCAAATAGACTGGGATGGATTATAGAGTCAGGGCTCCGTTCTAGTCTTCTAAACACTTTATTCCTTTTAAAACATCAGATATAATATGCAAAAACATTAACATCTGCAAATCTGGCTGTCATATGGGAATCTGTTATGCTTTCCATTTTGAAATATTTTTATATTGAAGACACGGAGTTACAGATTTTAAGTCAAAAATTCAGAAGCTATAAAAGAAAAGGGAAATTCAACAACATAAAGATTTAAGGAGCAGAAGGGAAGGAAGAATGGGGAAAGAGAGAGAGGGAGAATGAACAGTTAAAAGACAAATGACAAACGAGGAAAAGTACCCCCCTAACATATGCGTATCAGACCAAAGAATTCCCTTTAGCCTATAATCTGCTCATGCAAGTCAATAAGGAAACAAGTCAACAAATCAGAGAAACAGGCAAAGGACATGAATGAGCAGCTTACAATACATAATATAATGGCACAGAGGAAAGGCTTGTTCTTCACTGATCTTAATAGCAAAGCTCCAGAGGCCTGCCAGAGCTGGAGGAGGTGGGGAACAGACCCTTTCTAAGATCAGGGGTGAATCATGGTGACCTTTTTGGAAGTGACTTGGCAATATCTGTTGAAATCCCCTTAGCCTGGGAATTCCATCGTTACTTCTACAGAAAAGTCTCCTGTGTCTGCACGAACATTTCCATCATGATCTTTACACACAGTACCATTTGCAACAGCGAAAGATGTAAATGACTTGAAAATCTACCGAAAATCCACAAGGACCTGTTTAGAAGCGACAGCACACAAATAACGCATGAAACACTATGCAGCTGTGAAAAGGCGGATGCACGTGTCAACACAACGCCACCAGAGACCTCCCAAGCACACGACGAAACTCCAGAAAAGCAGGTGGAAAGCAGTGTTCCGTGTATCTCCAACGCCCTTCGATCAAATGACTTACATGCTGACGTGGCTATGTCTCCACAGGAATCGAATATTCAAAGAATGCAAAGGAACTAAGAGAGCAGGGGTGAGAATGGGAGAGAGACCTTTATGTTTAAGACCTTTTACACTTAATTTTTTTTTTTTTATGGGTCCGTGGGATACAATTTCAACTCAAGTTCTGCTAAAAGGAAAAGAGAAGAAGCAAAAAAAATAAATAATTAATTAAATAAGGAATGTAAACTCTGGCGTACTTACACACCTGGACCTGAATTCCAGATCAACCACTTACTGGCTGACAAGTACCAGACAAGTCACCTCTCTGGATCCCAAGTTCGTGTCCAGTGGAGATTAAAAATGAGGCCCTCCCTCCTGGGGTGGCTGGACAGGCTAGGTGAGAGGAGCTCCAAGGTGGTTATCATAGAAAAGTAGAAGCTGCTGGTCTCAGACTACAGAACACACTTTGTCTTTCGCTCTCAGGGGTCCAGCAGACACGAGCCCTTCTTGTCTCTCTTTGCGTCCCACTCTGCAGACAGGGAATGACAGGGGCAGCCGGGCACAGCCCTACATGCTGGGTGTAGGGCCGAGCCTGGGTGGGGAGTGGGGCTGAACCCCAGCCCTCCCTCAGCTGGTCAAGCCATCACCTGGTACAGAGCTATGTCCAATTGCAGGGGTCATTCATCCTGCTTTCCATAACGTCCCTGTATGGGCTAGGAGCTACCTCATTTACAACAGGCAATTAAACACTCCTCTGTAATCCCTGCCAAGTTACAAGGAGCCCAATGCAAAGATCTGAGTGTACAGTGGAGGGTGGGGGGTGTCCTGTGAAAGCCGGCATCATCAGCTCATTCGTCGTATTTACACTTCTGTGTCACTTCCTCTGAACTCAGATACCCTTTTTTTTTTTACCAGCAGGTGTGGTTTCCAGGGAAAGAGTTCTGCCACCTTTGGCCCACTGGTACCCACTTCCTGAACTTCAGGCTGCTGGGCAATGTTCTAAGTAAAGGTTGCCCTGAGGACAGACCCTGGGCAGGTCCAAGAGTCCCAAGGGGATACCTCCCTGTCCCCTGCTTTCCTCAGAAGGGCGAGTCAGCAGGAACAGCCCTGAACCAAGGCAGGCTGGGGGTGTGAGGCCTCTGGGGACATGGGCAGGCCAAGGAGCACAGAAGAACTACGAGCTGATGAGCACTGTGGGCCTACTGCACCCGGGGTGCTGACTTGGGCACTGAACTACAGCAGGGAACCAGGTAACAGGCCCAGGCTCCTGCAGCGTGCGCGTGGTAGGGAAGACACCCTAGGACCACACAGACAAATGAGAAACAGCAATGGTGAAACACAAGGGTGAGGACGATAGAATAGGGCAGTGGAGCAGAGAGAGACCGGCGTACCTTAGGACAGAGAGTCAGCAGGTCCTCGGCTTAGACCTCAGACAGTGGAAAGGAGGGGGTGGAAGGAGGGTTGGCACTGAGGGGAGCGGAGTTTCCAACCAAAGAGAAGAGCAAAAGACCCTGAGGCTTGTCAAGTATGAGTAACAGAAACAAGTCCCAGGTGACCAGAGATGGGGAGGAAGGGCCGGTGGTGGTGCCAGGGAGGCTCGCTGACGGGGTAATCCAGGACGTCACAGGCCACCCCGGAGCCTGGACATTACTCATGGTCCTTGAGAAGTCACCAGAGGGTATTAATAGAGGCATAACCCTCTGGATTCAGTTTTTAAAAGATCCCTGCAGCTGTCCAGCAGCTCTTGTGTGTCATCTTATTTAATTTTTAAAACACTCTATATGGTGGGGCTTCCCAGGTGGCCCAGTGGTAAAGAATCCCGATTTACAGACAAGGAAACTGAGGCACAGAGAGACACATGAAGGGTTCCTGAGATCTCCAGAAATAAAGACTTCAAGCAGTCTGAACTGCTCACTCTCTGGCACCCATGAATTGGGGTGAGCTGTCTAGGGTCACTCTGGACAAGCTCCTACATCTCCTGGGCCTCAGATTTCTCATCTGTAAAATGGGAGCAGCAAGAACAAGTTCTGGGAGGTTTGGGAGCCTCAAAATGCAGCCCAGGATTGAAAGCCCGCAGCCTCAGTACCAGCCTGGCCCAGAGCAAGCACTTGGGCCCTGGAAGCTGAAGGACGGTCTTGGTCTGGGCCTCCCCCAACGGATGGCAGTCCCTCTCCACTCAAGGTCTGCCCCCAGCCCGGCATAGGGAGGGGTCCACAGCTCCCGCCTGCCACCACAACCACGTGCACACTCACCTCTCCTCCTGGCCACTGGGTCCACTGTACACACTGCATGGAACACACACAGCTGCCCCGGGGTGCAGGGGGGGGGCCACTGACTGCTACCCACACTCTGCCTGCACTCACTACATGGGGATCCCACGTCGGAGCCAGCTGGAGGTCTCAGCGGAGAAGCTGCCTTCCCTCTGCGGGCACAGCCCCTCCTGGAGAAGATGTCATGCTCCAACGGGGCGTGGCCACAGCCCCCGAGCCAGCACCGCAGGGTGATACCCCTTCTCCAAGCCACACCTCCGCCCCCCAGCTCCAGGGGTAGCGCCCTCTCCACTTGAGCTTCAGCTCAGTCCAGCGTGGTGTCCCCCTCTCCAGAACCGGAACTCCCAAAGTCCCCTGGCAGGGCAAAGGTCAGTCCACGTCGGAATTCCTAGTAGGAGCCCAACAAGGTCAAGGCCACAGAGGGCAAGAGCGGAGGGCTGTGCACGCTGACCGTGTGGCGGGTACACAGCCCCCAGGGTGGGGTGCCTAGAGGAGAAATGAAACCGTGGAGAAGGAAAACATAACCTCTGCTTCCTGCATCAGCCTGTCCCCTGGGAGTAAAGATCGGGTGACAGAGACCCTTTTGAAGTCCTTTTTATATTAGTAAGGCTTTTCCACAAGTTAGTTGTACATTCAACTCTCCTCGAAGTAAAGGTTACCCATGAGGGAAGGGATGGGCGACTAGACTTCTAGGTGTCACTGGGGAATGTGTAGACGGCCCCCAGCCGCCCCAGCATCAGCAGTGATCCCTCTGGGGTAGGGCCGGAGCAGAGAAGGTGTAACTGCTGGGAGGAGGGTCAGCCCATTAAATATGACCCAGGGTCTCCTTGGCCAGGGCCTCCTGCAGGAGAACCCACAGCCCCATCCCCATCCCAGAGCCAGAAGGCACCCAGAAGACACTCTGAGCTCTTTTTCAAGCTCTGGTCCACTCAGACCCTGTGTGTCGAAACCTACAAACACATCTCTGAGCACAAACACATGAATCCCTGCTCAAACACAAGAGCATGCCCCAGAATAAATCCTGGGAATACACAGGAACTGACTCCTACACACACACACACACATACACACACACACTTCCTCCTCCTCCCTGCCCACCCTACTCCCAGCCCCAACATACAGCTTCTGGGGCCAGCTGGGCCCCTTCTGCCAGGGTACTCTCTTCCCTCATCTCTCGAGGAGGGCACTGCCCACCGGCTTCCTTCAACTTCGGCTCCAGCTCCACCGGCGTTTGTTTGTCAGGCTGCAGGTCCCTTGGGCCATCAGCCAAGGAGCCTGAGCTTCGGGAGGAGCCAGGAGTGGCTGAACCAGCCCTCTGGGGAGCTCTGCATCTCCAAAAGTTGAGTAAAGGGAAACCCTGGGCTCCTGGCTCGGGGCGGCCAAGCCTAGCTCCCTGGCCAGGAGCCCCACACCCCTGTCGGACTCAGAGGTACCTGGGAAGGTGAGTCGTGGGGGAGGCAGGCTGCAGGAAAGCAAGGGAGGAGGATACACAGTCTTGTAAAGGTGTCCTCAGGGGTGGGGGAGTGTCCTGGGGCAGCCGGTGGCCAAGGTCAGACAGGGGGCGGAGGCCACTGCCCCAGAGGAGGATGTCCCCGCCAGCCCCTCGTGCTCACTCACCACCCTCCTGGCCTGTCCCAGCCTCTCTGCACCTGCAGCTAATCATCCACCCACATCCGCCCGCACACAAATCCAGGACACGCCCCCGCTTACCTCCTGCCCCATAAAAGCCCCTGTGGGCTCAAGCCCTAAGGCACGAGCAATTCCACACTCAACCTGGCACCCAGTCCTGGGGGTGGAGGAGGGCAAGACTGGGGCAGTCAGGGCCTGGGGACTGAGGATTCCGGAGTCTCGGGCTTGCTCGGCCGGTTTGTGCCTCATCCACACCACCTTTCTCCAACCCCCTCTCCCCAGAGCTGCTGGCCTGGGGTTCCACGGGATGCCCCTGGGCGGGCACCCTAAATCTAATGGAGGCTGGTGCCCAGCATCAAGCCAGACCACTGGATGTGTCACTCGGTCCCAGGAAAACCCTGGGCTCCGCCAGCAGCTCCTCCCCTCTGCCCTTTTAAGAGCCGTCCTTGCTCTCAGGCTGGAAGGGTGGCCTGTGCACGAGCAACCCCTCAGGGCCAGCTCACACCCGAGGCTCCTTCCAAGGAAGGTGGGGCCATAAGCCGACTCGGAGCAACCGAGGCACGGAGGAGTCGCCGACCCTGAGAAGGCCCAGGAGGCCAGCCTCTGCGGGGCCCTGGCCCCGTCTGCAAGTGGGAGGCCCCATCTAGCCTCTTCTGAGAGCCCTCATTCTGCCTAGGAGCTGTCAGGATCAGGGTCCCAGGACACACCCAAGCCTGGCCAGCCCACCTGGCCTTCCCAGCCTGTCAGTCCAGCTGTTCTAGAAAGGGAACATTTTCTTCTCACTCTATTTGGATAGCTGCAGGGACAGCCACAGGGAGCAAAGAGGGTCTGATTATTGATGGAGGCGGGGTGCAGGGCCACCGGCCTCTGAAGGGGCTGAGGGCCTGGACCTGGGAGGCCTGGGCCCTGCTCCCCGACAGGGTCAGGGCCCCTCAGCACCACCACAGAGAGAGTAGCTGGAGGGGCTCCCCAGGCCCAGGTCCTGGGAGACGGACTCCCATCTTTAGGGAAAGTGATCGGTGACCAGGTCGGGTGAGGACACCTCTCAGGCCCAGGCCCCATCCCACCCCCGTGTTCCACTCCCCTCCTCTGCAGGTCCCAGGCTGACAGCTGGGGGCTCCAGCAAGGCATCCACAGGACAAAGCCAGAGGACCTGGAAGCCGATCTTCTTCCCTGGGAGGCAGGAAGTGGAACCGCGGGGTTGAGCTGAGCCTCTCCTCCCTCCACACTCCTGTCTACCTCCTCGACAGCCGGTCTCGCGCGTGCCCCTCCGCTCTCCTCCCAGTCCTGTCCCCTTCTAGCTGCCCCGTCCTGGTGTCTCCATGTCCCCATCTCCAACTTCTCCTGCCTGCCTCCCCCGCCCCGGTTATGTAAGGGGCCCGGGAACACACAGAGGGAGCTTTGTTGTCAAACCAAATCCATACGGAGCCGGGAACGGCCAGCGCAGCTGTTCACCATTCCCTCCGCCTTGGCAGGGGTGAGACGCCGGGCAGGAAGCCCCCACACGCCTCCCTTTTGGAGGGTGGGGGGCGAACGCTGGCCCCAGGGCCCCCAGGCAGCTGAGCGGGTGGACAGGGATCAGTCACCATCGCGTGGGACCACAGCAGGGGACCAGTTGGCCCCCAAGACACAGCAGAGCCTGGGTGCAAAGCCAGGGCCCCAACGCCCAGAGAGGAGAGCTCAGGGCTGGGACAGGGCTACACCGTAAAGGCCTAGAGGGGCACCCAGACCAACACAAGTGCACCCTATTCTTGTCCACCCATGGGTGCAGGCCTGTGTTCTGTCAGGCACACAACCCATGGACACACTCATCTGTGCTCACTTGAAAGGCATCTGAGCAGAACTCTCCTCTCTGCTCTGACCAGCCTCCGCCACCCCAGGTACCTCTGGGGAAAAGCCTTTGTGCTCTGGAGAGAAGAGGGTGGGGGTCAGAGGTCAGAGGCCAGAGAAGCTCCACCAGCCCGCGTTTCTTGGCAGACCCTCTAGGTCCAGGATAAGAGCCTGACTTCCCGCCCAGGAAGATGTCCAAGGAGGCAGGTGAGGGCCTAGGAAGCTAAGCCTAAGATGAGAGCATCAGCACCTGGGGGCAGCAGGCCGTAGCCCTTCACCAAACGCAACTGCTGGACGAGCCATCTCAGTCAAAAACGCTAGGGCTGCCAAGGAGGAGGCCCTCCGGAGTCTCTGTGGCCCGCAGGGTGCCCGCCCGGCCCACCCGAAGTCCAGCTGCCACGTTAAGCAGAATGGTGTGGGTGCCAAGACCTGCCCTGCGGCAGGCGGGGGCAGAGGGGCAAGGGAAAGAAGGGAAGGCAGACACAAAGGAAGAGGGGTAGTTGGAGGAGAAGGAGAAAGAAATCAGAAGGAGGAGGGAGGGGAGGCGGTGGCAGTGTGGGGGGCTCAGAAAAAGAGAAAGAGGAAAAGGACCAAAGACAGGACTAAAGGAAAAGGGGACACGGCAACCCACTCCAATATTCGTGTCCTGGAAAATCCCGTGGACAGAAGAGCCTGGCAGGCTACCATCCATGGGGTCGCCAAGAATGGGACATGACTTAGCATAAAGGAGAAGTGAGAGAAGGGCCCACCCAGCCTGAGAGGATGCCCCCTGGCAGCCCTCCCACGCCCTCTGAGCCAGACAGGTGGTCCAGGAGAAGCAGGACAGGGTAGGGGCACTTCCAGAGAACTGGTCCCAGCCCAGCCAGCCCCACCATCAGCCATGCTCCAGGGGTTTCAGCCTCAACAATCCTACATCTTTGGAACCAGAAGATAAACCATGACCTCAGAGAAAGGAGAGATGGGGGCAGGGGGGAGCACAGGAGAGGTAGCTCCTGCCTGGGGCAAGAATCCCTCAGTGACCTAGAACAGAGAGTTCCTTTTCTGAGTCTCAGCTCCCACCTTTGCAAAAAGGAGTTACCGAGAGGCTACTGTGTGCCATCCTGGTGCCGGGGATGCAACGGGAAGTCAGGCGGTCGAAGGTCCTGCCCCAGAGTCAGTTGAGGTCTCCCCAGCTCACGTCTATCATCTGTGCTGCGTGACCGATCCAGTGCACTGCACTGGTAGCCCTGTTATCAGACGTTCTGGTGGAGAATCAGAGCTCCAGACATGCCGAAGATCATACGGCCAGAGGCAGGCAGAGAAGACAGAGAGCACCTGCCTGGCTTTCTGGCCCCCAAAGAGAGTGATCTTTAGACTCTGGGCCCCCGCCCTGAATCACAGAAAGTGCACCAGCCAGCATTTACACAGCCGGACCCCAGGCGCTAGGACGTTATCAGATATGCACTCTAGAAGTAAAGGTCACCAGTGAAGAAAGGGATGGGCGGTCAGACTTCTAGGTGTTGCTGGGGAACGTGTAGCCCGCCCTCCGCGGCCCCAGTCTCAGTGATCCCTCTGGGGCAGGACCAGTGAAGAGTAGGTGGAACTGCTGGGAGGAGGGTTAATGCTTAGCCCGTCAAATATGACCCAGAGTCTCCCTGGCCAGGGGGTCCTGAAGCCTCTATGGGAAAACAAGGAGGCAGATCTGAGACCCCACAGCCCCATCCCCACCCCAGAGCCGGGAGGCACCCAGAAGACACTCTGAGTTCTTTCTCGGGTGATCTCTGCTCTGCTCTGGTCCACTCTGTGTTAAAACCGACAAACACATCTCTGAGCTCAAATACGTGGATTCCTGCTCAAACACACCCCGGAATAAATGCTGGGAATACACAGGAACTGACTCCAAAACACACACACACACACACATGCACTCGACCTGCCTTCCAGGCAGACAAGATAGAGAGCACCTGCCCAGATTCTCGGTCCCCAAAGAAAGTGCTCTGTGATTCAGCGCCCTGAATCACAGAAAGCGCACCAGCCAGCATTTACAGAGCCGGACCCCAGGCGCTGGGACGTTTGTGGAAATGAGCTCTTGTTCAGAGGTGCTAGTGCGGCCCTGCCCTCCCAGGCATCTGAGCCCCTCTGGGCTCACGGGGGAGTGGGGGACAGGGTCCGCTGATGTCACAGGTTGGGACTCGAGGGGTGTGCAGGGCCATCAGGGAAGCCTCAGGACGGGCTCGAGTTGGATGCTGAAGGACACCTGCAATCTAGGAAGGGGACTGCCACTGGCACCCAAGTCACGGTCAAGGGCCAGTGGAAGCAGAGGCCGGAGCCGAGGACGTGGACACGTGGCTGGGAGGTAAGAACAGTCCTACTGGAACCCAATGCGGGTTTTTGAATAAAAAGAGTTTTAAGTCAAGACACCCTCTGTCCCACTTTCAAATGCAATTTTATATGAGACTCCAATATGTAGAAGGAGTTGTTTGGGTTGAAGCAAAAATGGGGGTGAACACCTCCCAAGCCCTTACTCCTGACGTGAGGCCCTAGAGGGTTCCATTCCAGCAGTGCATTTCTTGGACCCAAATAGTGTCAGGCAGGAAGGGAGGTTAGGACCAGTCTGTGCAAGGACCTGAAGGCAGGGCTGAGGAAGGGGGATGGGAGCAAGAAGGTGACCAGCTGGCCCTGGTGTGGGGGCACAGAGGGGAGGCCCTCCTGGGGGGCAGCTCCTTGCTCATCCCCACCTCGAGGGGACCCCTGCTTGCCTCTCCCAGGTCTGAATAGGCTGCTGGGCCAGGTCCTCAACAGCCTGTCAAAGGCGAAACTCTTCTCCCTTCACCCCAAGAAAGTGTGTGCACTCACAGTCAAATCCGACACTTTGCGACCCCACAGACTGCAGCCCACCAGGCTCCTCTGCCCATGGGATTGTCCAGGCTAGAAGACTGGAGTGGGCGGCCACTTCCTCCTCCAGGGGATCTCGCTGACCCAGGGATCGAACTCATGTCTCCTGCATATCCTGCATTGGCAGGTGGATTCTTTACCACTGGCTCCACCTGGGAAGCCTTCACCCTAAAAAACGGGGGGAGCGGAGCGGGGACATGGTGAAGACAAGGTCATATCCAATCTATATTCTCCATCCACTCACCAAACAAATATTTCCCGAGCATTTATTATGTTAGACACCATTCCAGGCAAGACTAACATAGCAAAGAACACGACAGTTTTCTGGAACTTACACGAAACCACTCAAGAATCAAGGAGGAAAATGCCTTGAAAGTTTGCAAACCCGTTCACACCACAAACATGCCCCTCCCATGCCTGCATCGCCTGGGGACCATCCCTGTCAGGGTCATGGTTGAACATCATCAGTGACACGGCAGGTTCCCCACCCACCCCCAGGCAGAGTCTTCTTCCTGGAGTCTCCAGATGGCTGCACTGAGGACCTTGTTCCCTCCCCTCCCTAAGCAAGGGAGCCCACAGAGCGCTGGAAGCACTGTTAAATGTGCCAGTTTTATTTTTCATCACGACAAAGGATGAAGCTTCATCTCTAGTTTGCTGGCTCTGAGTCACTTGCTGAGAACCCAAGGAAACAAGCCAGCTCCATTCTCACCTGCCCAGAGCTCCCAGGTCTCTGGGTCCCTGCCATTGCCCATCTGCCGCTGTTCCCTTCCCGTAACCTTCGAGCAATGGGTCCCCGGGGCAGGGCCCCCACTTCTCTCCTGCCAACCCTGGCAACCAGGCCTCCCTCCGCCTGATTGGAGCAACCTCTAAGAAGCAAAAAGGATGTGGGTCTTTGAGGATCCTCTCTGGTCTTGAGCCAGCCCAGGACGGGGTCCAGGAGCACCCTGGAACAAAGGCACCGCAGCCCGGTGGGAATCTAGGGGTGTCGGGAGCAGCTGCCAAGGCAGGTCCCCGAGCTCAGACCCCAGAGGACCCCCTCCCCATCCCCACGTGTCGCCACTGTTGCCGGATAAGGCCTTGTGGGCAGCAGCCAGGGAGCTGCATTTCCAAGGAATAGGAGCCGGCGGGCAGGCCAGATGGAAGCAATTACCGGCGGGAAAGCAGGAGAGGTGGGTGCTGGCAGGGGCTGGGAGGGGCTGCAGGAGCAGGGAGGGAGGAAGGGGAACCCGACCCTGCCCAGATGAGAGAGGCAGGGGTTTGGAAGCCCAGGACCAGCCAGGCCAGATGTGGGGTTCAGGGCCGTACAGAGTTCTGGACTGAGAATTAGGAGGGCGGTGTCCCCCTTGGTCACCAACACCCTGTAGCCTTGAGCAAACCCTTTCACACCTCCGAGACTCGTCTTCTTCACAGATCTCAGGGAAGGGTAAGATGAGCTTGGGGAACAGTAAAGAGCTGGGCTGAAAAGCACAAGATTTTGGATGCAGGCAGAGTCCCAGCTCAGCTGCTTAGGAGCTGTGTGACCTTGGCCAAGTGGTCTAATCTTCCCACGCCTCCCTGTCTTCATTTACAAATGGGCTTAATGAAAGGGTCACACGAAGCGATGTAAATAAGTGAACAGCACAGTCTTTTTTTTTTAGAGGTTTACTGGGCCAGGCTTTTAACAAGTGCTTGGTAGGTAAACTGTAACCACTTTTGTTATTCGCTAAGCCCCTTTTCACTAGAAAGCCAGGTATTTGTGAAGGCTGCCCCCGCGAAGGACACAGGGCAGACCATGGACGCAGGACCATCACTGGAGGCCCCGGAGCCTGCACCCTGGTGGAGGGCTCGGACCCACGGCAGAAGCAACGGTGAGCCAGCCCAACACTCTGCAAACAGCTTCCTGTCCTCTTTCTAGCAACCATGCTCCCCAACCTCCACAGGAGAGCAAGATCCCAGAGTCCCCAACCCGCTCAGGCTTAGGAGGTAAGCGGCACCAGCCCTTGCCCACCCTCGAGGTCTAAGTGGACACCTCCTCCAACCCCCCGTAGCAGCACCCTCCTCGCTCGTAGGCTTGGGGCAGAAGCCAGGGCTTCAAATTCTAGGACAATCACATCGGGTCTCTGCAGGGTGGCTTTGCGGGGGGTAGAGGTGGCAGAGATAGGGCAGTCATCTGGCTGCAGGGCTACTGGTCCCAGGCAAGCGGCCAATATTGAAAGAAAACCTGCAGCTCAGGATGGCCTTCCTCATCTGAAGAGCAATCAACACGGGGCAGCCCCTGGCAGAGTTTCCCCCTCTGCGGGCCTCAGGGGTGCCAGTCGGAGGCCCGTCGCACCTGCCTGGGGCCCAGGCATCACTACAGCTGCTCCCACTTGTAGCAAACACTTGACCACTTCCTCCATCTGTAGAATAAAGGGCGTCACACACACACACACACACGGATTGTGGTACAGGTCAGGAGTGAACTGGAGTCCAGGCATGGCCAGCAGCCCCTCTTGGCACACTCAGAACAAGCGTGCACAAGTGCTGAGTGCCTCCAGGAAAGGGTGACCAAGGAGAGAGGGGAATTAATGACTACAGGTACCCAAATCTGCCCGCCCTAGGCACTTCATCAAGGAAACCAAAAGGACAAGAATGGAGAAGGACCTGAGGTGGAGAGGTGTGAGACGCTAGCTAGTTCCTGCAAAAGAACGCGAACCCCCAGGCAGCTAAGGAGTCGGGGGGCGGGGGAGGGTCAGGCCCTGCACACTTTCTGGGTGTCCCCCTACCTGACTGCCCTGCTTCCTAGCACCCAGGGTCCAATCCCCAGGGCCTGGGAACTCAGCTGGGTTCTGGTGGCTGTCACAAGCTGTAGGCCTGGTCCTCAGTCTCTGGGACCCTCTGGGACACTGATCTGAAGGATCCCTTTCAGGAGACTGGAGGTCCCCACCCCATCTTCATGGGCAGGGATCATGGTGTATTACTGCAAGGTGGAGGGACCCCTTCTCCATGACAGAGAGGTCAAACTGATGAGCCGCTCTGAGTGGAGGAGGCCACCCAGAGAATGCACCCACATAAGGCCTGGGTGGGCACACAGTGCAAGGTAGATGCCGGGCCAGAGTGGGTAAACCACAGATCATCACAGGGCCCAGGAAGGGAGGTCTGGCCCCAGCTGTAGAAAAGCGGGGAAGAAAGTGTTAACTGTCAGTCACTCAGTCGTGCCCGACTCTTTGAGACCCCATAGACTGTAGCCTGCCAAGCTCCTCTGTCCGGAATTCTCCAGGCAAGGATACTGGAGTGGGTTGTCATTTCCTCCTCCAGGGGATCTTCCGAACGCAAGGATTGAACTCAGGTCTTCTGTATTGCAGAGTCTTGACTGTCTCCTCTCTCGCAGGTAGAGCCACCAGGGAAGCCCTTCCTTTCTAGGACTTGTTACAGTTCTAAGAGGAGCAGATTCTCGGTTCTAAACCAGAAAACTGGATCCTAGGAATCTAAAAGGGCTGGGAGGGTGGAGAGGCCAAAGAAGTCTGTTTCTGAGGAGTGGGAGTGAGTCACTGCTTTGGGAAGGGAAGTGGGTGAGGGACGAAAGGGAAATCAGCTCAGAAGGCGCTGAGGACTGCCTTGGCCTGGGCCTCCACTCACGGGCAAGGGACCCTATGGCACCAAGCAGCAGCCCACTCCCAAGCCACGGACACTGCTCAGCCCCCAGCTCTAGCACGAGACCCCAGGCTACTTTCTAACTCCTCCTACCGTCCACCCTCCCCTCTGAAGCCCTGATGACCTGGGCTCTCGGGGGAAGGTCCAGACTCCTGGCTCTCCTTCGGGTACTGGGAGGGAGGCCCAGGGCCCAGGGGACAGCCTCAGATCTCCTGCCCAGGACATGGATGCTGAGGGACAGGGCACGAAGAGCCTCACAGTGGAGACTCAAACCAAGCCAGGTACAGGCCAGAGGGACCTGAGCCATGTCAACTCATGCAGGGGGTATTTGCTGATTAGCTCCCAGCAAAGAGAAGAACCCCCAGAAGTTAATTTCTAGGCTCCAAGCAGCTGGCACCTCGCGGGCAACCTCTCTAGGATTATGGGCAGACTTTGGAGAGTCTCTTTGGAGAGTGTGGGAGAAATGCTGCTAAGAGCAAATACTCACATACCTCTGCCTCTGTGCAGGTAACTTCCATGGCACTCAGCACCTTAACGATTCCCCACCCCCCCAACCCCACCCCGGAAGATGCCAGGGCGGTGGTCTAGACAGGGCGGGCGGCAGAGCACAGCTCAGGAGAGAGTGGCTTTGGTCTGTGCCTCTCTGCCACCTTAGCCGTGCCAGGCTCGTTCCCTAGGTTCCACAAAGAATAGGTCTGCCGGAACTTGGCTTCCACACTGTGCCTCCACCCCCCACCCCACCCCGGGGGATGGACAGCACAGGCTGCCCTGAGAAGCGAGAGGGTATGCCAGCCTGTGGGTGGTCAGGAGGTCAGACAGGCACAGCTGAGCCCCCGGACACTGTCTGCAGCCCCAGCCCTCTGGCGGGAGCTCCCTACCCTGGCTCAGGACCGAGTCTGGGGGACAGGGGAGCAACAGCAGTAGATGAGGCCTCAGATGGCCCAGGCAGAGCCTCCCCCAAGACTGGCAATGGAGGGGCCAGTGCTGACAGGCATGCTGGCAGCTGAAGGTTTTGCCAGGGAGGTCCCAGCCAGCAGAGGCCCCAGGGGGGCACCCAGCACTGACAACTGAGCCCAGAGACTCTACCCGGGACTGAACTCCACCCCAACCCCATCCCTCCCCACTGCCCACCAGCCAGGCAGGTCCCAGACACAGTATCCTAGGCCCAAAGACCCCCAGGAACGCGGACTGGTGTCTTGGGCACGGCCAGCCTGCAGCTAGCGACCCCGACGCTTGGGCTCTGCTTGGCGACCTTGGGTTTCCTGCACACAGGCGGCCCCAGCAGAGCCTGTCAATTCCAGCCAAGCCAGCCCGCCGACCTCCTGGACCTGGTGGGGCAGTTGTGAGGAGCAACCGCGGCTCAGAGGATGCCCAACGCGGAGGCGGGGAATGGGGGGGCCTCTTCCGCCTCGGCGCAAGGCTGGGGGCTAGAAACTTTCCAGAGAGGAGGACCGTCCCGTTCGCTCACTCCCAGGGAGCAAAGACAATTGGCTTTCCGTGGAAAATCCCATCCAGGGCAAGGAATCCCTGGGCTGTGGCCGCCCGTCCGGGACCCGGACCGGGACCGCGCGGCGCCCACGTGCCCAGCCCGACCACCTCCCCTATCGCGGCGCCGGGCGGGGTACCGGGCGGCCGGGACCCGGAGGTGCTCCCCTCCCTCGCTGGCGGGCCCCACGGGGACCGGCCGCCGCGTACTCACCCTCGCGGGTGGCGCGGGGCGGGGCAGGACGGCTCCGCGCGCAGCTCAGATCCGCTAGGCGCACGGGCTGGAGGCGCGGCGACTCCGCTCGGCCCGGTCCCTGTCCCAGGCGCGGGGCCGGCCTGGGAGCGGGCAAGTCCGCCTGCTGGGAGGCGGGGGCCCGGGCCCCGGCGTGGGGCGGGGAAGGGGGCCGGACACGCTTGCGCACACGGCCGGGGAGCGGAGCGGGGAGCAGGCAGGCAGGAGGAGGAAGGGCGGGGTGGAGGAGGAGGAAGGGCTGGGGTGATCCCGCTTACGGGCGGGGCGGGTGGCCGCCGACTCCGGATAGTGCGCCGGCCCGGCGGAGCCGGCTGGCGGCGGCCCCCGGGGTGAAAGGAGCAGAGAATAGACCGAACCGGCGAGCGCGAAGGGATGTGTGTCGGGGGGTGTGGTGTTGTGGGGGAGGTGCGGTGTTGTGGGGGCGGGTAGGAGGAGACTGGTCGGGTGAGGGCGCAGAGTTCAGGCGGGCGCAGCCTGTGAGTAGCACCAGGATAGATGTGCCCAGCGCAGCCCATGCACACCCTCCTGGAAACAATGAGCCCTACAAAACGTTCTCCGCTCTCCCACGCGCGGAGCTGTGTCTTTCTCCCCTTCAGGAAAGTGAGGCACACCCTCTTCCACGCACAGTGGCCAGGTGCCCTGGTCGGAGACCTGCTCCCTCCCTTTGCACGAGTCTGGCCCTGCCACCCCCGAACTTCTCCCTCTGCACCTCCGGTGCACACCCCTTCTTGGCTTTGAGAAAGCGTCTTAGTTTCTGTTCCTTACTGAAGGCGCCAGGCATCCTGCCCCCAGAGGAAAACCCCGCCAGGCCCTTAGCCTAGTGCCTGGGGCCCACCCACCCCAATCAAACCAGGAAACTACTTAGGCTGAAGAACCGTCCGGAAGTCACCGACAGGACAATCCCCAGACCCCAAGACACTCTCTCAGAGGTGAAGAGCCCTTAGTGTGAAGAGCTGGAGGAGGGGGGTGGAGTGGGGAGGGGGTAGCAAAGTTCCAAGGAAGATGTAAGACCCCACCCCCCAAGAAAGCTTAACCAGCTAGTGGCAAAGAGAAGGCTCCCGTGGACGCCCACTCAAGGATAAGTTAGGATAGAAGCTAGTATAGATGAACCTATTTGCAAAGCAGAAATAGAGACACAGAGATAGAGAATAAATGTATGGACCCCAAGGTGGGGAAGGGGTGTGGGGCCAACTGAGAGACTGGGGTTGACATGTACACACTGCAGATGGTAGTGGTGGATTAGTTGCTAAGTAGTGTCTGACCCTTGAGGCCTCATGGACTGTAGCCTGCCAGACTCGTCTGTCCCTGAGACTCCTGACCCAGGGATGGAACTCATATCTTCTGTATTGCAGGTGGATTCTTTACCCCTGAATCCCCACGGGAGCCCATAATGACACATACTCACCCATATAGTATCATACAGAGTAGCCTGCAATGCAGGGGGTCCTTTATCAATAGTGGAGGGAAGCCCTACACTATTGATACTATGTATATAAAATAGATAACTAATAAGAACCCACCTATATTATAGTTCAGGGAACTCTACTCAGTGTCCTGGGGGTATAGGTATACACAGAGCTGATTCTCTTTGCTATACAGCAGAAACCAACACATTGTAAAGCAACTGTATACTCCAATGATTTTTTTTTTAACCAACAGATTTCATTTAATACTGATGTTAATACAAAATGTAATCAGATGCAAATGCCGTGTTACCGTGTTCTTAAAGTCGTTAAAAAGGGGAAAAATGTTGTAGGGTTTTATTTTCACCTTTCTTTTCCTAGCTGTCTTTTGTGTTCACACTCAGTCACTTCAGCCAAGTCTGACTCTTTGTGACCTAATGGACTGTAGCACACCAGGCTCCTCTGTCCATAGGATTCTCCAGGTAAGAATACTGGAATGGGTTGCCATGCCCTCCTCCAGGGGATTTTCCGGACCCTGGGATCAAACCCACATCTTTTATGTCTCCTGGTTGGCAAGCAGGTTCTTTACCATTAGTACCACCTGGAAAGCCAGGCTGTCTTTTAGGTAGAGATTTTTGGTCTGTTTACTTCTTATGTGTTAAAAGAATTTGATTAGTCTTATGTACTTATAAATTCATTTTTTCTTGCAGTTAAACTGCATAAGACCTAAAATAATCTGTTTCTATTTTTTATTTTTTATTAAATTTATCTCTTTTTAATTGAAGGGTAATTGCTTTACAGTTTTGTGTTGGTTTTTGCCAATCAACATTTGAATCGGCCATGCTGCTGCTGCTAAGTCGCTTCAGTCATGTAGAGTAAGTTAGCACACCATATGACTAAGTATAAGGCATGAGTAATTGACGAGGGGGGTTCACAGAAATGCCAGCTCTAAGTTCGCTTCAGCCGAAACTGGAGAGTTCATGGTCTGAGAAGAGGTAACCGAGGAAACACTCTGGGCTGCGTGAGCACAGCGAAGGAGGCAAGGTGAAGACAAGGGGCCTTGAGTGCGTCTATAGATGGCTGTTCATTCTAAATCACACCGTGCATGGGGGGAGGTCTTTCCTACATCTCACCAGTGTCTAAATCACCAGTGTCCAGGCATAATTAATGCTTGGTTTTGTCAATCAAGCATTCACACAACAAATACTTATCTGGTATCGGCTCCAGCTCTGACAGAGTGACTCAAGTCCCTGCCAGGGGGCAAGGCTGAAGGGAGAGAGACCAGCCTCCCTGGTGCACGGGGTGGGGGTCAGAGGGGAGACACTGACCCAAAGTGAGTAAAGCAATATCCGAAGCGACTAGAATCACAGAGCTGAACTGTGAATCAACCTAGCTTTGCAACTTTGCAAACTCTTTAATGAACTCGGTCTAAACACAGCTGGCAGTTCTTGTTCTGAACCACATGAGCTTCACCCTGTGGGAAAAATCAAACTGAAGGGCCAGCTTTGCTCTTGGAGACCTGATTTCCAACTCTGCCTCGGTGACTAAATAGGTTTAATTTTCTTGTTAGAAAAAAAAAATGGAAGTAACTGTAAATTATTCAAAGAGCTATTGTTGATGTGAAATTAGGCAATGCTATAAATTGCTCCAGCAGTATAAGGTAATGTTAAAAGTGTGTGCTCTTATCATACACGTGGCACCTCCTCCTCTAACCAATAAACTGTATTCAGCTCTCCTCCCTTCTTTCCCCAGCTTATCCCAGGCCTGGTTACTGAGTGCCCAGAAGCTAACTGTCATCTAGACTCCTCCCCTCAGGCCACAGTGTGCTCACTCACGATTTTTTCCCTCTAGTTCTTTAACACAGACAGATGCTTAGCTGGCTGCCTAGAACCCATATCATCTACGGGCCAGGAGGAAAGTGATTCTGGTACTTTTTGCCTGAAGCCCCTCCCAGCCCACTTGCCCATCAGCAGGGCACTGGGAGTTGCTTAGCAAGAGGCAGTATGGTGGGGTGACCCAGCTTCAGCTCCTAAAACTGTTCCTTTTGGGGCCAGCTGTGCCCAGGATGAGTCAAGACACCCTGAGGATCAGTGGTCCGGATCCTGGCCCCCTTCCGAGCCATATTGCCTCCTTCCCCACCTCCAGAGCACCCCCTTTACCTCTCCGGTTCTGCCTCTGCTGTGGAGGAAGCTGGCGGACACAGCTCTGCTGGGGCGCTCAGGGGGCCTCTCTCTCTAGGGAGCGGAGGGAGGAGACAGAGGAGCAAGGGCTGTGGGAGGGGCAGGTGCATCTGGAGCTGGGAGGCCAGGGTGTGGGCCAGGGTGTGAGCCCTTAACACATGCGCCTCCCCAGGCCTCTGGCACCTGTCCCTTGAATGTGCCACGTTAGCATCCTGCCCACCGGGAGGCGGGAACGGCGAGATGCCGCTTGAAGAAGAAATAAACCCAATCCAACATCTCAGACGCTTTTAAAAATAGCAACTTGGGGATGGTGTTTCAGCTCCTATTTTTATCAGATTTATACGGCTGGACGCTCGAGCTGTGCAGTTCCCAGGGATCTCAATAGCAGCGGACATCACTATTGTAGTCTTAGAAACCTGCCATAAGGCCAAGGCTAAAATGCCTTCCAGGAACCTGTCGGCTGGAAGAGACCCTGAGAAGTCATTGCATACAGCCCTCATCTCTTTCAATAAACCACAGAGAGTTTATGGCTCGCTTTTTGCCTTCAAGTCTCAGTTGCCATGACTTCAGTGCCCACTCTAGGATTTCATGGCCTTCTAATCCTGAAGTCCTTTTTAATATCTAACCCAAATATATTGGCTGGGTCCTTTAGGCCCTTCTGGCAGTGCGAAAATGGCAGCTAACATTTATGAGTTCTTGCCATGTCCACAAAATCCTCGTATTGAATCCTCACGAAGCCCCTGGGGGTAAGCACTGCTTTCACTAACTCCTAGCTGAGCAGTTACCAAACTTGCCCAAGATTATATCTGGATATGGTGCAGGTTCTGTGGAGGGGTTACCAGACCATACTGGCACTGAAAAGAATGTACAACAGGATAATACATTTCTCCATAGTTTTGACTTTCATTTCTTCCTGGTCCTGAAGGAAAAATTGGTCTGGGTGCTATTGGATATGCTGGAAGCCACGTTTTAGGTTCTGGCCATGCTGAGCCATGCTCTCCTTGAGTGTTGTGTCTTAGCTCATGGTGGTCGTTTGGCTCTCATTTTAGCCTGGAAGTCTGGCTTCTCCTGGCATAAGCTCCCATGGGCCCCCATGCTTTTCTCAAAGTACTCAGGTTCATGGAATTACTTTGTAATTATGTCTGTCGTTGTTGTTACAAATAGATTCAAAGGATTAGACATGATAGACAGAGGGCCTGAAAAAACTATGGATGGAGGTTCATGACATTGTAGAGGTGACAGGGAGCAAGATCACCCCCAAGAAAAAGAAATACAAAAAGGCTAAATGGTTGTGTGAGGAGGCCTTACAAATAGCTAAGAAAAGAAGAAAAGCAATAGGCAAAGGAGAAAAGGAAAGATATACCTGTTTGAATGCAGAGTTCCAAAGAATAGCGAGGAGCAATAAGAAAGCCTTCCTCTGTGATCAATGCAAAGAAATAGAGGAAAACAATAGAATGAGAAAGACTAGAGATCTCTTCAAGAAAATTAGAGATACCAAGTGAACATTTCATGCAAAGATGAGCACAATAAAGGACAGAAATGGTATGGATCTAACAGAAGCAGAAGATATTAAGAAGAGGTGGCAAGAATACACAGAAGAACAATACAAAAAAAGATCTTCATGACCCAGATAACCATGGGTGTGGCTAACCCCCCCCCCCCCCCCACACACACCATTGGTAACCTCAATGGTGTGATCACTCACCTAGAGCCAGACATCCTGGAATGCGAAGTCAAGTGGGCCTTAGGAAGCATCACTACAAACAAAGCTGGTGGAGGTGATGGAATTCCAATTGAGCTATTTCAAATGCTAAAAGATGATGTTGTGAAAGTGCTGCACTCAATATGCCAGCAAATTTGGAAAACCCAGCAGTGGCCACAGGACTGGAAAAGGTCAGTTTTCATTCCAATCCCAAAGAAGGCAATGCCAAAGAATGCTCAAACTACCACACAACTGCACTCATCTCACATGCTAGTAAAATAATGCTCAAAATTCTCCAAGCCAGGCTTCAACAGTACATGAACCGTGAACTTTCAGATGTTCAAGCTGGATTTAGAAAAAGCAGAGGAACCAGAGATCCAATTGCCAACATCTACTGGATTATCGAAAAAGCAAGAGAGTTCCAGAAAAACACCTACTTCTGCTTCATTGACTACACCAAAGCCTTTGACTGTGTGGATCTCAACAAACTGTGGAAAATTATTAAAGAGATAACAGACCACCTGACCTGCCTCCTGAGAAATCTGTATGCAGGTCAAGAAGGAACAGTTAGAGCCAGACATGGAAAAACAGACTGGTTCCAAATCGGGAAAGGAGTACGTCAAGGCTGTATATTGTCATCCTGCTTATTTAACTTATATGCAGAATACATCAGGCGAAATGCTGGGCTGGATGAAGCACAAGCTAGAATCAAAATTTCCAGGAGAAATATCAATAACCTCAGATACACAGATGGCACCACCCTTATGGCAGAAAGCAAAGAACTAGAGTCTCTTGATGAAAGTGAAAGAGGAGAGTGAAAAAGGTGGCTTAAAACTCAACATTCAGAAAACTAAGATCATGGCATCCGGTCCCATGACTTCATGGCAAATAGATCAGGAAACAATGGGAACAGTGAGAGACTTTATTTTTAGGGGCTCCAAAAGCATTGCAGATGGTGACTGCAGCCATGAAATGAAAAGATGCTTGCTCCTTGGAAGAAAAGCTATGACCAACTTAGACAGCATATTAAAAAGCAGAGACAAGAAAAAGAAGCAGAGACATTTCTTTGCCAGCAAAGGTCCATCTAGTCAAAGCTATGGTTTTTCCAGTAGTCAGGTATAGATGTGAGAGTTAGACTGTAAGGAAAGCTGAGCACCCAAGAATTGATGCTTTTGAACTGTGGTGTTGGAGAAGACTCTTGAGAATCCCTTGGACTGCAAGGAAATCCAACCAGTCAATCCTAAAGGAAATCAGTCCTGAATATTCCTTGGAAGGACTGATGCTGAAGCTGAAACTCCAATACTTTGGCTACCTGATGCGAAGAACTGACTCATTGGAAAAGACCCTGATCCTAGGAAAGGTTGAAGGTGGGAGGAGAAGGGGACAACAGGGGATGAGATGGTTGGATAGTATCACTGACTCGATGGACATGAGTTTGAGTAAGCTCCAGGAGTTGGTGATGGACAAGGAAGCCTGGCGTGCTGCAGTCCATGGGGTCACAAACAGTCGGACACGACTGAGTGACTGAACTGAGTTGTTTGTAATTATGTCTATCATTGTTGTCTAGTTGCTAAATCGTGTCCAACTCTTTGTGATCCCATGGACTGTTGTTGCTGACCAGTCTCCTCTGCCCATGGGATTTTTCAGGCAAGAATCCTGAAGCGGGTTGCCTTCTTCAGGGTATCTTCCTGACCCAGGGATCAAACCCAAGTCTTCTGAATTAGCAGGCAGATTCTTAACCGCTGTGCCACCAGAGAAGCCCAATTATGTCTGTGTGTCTCACTAAGTTGTAAGCTCCATGAGAGTTCTAGTTCCATATTCTTGTCTTAAAAAAAAAAACAAAACAGGGTAGATGTTCAAAACCTTGTTCTTTGAATTTAAACACTTTAAACAAATTTAGTCCATGTGTATTTTTTAACAGTGGCTAAAATTTGGTAACTTCAAGTTTACATAGACTTCAGAATCCAAAGTAATTTCAGTGAGAATATGGAACGAACATAGGGTTGCCAACATTTATTTTGCTACGTGAGGATTTTCTGAAAACAGCTACTGTTAATTATCACCATCTTCTTACAGAAGAAAGGTCCTTTTAGGGTTCTATATACATGTTTGGAATAAAGATTTAGTCCTTTCTGAGAAGGAAGAGTTAAAAGACCCACATCAGCCTATTCAGAAATGAAACAGATCCGTTCAACTCCTTTGGAAATACAAATATCCCAAGAGAAACATTTTCAAATATTACTTTGTTCGCAACTGTTTCTTGTTTCTCCATTCCCAGGATGTGTGTTCAACAGAACTAGGCAACGTGGAGCTAACTGTCCAACTCCTCCTGAAATGTTATTTTTCTCAGTTTCATGAAGGAATGTTGACAAATATAGAACACTCAGCAATTTTGCCCTGTGAGGAAACTTTTGGGCAAACCGAGGAGCCGAGGAAAAGCAGTCACGTCTCCAATCGCTCTCCTCCCTCCCAACCCAGCCAGGGAGAAAGTCGGCCAAGGACTGGGGCCTGGCGCCGGTGGGGAGCTTCCGAAGTTTATGAGAAGGTGACACTCACCTCCGCTGCAGGAGTGCAGACACTCACCGAGGACACACAGCTAAATGCACAGGGACAGACGCCCATGTCATCAGAGAGGGCTGGTGGTGGCTCATCAGTCAAGCGGTGCTGAGGCTTAAGGACTTTCTGCTCAGGATGCTGTCTCAGCGGAGGTGGGGAGCTGGGTGGGGTTCTGCTACGTGAAGGCAGGAGGAAAGCTAAGGCAGAGGAGACGGTTCTCATTCTGCATCCCTCGGGCTGAGGACTGACTGTCTGTCTGCCCACTAGCCTGGGAGGCTGGGAGCTGCTTTATAGTCGTCTCTGGGTTCCCAGCCCTTAGGACATTGGCTCAAAAGGCATGTGAGTCAAAGCTTTGGATTCCATTGCAACCATGCCGCTCTGGCCTGCTGCGTGTACGATCACCAGCAGATCCCTCTGTAGTGGGTCCTCACCCCTGCACCCCATGACAAAGAAACAGGCTCAGGAGGCCTTGGGTTTGGTGCAGTACGTGTTTAATAAGCAAGGTGAGGAACAAGCGAATGGAGCTTGGCTGTGAATCAGGTCTCCTGGTTCTTGGTCCACGGTATGCAGAGTAAGGGCCACCCCGCCTCTTCTGCCTCTGTTTTCATCCTCCTTTCCCTCTGCAAGACCCACATCCTACCTCCCCTGGCAGTGTGTCCTGAGGAAGCAAGATGTGGTAACTCATAGCCCCACGTTGACCGAAGAGCAAATGCGGCCCGTCTCGGGCAGCGTGATGCGTCTGGGAAGAGGGCCTCGTGGGTTTAACTACACGTCGCCAATGTCTGCACCCGTGTCCCTGCTCTGCTGGAGCAGTGAGACGTCACTTTGCCAGATGCGCCCTTGATGGCTTCCTACAGGCTATCAGCCTTGGGTGCTTTGAAGTTCCTTCCTGGCCTGGCAATTCTGTGGTCAGGGACCTAGGACAGCGGTCACACCTTGACCCGTGACTCAGGGCTTTCTGATTTCACTTCAACCATAGGTCTCTGTGCCCTGCTGAGACACTGGGTTTATCTTCTGCTCTGTGGCAGTGTGTTTTGTCTTCCTGTCCAGATAACGAACTCAAGGCCACAGGCTCACTGACCAAGGAACAGAAGCAAAGGCAGGCGTCTTGGGCTTGCGTCACCTGATTCTGATTAAGGCCTTCCACTTCCAGGCCAGCCTCCAGCCCTGTCAACAAGAGTTTACCAGCAGGACCGGCTCACACATGGGAAGTGTGAGCTAATGGTGGAGGGAAAGAGGAAGTGCTGTCAGAAAGACTATAGACTACTTCCAGAAACGTTTCATATGTGGTTTTTTCTGGAGGGGACTCCCAGACATGTGGACCATCAGGAAGAAACACTAAGTGGGAAGAAGGAAGAGAAAGGTGGTAGCAGAACAGCAAGGAGTGAAAGCAGGGAGGCCCAGGACGTGACGTCAGCCAGGAGGGGACCTGCAGGAGCCCTCCAGGTTGGCCGTGCCCACCCCCCTTCACCCCGCTAGGGTCTGCCCACTCCACCTCCCCAGGCCACACTGTGGGTCCATACTGAATGAGACCGATACTTTATTCTCATGCTGGGAAAAAGCCAGTACAAAATACATTAAAAAAAAAAAAATTCACTTGGTGCAAAAAAACCCTGCTGCCCCCATCCCCAACAAGGGTGGTCTCTTCTCAGCTTCTCTGGGCCTCCTGCAGGAGCGCCAGGAGGGGGTCGTCAGCCCGGAGTGCAAAGGTGAGCGTGCGACGCTGGTAGTACTCGGGGTCCTGCTCCAGGTTGTCGATCACCTCCGCCAGCAGGTGGGCGCGCTCCACGCCGGCGCCCGGGGCCTCGAAGCCCAGGGCGGTGAAGTGCACGTGCAGGTGGTAATACGAGGGCAGGTAGTGCAGATACACGCGGAGCCGGTCTGCCGCCACCTGGTAGCGCCGCAGGATGGCCTCCTGGCAAGGAGCGGGGGGGCAGAGGGTCAGCTGCTGCCCCCACGCTGCCGTCAGAGCCCCCTCCTGCCCACAGCCCCCACCAGCCTCTCCGTCGCCCTATGGCTGGCTTTGGAATCCCTGTCTGCCATTCTAGGGAGTCAGCAGGGGCAGGTGACAAGCAGCAAGATGGAGGTTTTCTTCCCAAGGAAGAGGATGGTGGCCTTGATCAGGGCTCCCTGCTCGAACACCTGCTTCCTCGGTCACCGCTGGGTCTCTAGGAAGTCTTGAGGGGCCAGCATTCCCAACACGGGGGGACTTGCCTGCCCTGGAGGAGTTACCAGACTTAAATCATCAAGTGGGTGGCAGGAAGCCTCTTTTTCCCCGCTCAGCACAGAACAGAGTGGAGCCAGGCTGCGGCAGAGCTAAGGGCTTGGTGGCAGAGAAAAGTCGCGGGAGGGGACATGGGCAGGGCTGGACAGAGCTGGGAGGCATCACAGGATCCTCGGATTCTCGCTGGACTCCCAGCGGAAGAGGAAAGCATCACCCTTAGCCCCGGCTCCCTTGGCCCACCCCAACCTTGCATGGTGGTAGAGCTTTTTCTCCTCCAATCGCCTTCAGGAGCCTCTAAGCCTCTTGGAATTAAGAGAAGATTTAATTTCCAATGTAGGCCAATCCCTGAGGTGGCAGGGGTGAAGAAAGACAGGGCCCCAGTGGGCTCAGAACACACGCTGGGATTATACTGTGCTCTACTGATCAGGTGCCCTCCTAGGGATCTGGGCACAGGGTGACCACTAGGGCACCCAAAGGGCTTCCTGGAGGGCTGACCCACCTGAGAGGGTGCTGGAGTTGCCAGGGCAGATACAAGTGCTGGCCTGACACCTCCCAGGTGCCCTGCATCCAGAGATAAGAGAAAGGCAGCCGGGGACATGGTGGGGTGAGCAGGTGGGCGGGAAGGCAGGTGAGTACAGTAGGGAGGGAGCCAGAGGGGAAGGAGAGTGGCCCCTGTGCCCAGGTCCTGGCAGAGCCTTGGAGCAGGGCTGTTGGACCTCGACCCGGGGAGCCTCTCCCCTGCTGGAAACCTTGGTAACAGCAGGCCTGGCATGGAGGTTGCACCATCCAGTGTCTTAGAGTGGAAACAAGGCTGAGGCCAACCCAACAGAATAATGGGTTCAGGGGGACCCCTTCAGATACCCAGGCCCAGATACATGAAATGACCTGCCCGAGGCCACCCAGTGGGCTAAGGTCAAAGTGTCAGAACCAGGATCACAGCCCCAGATTTGAGACTCTCCTCTCCCCCACCATCTGCCCGCACCCCCAGGGCTCCTTTTAGCAGCCTTTTCATCCGATTCAGCAAATCTCCCAGAGGGAAAGTGTCCCAGAACGCCAGGTGCTAGAACGTTCAGTCTCTGCCCTCAGGGACACACGCAGGTCCATGTCAGGTCGTGGACCATCTACCCAAGAAACACGTGTGGCGTGATGCAGCTATCACGGCTCACCCTGGGATGGGAGGGCATCCCACATGTGACCTGCAGGACAACGTCAGGGAGCAGAATCGAGGACCCGAGCTGAGGAAGCCTGTGTGGGGTGAGGCAAGGGGGCTGAGCACAGAGCTGGAAGGCAGGGTGGGACCAGGACCAGGGGCTTCCTGAGGCCATCTACGAGCCTTCACAGGCCCCTGCAGGGCACCTAGAGAGAAGCCGTTTCACAGAAGGGTGGGGTGAGGAAAGGGGCCCAGGAACACACAGGAATCCGAGTGTAACCCCTCTGGGCCCTGGCGTGGACTTGGCCTCGGGAACCTCACCTGCCCCTCCTGGAGAATGTTCCTGAGCAGCGGCAGGTGCTCTGGGGTGAGGTCCCGAAGCGACTTGATGCCCCGGCGATGGCAGATGGCGATCAGGTACAGGTCATCGAGCTGTGTGGAGACAGGCGGGGTGACCGGGCTCAGCACGGGGGGCCAACCGTGGAGACTGCCCATCCTGGAACTGCTCCCCCGGAAGTCAGGACGCACCCCCACCCCAAGGCCTGCAGGGCCAGCCGCCGCCAATCCCAGGGACACCGTGGCTGGACCCAACCCCAGGCAAGGTGGGCGTCCACCTGCCCCGGGTGAGTGAGGGTAGTGTGAGGGAAGAAGCCTCTGTTTATTCTTCCTGCTCAAAAATATCACACGAGAGTATTTACATACTCACAGCTGATGGGGAAGTAGGGGGGCAGAAGCAGGGGGGTTCAAGAGAATGCCATCAACCACCTTTGTGGTCTGATCACCGGCACTAAGTGCTGTAAGACACAAGGGGAGAAGAGTGCAGGAGAAAGAAGAAGAGACTAGTGAGGGCGACCAGAGAGGAGACAGGGGACCTGGGTCCGGAAGAAGAGGGAGGGACTGGGAAAAGAGCACTGAGCAGAGGAACAGTGGAGAGAGAAAGGCTCAGCGGCATTGCTGGGGGGAGGGGGACTCTGTGTGCCTGCAGTCGAGACAGGTGAGGGGTGGAGAGGCCAGTGCTGGGGAAGGGAGCCTGGGGCCCGCAGGACAGGGAGCTCCACCTTGCTTCACCCTTGTCTCCCTTCCCTTATCTCATAGGGCTCATAAACAGCCCTTCCTGCCGTCCTTCCTGAAAACAGCGGCTGGCCGAAGACCTGGGGGTCATAACAGCACAAAGACCCAAGGCCAACAAGACCTTGAGCCAAAACCTTGAGCCAGAAAGCAAAATGACTCTTCCTCTTGCCCAGAAAACCCTTCCTGTCCCAGTCTCCACTTGCCCAAACCCTGGCCTTGGCCGGTTTCACATCCTCACGCAAAGCAAGCCCCGGACACCAGGGCTCCAAGGGCCAAGGCCTGGTGCGGATCCAGCGGCCCTCAGCTCTGCAGGCCAGGCGGCTAGATTCCTCAATGAGATAATCTGGGGACCAAGAGTCACCCGGCCAAGTCCCCAAGGGCCCCAACTTAAAAAACTGGGAATGAGACTTTCCAGATGGTGCCTGATGTCCAGCTGTGCTTCTTCATGCCAACAGTCTCTCCATGCCACATGCACTTGTCTCCGCCAGAGCCCTAAGAGCTGGGCTTTCTGCCCCAGACAGGCCACACATGAGCGCAGTGGGAATCTGCCAGCAGACGGCTAAGCGGAGCCCACCTGGGCCTCAGCTCTGCCTGCAAGTCCCTTCTGGATCTTCCTTCTCATGGCCTATGTCCAGGACTCTTGTACAAGCTGAGACCCAAGGAGCAGCAGGAAACGAAGCTGTTTGAACTAGGAGTGTCTGCGTGTCTGTGAGTGTCTTCAGCCGTTCCGCGTTGTCACCGTCACAGGCCCTCCAAACAATAGTAACATTTGTTTAAATGGTATCTGTTGACAAATCCCAAAGATGACATTAAGTCACAGCTCTCTGCTCCACTGGCATGGAATGAAGCATGAAGCCTGTGCTGGGTGCCAGCTCACGGGCTGAGTGAGGGAAGGAAAACAAACCTGTCCTTTGATAGCAGACATGACCCCGGATTTTCCCTAAAGGGCCCCAGCTGCCCAGAGAAATGATCTGGAAAAAAAACAGGTGAGGGGCTGGCAAAGGTCTCAGACTGGCATCCCAGAAGGCAGTACATCAACCCCTCTGGGGAGACAGAGGCCATCAACCTTGTCTACTCTAAGGCAGGGCAGCAAAGTCAAAGCAACAGCCTCCTAGCAAGGGGCACAACGGAGGACGGCTGGAGCTCCGGACAGCCATGGCTCCACCTCAGGAGAGACGCGGAGATCGAGGCTCCTGCCTGAGTGCCTTAGACACCGGGATCTACATTCCGTGAGCTCAATGTGCTGTGTGTCTACATGAACACGCACACATATGCTGACGTGTATAGTGTGTAAGACTGTGGAGGAGAGACAAACCCTCTCTCCTGGGGCAGGGACGTGGAGGAATGTCGGGTGAGGGAATGCACCTTCACTGCCCACTCTGTGTGCCGTTTGTATTGTTACCATGTACATGCTGGTGTTGGCATCCCTCGCAGCTCAGATGGTCAAGAATCTGCCTGCAAAGCAGGAGATGTGGGTTCGATCCCTGGGTTGGGAAGATCCCCCAGAGAAGGGAATGGCAACCCACTCTAGTATTCCTGCCTGGGGAATTCCATGGACAGAGGAACCTGGTGGGCAAAAGTCTATGGGGTCGCAAAGAGTTGGACATGACTGAGCTTCTAACACACATGTAGATATATTAACTGCACCAATCCCTACATCCCTGAATAAGCCAATAAAAAGAAATATACAGTTTCTCTCTACAGAGAACTGAGGAAGGGATTCTCTGATCTCCAGGGAGCCAGAGTCCAGCAGACATTAGGGACTTGATCAGTATTCGCGGGGCTTCTCTGGTGGCTCAGTGATAGAGAAGCCACCTGCAATCAGGAGACGTGAGTTCGATCCCTGGGTCAGAAGATCCCCTGGAGAAGGGAACAGCAACCTGCTCCAGCATTCCTGCCTGGAGACTCCCATGGACAGAGGAGCCTGGTGAGCTTCCAGAGTAGTCAAGCATGACTTAGTGACTAAACAACAACAGCAAAATATTTGTGAGGCAGACGGACAGATAAACGGAAGGATGGACGTTTTTTAACCACGGGCCACCAGTGACCGGAAAAAGACACGCTTCTGGGCAGAGCAGTGGCACGAGGGGCCGCCAGGGTGGCTAGAAGTCCCCTCAGGGCACATGCCAGACCGCCCTCTCCTCTGCCCTGCTCTGGTGGATGAGGATGAGGACAGAAGCCCAGGCCTGGCCGTTGCCCTGCTGGACACACTGCCTGATTCTAGGGAGCCGTGGGCCTGTGTTCTGCCACAAGTCAGGCATGAAAGGCCCTGAACTGTGGCACCACAAGGAGACAAGAGGTAATGGCAAAGGTCAGGGACAGTCACACCTGTCCAGTCAGCAAGTTAAAAGTCTGATACGCAAGCTGGCCCCTTCACAGCCTGAGGGCGAGTCGCCCCACTGTGTGGCTGAGACCCTGCTGCGGCGCCTGAAGCCTGTTCTTTCTTAAGGGGACAGACAGCGGGCAGTGCCCTGGGCAGGCCCGGCAGGACGCCTGCCGGCGCCAGGTGAGGAGGAGCACGGGCTTCCGCTCTTGGTGCCACAGGCACCAGGATGTTATGGCTCTTTGCATGGGGAGGCTGCGGCTATCCCCATGTGGCCCTCGGACCACCACCTCCTGCAAATCACAATGTCTTCAGGGACCTTGTGAGTCCAAATTCCTCCTACCAGCGCCCCCACCCACCCCCACCTCCCTTCACCAGAATGGTCAGCACAGGGCTGCCCAAGGGGGCGGACGGGATTGGCAGAGCCCCCCGGCGTCCCTACCCAACGGGTGCTCTGGTTTTGTCCCCTCCAGTCCCCTGCCCTCCCTTCTGGCCTGAGTGGGGATCAGTTGTTAGGGGGCGGCCTCTGCATATCATCACCCAGAGGGGAGGGCGGGCTCCTCTGACCTTTCCGGCTCAGCGCTGAGACCTCTGAAAACTCCCTTCAGATTCCCTACCTGCCCTCTCCTTCCCCCGCCAGCCACACCAAGGAAGTCCCACAAGCCGCCCCAGGAGACAGCTGGCACTGGCTTGCCCATGCCTCCGAGCCCGAATCCCGTCCGCCTCACCCCGGCCACAGGCTCAGCTCTCCCATCTCCTGGCAACTGGAGTGGTATGGCTGGTCGGGAAACCCATCCCACCCACCCAAGAGAATGCAGGTGAGCTTGGCAGAGGGTGCAGAGGCCTGACCTGTGGCTGAGAGAGTGAGACGGGAGGTGTCCGCCCCAGCGGGACGGGCCCGACTCCAGATCAGTGTCCCCGGGAGACTTAACAATGATGTGAGGAACACAGAGCCCAGAGGGGCCTGCTCTAGAGCCTGGATTAGTCACGGATTTCAACTGGGAGGAGGAGGGGGGACGTCTGCCTGCTCCCCACCGCCAGCCCCCAAGAGACCAGGGCTGGCTTCCTGGGCCTTATCTGGGCCCAACTCCAGTCTATGTGGGCACAGCGCTGCCTGGACCCGGTGCCCTGCTGGTTCCTGTTACTCTCAGGGCACGACAGTCCACCCAAAGAGGCGACAGCCAGCGAGCCTGGGATGGGCCTCTCGGTGTGAGATGAGGGAGGAGGAGAGAAGGGGCACAGAGAACGCAGAGGACTGGAGGGGCAGCGTGAGTGAAGACGGCTCCTGGGGAACCCTCTCCCGAAAAGGGCAGGGGAGGGGCACTCGGGGGCCAGGCAGCAGAGCTGAGAGGCTTTGGTGGAGGGACGCGCCTGGGCTGCTGGAGGGCTCCTCTCTGGCTCGTGTGGTGCAGGGGACTCCTCCAGCTGGTCCCCGTGGTTTCTGCCAGCCAGTGCTGCCTGGACGTGCTGGTGTCCATTTCAGGACTCTGGGCACCCCTGGAAGGGACAGCGGCAGCCTCGCACTTGGCTGATGAAGGAACAGCCTGTGACATCATGACGCAAACACTGCCCATCCTCACCCCTGGCGTGGGAGGTAAGCCAGAAGGGGCTTTAACTGGCCCACTGAAGGGCAAATATTTGTGTAGGTACTCCCACTGCAGACAGCTCAGCCTCCCCTGTCGGTTAATTACAATCTGCTTAGAGAGAAAGAGACCAGCAGGAGGAAGAAGGGCAGGATTAAGGAGTGGCAGCTGGAGCGGGGCACTCAGAGACCAGAGAGGCCCAGCGCGAAATCCTTTACCTGCTGTTGGTTCCACTTGAGGTCAGGGATCAGGACAAAGCCGTTGGATGGATCCGGGTTCTCAAAAACAATCCGGTCGGCTTCAGCCTTCTTGTCGAGAATGTTGTACACCCACTGGAAGGAGGGCAGAGAGAGGGGGTTCACAGGCCAGTCCTTTCCCCGAGAGACACCCCACACTGGGAAAGGCAGGCTCAGGGAAGGACACCCAATGTTAAAGGGGCACAAAGCTCAGGGGATCCACACGCAGGCCATCCTGGCCCAGAGATCGGCTCTTGGGTCCAGAAGAGACTTCCCCTCTCCCACCATGGCTAGCCGCACAGGGGACACTACAGCTGCCCCCACAAGGGTCCAGATGGAGCTCCCTGTTCAGGCCCGTCCCGGCCACCCCTGTGTACACGCTCTGCTCTGGCCTCACAAGCCTGGTCTGCAATCCCCTTCCACTGCCCACGGAACTCTGGTGAAGTGTCCCTGTGCCCCGACAGGACCACGGGGCAGAGAGTCTGCTGGGAGTTCCTTTTGCAGAGGGAGCTTGCCATGCGCCACGGCAAGGAAGGTCTTATGTTCTGGAAGTAACTGTGCTGGGTTTCCCAGCCCCCTTGGGATTCTTGTGAGCATGGTGTTAACGCCTCTACCCTACCCGACATGGACCCTTCACGACAAAGAAGAAACGCCACACGAGAGGCAACGACGCAGAGCCTTCCTCCCTTCCTGTCAACCCTGGGCTGCCAGCTCTCTCGTGCCCTTTGATCAGCTGCTGTCCACCATCTTCAAGGACCCTTCCTTGAGCAGTGCATGGACCCCAAGAGCATCACCTTACCATTAAGGTCCTGGTGGCCTCTCTGAGGAAGCCAGCCTGCAGCCTGGAGGTCAAGATATGAAGGCCCTGTTCTCATGGGGCTCCAACCCCTGGAGCCCACTCCACTCCACTGCCCCTGAGCGCTGAGAACCCTTTGCCAACATGACTTCCTTCCTGGCCAGTGAACTCTGCCTGAAATCTGACAGGGAACCCTGCTGCACAGCCAGAGAAGGGGCAGGAGTTGGGCTCACCCAGCTGCCCCTTCTGCCCGACGGTCAGGAAGGCACTCGAGCTGACGAGGGCTGGAGGGGAGGACAGGGCACTGACACGGCCAGCCAGCTCCTTAGCCCACCACCAGGAGTGCTGGTGCAGCAGGGTCAGCGAGAGCCAGGGCTGTCCCCCCAGCCCCGTGGGGCTCCCTTCCCACTGCCCCCCAAGTCCACATCCTGCACTCTCGGCCAGCACAGCCAAGGCCAAGTGCAACCGTCTGATACAGAGAGGGACGAGGCAGAGGGAACCTGCCAGGGACGATCTGGGCCTCCCAGGCCCTCCAGTAAGACCCAGAGGCCAGTCACAGAAAGGTCAACCCACTAGAAGAGGGGCTTTCCCAAGGAAAGCCTGGCCATGCCACTGCCTGGTGAGGCTTGGAGGCCATCCTGGAGTGGCTTCTTTGTGCAGCCCTGGGGCCAGAGCAATGCACAGCCCAGCAAGTTGAGAATTTCCCAGGGGAAGCATTTCCTCTCTAACTGGCCGTCTCTCTAGGAATGTGCCACTTGAGAAAAAAAAGTCAGTCAGATCCTGACCGGAAATCTCCCAAAAAATAAATGGGAGGGAGGGGATGGTGGTTCTGCGTGGACAGCCCTGGGGTCGCCCAGCCCACAGCAGGGGCCTGCCTTCCCCCACAGCTCCTGCCTCCACCTAGAAAACAACGTATCATCTAGGGGAGAGTGAATGGGCTCTGGAGCCCAACAACATGGGGCTCATCTCTCACCTCCAACACTAACTAGCGGCACATTGCAAAGTGATTTCATCTAAGCTTTGGTTTCCTCCTTCGTCAAGAGGCGCTAATTATACCCACAGGTTAGGGCTGTGGTGAGGACTAAGCGAGAAAACGCTCACACAGGCGTCCGATACAGAGCCCTGCCCAGGGAGGCAACGGAAAGCAGAAAAGTTTCTGGGAAAGGTCAGGCTGGGCGTGCCTGAGGCTGCAAGACCAGCTGTGGGAAGGGGAACAAGGAGAGTGGCTGAGAGCAAAGGAAGTGCGTTGATTCCGGGGCAAGAGAGAGCCACGTGTGAGATTGGAGGGGCGCCCAAGGGCTGGGACGGTGTGGTGTGATGAAGGCGTGTTGTGATAAGAGCATCTCGGGGACTAGGCAAGCCCGCAGGTGCAGGGACGTACACCCAAGTCCACACAGTTCCAACCCAGAGTCCAGCCCCAGAGCCCACCAAGCGCCATGCCATCCATGTGGGCAGGGCCCCTGGGAGAGCGGGAGGGGCCTGGATTCACAGGACAGCTCAGCCCAGATGAGGGAGGAGAAGCAGGGGACGCAATTCACGCCATCACAGAGTGATGTCACAGGGAGGGGCACCCTGGGAAAGCAAGCCCGGCAGCCTCAGCCCCCTGGATGACGGGGCTGTGGGGACACTGGCAGCTTCTGGACCCATCTGGGCGGGACGTCCTCCCTGTGGGTGATGCTGGCAACTGCCCCAGGAGCCTCTCTCCTCCTTATTCCTGTCCCCCTGCTCCTTGGCTTGCCCCTCTCCTCCAGCCAGGTCTCAGCTCCACACCCTCCTGTTCCTCCTCTCAATTGCCCCCCCGTGTGGACGACAGTGGCCACCCCTCTGGTGCCTCTTCTGTGCGGGAAACAGTAGCAGCCACGTGTACGTGGCACGGCTCAGCCTCCGCCAGGACCCCAGGACGGAGGTGCTGTCCATCACATTTTCCAGACAGGGAAACTGGGACTCAAAAGTGAAAGACGAAGACTTCCCTGGCGGTGTGGTGGATAAGAATCTGCCTGCTAAAGCAGCAGACACAGGTTCGATCCCTGGTCTGGGAACATCCCACATGCTGTGAGGCAACTAAACCCATAAGCTGCAACTACCGATCCCACGTGTCTGCCTAGAGCCTGTGCTGCACAATAAGAGAGCCCACGCACCACAACGGGAGAGAAGCCCGCTCAGCAGCAAAGCACAGTCAAAAATAAATATAAAGTACAAGGTCTCGAGGCGCTGAGGTGTCAGGACAAGAGGCCAAACCCTGGGCTCACAAACGGATCTCTAAGGCTCTGGATCCAGACATCCCACTACATTCTTTGTTTTAACTGGGAAATTACAAGCACCTCAGATTTGAGTATCCAAGTAGCATCGATGGCTAAGAGCACAGACACTGGGACCAGGCCCCCTCGCTCTGAAGCTAGTCTCCAAAAGCTTGTTGTTGAAGATCCGGTGCCCATAAAATGCTCAGGACCGTTGCTGTTCTAAGTTACCTCGTGGCTGAGACATCCCAAGCTAACTTACTGTCCTCCATGGAAACCCACTCTGCCGTCCACACCCCTATGCTGGTTAACCATCCCACCATCTGCCACTCATTGTGCAAGGCACCCATGGGCGCCCCCCCTCGCTGCTCCAAGCCAGCCCCCATCTAGGCCCTGCCTCTTAATCGAAAAAGAAGATCCCCTCTGCCTCTTCCTCCTTCTACTCTCACCACTTCCAACTGCTTCGTTAAATTTCATCACATTACCCACGTGCTTAAAACCATTTACAGGACCCTCACTGCCTACGGCACTTGTCCTCAAATCTGACAAGAGATGATTTTTTTCCTAACCCAGATTTCCCAGGTCCATCCTGAGTCAGCAGATACCAAGGAGGGCCCTGTGCTCTGTATTTTATAAAACCTCAAGAGGCCATGCTGATGACTGGCGAGGTTTGGGAACTCCTGGTCTCCTGGGTAAAGTGCATACATCTCTTCCTGGGTCCTGCCTGTCTTCTCTTGCTAGCTCCCCAAACGCATCAGAGTCCAGCCCGCTGAGGCCCTGGCATTTCTCTCTGCTCTGGCTGCAGAGCCCTGTTTGTTCTGTCCACTTGGCAAACTTCTCTTTGTCCTTTTAAGATCCAACTGGAGGATCCTCTCCCCACTGAAGCCCCCCACCATCTGGGCTGACCGCTCCCCTTTCTGTCACAGCTCTACCTTGTGTATTAACCACCGAAGTGCTCATCCCATTATATTGCATGCCTACCTTCCTTACAAGACTGTGGGGACATTATCAGTGCTTATCCTGGTGACCCTCCAGACCCTAGCACATCTGGGACCTAGGAGATGCTCAATAAATATAATAGCTATTACCAATTAGCTCTGCAGAATTCCAAAGAATCGCAAGGAGAGATAAGAAAGACTTCCTCAGTGATCAGTACAAACAAATAGAGGAAAACAGAAGAATGGGAAAGACTAGAGATCTCTTCAAGAAAATTAGAGATACCAAGGGAACATTTCATGCAAAGATGGGTACAATAAAGACAGAAATGGTATGGACCTAACAGAAGCAGAAGATATTAAGAAGAGGTGGCAAGAATACACAGAAGAACTAAACAAAAAAAGATCTTCACGACCCAGATAGCCATGATGGTGCGATCACTCATCTAGAGCCAGACATCCTGGAATGCGAAGTCAAGTGGGCCTTAGGAAGCATCACTATGAACAAAGCTAGTGGAGGTGATGGAATTCCAGCTGAGCTATTTTAAATCCTAAAAGATGATGCTGTGAAAGTGTTGCACTCAATATGCCAGCAAGTTTGGAAAACTCAGCAGTGGCCACAAGACTGGAAAAGGTCAGTTTTCATTCCAACATATATTGCATCTGATCCCATCACTTCATGGCAAATAGATGGGGAAACAATGGAAACAGTGAGAGACTTTATTTTCAGGGGCTCCAAAATCACTGCAGATGGTGACTGCAGCCATGAAATTAAAAGACGCTTACTCCTTGGAAGAAAAGTGATGACCAACCTAGATAGCATATTCAAAAGCAGAGACATTACTTTGCCAACAAAGGTTTGTCTAGTCAAAGCTATGGTTTTTCCAGTAGTCAGGTATGGATGTGAGATTTGGACTATAAAGAAAGCTGAGTATTAAAGAATTGATGCTTTTGAACTGTGGTGTTGGAGAAGACTCTTGAAAGTCCCTTGGACTGCAAGGAGACCCAACCAGTCCATCTTAAAGGAAATCAGCCCTGAATATTCACTGGAAGGACTGACACTGAAGTAGAAACTCCAATACTTTGGCCACCTGATGCGAAGAACTGACTCAGTTGAAAAGACCCTGAGGCTGGGAAAGATTGAAGGCAGGAGGAGAACGGGACAACAAAGGATGAGATGGCTGGATGGCATCAGCAACTCGATGGACATGAGTGTGAGTAAACTCCATGAGTTGGTGATGGATAGGGAGGCCTGGCGTGCTGCAGTCCATGGGGTCGCAAAGAGCTGGACACGACTGAGCGACTGAACTGAACTGATTGCCAATTAAGCCTAGTGCTTATAAACTTGCTGAAACAGCCGAAGAAGAACACGTGGGGAAATTCCCTGGCACTCGTGGTTAGGACTTGGTGCTTTCACTGCTGAGGGCCTGGGTTGTTCAATCTTTGGTCAAGAAACGAAGAGCCCACAAGCCACACAGCTCGGCCAATTTAAAATAATAAAGAACACATGAACACTCATGTCACCCAGAAGTGGGCAGAGTAGTGGAGTTATTTCCAAAGAGGGTGTGTACAGTGGTCTAAGAAGGTGCACGTATGACTCACGCCGAAACTGTACTAAGGACTTCCTCTCTTTAATCACATATATGTGCAACTAGGGCAGCAAAGCACACATTCCAGGACATCCGCTTCACAATCCAAGATGCTTTCTAGGAAAGATGGAGACCAATTTCCTTCCTACTTAGAAGACATAGCAAGCGCTGGATGTCTTTGTTAAAAGACGGGAAAAAAAAAAAAAAATCAAGCCAGAGTGAGCTAGAGAAGCCTTGTGCAAATCCTGTGTGGGGACCATGGCTAACAGTCTGGCCGGGTCTTCCCCGTGGGACCTCCCTCAGCCCCTGTCTGCCTCCTGTCCTTCCTCCTCCCAAGGACAATCCACCTCGCAGGACCCCACACCCAGGACACCCTCCCTTCCTCTGGGCCTGGGAGAAATGGCCGTGAGCTTCCCATATCGGGACACCCCGCCCCACCCTGGCCACGCTCTCGGCTCAGGGATCAGGACTGAGTGATAAAGAGACAGGATAGGAAAACAGCTCATCCATCACATTAACTCTGAGCATGCACATGGGGCCAATTTCGGGAAAGGCTCTGTCTGGTTGGTGTTGGGCACAGACCCAAGGAGAATCGGATCTGTTAGCGAAATGGCCTTGCGTCTGGCCCAGGGACTGAATATACTCTGAAGATGCTTCCAACCCGTGAACACAGCCCTGGAAGAAGAGGCCGTGCACCAGCCCCTCCCCACTGGTCCTGCCCCCCAGGATGGATGCAGGGGGCGAAAGGGAAGGAGAAGTCTCCCCCCTGGGACTCAACTCGTGGAGGCTGGTTAACTGTGGGTGAAAACGGGAATGAGCGACTGGATAGGGAAGGCCTAACCAGCATTTGTTTACCATTTACAGACCTTTGGTCTGTGTAAGCCATTCCTGAGATCGCATCAGCGCTACTAGAGAGTAGCCAGAAGTTCTTCCCGGGGACTGGACTGCTCTGAGATCCCAGACTGCCTCGCTGGTGTGCCCAAGACCAGCATCAGTTCCCTTATCCATGCAGATGACCGTCCTCCGCGAAGCACGACCGCCTGAGCCCAGCACTTTCTATCCCACTCATCCTGCCCTTTCCCCTCCACAGCGCTCTCAGTCTCTCGTCCGGCGTGGTTACGTATACATTCGTGTCCTATCTGACGCCTGCACAGGAGGTAAGTGGCACGAAGGCAGGGACACCATTGGCCCCTGGGACCGTCTCAACCAACGCCCAAGAAGACAAACGCTGGCCTCGGGGACAGCACTCCACGTCCGACCTGTGGGGCCTGCCTGAGCTGGTGGTGGCCGGTACCTGGATGCTCAGGCTCTGGGACTCCAGGTGGGGTAACGTGACATTCCTGTAGTCGCTGCCCGTCTCTCGGACCAGGTGGAGGTCCTGGCGCAGATACTTCTGTAGGTGCTTCTCCGTAGCAGGGTAAACCACGGTTGTCTTCACATCTGCAAAGACACAGCGCAGCCCCGGCCACGGTCAGCCACGCTCTCCACCCAGTCCTACCACCCTCCAGCCCCCATGGCACCACAGTGAGGAGGTAGCCATCTCGTCTCTGATTCCCCAGTGACGGGAGCCGAAGGCTAAGAAGTTATGATTCACCTGTGTTCCACCCCCATGAGGTGTCTCCTGCCATTAAACTCATGAAGGTGAATCACTCTCAGCATATGGAAAACGTAAGACGTTCATGGGTGGATCACAGGGCCCCTCATAACCCTTAACCCCAGCCCTTCTTTCTTACTTTCTAGGCACAGGAATGAAAGGTTTCTGACTCTTCTCACACAGCAAACGTTCCAGTATGCGGCCTTCTGAACCCAAAGCTGAAAATCTGGTTTAAAGTCAAACAGACTCCCTTAAGGTAGGGGGTGAAGGCACAGACGCTGAGGAAGGAGGCTTGGCATGATCAAGCCTCAGAAACCCCTGTTCCCGAGCATCTAACCCCAAAACCAGAGTCTGTTTTATGCTCACCTACACCTCTGACTTTACGGGGGCTGGTTTCTCTCGGAGAAGGAGGCAGCCCAAGGCAATAAAAATTCTTGGGCGTGACAAGAGTGTTTCCAGTCTCTTCATTTGTTGTGTCAATAATTCTGCTCTGGGTGGGACAAGGATGTCTCAGGTCAAACTCTCTGACTGTTTACTACCTCTCAACCAGAGAGTTTTGGAGTATCGTATACTAGACTTTTGAGTTAATGGATTTTCTTTTGTACGTAGATCTTAACTAGCATATAGGAAGAAATAAGTATTAACCTTTAAGACTAATCATGTTAACTGGGTTGAATAAAGATTGTAACTCACTCACCCTATAGGCTTATTTGAGGGTGGTGCTCAGTAAGCAGGTCTCACTCATGGGGATGATGGACCTGCACCTGATTTTGATAATGCTGACCACATGACTCTGTATTCATCCCTAAGGCTGAATATCTGGAGCGTGGTGCCCTCCAGGTCTACTTAAAGACCTTCCGATATTCTGGCACCGTGGCCCAACGTAGATGGTGCAAAATTGTCTTGAATCCCTCCGGACTTGCCACCTCTCCTGGAGAAGACGCCTGGTAGGTGGTGATTGGTATCTCATGAACCAAGTTATTCAGCCTCTTTTTCTCTGCTAATCTTTTAATCTCTATCTGTAATTAAGTAACTTATTCCCGGCAGGAAGCCAAGTCCTCGTCCTCCCTACTCCTTCCTCGGGACTCCTGGTCCTTCTGGAGGAAGGACCTCCCTTCTGGGTCCAGGTGTTTAAGCTCCCTGTGCCCCTACTTCCCCATCTGTCAGCTCAGGATAATAACAGCTCATGTCAGAGGGTTGGGAGGATTAGCAAGTCAATACCCATGGAGCTCTTAGACCAACAACGTCTGACACATAACAAGCACTATTTAAGTACTGGCTATCTCAACCCAAGGTTACTCATCCTTGACCTTGGCACCATCAAGGCCTAGGTAATCCTTTGCTGGGGGGGCTATCCTGTGCCCTGCAGGCTATTGAGCAGCACTTCAGGCTTCCGAGATGCTGGTCAAACCCTCTCTCCAGTTGTGACAACTACAGCAAAGGCCGCAGATATTGCCAAATGTCCCCGGGGAGGCGGGAATGCCCCCTCGTTGAGAACCAGTGTTCATCGCAAGGAAACCTGGTCGTTTTCCTAAAGAGACTCCAGGCTAGGGTCCTTGTCCAGCAGCACCTGGTTTTGGTTAAGTCCTTTTCCCTATTTCTCTCAACATCTGCCGCAACAGCTTGAACGCAGATCCTAAAAGCCAGGAAAGGAAACTGTGTCTTAAAAATCAGTTGGGATGTTTCTCAAAAGACCGGCATCCTCCCAGACGCCAGATTTGGATGTGTTTCCCTGGAGGGGCCCCTGAGAGGGGGCCGCCCAGCGCGGGCACTGTGCACTCCAGGAGATTCTCAGGCTCGCCTACGCACCTCGAGACCCAGCTGAGAACCACAACCCACACATGCGCGTCTGGTCAGGATGCAGGTGATGCTCATTCCACAGCTAAGGGACAAGGTCACAGGGACTCCAGACGTACCCAACACCACGCTACAGGACGGGGTTGGGGCGGCAGGGCAGAGGAGGGCTGGAGCCACGGTCTTCCTGCCCTGAGGTCCGTGCTCTTTCTGCCCCTGCCCCAGCATGGCTGTGCGGCAGCCCAGCCCAGGGTGAGAGTCCAGAGGCGCCATGTCAAGCACGTGACCGCCAGAAGGCCCAAAGGCGCTGGCCCATCAGATGTGGCAGGCCCAAGGGCTGACACACGGCTCCCCTTCCCAGCTGCGCCACCTTGGTTGTGTCACTAACCCGGAGTCTCAGCTTCCTCATCTGTTAAGGATGGTCATAAAACCGAGCCTACAGTGTGGCTGTAAACATTAAGGTGTTTCCTCAGAACCACTGGAGGCGATAAGTAAATGTCACCCCACTTCCTGGGAATCTCTGATCTGACCCCGAAAGGGAGGCAGGGAGGCCTCTTCACAACCCTCAGGGCCTTTCTCACGCCCACCACCCTCTAATAGCCCCGGGGTCACAGGCCTGAGGTCAAAGATCAAGCATAAACAAGATCTCAGGAGGCAGGGGACTGCTTGAAATAGATGGGATGTCACCGCCTTGGCCCCTTGCAGTGTAGCCTGGTGGAGAAGGGCCAGATTGTGACACCCATCAGCCGGGTTCAAATCCTGACTGTGTAACCTCGGGCACCTGAGAGGCCAAAGAGCAGAGGGTGGGAAGTCTCTAGAATAGCAATCCCACCCGCACCCCCATGGAAAAGTCCTCCTCGAATGTCCTCAGCTTCCTCCCCTGGGTCGCCTGGGTGGGGCGTGGGGACCAAGGCTGTGAGCCCTGGTGCTCCCTCCCATGGGGAGATGGGCAGGGACGACCTGGAGAAGAGCCATGCCCCACTGGCAACGCACGCACTGCCTTGGGCTCCCAGCCCAGGACTCCCCGGCCATTCCAGGCCGGAAAACCACAGGGCCTGCAGGCGTGCCCGCCTACCAAGGCTTGTCAGAGACTGTCCGAGCTGCTGGGAATGGGGGGAGACGGGCCCTTGCCAGGCCGGCCCCTCCTGTCCTCTCCTGAGCAGCAGGGAAGAATGAAAAGGCCCCGTCAACTGCTCCCTTTCTGCCCAGAGGAGACCCGCCCTGCTGCGCTCTGAGCCCCAAAGAGTCATCACTCCCAGCCGGGTCTTAGTCAGACCCTCGCTGCCGGCATCCAGATGGACACTGCCCCCCAGTCTTGTCCAGGCTTCCCTGCAACCCCGCTGACCATCCTTCCCCAGGCCGTCTCAGCTCCAGCCCTAGTGACCTCCTAGCGATTTCCTTACAACCGCACTGATTCTCATCTCCAGGCCTCTAACCTGTTCCCCTGCTTCACCCGCTCAGGTCTCCATCCAAGCAAGGCACCCCTGACCTCACCACACCCTGGGGTTTGCCCTGCATGATCTGACTACGGAGGACAGGTTTCCTGTCTGATCCCCCCGAAGGATGTCTGTCTACCTGTTTTACTGCATTATCCCCGGCACCCGGAATAATGCCGAGTATACACTAGGCACTCAGCAAATACCAAACAAACAAAAGAATGAATCTGACCTTCTTATTTTTTGGAATCTGACCTTTTTAGACTTTAAACCCAGGAAGTGCACTTCTTATCCCAAATGGAATAATATCTCGCTGGGGGGGAAAAAAAGTCAATATATTTCCCAATGCTAAGTTTCTTACTGGCAGCCAGAAGCAAGCTCTGGTGCTTATCCAAATGACCTGCAACTGAGCTTCATGAGGAATCTGGTCAAGAGTCAAGGCCTGATAAACACTCAAACAATCGGATGAAAATATGTAGGGGGACAGGATATCGACCCAGAGCCTCAAAAACAGCTCCCCTGAGATTACTCATTAATTGCAGACGGGGACACAAAGTGGCCAGAGCATCATCCCTGGGAGATGAACTGACCACACAGACCTCCTGGGCTGTGCTGAGGTGCGTGCTCAGCTGCTCAGTCATGTCTGACTCTTTGTGACCCCATGGACTGCAGCCCACCAGGCTTCTCTGTCTGTAGAATTTTCCAGGCAAGAATACTGGAATGGGTTGCCATTTCCTCCCCCAGGGGATCTTTCTGACCCAGAGATCAAACCCAAGTCTCCTACACTGGCAAGCGGATTCTTTACCACTGAGGTCACTTGGGAAGCCAGTGCTATGGGGCGCCTGCCAAAATAACCTGTATCCCACTGCAAGATGACATCACCTCCCAAACCCAGGGACACCCGACAAGACAAGTGGCTTCCCAGCTCCTCCACGGTGTCAAAGTTAGGGCTGAGGAACTGCTCCAGATTAAAGGACACTGGAGACTGGATTGGATCATGGACTGCGGAGGATGGGGCAGGGGAAGTTTCCTGCTTGAAAATGGCGTTGAAACAACAGTAAGATTAATAATGGTCTCCACATCATGCAATGGTTTCGTATAAATGTGAAAGTTCCCCAGATTGACCATTTTACTCTGATTCCTGGGAGACACACACTGACATGCTTAGTGATGAGGGGTTACCATGTCTGCATCTTACTTTTCAATAACAGAGGTAAAGATGACAAGATATTATTGTATGTGTACATGGAGAGAGAAAAAGTAAATGTGGCCACGTTATCAAATGGTGATTTTTTAAAAAAAGGCTTTTTTTTTTTGCTTCACTGGGTCTTCCTTTCTAGTTGCAACGCGTGGGCTTAGTTGCCCTGCAGCATGTGGGATCTTAGTTCCCCAATCAGGGTATCGAAGCTGAGTCCCCTGCATTGGAAGGCAGATTCTTAATCACTGGACCACCAGGGAAGTCCCCTGAAGAGCTTTTATTAAGGGAATTCTTCGTACTATTTCTTCCCTGGTGGCTCAGACAGGAAAGCGTCTGTCTACAATGCGGGAGACCCGGGTTCGATCCCTGGGTTGGGAAGATCCCCTGGAGAAGGAAACGGCAATCCACTCCAGTACTATTGCCTGGAAAATCCCATGGACAGAGGAGCCTGGTAGGCTACAGTCCATGGGGTCACAAAGAGTCGGACATGACTGAGAAATTTCACTTTCCTTTCCTTTGTACTATTTCTACAATGCTTCTGTAGAGTTGAAAATTTTTTTCAAAATATAAATAAAAAGGTGTGGGCACCCTCTACTCTCTGGGCGCTCACAGCCAGCAGAAGTGCCAGCTACTGTTCTGAGCCCTGTGTGCACATGAACCCAATCACTCCCCACAGCCAGTGTGAGGCGGGTCTCACTCTGGTGCCCAGGCCGCTCACAGGAAAGCTGAGGCCAGGGCTGGGCTTTGGCCTTGGCACCACATGCTGGCCCCCGCAGGTCAGCAGATGGTGCTTCACCAACTGCCTGGCACCCTCTCTGCCAACCCCATTCAGCAAAATGACTTAAGGGGCCCCCTGCCCAAGATAAGAAGTTCCTGGTACCTCCCAGCCCAGAAGCATCTCCCAGTGGCTAGAGAAGCAACAAGGAATCTCCTGACCCTGCCCTCCTGCTGACATTCTTAAAAAACAAAAACAAACAAAAAAAACTCTAAAACACATTTCTCAAAAATGACCACAGTTTATTAAGAGAGTTTCCTTGACAGAGCCTCCCTTCCCATCATGCTTTTTCAAACTTTGGTTTTATTTTCAGTTTTAAGGTGTATCTTGCACATAAAAGTCAAACAAAGCTGGTTTTCAAACGTCTTTTGCTTCTTCCCGAGCACACCAATGTCAACTCTTCCGGCCGTTTCTTTGATCTCATACTTCCACAGTTCCAAATTACAAATATTTTTATATCTTATTTCACTTTGATTTTTCAGTTTTATTAATTAACGTCCCATTAGGGAAGATAAGGATTTAGCTTTTTCTTTTTTTTTTAAACCCGCTCTCAGTCAATCCTAAAGGAAATCAGTCCTGAATATTCAGTAGAAGAACTGATGCTGAAGATGAAGCTCCAATACTTTGGCCACCTGATGGGAAGAGCCAACTCGTTGGAAAAGACCCTGATGCTGGGAAAGACTGAGGGAAGGGGAAGGGGACGACAGAGGATGAGATGGTTAGCTAGCATCACTGATTCAATGGACATGAGTCAGAGCAAACTCCAGGAGATGGTGGAGGACAGAGGAGCCTGGTGTGCTACAGTCCACAGGGTCAGAGTTGGACATAACTCAGCAACTGAACAACAACCGGCTCTCTACAAAAAGAGTGTGCCTGCACATGTACATGAGCACACATGTTCTTCTCTACCCGATTTTCACAACACAATCAGGTCACAGTTCTGGATGAATCAGTACTCAGCACTGTCAACACCATGCTGATGATGTGAATGCTGTCCACTGCTGAAGAATACACCATGAGTATTCGTCCTTTCAGCACAACTTCTGGTATACAGCGTCAACAGTTACTTGCTTACTTTTCTATAAACTCGTCACACAAGTTTTATCCCCACAAGCACTTCCCTTTTTATGAATGTCTCCTCTGGATGTTAAAATTCATCAGACACGAGAACAACGGTGTGTTCACGGAGCCCGTGACCCGAGCCTGCAGGTGCCCCATGCAGAGCTGTGGCCTGGGAGCTCCGAGCACTGCTGGGCACCTTGTTTCCCGGATCCACTATCTTCCTCTTTCACATGCTTGTCCTCATGTTGCTGAAGCAGTGCTTCTCAAGCTTGAGCGCGTATCAGGACGCCTGGGGTGGGGCATTTCTTTTTTAAATTTTATATTTATGTTTGGCTGTGCTTGGTCTTTGTTGCTGTGTGGCTTTTCTCTAGTTGTGGCAAATGAACACAGGCTTCAGTAGTTGCAACACATGGGCTCAGTAGTTGAGGCTCCCAGGCTCTAGAGCACAGCTTCAGGAGCTGCAGCACACAGGCATGGGGGATCTTCCCGGACCAGGGATCGAACCTGCGTCTCCTGCACTGGCAGGCGGGTTTGTTACCACTGAGCCACCAGGGAAGCCCAGCATGTCTAACAAGTGCCCAGAAGACGCTACCACTGGTCTGGGGACCACACAACGAGAACTAAAGTACACACTCAAGATGTGTCCAGCGATATGGCACCAGGAAGACACACTGAGAGGCCTGGAACATCTGAGAAGGTCTTTATTCTACTGTCATGCTCAACAAAGAGCTTAGCTAAAGAATTCTAGGACAGCAATGACCCTCCAAGTCTGAAAGCAGTCTCTGCAACCTTCCAGATTGTACTGCTGCTATTAAGAAGTCTGAGGTACTCTGATCCCAAGCCTCTGTACTGACCTGTTTTTTCCCTCTCTGTCCCCTGTGTCCTGATTGTACTGATGGGTGGTAAAGCAGGTTTATTTCCATCCATCAAGCTGGGTTAGGTGTCAGGCCTTTTCAATCTCAAAAATCATGTTCTTCAGTTCTGGAACTCATTTCTTTTTTTAATTTTATTTTTAGTTGGAAGATAATTAACTGACAATATTGTGATTAGTTTCTGCCATACATCAGCATGGATCAGCCATAGGTACACATATCTGGGACCCATTTCTTCGATCATTTTCTTCCCCATTTTCTCAAGCCCTATCTTTCTGGAACACTATTTAGGTATTTAACTTCTTTGACTCATCTTGTAGTTTTCCCTTCTCTCCCGTTTTCCAGCTCTACATCCTCCTGCTCTACTGTTCAGAAAGTGTCCTTCATCTTCTGTTTTCATTTCCGCCATATTTTTAATTTCTAAGAGCATTTTAAAACTTCCTTTTTGGTAGTATTTTGTTCTTCTGCTTTTTTTTCCCCTGCCATGATGTTTTAATCTCCGTGTCTGGAAGACTTCGTGACTCAGGCCTGGGCTATGTGGAAACATAATGAGCTACACTTAAATAAAGTTTCCTACCTTGACATCGAGTTTAACCTTGTCTAATCTTCTGCTTTCTTTGCTTTTATAATTTCTGAGATTAATGATATCTTTGAAAATTTCTTCTCCCTGAATAGCTTCTATCTCCTCCAAGTCTCTTTCTTGTCCTTGCTTCCTTTTCCTTGCCTCTTCTTTTTCAGCTGAGGCATTACTCAAACGTCTGGCCAACCGGCCTGTCTGCTTGCTCATATTTTAGAGTGTGAAGATGCTGGAGGGAAGCTTGATGACACAGGACAGCTTCATGACCATCAGGCTATTCCTTTGCACGTGATGGAGCCCCTGAGAGCTGAAGCCTTTTCTCTTGAGCTGCTCAGATTCCCCAGAAGATTCTTCCAATTTCACACATGGAGGTAGGGACCTGGCAGACAGCACTGAATGAGGAGGAAGAGAAGCAGGTAGGCAGACGGAGGGCGGGCAGGGTTCCTCTCAGGGCTCACCGAATCTGCGGACTGCTACTTAACCTTCCACATTTCCATGCCACAACCCCAAAAACCCACTGACACCAAAAACCTCTAGACCCTCTGTTTTAACCTCTCCAGCGATGACCAGTCGGGAATGTCGGGGGCCGTGGCTCGCATTCCCCTTGGCCGGCTCAGGTTTCCCCTCTCCAACCTGCCACGCCAGTTCCTCCTCCTCCATTCGCTTTCCTCGGTTTGTCTCCTCTCCCTTAAGTCTTTATGGGTTAATTTTATTTAAAGGCAATTCGTTTGAAACCATTTTGAGTGAGGGTTTTAAAGGAAGCAGCTGGGTACCTAAACTGCCTGCTTTTAACTGGAAGCCCACGTCCCTGTCCTGTCTCCCTCCTCATATTTTATTTTTTCTTCTTGGCCATTTACTGCCACTTGGCCTATTTATCTGTTCTTTATGTTCCCCCTCCTGCAGCTGCATGCACCTCAGCTCCCTGAGAGCAGAAACGCTGTTCTGTGCACTGGGTGTACCGTGCCAGAAACAGAGCCGACACAAACTGTGACACGGTCTACACAGCAGAATATATACTGTGCCAAGTTACTGTTACAAGCGTGTGTGCACGGACCACTACATGCACAGAAGTGCACACAGAGAACAGTCCAAAAAAGTCAGGACAGGTTCTAAGATGTGACCTATCTCTGGGCGGTCGAGTTGAATGTAACTGTAAATTTTAAAATTAGTTTTTCAGGGTACTCACTGACAGAGCAGCCTGGCAGGCTACAGTCCATGGGGTTGCAAAGTGTTGGACATAACTGAGCAACTTTCACGTTCCATTTTCTAAAACAACTATGGATCACTTTATAACACATTTATTAAGAACAGAAAAATAAGCTGCTCCTGAAAACTGAAGCCCAGAGGGGTTAAGCAAGTTACCCAAGGCCACACAGCCGGCAAGGGGTGGAGCTGAGACCTGAACCCAAGCGGTCTGACTCCTCTGTGCAACATGGCTTTCCCTGCCGCAGGGCCAGCCCCTTTCAGGCCCTTTCCTGAGAAAGCTGTGGTGCCGCCACTTTCCCCAAAAAGCAGCCCTGTCAGACTGGAGAAACATGATTCGTTCCAGCCCCTCCCAGAGACACAGGAACAGCTGTCAGCAAAACCAAAGAGCTCAGCGAGGAGCCAGAGCAATGGGAGCTGCGGACTGGGAGGTCTGGGAGGACGTCGGTGGGCGCAGAGGCCGACCACGGGCTGCTGGCCACAGTGCCCCCAGGAGGGCAGGAAGTGGGGGCACGCTCCCCTCCGGCGTGGGGGGGCTGTCTGAGGAGCAGCACCCACAGGGTGTGCAGCCAGAGGCGGGGCTGGAATGGGCTCCGGAGGGGAGCATGGATGGGTGAGGATGACCCCCCTCACAACAGGGATCCCTGACTCATTCAACTTCCAGGGGTGGTACCCAAGTGCCCTGGCACCCTCCCAGTCTCACAGCGCTGGACAGTGGGGAAGGAGGCCTGGGACAGGGTGGTCGCAGCCCTTGTAGGACTCAGGGCAGCCGTTCTTTCTCTGCAGGGACGCTGCGGCAGTGGGAAGGGTCATAGCAACGCACCCCAGGTGACAGCAGCCAGCCCTTCCACACCCGCTCCCTCTCTCCGCAGCCTGAGGAGCAGGCCGGCATGCCCATGGCTGGCACACCTTGGGGAGGGTCTCCTGAATGCCCTTCTCTGATAACTGAAGCCAGCCCTGCCACCCCGCCCAGACATGAAGGCCCAGTTGCTTTCGGAGATGGGAGGCAGGCGGGGCTCTGGGAAGGAGAGCGCAGCTGTCTTTCTTGCTCTCTGCCAGAGCGGGCTTAGCCAAATCCCCAGGAAAATGCTGCTGCACATGAAACATGAAAATGCAGACCACAGACAGTCTGCCCGCCTTCCCACACACATGTTCAGACAAGCCTGCTCTCCAGCACGGCTGCTGGCTTCTCCACGATGAGGTCACTGCTACGGCCAGGCCTGTGGCTTCAGCTCCCCCTTCATTATTGTGGGCCGGTTTCAACTTATTTGACCCAGATGTGCAGGCCCAAGGGAGCAGGGCAGAGGCAAGAGCGAAGCGTGAGAGGGGTGTGAAGCCTACCCTGCCCCTCCCTGCACAGGAGCCATGCAGAGCCTCACGGGCGATGGGCTGCGGCCTGGGCCAGCAGGGCCCACCGCTGGAGGACCCCAGGAGAGGGCCGACAAGGGGGTCTCGCAGGACCTGCCATTTTCGTTCCTCCTCTTGGGGACCTCCCCCGGCTGGACGACACGTTCCTTAGCCCTGGCATCATGATGAGCAGAGAGCTGGCTGGAGGCCGCAGAGGAGGCCTGGGCAGGGTGTGCACTGTCCCCCGCTGGGGGGTGCTGGAAGTACTCAAGTGAAGCCTGAAAAGACCTCCATCAGGATCAAGGATAAACAGCGCCGAAGGGTGTGGTTGGGATCTAACTGGAAGCTCCAACCACCCCACAGCAAACCTCCAGACTGCTTATTATCCGTCTCAGCGAAAAGCACAAGAGACGGAGGAAGACGCAGATGCTGATGGTAGCAAGATCCTGGCTCTGGCAGCTTCCTTCTCGCCCCTCCTCGGTCCTCCCCGGCCTGGGAGGGTCGTGAGGGGGGCCTGATGAGACTCGCAGGTCCAGGCCACAAACTCTGACTCTGGATGCAGCCCCAGGGATTACATCCTTCAGGGATGGGGTGGCTGCAGCAGGATGGTACTCCACAAAGGTCCCCCTGAACAGAAGGGAGAGACCTGCTATCTAATGAGACAATGGAACTTTGGCAGTCCTGGTCTTAGAGCTGTGAGACCCCCTCCCCAACAGGCAGGAAGAAACTGTGCTGCGGTCCAGCAGACTAGACTACAAGAGCTGTTAGACTGACTATTCAGGAGTCCCAAAATACGGCCTCAATTTCGACTTCCTGTCTAAAGGCATCACCTGGCTTCCCTCTGAGAGGCGCAAAGGTGCCAAGCCTCAGGGCAGCCTGAGTGCCGGCGAGAAGGGAGGAGAAGGCCATGGGCACAGGCCTTCCTAGGAGTCAGGGCTACCAGAACTCCAGGCCATCACGCACAGAGAAGCATGGATTAGAACCAGGCTGCCCAGGCTGAAGTGGAACAGCCATCCTGTGGGTAATCCACTCTCGCCCACTGGCCCTGAGAGAGCAGACTTTCTGCTGACTCGAGTCTTGAGACGGCCACAGAGTCTTGGCACCCTGCCCTCTCTGAGAGAGAGAGAGAGGGAACAAGAACACACAGGCCTCGTGGTGGTGGCCACATTTCAGGCGCTCAGGCTCTGCTTGCTTCTAAACAGGCTCTGAACACAGCGGTTTTTCCCAGCCTCATGGAAGCCATAAGCCTAAACAGAGAACTGAACAGAGGCTTCTGCTCCAACCCGTGGAGGCAGGAGACGGGGGCACACAGGAGGTTGCACTCATGGGCTCTTGGAGCGGAGCTGGCAGAGGGGATGAGTGCAGGCCAGTCAGACAGCTGAGAGGAAGGCAGAGCCCATTCTGGGTCAAGGACTCCACTCGGGTGGTAGAGGCTTCCCATCTTGAAGCTTCTGCCTGCTCTGATCCCACTGTCCCTCCAGGCCCTAGAGGGGTCCCTGGCTCGCTGGTGTCGGAAGCCCTGAAGCACCCAGGGAGAGAAGCAGAACTCTGCCATCTTTCGGTGGCCCCTACTGACAAAGAGAGACTCCTGTGGGCTCGCTCACCTTTCCCCAGCTCCATTAAAGAAGTCCCCTTTCAGGACTTGCCAGGTGTCCAGTAGCTCAGACTCTGTGCTCCCAATGCAGGAGGCTCAGGTTCAATCCCTGGTCAGGGAATTAGATCCCACATGCTGCAACCAAGAGTTTGCAAGCTGCCACGAAAGATCCTGCATGCTGCAATCAAGACCTGGTGCAGGCAAATAAATAAATAATTTTTTTTTTTTTTAAAGAAGCCCCTTTCTGGGCTTCCCGGTGCCCAGAGGCTAAGATTCCGTGCTCCCAATGCAGCAGGGGGATGAGGAGTGGAGGTCCTCAGTTCAATCCCTGGTCAGGGGACTCGATCCCATATGCTGCAAATAAGGCACAGCGCAGCCAAACAAAATGTTTTTTAACAAAAAAGAGACGCAGCAGCCCCATTTCAAAGCCCAGCTAATGTTAGGAGCCCACTCTGCTGGTCTGTCCACACTGCTGACCCCACCTGCCCCCCTGACTCCAAGTGTTGGAGGCGCTGCCTCTCCACGGTCCACCCCATCCCAGCAGCACCTCTCCATGACCACCTGCTCCTCACCAGCATCTCCCAAGGATGTCCCAAGTAGGCAGATATAAAGAGCCTCCAGAGTTTGGAGTGAGTGTATTTGGGAGTACACAGCACTTGTTGATGAACTGACAAGCATTCAGGCTGTGAAGCAAAGACACAGCCAGAGGCCCCAGTTCCACCTAATCTTCTGGGTTGATTTCTTTTTAAAAATACTTTTTACTATTGTTTGCCCATACCACGCAGCATGTGGGATCTCTGTTCGCCAACCAGGAAGTGGGGAAGTGGAAGTGCAGAGTCTTAACCACTGGACCACCAGAGACGTCTCCAGGCTAAACTTTTGCTCTGCTTCTGTTTGGTTTGTCTGGGGATGAGGTTAACGTCCTAAACAATCTCTATCAGAACATCACAGGATTATAGTCTCAAATGATTCAGAAGTCTAGCCCCCCATCCTTTTCTTTGAGGTAATCACCAGTAATAGGTGGCTGCTCATTATTCCAGCCTTTTGATGGATGAATGTAGATATTCATGTAGAATAAATGTAGACTTTTAATGAATGTAGATATATATGAACATATCTACATAAAGGTGTTTTTTTAAGCATAAGAGGGACGACCCTTTATGTCACCTGTGACCTCAGAACCCTCCCTCGTTAGTCCAGGCAGATCATCTTTCTCCGTTGTAACAATCAGATGCACATACCACATCTTATTAACCCCTTCATACACACAGGGCCATTTAGGTTGTTTTTGCTCTTACTTTTCATTTTTTCTATCACAAACAACGCTACAACGGACACCCTGGCCCACTCCTTCTGACATGTATGAATGACTGTCTAAGTCAGATTCCTAGAGGCAGAAATGCAAGGTCAGAGGGACCCAGGTTTCACAGTCTTACGGATCTGGCCATGTCTAGCCAACACCCCGCCCACTGTGCACGAGCACTGAGGACACTCTGTGTGCAAGAGAGTTCGGGAGAAATGAGGTGTCTGTCTCAGCTCACCAACACTAGCTCCACCTGGCTGTGGCCTCAATGGGGTAACGTCTCTGTGGCCTAAGCCTCACCCGGCACACAGACACATATGAGGAAGAACCCCATTTCCTATTTAATAGTGATTCTCGGAACGTTTCAAAAACCCACTGCAATGCAGTGATGAAATACAAATAGGAACAAACCCGTAAGAGGGAACATGAAGGGGCAAGCAGCAGAAAACAAGAGAGCAATTCGTTCCCCAAGGTTAGGAAGTGGAAGGCAGGGTGTGAGTGGATGAGACCGTGGGGAAGGAAGCTGTAGCCTGGACCACCATCAGGGCCACAGGCAGCGCATCGCCAGCCTCCCCACGCAAACCAGGAAGAGGATGTGGGCTCTGAACAAACAGGGACAGGGGGCGGGACAGGAAACAGAGCTGGACACCAGGACCAACCAAGGGCCCCTCTAGGGACTTCCCTGGGGGCCCATGGGTTAAGACTCCATGCTCCCAATGGAAGGGCACCTGAGCTCCATCCCTGGTCAGGGAATTAGATCCCACAGACCACAAATAAGGATCCCATATGCCTCAATGAAGATCCACCGGCCACAGCAGACACCTGGTCCAGCTAAGTAAATGAATATTTCTTTAAAAAGAAAAATAATAAAGAGCCCCTCTAGAGAAGAGCTGTACCAACTAGCTTCATCCACTGCCTACTTTCATTGTGGGGGCAGTTAATGCAGGGGAAAACAGAGGATTGTGCTCCAAAGATATTAACCCTTAGACTGGAGCAGGGGTAATTCTTAAAGAATGTGGAACATTTTTAAAGAGATGGGAATACCAGACCACCTTACCTGCCTCCTGAGAAACCTGTATTCAGGTCAAGAAGCAACATTCAGAACCAGACATGAAAAACGGACTGGTTCCAAATTGGGAAAGGTATACATTAAGGTATATATTGTTACCCCTATTTAACTTATAGGCAGAGTACATCATGCTAAATGCCTGGCTGGATGAAGCACAAGCTGGAATCAAGGATGCCAGGAGAAACATTAATAACCTCAGACATGTAGATGATACCACCCGTACGGCAGAAATTAAAGAGAAACTAAAGAGCCTCTTGATGAAAATGAAAGAGGAGAGTGAAAAAGCTGGCTGAAAACTCAACATTCAAAAAACTAAGATCATGGCATCTGGTCCCAACACTTCATGGCAAACAGATGGGGAAACAATGGAAACAGTGACAGACTTTATTTTCTTGGGCTCCAAAATCACTGCAGATGGTGACTGCAGGCATGAAATTAAAAGATGCTTACTCTGTGGAATAAAAGCTATGACCAACCTAGACAGCATATTAAAAAGCAGAGATACTACTTTAGCGACAAAGGTCCATATAGTCAAAGCTATGGTTTTTCCAGTCATGAATGGATGTGAGAGTTGGACCATAAAGAAAGCCGAGAGATGAATAATTGATGCTTTTGAACTGCGGTGTTGGAGAAGACTCTTGAGAGTCCCTTGGACTGCAAGGAGATCCAACCAGTCCATCCTAAAGGAAATCAGTCCTGAATATTCATTGGAAGGACTGATGCTAAAACTGAAGCTCCAATACTTTGGCCACCTGATGCGAAGAACTGAATCATTGGAAAAGACCCTGATGCTGGGAAAGACTGAATGTGGGAGGAGAAGGGGGAGACAGAGGATGAGATGGCTGGATAGCATCACTGACTCGTTGGACATGAGTTTGAGCAAGCTCCGGGAGTTGGTGATGGACAGGGAAGCCTGGCGTGTTGCAGTCCATGGGGTTGAAAAGAGTCAGACACGGCTGAGAGATTGAACTGACTGGAGTAGGGACATATAAACTCTCCGTACAAAGTGTGACAGTCAATTCAGGGGGCACTGCTGGTTACATACAGCCTCTTTGGCACATTCTTCTTAGTTTTCTTTTTTTTTTTTTGTTCTAAACTAACCCTTTAAAAATGTAAATACCACACTTATCTTACAGGCCTCACAAAAGGAAGCAGGCTAGATGTGGTCCATGAGCTACGGTGGACGAGAAGAGTATATATACGCTGCAGAGGAGGCTGGTACCTCCACACTCAGGCAAGGCCAGCCAGCAAGCCCTGCTCTGTCCACATAGCTCGCCATCCAAGAGAGACCTATGATGGCGACAGGCCTAACTCAGTTTGCTAGACTATCAGCCTGGCTCTTCATGTTTAAACACAAACGAACATTCAGGGACTTTCTTGGCAGCCCAGTGGATAGGACTCTGTGCTTCTGCTGCTGAGGGCCCAGGTTCAGTCCCTGCTGGGGGAACTAAGATCCCACAAGCTGTACTGCATGGCCAAAAAAAACTTAAAACTTAAAAAAATATATATATAACTGAACATTCACCAGACACTAAGGGAAAGCCAGGCGTATGAAAAAGAATGACCAAAATAAACAACCAGAACCAGATCCCAGAGGAAACGGGATCATTTAAGGGTCAGGAGATAATTTTTAAAACAATTCTAATTAGTGTGTCCGAGAATGTCAACCCAATTTGGCCTCTGTGAAGCAAGAGCAAGATGGTATGAAAATGAAATAATCAGAGGACCAGAGGGAGAAAAATTAAAAATGAGGCTCCCAAATAAAAACCTTTACTAGGAGGTCTGGAGGACAATGTTAAGACCATCCACGAGACTCCAGAAAGGAAAGACACAGATGGGAACAGGGGCAGGACAGAAGCAGCACATGGGACCAATCTAGGATGTCTAATCACTACCAGGATTTCAAGGAAGAGGAAATAAAGGAGACGGAGAGAAGGAAATTATCAAAGAAACAACAGGAAAAAATGTTCAGAGTAAAAGGCTGACATAGCACTTTAAACTGAAAGGGTCCAAAAGTACCCAGCAGAGTGAATGGAAAAAAAAAAAAGTCTCACCGAAACACAGCCTTACAAAACCTCGGTACACTAAAGCCAGAGGACATCCCATACGCTTCCAAAGAAGGAAACTAACAAAGTAAAACAAAACAGAAAAATCCAGCAACAACACAATGAAGCTCACTACAGAGAAATGAGAATTAAACTGGTGTTGGATATCTTACTGGGCTTCCCTGGTGGCTCAGCGGTAAAGACTCCACCTGCCAATGCAGGAGACACAGGCTCGGTCCCTAGGTGGAAAAGATGCCCCGAAGGAGGGCGTGGCAACCCACTCCATCATTCTTGCCTGGAGAACCCCACGGAGAGGAGCCTGGCGGCAACAATCCATGGGGTATCTTATTAGCAACGATGGATGCCATGAGACAAGAGATTAATGCCTCTAATGTTTGCAGGGGAAATAAATTCAAATTCTGTACTCAGTCGAGTCATCAGTTACAAGTGAGGGCAAAACAAAAGACTCAAAGTTTTCCTCCCGTTTGTTCTTTCTGAGAAAGTACTGAGGAATGCACTTTATAAAAAAGAACAAAATAATATAATTTGCAGCAACGTGAGTGGACCTAGAAATTACCGTATTGAGTGAAGTAAGTCACAGGTGATATCAGTTACATATGGAATCTTAAAAAAGCACACAAATGAACTTACCTACAAAGCAGAAATAGAGTCACAGATGTAGGGAACAAACAAACCAGGGGGTGAGGGAAGGGAGGGATAGATTGGAAGACTGGGGCTGACATATACACACTACTATATATAAAGAGATAACTACTGAGGACCTGCTGTATAGCACAGGGAACTCTACTCCACACTGTAATGACCTACATGGGAAAAGAATCTGAAAAAGAGTGGAGATACGGATATGTATAACTGATTTCACTTTGCTGTATACCTCAAACTAACATAACATTGTAAATCAGCTATACTCAAAAAAAAATTCTTTTTCTTTAAGTAAACAAGGACTGCACTTCAGCTAAACCAGAGTAAAACAAAAATGAAAAAGACACAGCGCCCAGAAGACAGACAGTGGCTCTAACCCAGGAAAGCTGTGGAGGGAAGTCTGTTACGAGTCTGAGGCATGCCTCAAGAACCAGCTCTCCAGACTGAAGCCAGGAAAAAGCGTTCCAGAAACAAAACTTCCAGAAAGAAAAAAGGAAATACCATTCAACAAATTATTAGATTAAATGACTAGGTACTTTCAAAAACAGAGTACAGATCCTCCTTACCTTACGATGGGGTTACATGCAGATAAACCCATCGTAAGTTGAAAATGCATTTGCAACACCTAACCTTTGGAGCATCGTGCTCAGTCAGGCTTACCCCACACATGCTCAGAACACTTATCTTAGCCTACAGCAGGGCACTACCATCTAACACAGAGTCTGTTTTATGATAAAGTGTCACGAATCTCACATAAATGAACACTATGAAAGTGAAAGTGTTAGTCACTCAGTCATGCCCGACTCTTTGCGACCCCCATGGACTATAGCCCGCCAGGCTCCTCTATCCATGGGATTTTCCACGGAAGAATGCTGGAGAGGGTAGCCATTTCCTTCTCCAGTGTATCTTCCCCATCCACGGATCGAACCCAGGTCTCCCACAGTGTAGGCAGGTTCTTTACTGTCTGAGCCACCAGGGAAGCCGAACTGAATACTCTACTGAAAGTTAAAAACCGGATGGTTGTAGTGGTTTGCCTCCATGTCTTGGGACTGCCTGGAAAATACAAGCACGGCTGACAGAGAAGCTGACGGACAGAAGCACCGGGAAGGGAAGGAAAGGCATTTCAATACTTCCCCTGACAGAGTGACAGAATTTAGAGTATGTGGAAGTGAAAGTCGCTCAGTTGTGTCTGACTCTTTGTGACCCATGGACTATACACAGTCCATGGAGTTCTCCAGGCCAGAATACTGCAGTGGGTAGCCTTTCCCTTCTCCAGGGGATCTTCCCAACCCAGGGATAAAACCCAGGTCTCCCACACTGGAGGCGAACTCTTTACCAGCTGAGCCACCAGGGAAGCCCAAGAATACTGGAGTGGGCAGCCAATCTGTACTCCAGGGGAACTTCCCAACCCAGGAATCGAACTGGGGTCTCCTGCATTACAGGAGGATTCTTTACCAGCTGAGCTACCAGGGAAGCCCAGAGTATGTGGAATAAGGACTAAAGATTTCAATACATTAGGATTCCAAAGGCAATTAAAAAACAATGACAGCTTGAAAATAATAATGTAAATATCAAAAACTGGGAGGAGGGAGATGGGGTGAGGAAAACATAAAGGAGGCTTCCATCTTCCACTGTGGGAAACCAATAATGTCAAAATCTGATAAATCAAGGAAAAGCTGCATAAGCATATTATTCAATTATCTGTCTGGAAGAAACCACTAGAAGCACTAAATCCCAGAAATTGTCTTAATGGTAGTCACTTCTGGAAGGCAGAACCAGGGTGGGAGAGAGTGGTATTAGAGCCTGTCTGTCCAGATAAGCCTCAGCACCATTTGACCATGTGACTGGACTTTGTTAAATGCCCCAGCCTACTCCTGACGTTCTTATTTAGTACGTCCAGACTCTGCATTCGAAATTCGAAATTCTGATGATCTGTGCTACTTTAACAACCGTCTGTGCCAAGTCGCTTCAGTCGTGTCTGACTCTTTGTGACCCCATGGACTACAGCCCTCCAGGCTCCTCTGTCCATGGGATTCTTCAGGCAAGAGTACTGGAGTGGGTTGCCATTTTCTTCTCCAGGGGATCTTCCCAGGGATCAAACCCACATCTGTTACGTCTCCTGCATTGGCAGGCAGGTTTTTTACCACTAGCGCCACCTGGGAACCCCTAAGGCGCTTTTAAGGACCACATGAATAATATCTCCTCTGCGTCCTATTCAAAGCTGAGAAAGGATGGTTCTCCAAGCTCCTGTGACATAGAAGCCCCCTGATGTGGACTTTCATTCAGAGAAACTGAGTCTCAGAGCAATTCTGTGACCTGGCCTGGCGGCGCCCACTGGCCTTGAGTCTGGACTATTTCTTGTGTTGATGAGGCCTGTCTAGCCAGGCTTCCTCTGCTGGTCACTGTTCAGATAGCGCTTGTCCTTTGGCTCAGCTGGGCTGGGAGGGCTGCCAAGGACACCCGAAGGGATGGGTGACAGGCCAGTGCCAGTCTGTGCTGGAGTGGAGCCACGGAGCCTGGGGCCAGCTCTGTCCTCCTGGCAGGAGGACCGCATGCGATCCCCCTCTGCCCGCTCGCATCGGCCCCAAGTGGGCACCGCATACCACGGGGCTCCCTCGTCCGCAGGAGAAGAAGGGGAGCAGAACTGAAAGTCTACTGGTGCCCCAAACCCGGAGGGAGGAAGGGGCCTTAGTCGAACACTTTCACTTTCAGCAAGAGCGACTCGAAACCAAACTGGAGAGCGAGGGGAGAGGCCTATAATGTAGCAGGGTATATTCTCAGTCCTTCTAAGGACCTGCCAGCGTTTCATTTTTAATTGGGAAATATACAGCACACATTAACACATGTGTATATACACATATACATACATTTTATGTTCACATATATGTATACACACACACACATATATGTTGTTGTTCAGTCACGCTAAGTGGTGTCCAACTCTGCAACGCCATGGACTACAGCACGCCAGGCTTCCCTGTTCTTCACTATCTCCTGGAGTTTGCTCAAACTCATGTCCACTGAGTCTACCTAACCATCTCTTCCTCTGTCGTCCCCTTCTCCTCTTGCCCTCAATCTTCCCCAGCATTAGGATTTTCCAGTGAGTCAACTCTTTTCATCAGGTGGCCAAAGAACTAGAGTTTCAGCTTCATCATCAGTCCTTCCAAAGAATATTCAGGGTTGCTTTCCTTTAGGATTGACTGGTTTGATCTCTTTCCTGTCCAAGGGACTCTGAAGAGTCTCCTCCAGCACCACAATTCGAGAGTATCAATTCTCCAGCGCTCAACCTTCTTTGTGGTCCAACTCTCACATGTACGGATGTTGAGAGTTATTCAGTCCCTAACTACACAAATATTTTATATGTATATGTCCATAAATATAAAATATATTCCATTTAAAGACCTAAAGGAACATCCGCTTATGGAGCACACAGCCCTAGAAACAAATAATACCTGAACTCTGCGTCACCCCCAACAGGGATAATCATTTTGCTGAATTAGGGGCTGATCATTTCTTTTTTATCTTCCTAGTTTCATGAGGCCTGTGTGCATTCCTAAGCAGTGTATTGTTCAGTTCTGTTTGTTTTTCAACCTTATCTAATCGGAATCTTGCAACTCATACCTTCTGTCTTGCCCCCTGGGTGGCAGGGGGAGCTGTGGTGGGGTGGAGGTGGGGTGGGGTTGGGGGTGGTGCAGGGAAGTCATCCTTCAGGAAGAGTGCACGTAGCCGCAGCTCCTCAGTGTTCACTGGATGGAGAAGTAGTCCATGCAGGATTTACTTACAGACTCTATTGTCAGTTGCTATCTGGACTGTTTCTAGTTTTCTTCTGTGCTGCCAGGAAAACTCTTCCAGGAGTGGTTGGCCTTTTAACATGCTCCTTCTCCAGAGCCTGGGTTTTGCCTCTGCACAGGGCACAGGAGGAACACCAGGCCAGTAGCTAAGAGTTCCTGGGACTTCCCAGGTAGAGCCATTCGTAAAGAATCCGCCTATCAATACAGGAGATGCAAGAGACGCAGGTTCAATCCCTGGGTCAGGAAGATCCCCTGGAGGAGGAAATGGCAACCCACTCCAGTATTCTTGCCTGGGAAATCCCATGGACAGAGGAGTCTGGCGAACTACAGTCCACGGGGTCGCAAAGAGTTGGACATGACTGAGCACCCGGGCTAGAGTTCTGGGAGTTCCCTACAGCCACGAGACGATGCGATTCCCAGGATCACTCTCTCCGTGGCCCAGCCTCATTCACTCACAGAAGCCTTTTGCCCTGAACCTGAGATCCCCCGCCCCTGCTCTAACAGCAGAAAAACAATGGCCTTCTTTGAGGCAGTCTGGATTTCTGAGTCACACCCCTCTCCCTACTGTCTGCCCCTTCTTCCCCAGGTAAGGAAACGCAGCTCTCAATGAAAGGGCTCCATTGACCGGCGAGAGCGTGAGAGCGAGAGCAGGAGGGGACCCCGCCTCTACCCGCCTGGACCCAGCCACCTGGCCCGCTCGGCCCTCACACTGGCCATGTGGCCACGGCGGAACAAAGGAAACACACCCATGGTCAGAGCCAGGCACTCCTCCATATGTTACATACATTGCTCCACTTAAGGCTCATGTAATTTTAGAGGTAAGAAAATAATAAAAAGATGACAACATTTGTGAATACACACCATACGCCACTCTGCTAAGGGCTTTATATGCCTTATCCCAGTGAGTCATAAACCACAATAGTGGTGATTAAATTAACTTAGGAGGTTAAGACCAGTATTTAAAAAAAAAAAAGGAAACAGACAAGACTGGAATGAAGATGAATATACTAGCGCGTGTCACACAATGTAAAGGTATTGTTTCGTGAACTTTTTCTTTCCCTTCAATTCACGTATATTTATTTCCCCGGGCTGCGTCAAAATGTAAAATATATCCTCTCACTGTGGGTAGAGGTTAAAAAACTTTACAATGCCCTTTCCTGTCTTATCCTGACGTAGGTTCAGGCGCTAACCTAATTTAACAAGAAAACAACTGCAGCGACTTCCCCAGCCTCATCTGGGTTCACACACCTTGGTCAGCACCCACCCACCAGGCCCCTGAAACAGCGGCCTCCTCTCCCTTCCTCTCCTCCCCCAGACCACGTGCTGCAGCCTCAGGCCAGAACATTCTCCCCGCCCCCTCACCAGCTCTCTGCACAGCTGGTTCCTTTCCATCGCTCTGGCCCCAGCGCGGGGGTCATGTCCGCAGAGTTCCTGGCCTGTGGCCCGAGCAGCCCCTTTCCTGTTCTTGGGTCATGTGGACGTGCGTCTCCTTGCTGCTGTCTGCCTTCCCCGCGTGAGCCCAAAGGAGACACTATCCGAGGTCCTCGCGGGCACACCTGGCACCAGGCACACAGTTGTCGTTGAGTCGCTGAGTCGTGTCCGACTCTTTGTGACCACGTGGACTGCAGCACACCAGGCTTCCCTGACCTTCACTGCCTCCCGGGGTTTGTTCACATTCAGGTCCGTTGAGCTGGTGATGCCATCTGACCATCTCATCCTCACTCCCTTCTCCTTTTGCCTTCAATCTTTCCCAGCACCGGGGTCTTTTCTAATAAGTCAGCTCTTCATCTCACATGGCCAACAACTTCCCAATTTGTTGGATGAATACAGACACTCTCAGGTCCTTGCGGAGGTAAAGAGCAAAGCCAGGATCCCAGCCTGGGTGTGCCTGAGCCCTTGACCCCTGCACTACACAGGAAAGCTCAGACACAGCACGTACTGGCCCTGGCCCCATCATGGGGAAGTCTGGGCGCTTAGCTGGGTGGGAATCCAACCCCCAGTGCTCTCCTAGGACAACAGGGTCAGGGGGGCCGCCATGGTGGGCCCTTGTGGTCAGCTGAGAACCTGGAAGAGATAAGTGAGGAAACAGCAAATCCTCAGACCAGAAGAAACTGGCCAAAGAATGGAGAAATACCAGAAAAGATCATGAGGGTGGCCAGCTCAGAAATAAGCTGGTGACTAGGATTCAAGAGGCGGGGCCAAGAAGCCTGAGGACCAAGGCCAGAGGCCCGGGCCACAGGAACACTGAGGCCTTGCTGCCCCCTGGTGGCTGTGGAATGCTTGGCCCCCAGAGGGAAAAAAGAGGGTAGGCTGGCATGCGGGATCCACTCTTCAGAGGTCATTTACTGAGCGGTTGATGTAGGCCTGGTTGCTGGGGACTGGAAATGAGGCTGACATGGCTCCAACTGACAAGGACCGCTGTTCTCTACATCCAGGAAGTGACCCCACCCTGAAGGTTTATTTCCCCCTTTTCAAGTAACTTGTGGGGAGCCACCTCCCTCATATGGGCCTCAGAGGGCAGAGACGGTATGTCACTCATCTCTGGAGGCCTAGCACGAGGACAGGGCCTGGCATGTCAGAAGAATCACAGCGGCTACTATTTCACAAGTGCTAACTAAGGCAGAAAGTGAAGAGGAGCTAAAAAGCCTCTTGATGAAAGTGAAAGAGGAGAGTGAAAAAGTTGGCTTAAAGCTCAACATTCAGAAAACGAAGATCATGGCATCTGGTCCCATCATTTCATGGGAAATAGATAGGGAAACAGTGGAAACAGTGTCAGACTTTATTTTTTGGGGCTCCAAAATCACTGCAGATGGTGACTGCAGCCATGAAATTAAAAGACACTTACTCCTTGGAAGAAAAGTTATGACCAACCTAGATAGCATATTAAAAAGCAGAGATATTACTTTGCCAACAAAGGTCCGTCTAGTTAAGGCTATGGTTTTTCCAGTGGTTATTCATGGCTGTGAAAGTTGTACTGTGAAGAAAGCTGAGCACCGAAGAATTAATGCTTTTGAACTGTGGTGCTGGAGAAGACTCTTGCGAGTCCCTTGGCAAGGAGATCCAACCAGTGTATCCTAAAGGGGACCAGTCCCGGGTGTTCATTGGAAGGACTGATGCTGAGGCTGAAACTCCAATACTTTGGCCACCTCATGCAAAGACCTGACTCATTGGAAAAGATCCTCATGCTGGGAGGGATTGGGGGCAGGAGTAGAAGGGGACAACAGAGAATGAGATGGCTGGATGGCATCACTGACTCGATGCACCTGAGTTGGGGTGAACTCCGGGAGTTGGTAATGGACAGGGAGGACTGGAGAAGGAAATGGCAACCCACTCCAGTGTTCTTGCCTGGAGAATACCAGGGATGGTGGAGTCTGGTGGGCTGCCATCTCTGGGGTCGCACAGGGTCGGACATGACTGAAGCGACTTAGCAGCAGTAGCAGGGAGGCCTGGCGTGCTACGATTCATGGGGTCGCAAAGAATCAGACACGACTGAGCGACTGAACTGAACTGATGAAAGGTTTGCTTGTCTCACATCAAGTGTTCACATACATTTCTGAAGGACAACAACAGCACCCTTTCTTGGGGGTACAGAAAAGACTACGCCTATCCAAAAGACTGTGGCAGGATATCTGTAAAGCCAAGCTGTTCCTAAATGCTGGAGGGCAAAAAAAGACAGAGGATATTAGAAGACTGCCCTGTGCTGCAAAGCATATCCCAGGATTTCCCGGCTGGAAGGAACCTTCAAGGCCAACCAGCCTCCCTCATGCTTTCCACAAAGCTGCCTCCTGAGTCTAATCATCGAAAGGAAAAGACTTCACAGCATGTATAGCTTTTGGCATGGAATATTCTCCCTCTTCTTGTTCAGTCACTAAGTCGTGCCGGACTCTTTGTGACCCCGTGGACTGCAGCATGTCAGGCTCCTCTATCCTCCACCATCTCTCAGAATTTGCTCAAATTTACATCCATTGAGTTGGTGATGCTATTTCACCATCTCATCCTCTGTCGCCCCCTTCTCCTTTTACCTTCAATCTTTCCCAGTGTCAGGGTCTTTTAGAATGAATCAGTTCTTCTTAATAAACTAAAAAGTATTACTACTTGTGATCAAAACCAAATCTCTGGGACTTCCCTAATGATCCAGTGGTTAAGCATCCATGTTTATAATTCAGGAGGCACTGGTTCAATCCCTGGTTGGGGAACTAAGATCTCCCACTTGTCAACCAGGGCAGCCAAAAAAAGAAATCATTAAAAGAAAAAAAACCCAAATCTCTGCTTTTTTTCCCCCTCAGTTCAAGTGTAATAAAACTACAAAAGATCAAAAGTGATATCCTACCTCAGTACACATCAACTGGCCTGCCCATAACACAGCTCAGGCCATTTCCTCCAAAAGAAGAAAGGCTGGCCTCCCCAACCTCTGCAGGAAAGGCCTGCCTGATCCCACATCACATTTGGACTGAGTACAAGGTTGTCTTTCAGGCAACCATAAATGACCAAATATCTCTGCTTCTTAATCCACAAAATCCTCCCCTTCTCAAGTCCCTCCTCAATTACACTCCCTGTCCCCCCACCCTAGACAGTGAGTTCCTTCCGGAAACTAACTGATCTTACAGCACCCGGCACACTGCTCATTCCATAGCCAAGTGGTGAAAGCAACTCCTTGGTCAATCAAAGATCTCAGTTTTTCTGCTACCTATTTGCTGTGTGATCTTGGACAACTTTCTTAACCTTCCCAAACCTCAGTTTCCTCCTCTGTAAAGTCCTACCAAAACAGGGCTGTCCTGAAGATTAAATACAATGAGACATGTAGAATACTTAAAACCGGTGGCCAGTACAACAGAAAGGGTTTAAGAAGTACGGATAATCACCATTATTCCTATGAATCACACTCCCGCCCCAAAGCACATCATGCTGGAGCTGGGTTTCTCAGCCTTGACAACATTGCCATTTCTTTGTTGTGGGGGCCCATCCGGTGCTTCGTAGGTTATTTAGCAGCATCTCTGGCCTCCATCCTCTAGGAACCAGCAACACCCTACCTCCCCAGTTCTGACAACCAAAAACGTCTTCATAGAATGCCAAGCGTCCCCTCATCCTTCCACATGGGGCCACTGAAACTGGAACACGTAAGTCTGTAGTGGAGTGGTCATTGTTCCCCTATTTCCCCACCAGCACTCTGCCCACAGCCAGCCACCTCCACTCCCATCTTACCACTGAGTTGCCTTGGAGGAAACAGGTGATAGGTGCTGTAGATATCATTGGAGAACTGGAGCTGGAGCTCAGGACTGCCCTTCAGGAGCTGGGCCACCTGGTCCACCTGGAATGGTGTCTTCTCTAGGATCACAACAGCATCCTCCCCATCCTCGTCCCCAGATGCCTCATTCACCTGTGGGGGAGACACCATCAGTGGGCCCAGAGGCAGAACCACAGGGGCGGCCTGGAGAGCAAACGTAAACACTCCCAGGGCCTCTGCAATCCCAACACTCGGGGTTTCCTTCCCTGCAGTCTTCCTTCTGGGGAAGTCTAGCCAAAGGTACTCATGTTTCCTCTCCCACAGAAGATGTCTTCTCATCAGCCCAAATCCTTGTGGCATCCTTCTTCTGAAAGATGCAAAGCTTCTCTGCTATCTTCTCTTTTAGGCTCACAAGGCCTCTGTCAAATTCTCCCCATTTTACAGATGAAGAATCTGAGGTCTAGAGAAGATTAAGTGACTTGCCCAAAGTGACACAAACAGTCAACGTTGAAACAGAAAGTAGAATCTCTTGGGTATCCCAACTAGCTTCAAGCTCAAAGATTCTCTTGGTTAAAATCTTCAGCAGGCACCACAGACTGAAGACAGGTAGGCTCAGAGAACCAGACAGAACCTTGCTAAAACACAAGAGATGCAGGGATTTCCCTGGTGGTCGAGTAGTTAAGACTCCGGCCCTCCAATGCAGGAGGCATGGGTTCCATCCCTAGTCAGGGAACTAGGCTCCCGCATGGCCAATGAGACACAGAGATGGGCTCAGATGCCTCAGGTTCCCCCGAGCTCAAAAGGGAAAGCCCTTGCCAGGAGTTCTGGAGAACCCTCTGACGGCCTCCTCACTAGTTCTTGGGGTGGTCTTTGGTCTCTCCTGAGTCCCTGCTAGAAAGCTGAGCACATAGTATTTGAGCCAGCGGTGTCTGCCTACTGGAAGATACTGTGCATTCCTGGAGATCAAAGATGGTAATTCTCATCAATGCTGGCCTGTCAGCTCATGACATGTAGAATTGGACCAGCAATTGAATAAACTGTCTCCCCTGTTGGGGTGGAGTCCTGTAGAGCAAGGATCAAACCTCCCACAGTCTCTATGTCACTGCCTGGGGCCTGGATGAACAAGACCATCCAGCAACATATACTAGCTTCTGACAGAGGATGAGATGGTTGGATGGCATCACCAACTCCATGGACATGAGTTTGAGCAAGCTCTGGGAGTTGGTGATGGACAGGGAAGCCTGGTGAGCTGCAGTCCATGGGGGTCACAAAGAGTCTGACACCACTGAGTGACTGAACTGAATTACCACCTTACAGTAAAGAATCTGCCTGCAATGTAGGAGAGGTGGGTTCCATCCCTGGGTTGGGAAGATCCCCTGGAGAAGGGAATGGCAACCCACTCCAGTATTCTTGCCCGGAGAACCCCTTGGAGAGAGGAGCCTAGTGGGATACAGCCCATGGGGTCGCAGAGTCAGACAGAACTGAACGGCTAACACTTTCACTTTCACTAGCATCTTACAGGTTCAAAGAATGAACGATGAATGCTTAGGGACTTCAACATGTGGTTTTTAATCGGCAATACACTCTACTGGTGTTAGTTCTTTATTTTAGTAAAAGAGGAATTAGGAAATTTAGCCCTACGCGTGTTAATTCCCTTAGTTAATTTCACGGATAATCTTGTCCCTTCCACCAACCAACCCTCCGATGCATTTTAGTACACTCTGCCTCCCCCGACGCAGGAAAGCGATTGGTATTTTCCGAAGAATCTATTAAAAAAAAAAAAAAAAAATCCGCCTCCGAGGCGACGATTGGGTCACCCGCTTCCATATCCCCTCCCCAGAACTGCCTATTGGTACCTTCCCGTGCAGGAAAATGATTTTGTCCCGCGCAGACTCCCTCAGCACTTTTTTCACCCTAAAGCCGGAGAAAGGTAAGCGGACAGGGGCAGAAGTCCCATTCCCAACGCCCGCTTGCTCTCCCTCTGTGCTGGATGCCTCCGTCTCCTCGGCGTCCAGTTCGCGCTTTCTCTTGCTCTGAGGATAGGCTAGCTCCGCCATGCTGCCGGGCGGGAGGTGTGCGCCTGCGCAAACCTCACAAGCTGCTCCCTCCTCCGACAGGGGTGGCGACTACAACTCCCGACGTGCTTCGTGCCCAGAGCCGGGGGCTCTTCGGCGCTAAGGAGCCTAGGAGCTCAGATTCCTGGGACCTGCTCCCATCCAGCGTTTTAATTCGGGTTTACTTGTCCTTGATCCCCTTGTGCTGGCCCGCCCTCGTGGAGGCCGGTGCTGAGGGAAGAGAGAAGGCAGTAGGTCTCTAGCTAGAGACACTGCCGTGTAAAAATTCTATTTATAATTTCTCTGCAGCATCTGTAAAGGGCCATCACCTCAATGAAAGGCCAACTACCTAGAAATTTTTTTAAAAGCTGTCCCACTGGAGGAAACAAAAAATAGGAAACTTATCTGCCTCAACATCTGGCTCTGGAGAGAAGGGGGAAAAACAAAAATCCTGAAAACTTGTAATCACAGGTCAATTTCCATTCAGGTTTAGAATTTAGATTCATACTGCCTACATGATCCAGGAATTCAAACTGAAAAATCTATTTCAGCCAGGTTTTTAGTCTTCACCTCTTGTTGTTGTTTAGTTGCTGCATTGTGTCCGACTGTTTGCAGCCCCATGGACTGTAGCCCTCCAGGCTCTGTCCATGGGATTTTCTAGGCGAGAATACTGGAGTGGGTAGCCATTCCCTTCTCCAGGGGATCTTTCCCACCAAGGGATCAAACCCATGTCTCCTGCATTAGCAGGCAGAATCACCAGGGAAGCTCACCAGTAACAGACAAAAAGTATAATCTAAAAATAACTTGTAGTTCCCTCTGCAGTCTGGCAGATCCATCTCTTGCTTCAACAGTGCTTGGACGGAACAGACCCAGGGATGGCCCTCGCTCCAGCCTCCCACCACCCTCCAATCTTTTTTCCAGTGGCAGCCTTCAGAATCAGTCACTCAGCTGTCCACGATCACCAGGACCAGCCAGCACCATTTTTGGAGCTTAACTCCTTATTACTGATCAACCGTGAGCTCCCAGATTGATCAGAGTTACGCCACCGAGGTGGTGGCCGCGGTCAGCCACTTACACTGCGGGCCTTCTACACCTCCCTCTCTCTGGGCTTCTGTTTGGACTGCAGCATGGTGGCTCTGGAGGGTGTGGGCCACTTCTTTTGCAAATCGTCCAAGGAGAAGCGCGAGGGTCCTCAAGCATTTCTTGAAAATGCCAAGCCAGCGCAGCGGCTGCACCCTCTTCCTGGAGGTGCAGAAGCTGTCTCAAGAGGAGTGGGGGTAAAACCCAGGACGCTATTGAAGCTGCCCTTCTCCTGGAGACGAACCTAGAGCAGGCCATTTTGGATCTGCATGGCCGGGTTCTGCCCGTGCAGACCCCCACATCTGTGACTTCCTGGAGAACCACTCCCTAGATAAGGAGGTGAAACTCATCAAGAAGACAGGTAACCACCTGACCAACCTTCACAGGCTGGCTGGTCCCCAGGCAGGACTGGACGAATATCTCTTCAAAAGGCTAACCCTCAAGCAAGACTAGGAACCTCTGGAACCCAGGGGCCTTTTAGGAGCCCCCTAACGTCAGGGCTTCTGCCTGAAGCCCCTCTCTACAGCCATTAGGCAGCTTTTTAACACCCTCTCTCAAGCTTTGGACCACATGGAAAAAGTAAAGCTTTTTGCAGCACAAAATAAATAAAAATACCTTTTTCACTAGCAACAGAAAATACGACATGCTAAGGAATAAATCTCATAAAAAATGTGACTGACCAATATGGAAAAGACTTATACAAAGTTTATTGAAATACATTTAAAGCAAAGAAATGGAGTCATAACATTTTTACAAAATATTAAAACATCTATTCTTTCCACATTAATCTCTCAACTCAATGTTAAGTCCAATAAAAATACTAATTGGCCCATTCCTGGAATCTGACACACTGAATAAACAATTCATATGAAAGAATAAAGGAACGGGAAGCGTTGAAGTGATTCTGAGGAATAAAAGAAGTGGGAAGAGCTGACTGTCAATTATTGAGGTTTACTAACAACCACAGTAAGTAAGCCAGGGTGCCACTGACACAGGGTACGTGAACAGATGAAGGAAGGAGCCTGGAGAACCTAGGCGTGTGATATATGACAGAAACACCAGAGACAGCACAGTCAGTGGGGGAGGAAGGACGCCAGTAAAGACTGGCTGTTCAAATGGGGGGAAATGGTTCTCTGACTTACAAATCGGGAGCAACAAAAACAAACCCAAACAAACATCCAGACATCCAGCTGGATTAAAGAACCAAATGTAAAATCCTTCTATAAGAAAATATAAGAGTAGGGAAGATTTCCCAAAGAAGACACAAAAAGCGAAAACTGCAAATAGAAGTGTTTACATTAAAAAATAAAACTTCTTTAAAAGATACTGTTATATTGTGGTCATATCTTTTTTAAAAAAAAAAGCTTCTAATAATTTAGAGAGACATACTTAAATATTTAGAAATAAAATAACACCTAGGTTTTGCTTCAAAGGATCTGGAGGTAATTTATGTGTAGGGTTATTGTTAATAAAAGCTTATCTCTGAGCTGGTAATTGTTGAAACTGGGTGATAGGTATACAGGGATTTGTCAAATTGCCTCCTTCCTTTTAGTGTATATTTTTTAAAATAAAGGCAAAAGAGAAGAAAGAATATTATGACAACAGGGTACCAGTATTCACCCACCAAACTCACACACACTTAAAAAACCGATGTTTTTGTGTGTCTGTGTTAGTCACTCAGTTGTGTCTGACTCTTTGTGACTCCGTGGACTTTCCCCCACCAGACTCCTCTGTCCATGGAATTCTTCAGGCAAGAATACTGGAGTGGGTTGCTATTGCCTTCTCCAGGGGAATCTTTCCAATCCAGGGATTGAACTCTGGTCCCCTGCATTGCAGGCGGATGCTGTACTATCTGAACTACTAGAGAAGCCATAAAAAACTGATAATTCTAAGTAATTCCCTAGCAGTCCAGTGTTTAGGACTCAGCGCTTTCACTGCCAGGGCCTGGGTTCAATCCCCAGTCAGGGAAGTAAGATCCCAAAAGCTGTGTAGTGCAGCAAAACATAAAAATTAAAAAACCTGATAATTCTAATTGTTAGCAAGAACATGAAAAAGTGGCAACTCTTATACACACAGGGTAGGAACAGAAATTGGCAGAATCAACTTGGAGGAAAATTTCATATCTTCTACCAAGACCATTGGATACTCTTGAATATTCCCCATTTAGGTTAAATCCTAGAAGATCTTGCCCTGGAAAACATATACAAGAATAAAAATGCTCACAGGCTTATTGTTTTCAATAGCAAAAAAAAACTGGGAACAACCCAGTGTCCATTTGTAAAAGAATGTGCAGCTAAACAGTGGTATATTTACATAATGGAATGAAAGTGACTGTACTGGAGCTCCATGCATCAACATGGATACATCTCACAAACATATGGCCAAAGGAAGGAATTTGCATAATCTGTAAACATAACACCACTTATTTACAATACAAAACCATGTATGCTGTCAGGGATGCATACATATGTAATAAATTTCTAGAGAAGAGCTAAGAGTGATAACATTCAAAATTTAGGATAGTGGTTGCTTCTAGTAGGAGAAGGAGAATATAATTAAGGGCAGATAGGGAGCAACATGGGGCTTGTGAGGGTCTGTTTCTAAGCTGGGTGTAGAGTATGTGAGTGTACTACATTATTCTTTAGTCCTTTCATATATAATAAGATAGTTTGTAATTAAAGGTTTTTTCATATATGCAGATAGCAAATCATGTACACTTGAAACTAATATATGTCAATTATATCTCAGTTTTAAAAAATACATATATGTGTATATATTTTTTCAGTAAAAGGAGATGTGTCGGAGGGGAGTGGATGAAGAGACACAAAAGTACACATCAGGGAAATAATAAGTTCATTTCAGCTCAACGACAAGTTTTATTGAAAACATACCATCCTCCAGAGGAAATATGCTGATTCCTCTGAGTGCAGAGGTGAGGAGCTCTCTGCATGAGAAAGCATGAGTTCTGGCCAGATCCCTGCTGAAGCCCTCATGACAGTGGGCTTTTGATCCCAGCTAAAAGGTCTGAGTTTCCCTTCTCTTCGCCCCACCTGCTCCCTGCTCTCTCCTGTCTCTGCTGAATGGTCTCTGGGTGTGGGTCTTGAATGACAGGCGTGCAGTGGAAACAAACAACAATGCTGAGGGCATCTTCCTTATACCTTTCAGATGTGAACGACATCACAGGGAGACCCCAGCAGGAGTGTGAGTGTGAAAGACACCATACCTGTTGCTTTTTCCTGACGCCTGCTGAGGGCTTCCCCGGACACCGTGGAAAACCACGCAGCTGAGGCAAGTGGTCCAGGATTCCAGCTCCTTACTCAGGTGAGCCACCTCTTCGAGAGGAGTGCACCTCAACACCAGTGCCCGATTACAGGGGATGAAGACACAGACACGACCTGGCAGGCTTCATGTCCAGTCACGCAGGTGGCATCACGTGGGCCATATCTTGGTATCAGCACTTCCTCCCACCTCCACTTTCTGGCTCTTCCAGGCCTTCCTGGGGGATCCCCAGCCTCCCCAGGCCTTCTTGGGGAAGTCCCCAGTCTCCCCAGGCCTTCCAGGGGGAGTCCCCAGCCTCACCAGGCCTTCCTGGGGGGACTCCCCAACTTCCCTGGGGCCTTCCTGAGAGCCCACGGATATGGAGGCCACAGACAGTCTGATCCCTGGGTCACATGCAATGTCCTGCAAACTCACTCCTTACAACTCAGTGTGTCTGCTGAAATCCCAGGCCCTGGTCCCTCTAACTCCATTTCCCACTTTGCTCCAACTTTCTGGGTGCTGTGGTGATGGATCAAGCATCAGCCAAGGGTCTGCAGGTCTGAAAGAGATCCAAGAGGCGCAGAGCTTGTCACCATACTCAGATCCCAGCATCTCTGTTTCCCCAACAGCTCCCTGCCTCCGCTGCCTTTTAGTCTATATTTTACCTTCCAAACCCACTGTTACATATTGCCCCTCCCTGGATATGCTTGTCATGGGCAATCCTTTCCTATTATTTTGCACCTGTTTGCTTTACTAAACCAATACTAAACCAGGGTCCCTCCTGGCATGTTCCTAGCTCTTGGTAGACATTCCTAGCTCTTGAGGCCAACCTGACCTCAATGAGAGAAATCTAATACTATTAATACTAGTAATGATGATGTTTATGTGTGTGTATGTTCAGTCGCTCAGTCGTGTCCAACTCTTTGCGACCCCATGGACTGTAGCCCACCAGACTCCTCTGTCCATGGGATTTCCCAGGCAAGAATACTGGAGTGGGTGGCCATTTTCTCCTCCAGGGCATCTTTCCAACCCAGGGATCCAACCCATGACTCCTGCATTGCAGGCTAATTCTTTACCCACTGAGCTACCTGGAAAGTCCCAGTAATGAAGTTAATGGCTAGTATTTATTGAGGACTTGACATGTGCTAGGCCTTGCCTGTTACGAGTACTTTACATGTGGCAGGAAGTATCCTGAATACCTGCTTAGTGTACATACTTATTTAGGTATATAATAGAATTCTCATTCAACCAATGAGAAAACCCAGGCACAGAGCAATTAAGTAACTCACCCAGGTAACATGGTCTTCTCCAGAGCCTGCATCCTGAACTACAGGCAGACCTCGGAAACACTTCACGTTCAGTTACAGACCACCATAATAAAGCAAATCTTGCAGTCAAGTGAGTCTCAAATTCTTTGGCTTCCCAGTGCATGTAAAAGTTATGTTTATACTCTCCTGTCGTCTATTAAGTGTTCAAAAGCGTGATGTTTTTAAAACCAATGTACATACCTTCACAGAGAACTATATTCAATATCCTATGATTAACCATAATGGAAAAGAAGATTAAAAAATATAGGTATAACTGAATCACTTTGCTGTAGAGCAGAAATTAACACAACATTGTAAATCAAATAAACTTCAACAAAAAGTTGATTTAAAAAAATGTACATGCCTTAATTAAAAAATAGGAATAGGAACAACTGCTCAGTCATATCCGACTCTTTGTGACCCCATGGACTGTAGTCCACCAGGCTCCTGTGTCCATGGAATTCTCCAGACAAGAATACTGCAGTGGGTTGCCATTTCCTTCTCCAGTGGTGATCTCTTCCCCACCCAGGGATCAAATCTGGGTCTCCTGCATAACAGGCAGATTCTTTACCATCTGAGCCACCAGGGCAGCCCTAATTTAAAAATAAATAATGCTAAAAAAGAAAAAAAAAAAAAAGCTAATTATCATCTGACCAGGAAAGGTTGCCACAAACCTGTTTGTAAAAAAAAAAAAAACACCCCACAGTATTTGCCAAGTGCAATCAAGTGAAGCCTAGGGACTTTCCTGGTGGTCCAGTGGTTAAGACTGTGCTCCCAATGCGGGGCGGAGTGGGTACTGGTTGTCCCATCCCTGGTCAGGGAACTAGATCCTGCCTCCCTGCAACTAAGGGTTCTCACGTGACAACTGAAAGAGCCTTCATGCTTCAAGGAAGATCCCCGCCAGCTAAAAGATGCTGAGCAGGCAAATATTTTCCTAAAAAGATAAAATAGAGTGAAGCCCATACTAGGCCACACTGGTGTCTCTTAAAAGCCCAGGTAGAGCAAGCCCTTCCCCAAAGCTTACACCGCATGACAGCGTCCTTGACTTGGCGGAAGCCACGTTCGGGACCGCGGCCGTCCACGAAGTACATGTATCGGAGCTCCGCGGGGTAGGCGGCTCTGCTGAGGCCGGACATCAGGGGGATGGTGCGGCCCTCGGCCCCGGGGGCCTCGCTCAGCGCCTGCAGCATCTGGTACCTGCACCACGGGTCCCGGAGGAAGCCGGGGGTAATCAGCAGCACGCGGCAGTGGCTGCTGCTGAGCGCGTGGCACAGCTCGGACACGATGGCGCCACCGGGGGTGGCGTCGCGAAGCTGCAAGAAGCAGCGCAGGCTGGCGGCGCCGCCCTCCAGGTAGGAGACCAGCTCCTGGGCGGCCACCAGGTCCTCCTCGCTGTGGCACACGCACACATCATAGGCCTTGCTCCAGCGGCCGCTGCTGCTGCTGCCGCTGCCACCGCTGGCGCCCCGGGGCGACGGTGTAGGGATGGGAGACACCTCTGAGCTGGGGCCCAGGGATGGGGGGCTGTCCAGTGAGCTCGGCTGTGAAACGTCACTGAGGGCGCTTTCTGGGGAGGCGGGCATCTTCGTGGGCTTCCTCGACAGGGCCTGCCTGAACCAGTCTGCAGGGAGAGAGGCACTGCTTAGGCTTGGAGTTCTCAGCAGGGGCTTCCTCCGGACCCCTCCAGAGAAGAGTCACCTCGGGAGGGACCCCAATCCGTCTCCCCTTCCCACCTTCTCACACCAGCTGTTCTGTGTACTGTGTCCATCCCTCAAGACTTGCCCCAAACTTCCCCTTGTCTTTCAAGGTTTGGGGGATACATAAAAGCTGGTTGTTTGCACTTCCCCGGTGGCCCGATGGTTGAGAATCTGCCTGCCAATGCAGGGGACACAGGTTTCAGCCCTCGTCCAGGAAGATTCCATGTGCCTCGGGGGAACTAAGCTCCAGCCCTCATGAGCAGAAACTACTGGTGCCCATGTGCCCAAGCTCCTCAGCAAGGGAAGTCACTGCAATGAGAAGCCTGCGCACTGCAACTAGAGAAAGCCCACACACAGCAACAAAGACCCAGAACAGCCAAAATAAATAAATAAGCCTGGCAGTTTTATAAGTCAGCAGAGATGTAAAACCAGCTTGTCCTACTGTACTGCATATTTGAAAGTTACTAAGAGAGTAGATCTTAAAAGTTCTCATCACAAGAAGGAACTGTAAGGTGATGGATGTTAACTAGAATTAGTGTGATGATTATCTCACAATGTATACAAATGCTGGATCATTATGTTGTACATCTGAAACTAATGGAATAGCATATGTCAATTATACCTCAATAATTTAAAAAAAAATCTTTGGTATAACAACAATATGAGAAAAAACAACAACTCTAGCTGTTTTACCAGCCTGATTAGGGAAGATAGCTTTGCCTGCTCCACGCCCTTTGGTTTCTGATACCCTCATCCTAACCAGAACTTCCCACGAGATGACTAGTCAACCATCTGTGAGTCTGTAAGCAGAATTATGTTAAGCTGGCAAATGTCAGTTAGTCCCCAAACCCACTTTTAGCACTCAGGGGAGGTGGATTTAGATTAAGGGGAGTGAAAGAGAGGCAGGGATTGGCACCTTTTGGCCATGAGAAATCCTACGTGCTAGGTACGTGCATGCTAAGTCTCCTCAATCATGTCCGACTCCACGGCCCTGTGGACTGTAGCCCACTAGCTCCTCTGTCCATGGGATTCTCCAGCAAGAATACTGGAGTAGGTTGCCATATCCTCCTCCAGGGGATCTTCCCAATCCAGGGATCGAACCCACATCTCTTATGTCTCCCGCATTGGCAGGCAGGTTTTTTTCCACTAGCGCCACTGGGGAAGCCCTGGGAAATCCTAGCTTCCTGCCAAATGGGTAAAGTGGAAATGTGGAAGGAGGTCACTGTCCAGAACTCCTGCAGACCTTAGCACTGATTGATTCCAAATCACACTTTGGAGGGCCCCACAGATTTGATTGTGGACCGCTTGCTTTCTGGATGACCTTAAACAAGCCAGGCAATGTTTCCACTTCCCTATCTGGAAAATGGGTTCATTTCAGTTGTTGTTGAAGGTTAGAGGAAATAATGCCATATCTGGCATATTGTTGAGTACTCCATATAATTTCAGCTCAGCCTCTGCAGCTTTTGATCAGGACAGAAAGTTTGGTGTTCTGGAGGTGGATTTGTCCTCTCTGTCTGCTCTGCTTATCTCCTTCCTCTGAATGGTTCTGAGTGATTTAGATGACAAGAGACATCAAGTCAAGTGCTCAGCATGGTGGTTTCCAGGCTGGGAAGATTAGCTGAGCACACCTGGGAGACCAGTGAGCCGAAATGATTGAAGGTTCCCAGAGGCACATCTCCTCACTCCCCACAGAGCCCTGGGCACTGAGCTCGAGACAGGACCACTCCCCGCCACCATCAGCCTCCTTTGAATCTCTCCAGGGCCTATGTTTGGGGACCAGGCAGCCTCCTGGAATTAGGAGTCTGTGTCCACTCACCAGCCATCTTGCCCAGAGGCTTCTTGGACCTGGAGCCAGGAGCCGGGGAGGAGGTTGATGATGCCATCGTGCTGGGCTCCAAACTAACCCCATGAGACCAGGCATTGGTAAAGTCGGAGAAGGGAGGGGCCCCAGTCTTGACCTCATGGAACAGCCATTCTACAAGAGACAGAGAGAGCAGGTCACAAAAGCTGGACCTACCTTACTCCCAGTCCCTGGGCATGGGCTCTGGGAGTTCTTTCTCTCTGGGTGCCTGACAGAAGCTCAGTCTCTAAATGGGTCCCTTATGGGATTAGGGTCAGCCACCACTGGGATTAGAGCTGGTTTCTAGTGAAACCCCAATCTGTGTAGTGATCAGACTTACAGAGTATGAGCTCAGCATGACCAGCAGAGTGACTGTCCTCTGCGCCACCTGGCCAGGGTTGCATTCAGGATCTGGGGAAGGGTGACTGGCAAGCACCTCGTTGTAGGAACTTCCTGTGTAAATGCTGAAATCAGAGAAGAAGGTCTGTTGCTATTTGAACAAATAATTATGTGTCAAGGTATACAGATATTTTGCAGTAGAAAGCCAGCATATGTAAGAAACCTTGGAGGACTTTTCCTCCAAGCCTGCATTTCCCCAAATAACTCCCTCCATCCACCCCCCCCACCCCCCCAGCCATCCAGCCCTTTCTCCCTCCCTCTCTCCCTCAGCTGCACAAAGTGGTAAAGTTTACACACTCTGAAGGCAGAGTTCCTAGATCTCTTATGAACTGTGGCCTCTGGTAAACTACTTACTCTTGCAAAACTAGTTTTTCCATCTGTGAAATGGGAATAATACTGCAGCCTACTCAGCATTATCATGAAGACTACATGAGATGATTTACGTAAAGTACATGGCATAAATGCTTAGGAAAAAATTACCCTGGTAGCTGAGTGGTAAAGAATCTGCCTGCCAATGCAGGAGACATAGGTTCGATTCCTCATCCAGGACGATTCCATACGCCTGGGGCAATTAAGCCCGTTTGCCACAGCTGTTGAGCTTGTGTTATAGAACCCGAAAATTGCAACTACTGAAGCCTGCGCACTCTAGAGCCTGCTAATGCTCCACAACAAGATGAGAAGCCCAAGCACCTGCTCTTCACAAATAGAGAAAATAATAAATAAATATAAATGAAAAAATAAAATAATCCAGGGACTTCCCTGGTGGTCCAGTGGTTAAGAATCCACCTTGCAATGCAGGGGACCTGGGTTCAATCCCTGGTGGAGGAACTAAGATCCTATATGCCGCAGACTTACTAAGCCCAAGAGCCTCACCTAGAGAGTCCACATGCCATGATGAAAGACCCTGTATGATGAAACTAAGCCCCAGTGCAGCAAATAAACATTTTAAAAAATAAAACAAGCTAGATACTGGAGGGATATAGTCAATGTTTTTCCAAATTCCAGAAGGTTGTTGGTTTACTTTTTGGAAGTGAAGGGAAGAGACTGTCAAAAGGCATTAACATTTATATGGAAATGCAAAGGACCAAGACTACCTCAGATGGCAACTTGCTGTGTTCTCTTTCCACCACAACGTCCCTGATGGCGGAGACTCTTTCTGCTTAGGTTTCTGGGAGGATACTGTGTGGAGCAGAGCCCACCTGATCTGAAACAGAGTCACTGCGATCTAGTGGCTTCTGGAGATGAAGGCAGAGAACGGGACACTAGAGCAAGGGCTGCTGTCTCACTATTTGATGGATCTGCAGAGGTCAAGACAACCCTGCCCCGCCCCCTCCCCGCCCACCGCCCTGGGAAGCCACAGAGAAAGGACATGTCTGAATAGACACACTGAGATAAAGAGTTTTCAGAAGTTGAAGAAAGTCTTTCAATGTTGGACAAATATGCTTCATTCGGCTAAATGCTGAACACCCTTATGCCAAGCCGACGGAGAGAAGACAAGAGGTACTGATGATTCAGGAAAACATGTAAAAGTTCAAAAAGAGAACTTGAGCTGCAGCAGCAGAGGTGGGGCAGGTGTTCGGGGGGCAGGAGGAGGAGTTGGGATGGGCTTGGGAAGAGGCATGTTTGAAAGAGCAAAGCAGACAGCTGCTAAGCCAGCCAAAAACACACGAAAATGGGAACATTAACAAAGATTTGTGTTTCTTTTCCTACCTAATATGCTTTGGATTTCAGACCCCCTAAGTGGAGAGGCTGAGGCAGTGCCTAGTAACTACTGTTAGATTTGGGAGTTGTTGTTTTTTTACTTTAATTTGGCTGTGCCAGGTCTTAGTTGCAGCCCATGGGCTCTTGTTCCCCGACCAAGGATCGAACCCAGGCCCCCTACATTGGAGTCCTAACCACTGGACCAGCAAGGAAGTCTAGGAGTCGCTGTCTCTTGACATCTTCATTTCAGCCATTCAGGATGTCCTTCCCCTCCCTGCCGCGCTCCCCGCCCCCAGCACCTCAGGAGTAGACATGCTACTTACTTTTTATCTTAAATGTTTTTTCAATTGTGTTTTAATTTGAAAATTCATTATTTGGCTTTGACACACAAACTGGAGACTGATTTGATATTTTTATGACAGCTTAAAGGTTCAAAATTAACATAAAGCTTTAGAATACTTAACCAATGTAGATTTAAGATTCAGTTTCTCAGTTTATCAATTTACCCTTTTGACACTACATGCTGATTTTTAGTAGCTGTGTTTTTTCATTGTTTGTCTAGGAAGAAATCCAATTGCCCAATAGCCACTGGAAGTGGACTGGTATAAGCCCTAGTGACTGACATTATGGAAAAGTTCAAACACAGGAAATAGCATCTTTGACAAAGGAAAATTGAGCAAGAATGAAGATCAGTTCCATTAACTGTGTACACTGTCTGCTTCCTAGAATCTAAAACCCTACTGCATTTTCCTTGTTTCTTTTCAGTTCTCGTGCAGCCGAGGTTGTGGAGCGATCACACGCAGATATGCTTTAATCTTGACAAGCTTTAGTAATAGTCGTGTGTTAGATATAGAAGACATACTTGTCAGGCAGGCAAGAAGCTAATGAACCCAAATCTCCAACTGGAAGTTCTCATCACTCATTCCATCTAGTCTCTGATTTGTTCTGTAATCACTTTTCCCTGTTCCTTTAAACAGTTCATCAAGTAGAAGGATATAGACCTAAATACCTACTTTGTAGATAATTACGAAAACTTGATAGATAATTAGTGAAGAGCTTCTTCAAAACAAAACCAAAACCAAAAAACAGTAGCATGTTACTGTCAGTGTTTTTAGAATACTTTTTTAATATTATAAGAAGGAACTTAGTATGTGAAGTAAACACTATAAAGCTCCACTGAATAAAACCCAAAGTGTATTAAGTATTATTCAATATCTAACTGGTCTCCAGTACCTATTGTATAGGGAATGTACTGAAACCTATGAAGATATATGATTATGTATCTTATCTAATTCCTATTCCATTTCTGTTAAACAGGAATTATTATCTGTGGAAGATGCCACAGTGGTCCCCCAAAGACATCCACATCCTAATCCTGGGTGAAAATAAGCTACCTTACTTGGAAGAAGCAGACTTTGCAGATGTGATTAAGGGTCTGGAGATGGGAAGATGAGCCTGGATTATCGAGGCGGGCCAGTGTAATCGCAGAGGTCTTAGAAGAGTTAGAAGGGTCAGAGTGAGAGGAGATGAGACAGCAGAAGCAGAGATCGGGGTACTGGGGGGCTCCTCTTCAAGGAGGTGAGTTCTGCCAACCTGGGGCTATCAGCGGGAACGCGGCGCCCTCCAGCAGTCGGAAAAGGCAAAGGCCTGGATTCCTCCCTAGAAACTCCAGAAGGGATGCGCGGCATCTATAAGATAATAAATGTATTCAGTACGAATCTACTCTTTGTGGTGCTTTGTTACAGAAGCAATGGGAAAGTAATACACAATCTTTGATTGTATGTGAGGCTACTGAATAGAGAAAGCATTGACTCTATGTGCTAAAAACTGGTCTGCTTAAAGGTCTAAACGGTTCGAGGGAGCTGTTCACTTCTTTGATGAATATAGTATCATCTACACTTCATTTGATCTTTGACTGCAAAATTAAGAACATTGGTTTCAAAGGCTCAAACGCTTGCTGAAACACTTGTCAGGACAAGATTCATGAGAACTTGCAGGACAATGTCCCTTAAAGTGCTGAAATTATGGGACTTTCTTGGTGGTCCAGTGGTTAAGACTCCCCGCTTCCAATGCAGGGGGCCCAGGTTTGATCCCTGGTCAGGGAGCTAGATCCCACATAAGAGTTCACTGAATGCTACAACTAAAGATCCTGCATGCTGCAACTTAAGACCTGGCACAGTCAAAATAAGTATTTTTTTAAAGTGCTGAAGTGAACTGTTAATAGCTTGATAGACACAATACAGTTATGGACACTAAGGTGGCCCCAATGTTCACAACTCTGAGCATGGACAGGACATATAACTTCTTACAACAGGGTATGGCGAAGGTTGTAGTATGTCACTCACATACTATGTTACTATGCGTATGGTGCCTGTGTGTGTGCACAAGCATATGTTTATAAATGTATACATACATATATAGATCATATAATTAGTAACCTAATCATGTGTGTATATGTTTATACTTATTGATATATATACACGGTATGTATATTTGCTATATAAGATGTGTATATAAATATTTAGATATTTATATTATATTGTATATATTTATATACATATATTTATAAATATAAATATATTTATATTATGTGTAATTTATATATAAGTATTTATATATAATAGCAAATATACATATTGCATGTATGTATCACTAGGTATAATGAATACCTATTGATGAATAGAAACACACAATATATGGATATTGTGTATTAATACAGATTTACGTGTGTGCATGGGAGTGGGTGTAAAAGTCCATCTTAGCAGACTGGAAAGAGACTCCATTGCTAACTTGGGAGAATTTCCTATGTTATGAGTCAGGTGTCAAGGAATTTTGGGCAGCCTTGAGATGCCAAGAGTGGTGTCCCGCTAACGGCCAGCAAGAACTAACCTCAGTCCTACAGCTTCAAGGAGATGAATTCTGCCAACAAATAACCTGAGCGGGCTTATTAGTGATTCTTTTCCCATTTGTGTCTCTGATGGCACCACAGCCCTAGCTAACACCTGGACTGCTGGCTGGGTAAGACCCCAGCAAAAGACTCAGCCAAGCCTTTCCCCGGCCCTTCATCCACAGAAACTTTGAGGTAACAGACAGGTGTTGGTTTAGCTGCTAAATTTGTAGTAATTCGTCGCGCATCACTAAAGTGAACACAGGGACCAATCACAATGAAGAGTTTAAAAATGCCAGTTCCTATGCCCCACCCCAAATCCACTGAATCACATCTCTGGGAGGAAGACTTGGGAACCTGGTTTTTAAACAAGTACCCCCAGGAATTCCCTGACAGTCCAGTGGTTGGGACTCGGTGCTCTCAATGCTGGGGCCTTGGTTTCAATTCCTGGTTGGAGAACTAAGATCCCGCAAGCTGTATATTGCGGCAAAACAAACAAAAACCAATCAAGCAAAAAAACTGAAATCACACACACACACACACAAAGCCAAAAAAACAAAATACACACACAAAAAAATACTAACAAAAAAACCCCAAATACTCCAGGATTCTCATGCATCTAAAGACTGATCTAGTGGGCTGCAGCAGTGGTTCCCAAATGAAGCTGCGTATCATTATCACCGAGAAAACTTTAAAAAAAATATAGCTACCAGACCTCTCTGGTGGTCCAGTGGTTAAGAATCTGCCTGCCAGTGCAAGGAACATGGGTTTGATCTCCTCTCCAGGAAGATCCCACATGCTGCGGGGCAGCTGAGTCCATACGCCCCAACCACTGAAGCCTGTGAACCGTAAAGCTGGTGTTCAGCAATGAGAGAAGCCACAGAAACGAGAAGCCCATGAACCAAAACTAGAGTAGTCCCCACACACCGCAACTAGAGAAAGTCTGTGTGCACCAACGAAGACCCAGCACAGCCAAAAATAAGCAATAATTAATTAATTTACAAATAGCTACCTCTGGAAATTCTTATTCAATAAAGTGGGGCCTGCAAGTCCATATTTTTTAAGAGCTCTCAGGTAATTCTGACACAAGGAACCACTTGTCTCAATGTATATAAGCAGTGGAATAATTGAAAAGTGCACAGCACATCTTGGGATTGATTTTGTGAAATAAATTTGAAACTACTGATTTTGCTATAAAGTCAGATTTAAGATGGGACTCTAGCAGGCAGAAAATAGTCATAGAACTCTGGGTAATTAACTGAAGTCTTATAATCTATATTAAACTAAATCTTTTTGCTGAATATATAACAAAGTACAAATGCTTTCAGCACTACATTTTGTAAATTTTGAAGACTTTTAAACATAGCTGAGTCAGCAAAGAATCTGCCTGCAATGAAGGAGACTGGGGTTCGATTCCTGGGTCAGGAAGATCCCCTGGAGAAGGGAATGGCAGCCCACTACAGTATTCTTGCCTGGAAACTCCCATGGACAGAGGAGACTGGCGGGCAACAGTCCGTGGGGTCGCAAGACTTGGACAGGACTTAGCGACTAAACCAGCACCAAACATGTCAAGGGCATCCCTGGTGGCTCAGTGGTAAAGAATCTGCCTGCCAATGCAGGAGACTCGGGTTCAATCCCTGGTCTGGAAAGATCCCACAAGCTAAGAAGCAACTAAGCCTGTTCGCTGCAACTACTGAGCCTGTGCCCTAGAAGCCCGGAGCTACAACTACCAAGCCCACAGGCCACAGCTACTGAAGCCCAAGCAGCTAGAGCCCACACTCCATAAGGGGAGAAGCTACTGCAATGAGAGGCCCATGCACTGCAACTAGAGAGGAGCCCTTGCTTGTCACAACTAGAGAAAGCCCGAACAGCAGTGAAGACCCCGCACAGCCAAAAATAAACAAATAGCAAGTCAAAATTTTCATGTGTGTGTGTGTGTGCATGTGTGTATAGAAGTGCCCACTATTTTATTTTTTTATATTTTGACTGTACAGCCTATGAGATCTCAGTTCCCAGACCAGGGATGGAATCTGGGTCATAGCAGTTGACAGTGATGAATCCTAACCACTAGTCAATGTACCAGGGAACTCCCTAAATTATCAGCCAAAAGCATTGTGACTTTGGTTGTTAAAATCTAAAACCTTAGCTGTATTTCAGTCACATAGGAATATATCTTACTGACCAAACATGAATGGGAAGCATTTTAATGTGTTGCTATATTTTGTCAAATGTAGCAAACTGGTCTTTGGAAAACAGTTCCTAAGTTGTAAAAAAACTCCCTTTGTTTTAAAACTATATTCTAAAGGTCGTTTTAAACTAAAATGATGTGAATTTACTTTTTATGTGCTTTGCATAGGTCTCATGTAAATTTGCAGGCATTGAATGTAATATAGATTGTGGCAGCAATGAATTTAATGATGGATACAGTTTATAAATTATGCCTTTATACATTAGTTTCCTTTTGAGCTTTCAAAATGATTGCTTTTTATATATTTTTGAAAAAGGCTTGGGGGTGGGGAGGTCAGATATATTAAAAAAAACTAAAATTTTTAAAGAGGAACTTTGAGAGGACTTCAACTAGCAGCATAATAAAGACAGTATAAAACAACAGTAATTAAGGCACAATGATATTCATATACAAGGACAGACTAATGGAAGAACAGGGTGTTCAGAAACAGACCCACATCTATATACTCTCCCCGTTTATAACAAAGCTGACACTGCAGTACAGTGGGAAAGGTGGTCTGGGTCAAGTTAGACCACCTCGTAGGACCAAATGAATCTTGACCCACATACTCCAACATACTAAAAAGTAATTTCAAATCGATAGTAGATATATATGAGAATCCCAACAAAGCTTTTAGAAGAAAATATAGGCGATTATCTTCCTGACTATGATTATTTTCCTGATTTTTAAAATCTGAGATATAACTGACATCTAACTTTGTACTAGTTTAGGTGAACAACATGATGGTTCAATTTATTTAGATATTTAGAAATGATCATCACAATAAGTCTCAGTTCAGTTCAGTTCAGTCGCTCAGTCGTGTCCGACTCTTTGCGACCCCATGAATCGCAGCACGCCAGGCCTCCCTGTCCATCACCGACTCCCAGAGTTCACTCAGACTCACGCCCATCGAGTCAGTGATGCCATCCAGCCATCTCATCCTCTGTCGTCCTCTTCTCTTCCTGCCCCCAATCCCTCCCAGCATCAGAGTCTTTTCCAATGAGTCAGCTCTTTGCATGAGGTGGCCAAAGTACTGGAGTTAGTCTAGTTAGCATCTATTACTATATACTTGCAATTTTTTTCTTGTTCTCAAAACTTTTAAGTACTACTGCCTTCGCAACTTTCAAATACACAATACAGTATTATTAACTATAGTCACCATGCTGTTCACTACATCCCCAGAACTTCTTTATTTTATAGCTGGAAGTCTATACTTTTTGACTACCTTCACCCATTTCGCATACCCTCTATGTCCCCAATAGGTAACGATTAAAAAAAAAGAAGAAGAAAAAAACTGAACATAAGTAATAGAACCATAAGGGAAAAAATGATAAACTGGACAATGTTAAATTGAAGAACTTCTGTTCTTCAAAAGACATCATCAAGAGAGTGAAAAAGCAATCTCCTGAGACAGAAAATATCACATATCCAATATGTCTCATATCCATAATATTTAGGAGCTCTTACAAACTGGTAAGGAGAAAAGAAACAATGAATTGGGAAAAACAGGCGGCAGAATCGAACAGACGCTTCACAAAAGGATATCCAAATGCCCAGCAGACATGAAAAGATGCACAATTCATTAGTCATCAGAAAAAATGCAAATTAAACCTCAGTGCAACCCGACTTCCCCTCACTCAGCAGGATGGCTACAATGAAGAGGACAGACAGTACCAAGTACTGGAAAGCAAGTGAAGAAACAGGAACTCATGCACTGCCTGTAGGAGTGTAAATTGGTACAGGGACTTTGAAAAACTGTTTGGCACTATATTCCACTTCTAGGAATATACTCAGCAGAAGCACTTACACATGCTCACCGAAAGACAACCATAAGAAAGCCTCAGCATAACTATTTACAACAACTCCACGCTGGAAACAATCCATATCCATCATCTATGTATCCAGTAGAATGCAGAAATAAACTGGGGTCGATCCATACAGCGCAAAATTACACATCAATGAAAATAAGTGAACTACCGATACATGCATGCATAAGTCGCTTCAGTCGTGTCTGACTCTTTGCGACCCCATGGACTGTAGCCTGCCAGTCTCCGCTGTCCATGGCATTTCCCAGCCAAGAATACTGGAGTGGGTTGCCATGCCGCCCTCCAGGGGAACTTCCTGACCCAGGGATCGAACCACATTTCCTGCATTGCAGGCAGATTCTTCACTGCTAAGCTGCCAGGGAAGCCCCACCGCTAAATGCAACAAGAGTTAATCAACATATTGAGCACAAAACACCACACACAAAAGCACAGAAGTATGACCCCAAGTTTTCAAAGTTCAAACCCAAGTAAAATTATTTATGATGTTAAAGCCAGGGTAGCAGTCATCCTTAGGTGGAAGTGATTGGAAGACACCTCCCCCAGAAGGGCACCTGGAGTGTGAATGATGTTTTATTTATCCTCCAGTGACACTGGGTACGCTGTACACTTAAGATCTGGGCACTTTTCTGCATGTAGGTTGTACATCCATTTTTATAAAAGGTTTTAAAACTAACTAGACAGCGACTTCCTCTGATGGTGGGTCATTTCTGACTCTCTGTAGCCCCTGGGTCAGCTCAAGTGTGTACCTCATCCTCTGGTCTCTCAGCTGCACTTGGCTGGGTGTGTGTGTTTCCCCGTGTCTCCAGGTGGAGGACCGGGGGCTGACTCTGTCTCGCTCAGTACTGTCACAACCACACCATGGCCTAGGTTCACGAAATGACTGTGGAAGGGATCCCCCCTCACAAACCTTTACCCTTAAGTATAGCCCTGCTCTTGCTGAAACACTGTCACAAAGGCCATCAGAGAAGAGAGAGGCTGCGAGCAGAGAAAGAGGCGGGAGACTGGAGGGAAAAGAATCTACGGGTCAAGACGGAAGCCACCTGACCGAGCCAGGCTGCCCAGGGTCAAGGACTCTCTGCACGAGCTTCTCGGCGACAGAGAAGGTGACAGCGCTCTCCGAGGGCCTTTTCACCCCGTTTCCGCCGTGTGAGTGCTACGGGCGGCCAGGTGAAGGGGCGGAGAGGAAATGATGGCGAACCCGGCAGAGGTGTCCCAGGGAGGAGACGGGCAAGTCCGGCAGCGGGGACCGGGGATCGGCCGCCAACTGGGTCGGACGCGGGCCTAAGGGGGGGCTCCCCGGCCCGCGGGGGTCCTGCCGGCCCCGCCCCCTGCTCTCCCCGCCCATCCCGGCCCGCGGGGTCCCAGCGCTCACCTGCTCCTGGGTGCGCCGGGCGCCGCCTTGGCGCGACCAGTGCGGGGCGCGGGCTCCGGCGCGAGGCCGCCCGCCCGTCCGGGGGAAGTGCCTTCGGCCGCCCGCTGCCCCGGAAGCGCGGAGGCGCCAGGCCCCGCGGCCCCTCCTCCGCCCGCCGCTCCCGCTCGCAGAGCCGGGCCTGAGGGGACGCCCTGCCCGCCGGCGGCCAAGTCCTCCGCGCCCGCGTCCTCGGGCCCACGGGGAGGATCGCGGGCATCAGCGCAGCCACTGAGCCGGCGTGAGCTTAACGAGGTCTTTCCTCCCGAGTTCCCCGAAACCAGCAGCGGAACTTGACTGTTCTCTGTCAAACAAGGAAAGTACCTTTGATTCACTCATTTGATTCACCTCTCAACACCCTACCAGCTGAGCCACAAGGGAAGCCCAAGAATACTGGAGTGGGTAGCCTAACACTTTTCCAGCGGATCTTCCCGACCCAGGAATGGAACCGGGGTTTCCGACCCAGAAATCGTCTCTTGCATTGCAGGCGGATTCTTTACCAGCTGAACTATCAGGGAAGCCCCAACACCCGGCCAGGGAAGCGTGTATACCTTTTTTTCTTTTCAGGCAAGTGAGGAAAATGATGCCAGACTTTTCCAAAGGCCAGGCACAGTCGAGTCGGTGGTAACAGCGGAGAGGCAGGCCAGCCCACCCCCACCCCACCCCCGCCAAGGGCAACCGGGCCTGCCACGCTCCCCTGAAGTTCACGGTCAAATCCAAGTACACAGCCGGGCACTGCCCTGCAGGCACTAAAGCCAGGCCGAGTGAGATGGGCAAATGGTGGCGAGTGCTGGGTTAAACAGAGTGAAGGGACTTCTCTTTGGGATGTTGATGGACTTGTGAAGCAGATGCGGGGTATATAGGGAGTGACATTTTCTGAGCTTGTTTCCCTCTGGAGGGAATGTCAGTATCTTCCTTGGCATGTCGGTGTGGGAAACCCTCCTACTGCTGTGCACCTGAAATGCTGGAGGGTGGAGGTGGTTGAATAGGGCCGAGGTGGAGAAGACTCTTCAGAGTCCCTTGGACTGTAAGGAGATCAAACCAGTCAATCCTAAAGGATATCAGTCCTGAATATTCATGGGAAGGACTGATACTGAAGCTGAAGCTCCAATACTTTGGCCACCTGATGTGAAGAACTGACTCATTGGGAAAGACCCTGATGCTGGGAAAGATTGAAGGCAGGAAGAGAAGGGGATGACAGAGGATGAGAGAGTTAGATAGCATCACTGACTCAATGGACATGAGTTTGAGCAGATTCTGGGAGACTGAAGGACAGGGAAGCCTGGGGTCTGCAGTCCATGGGGTCGAAGAGTTTGACGCGACTGAGCAACAAGGAACAAGATGCATGACCTCCCTTTCAATCTGACTTTCTACTTTTCTCAGCAGCCAGCCAAAAGGACTTAGCGGGAATCCTGGGAGGCAGTGTGCTGTAAGGTGGTCCAGAGGGGCTCTGGTGTGAGATGCTAGGGTTCACATCCAGGGCTCATCACCTGCTGGAGATGAGACCTTGGGAACGTGCTGGGACTGTCTAGGCTCACTTTCCTCATGAAGATTATGGGATCTGGTTCCCAGTGTTGTGGGAGGAGTAGATGAGAGATGAGATTAAGCCCGTCAGACAGCTACCCCAGTGCCCAGGTGTGCAGGAAGGGTTCCTTTTACTCTGCATGGAGTGTTTACCTCTGCTTTCCCTGCCATCCATGGGTCCCCTTCTCCCAGAGTGTCCTCCCTTTTCCAATCTCCGCTCTTCAAACACCACCACTTCTGGCAAGGGTCATTTTTGCAGCTTGTGCAGGAAAACTTGTCTTAACCTGCCCACCTCCTTACCCCCAATACATCCTGCTGCTGCTGCTGCTGCTATGTTGCTTCAGTCGTGTCTGACTCTATGCGACCCCATAGACGGCAGCCCACCAGGCTCCCCCATCCTTGGGATTCTCCAGGCAAGAACACTGGAGTACATCCTAGTACCTTGCTGTTAGAACCTTGTGTTCAAGCAGCTAACCTCTGTTAGACTGAAAAGTCCCTGAGGCCAGTGAAGTCGCTCAGTCGTGTCCAACTCTCTGTGACCCCATGGACTGTAGCCTACGGCTCCTCTGTCCATGGGACTTTCCAGGCAATAGTACTGGAGTGGATTGCCATTTCCTTCCCCAGGGGAATCTTCCCGACCCAGGGATCGAACCCGGGTCTCCCACATTGTAGACAGACGCTTTACTGTCTGAGCCACTGAGGCCAGAGATGGATCTTTCTCCAACAGGAGCAGAGAGGAATACAGGCAAACACACTGAGAGTCAAGGATAGGCTAGTCACATTTGGTATTGGGGCAGAGGCGAAGGCTAGGGCCCTGTGTCCCTCACAAAGGGAAGACAGACATCAGGCTAATTGCAGTCCTGTAGCCTGAATAAAGCCCCACAGGAGTGCAGGCAGTTTATTGTTATTGTTGGTCAGCCACTCAGTTGTGTCTGATTCTTTCCAACCCCATGGACCACAACAAACTCTGGAAAATTCTTAAAGAGATGGGAATACCAGGCCACCTGATCTGCCTCTTGAGAAATCTGTATGCAGGACAGGAAGCAAACTAGAACTGAACATGGAACAACAGACTGGTTCCAAATAGGGAAAGTATGTCAAGGCTGTATATTGTCACCCTGCTTATTTAATTTATATGCAGAGTACATCATGAGAAATGATGGGCTGGAGGAAGCACAAGCTGGAATCAAGATTGCCACGAGAAACATCAATAACCTCAGACATGCAGATGACACCACCCTTATGGCAGAAAGCAAAGAAGAACCAAAGAGCTTCTTGATGAAAGTGAAAGAGGAGAGTGAAAAAGTTGGCTTGAAGCTCAACATGCAGAAAAAACTAAGATCATGGCACCCAGTCCCATCACTTCATAGCAAATAGATGGGGAAACAGTGGAAAGAGTGACAGACTTTATTTTAGGGGGCTCCAAAATTACTGCAGATGGTGACTGCAGCCATGAAATTAAAAGACGCTTGCTCCTTGGAAGAAAAGTTATGACCAACCTAGACAGCATATTCAAAAGCAGAGACATTACTTTGCCAACAAAGGTCCGTCTAGTCAAAGCTATGGTTTTTCCAGTAGTGATGTATGGATGTGAAAGTTGGACTATAAAGAAAAGGCCTTTTGAACTGTGGTGTTGGAGAAGACTCTTGAGAGTCCCTTGTACTGCAAGGAGATCCAACAAGTCAATCCTAAAGGAAATCAGTCCTGAATATTCATTGGAAGGACTGATGCTGAAGCTCCAATACTTCGGCCACCTGATGGGAAAAACTGACTCCTTGGAAAAGACCCTGATACTGGGAAAGATTGAGGGTAGAAGGGGACGACAGAGGATGAGATGGTTGGATGGTATCACCAACTCAATGGACATGAGTTTGAGTAAACTCTGAGAGTTGTCAACGGACAGGGAGGCCTGGCGTGCTACAGTCCATGGGGTCGTAGGGAGTCGGACATGACTGAGCAACTGAACTGAACTGAAATAGACTGTAGCCCGCCAGGCTTCTGTCCATGGGATTTCCCAGGTGCCATTTCCTCCAGTGGATCTTCCCAACCCAGGGATCAAACCCCTGTCTCTTGTGTCTCCTGCATTCAGGTGGATTCTTTACCATCTGAGCCATGGAGGTTTCATTCCTGCCTTCCTAACAAATGCAGCATTTGTAGTCCTGGAGGAAGTAGCTGCTGGAGGAGGAGCCAGATGAAGGCCTTTTTTCTCCGACTGTAGGTGGGGTGTCTGTACAGAAGTGTGAGTGGACACTGGACACTGAAGGAGACAGCCTCATAGGGTTAACACAGATACTGGGTTCAGCCTGCCCCCTGCCCCCTGCCCCTGGCGACTTCCTTCCTGTTTCCCCGAGTTTGTTGCATTCATTCCACATTCAGGTGCCTCTTCCTCTTCTGCTCACTTGATAAGTCCTGGCGCTTACCCACCCTCTACTCAGGGGTTCCACTGTCCCCCCTGGCAGCACAACCGCCCTCTCCTCCCTCCCTCTCCCAACAGATGATCTTGGAGGGCCACCTCCATCTTTTTTTTTTGGCTAGGGTGCTGTTTCAAAAGCGACTGTCATTAGGTGAAAAGACGAAGGGACAGAGGACTGCTAAAAGGAAGGAGTTAATCACATTTATTGATCAACAAGCAGGGTAAACAGAAAAGTCAACAGACCTGGGCCAAACTGCCCCAGGCTGCTTCTGGTCTGGGCTCTGCTGGGCTCTGCAGAGACAGGGAGAAGCAGTCTCTCTGGTTTGGTACCAGGAAGGAGCCAGCCCTGGGTCCTGGTGCTCAGATCCCCTGAGGTGTTCTGTCCTGCTGGGCTACTGGTGGGAGGCATCAGCCTGGGCCATGATCAGTCCTGGGGTCCTGGCCCATCGTTCTCCATCAGCGTGGGCCTGGGCCCATATGGGGCAGGGCACCCTGGACAAGAGGCGGGTGGAGGAGACCCTGGCTTGGTGCTGGGGAGGCCCAAGCTGTGAGGAGGTATGAGCATGGCCAGGATCAGAGCCCAGGGTGACACAGTGGGTGGTGGGCCCGTGAGGCGCTCCGGAGCTCAGAGGATACAGTGTTCCTGGGCCTTCTCTCCAAAGTAAAAGCGGCCGAAGAGGAAGGGGCTCAAGTTGATGGTCTGAAAGTGGCCCTCCAGCATCATCTCGGCCACAGCCCGCCCCACGGCAGGGGCCTGCTGGAGCCCGTGGCCACTGAAGCCCGTCGCAAAGTACATGTTGATGACCAGGGGGTGGGGGCCCACCACGCCGTTCTGGTCAAAGGTGTTGTAGTCATAATAGCCAGCCCAGGCACTCCGGACCTGCAGGGGCATGAGACGTGGGGCTCCTGGGAGGGCTGCCCATGCACCCCATCTCACTCCTGGTACCCTCTACCACCTCCGAGCGGGCCCACGGAATGGTCCTCAGCCACTGTGAAGTGGAGGCCCTTGTTGTGTGGGCCGGCCGGTAGGCTCTGAGAGCAGGCCCAGAGGCTCCAGGGCCATCTGTCTCAGTTCAATTACCTTTAGAGTCTCAAAGGCTGGTACCCTCTGGGCCAAACGGGGCCACACCTTCTCCTGGAAGAAGTCGTAGTCCACTTCCAGGTTCCCTGGGTCTGGTTCCTCCTCCTGGTGGGGAGAGGTGGGGACAGGGCTGACGTTGTCCAGGACACAGGGCAGATCCAGACGTCACCCACCTCTTTAGTCGGTCCCCTTGGTGGGCAGGGACTGGGGGGAAAGAGACCCCAGTTCAAAGCCAGAGGGGACTGTGACATCAGTACCCGCATGGGGCCCTCCCAGGAAGCCTGACTCCTGAGTGACACCCGCTCTCCGTCTCTTCGCCGGCACCCTGACCCCACGGAGCGTACCTCTGTGGGGCTACAGCTGCCCAGGTAGTTGTTGCCTAATCCTTCCCGGCGGAAATAGGCTCCACTGGGGTCTGCGACGAGCGGCGCCTCCAGGCCTGGTCCCTGGGGGCAGTGCCACAGGTACACATACCTGCCGTGACCAGCAGCGTGAGAAGTGGCGAGAACAGGGACCGCCCCCCAACCCAGACCCTCGTGTAGCCACCCCCTGCAGAGCCCTGGAGGAGTCACCTTTTCCTCGGCTCCACAGGCAGCTTGGTGCCCTGCATGGTGCCCGGCGGCCCAGTCCCAATGCCAGCCAGCTCTGCGATTTGCCCAGACCAGGCCCCCGCCGCATTGACCACTAGGGCACACTCCACCGGCTGGAACTCCTGGCTGTGGTCCATCTTCACCTGCAGACCCCAGCCTCAGCTTACCCACGCCGGAAGTGGGTAGAAGATCAAAAGCACAGGCACGCGTAAAATAGCTAGCGCGTGGGAAGGGACTATATAACACAGGGGGCCCAGCGTGGCGTTTTGCGACCATCAGAGGAGTGGGATGGGAGGGGGCAGGGAGGATCAAGAAAGCAGCAGCTGCTAAGTTGCTTTAGTCGTGTCCGACTCTGTGCGACCCCACAGACGGCAGCCCACCAGGCCCCCCATCCCTGGGATTCTCCAGGCAAGAACACTGGAGTAGGGTTGCCATTTCCCTCTTCAATGCATGAAAGTGAAAAGTGAAAAGGAAGTCACTCAGTCATATCTGACTCTTAGCGACTCCATGGACTGCAGCCTACCAGGCTCCTCCATCCATGGGATTCTCCAGGCAAGAGTACTGGAGTAGGGTGCCATTGCCTTCTCCGCAAGAAAGCAGGGATATATATAATTACAACTGATTCACGTTGTTGTATGGCAGAAACCAACACAACATGGCAAAGCACTTTTTCTTTATAATTAAAAAAATTTAAACAAAATGCATAAACACAAGGACAGTCATGACTTTCCTCACTCTGCACTTTGCTAAGGGAGGTCCCTAGGCTGGGAACTTACATGGACCTCATGAATCCTTTTCAAAGTCACCTGCTCCCCGCTGGCAGTCTCCATGTGGCTGGATGAAGAGATGAAACCTGCAGAAAAAGGGAAGAAGATAAGTCCTTGAGGCCTCAAAGAGGAAGGAAATGGGGCTTCCACTGGTTTCCTAAGGACAGAAAGCTGAAGGCTGTGAGTTGTCCCACAGGCATTGAAGCCAAAAGGGACAGGGCAGCCAGGACGAACTTGGCCACACAGGATAGGATGATGCCGGAACTTCAAGCAGCTCACGAGTCATGGAAAAATCTGCTTAGGAGCTGGAGTTAGGATGCTTAGGACCAGACCCAGGGAGAAGCCCCCACTCCCCTTGCTCAGCCTGTGTGTGCAGGCGAGACCCAGCATGGGCTGGCCTCCCCACCAGCAGAGGACATAAGCCACAGGCACCGGCCTCAGACTCACGCGTCACCTCTCCTTGGCAGAAAAGGACCCCCATGGACTGTAACTTTCGCCGAAGCCCCTGGAGCAGACACCAGGGGTCAAACCAACCCTCGTTCTCCAGCCCTGTGAGGAGAAAGAAGATGCGTGAAGGGGGCCTAGGACCCTCGTCTCCTGTTGTTTTCCCCACACCCCTTGACTCTTCGGGGCTCGTAACCTGGGGAATGTCACATCGACCAGTTGCACCAGAGCTGGATCCTACGAAAGGGCAGAGAGCTGGCCTGGCCCGGGGCAGGTCCTGCTGGCCAGAAACCTTCCTCCTTGACTTGGCTGTGGGGTGCTGGGACCTCTCACCCTGAGGCACCCCTCAACCTCTGACCCCCTCTCCAAGCAAGGCTCACCGTATGATGCCAAAGCCACTCCCTCTGTGTTGATCCAGGGAAACTTTTTCTGAAGCTGCTCCGGAGACATCAGACAGACTTTGGCTCCTTCCTGCCTGGAGGAATGTGTGGGTCTGCGCACGTATGCTCGGTGAGCATGTGTATGCGGGGCGGGGGAGGAGGGAGAGAAGGGTGGGCCTGGCTCCACAGTCACCTCACCCACGTCAGTCTTCCTTGCTGCCTGGTCAAGACTCTTCAGCCTCTGCCCTCCCTTTCCATTCTGACACCCTAGACTCCCTTTGGCCACACCAAGCCCCCTGCCACCCCCTAACTGTTCCCTGTGCTTTCACGACAGGGAGGGTCACTCTGTTCTGCTCAGGGGGCCCTCCCCGTCCGCCTTCCAATACAGTGCTGCTCACCACACAACTGTCCCCTCTGCGACCCTGATGCCCAAAGGCAGCATCACGGGTGCCCAAAGGTCACACACACGAGCAGTCTGGTTCAAATCCTGGCGCCACCACCTACTAGCTCCGGGTGCCTCAGGTTCCCCACGTGGGAAATGGGGATGTTCTGACAACTAAATGAGTTAATATTTGTAATGCATTTAGGACATGATTTGATGTCACTAGTGAAAGTCATAGAACCATCTGGTGAAGATGCCTGCTCTTGGCTGGCTGGTCATGAGACCCCGTAGCCTTTGACACGAGCCCCCTGTAAAGCTTACGAGTTCTACTTTCTGGCTATTAGCGAAAACACTTGTGGATTCGTGGGACTTGGTAGGAGGGATGTGTCCTGGGGGGTTCTCATTGCCTGGAAACTTAGGAACCACTGTGACAGCGACTGTCCACGTCTGGATACAGCACTTAGCATGGGACACTGGAGGTCTGCCCATGTCCATCTTCTTGACAGACTGAGCTCCTAGGGAGCAGGGCCTGTCTCATCAGCTCTATCACCCTGGCCTCTAAAGTGAGTCAGAGGGTGGCTGAGATGCAGCGTGGAGGCCGTGCCAGGCGCCCACCTCTGGATTTTCACGTTGCGTTCCATGATCGCAGCCCCTTCCTCAGAAGCCAGAAGGAGGTAACCGGAGGGGTTGAACTGGAGGTCTAGGGGAGGGTCATCGACCACAGCCAGGTACTCCTGTGTGCAAAGAAAAGCTCGTCCAAGAAACTGACTTCAAGAAGGGAGGCAGTGGGACTTCCCTGGTGTCCCAAGGCTAAGACTCTGAGCTCCCAATGCAGGGGGCCCAGGTTCAATCCCTGGTCACAGAACTAGATTCCACACGCCACATCTAGAGATCCCAACAGCTGTAACTAGAGATCCTGCGTGATACAACAAAGATCAAAGATTCTGCATGCTGCAACTAAGACCCAGTGCAGCCAAATACATAAATATTAAAAAAAAAAAAGAAGAAGGGGAGAGCGCTTTTCTGGCTTTCTTACCACAACCCTCAACTCAGTGTCCTGACCCAGAGAAAAGCCCCCTCCAGGCACTGCCACTGGGAAGAAAACTGGCATTTCCAACTCCTAGTGGCCTGTCTCCCCTGCCAGCAGGACTGGCTGCCTCTCTGGGCTAAAGGAGGGGTTGCCACCCCCACTCCCCCAATCTCACATTGATGTTCCGTAGAAATTCAGCCGAAAAGAGGGAGAGCTGGACGTTCTCAGGCAATGAGAACTGCTGGCGAATCCCGCCCACGGAGAGCACGGTGGAGGCCCGGGCATACTGCGGAGACAAGAGAAGGTGAGGTGGGCCCTGTCCAGCATGAGCAGAATACTGTCATGAAGGTTGAAAGTCACATGTCCAAAGGTGAAGGGGAGTCCTACCTTCAGGTTTTATAATCTAAGAGAAGCTGAAGTGAACAAACCCAAATGAAGGCAGTGAGGACAACGGTCATTAAAATCCTTATTAGGATAGGTACAGAGCAGAGGGTCAGTCATCAAAAGGCGGGACACCCTCATACAAAATGTTACAAAATGGTAATGGCCCTGAAGTCCAAGGCTGGAGACTGACATTTGGTTCTACTAACTGGAAAATAGAGGGACATGGCCAATGGAGCAAGACCTGTGACTAGCCAGCAGTGGTAAACAGGAACAATTAAAGCACAAAAACCTCAGAAGCAAGCAATGAGGCCTGCAAGGGGGTTGTAATAATTGCGCTGATCACAGCTGGAATGCAGGCCAGACCTCTGAGATCTCAAAACACACAACATTGCGAAATTTGCTTTCAAAAGCAAAAACCTTATTGTCAAAGTCAATAGTTTGAGGAAGAACCTGGGGCTATTTCCCAACAAGGGCCAAAGTCCTGTCCCTTCAGAGATTTCAGCCTTTCTTCTCCTCCCCTGCCCCTGACTCAGAGTTGCCTGACTCTGCCCCACCCCAGACCTCACCGTGTGGTCCCGCTCCACGACCAGCACCTGAATGGCACCTTGCTGCTTCTCCAACCTCTTCAGCCAGTAGGCCACAGACAGTCCAAGCACCCCACCCCCAACAATCACCACATCTGAGCGTTCGGGGGGCAGGTGGCTGGTGTCATACAGTGGGCTCCAAGCCCTGCCAGGGAAGATGGACTGGATCTTCTTCTTGATCTTCGACACCTTTCCATCGCAGTCTGTGGGACGCAGTTATGGTCAGAGAGGGCCATGCATCTCCTTTCCAAGAGGCGGGGTGGGGTGTGCGTGTGTGTCGTGGTCAGAAGATGGGCACAGGAAAAGGAGGGCTAAACTGACACTGAGTTTTTAGTCCTCTCAAGGTCAGCTGGCATACAGCAGCATTCCCCAGCTTTGCCTCATGGTCTCTGTGCCCGAGTCTCACTTCCTTTGAGTGCATTATACCTAGCACTGCAAGATTCAGCTTCCTAAAATGAACACTCTCTACTTTCTCCCTAGGCCAGGGGACTTACACGTTTCTCTCCTGGGCTTCTGGACCAATAGGTCCTGGCACATCTAGAGCCACAGGACCCTCAGAAGCATGGACCTCTGAGTGGCACCTTCTCCTGGATATTCATCACCACCAGCAAATCTACACTCACGTCCTGTCTGTTATCAAGCTCTTATAAGAGACTTTGCCTCTTAAATCTCTCTCCAATCTGTCCCCTTTTTTTCCCCATCTCTACCACCACTGCCCTGGACCAAACCACAATGATTAAGAGCTCCCATTTCCACTCATTCCCCTCTTGTCCTACCCCCCAATTTCTTTCCTCTATCACAGCTTTGTTGTTGTTCAATAGCTAAGTCAAGTCCGACTCTTTGCGACCCTGTGGACTGAAGCACACCAGGCCTCCCCGTCCATCACCAACTCCCACAGCATGCTCAAACTCATGTCCACTGAGTTGGTGATGCTATCCAACCATCTAATCCTGTCGCCCCCTTCAGCTGCTGCCTTCAATCTTTCCCACCATCAGGGTCTTTTCCAATGAGTCTATCATAGCTAGAATGACCTCTTCTGAACATTAATCCATCAAACACTCTCTTGCTTAGAACCTTTCATAGCTTTCCATCACTCTAAGGATAAAGGTTCAAAAGATTTCACGTGGCCTGTGAGACACTGCCCGATCTAGCTCTCGTTCACCTTGTCATCCCAGAACCCTCCAACCTCACCCCTTTATTTCTGCCAAGAGGACCTACACAGGTGTTCTCTCTGCTTTGAAACTCTGCGCCCACTTCTTTGCCCAGTTAACTCCTTGGTTCCTTTAGATCTCAGTTCAGTTATCACTTTCTCAGGAATTCCTGACCTCCCCTAGACTATGCCAAGTAATCCTGTTCTTATCTTGCAGCTCAGTGAACTGTTCCTTTGCAACATGCAGCACACTTGCAACTTTAAACTCATCTGTGATTGCTTCATACTGTGCTTCGTCTACCTTCTCCACCAAATCTCCAGCCTAGCACAGTGCCTGGCACATCCCAAGTGCTCAATAAATGCCTCGAATACATGAATCTTTTTGTCTTTCACACCCGGCTCACAAATTTCCAAGTCTTCTGTCACTGTCTCCAGTTCCAAGTTCAAACTCTTCTCAGCATTTGAGTCTTTCCTTGATCTGGGCTTAACCTTACCCATCATTTCATACTACTAACTCAACTCTCTATTCGGATGGCCTTTGCTAATTCCTTGCACGAAAACGATACTTTTTCCTAACCTCTGCTCAGTTCTCCAGAACCTGGAACTCACACTTTCCTTGGGCCAGTAAACATCATCTTTCAAGGCTGATCTCACTTCCCACCTGTTCCATGTATGGCTACCGGCACTACCTACTGGCAGTACAGGACATCATCCTAGTTGGCTTCTCTCCAGTTTTCAACTGGTCTAGAAGCCTTCCCTCTCCAGCTACACCTCAGACACCTCCAGGACGTGTATCGAATCCTTTCTTTCTCTTCTTTCCTCCTCACAGCCACTGAACAGCATCCTGCATGCGAGCAGGACTTCATTAATTTCTGTGCAACCAATAAATCGGCCTGGCTGCAATTCTGGTGGCAAACTCAGGGATAGAATGATCTGGGATATGTCACCTGAGAAGGGCAACTCTGGGATCCATACCCCTGTCCAGGCTCTACAAGCTCCAGCAGGCAAGGTTACCCTCTATTCCGAGGGACCCCACTGTCTTCCCAGCGTGGGCCGGGATTCTGAGTCCTGAAGGTCACAAGGCTGGAGACGGGGGACACCCCAGAACCACGATACCCTCCGCTGCCCTCAACTTTACCCAGAGTAGAGCCTCCTCTGTATGTGCCTAGCCCCCGTCCGGAGAGGCACTGGCCCAGGCGGAGCCGCAGCGCCCTCCGAAGCATGGCCCTGCTGTTCCGGGCCGCTAGGAGAGAAGCACCCTACCCGGGTACAGTCCCAGGCTGCAGTCGCAGCTACGCGCCGCCAGTCGTTCATTCGAGCACTCCCATTGGCCAGCGACGCCTCCGGGCCCCGCCCCTCCGCCCTATAGGCGGTCGGTCCCTCCGGTGACATGCTGAGAGCCCCGCCCAGGCCCGCCCCCACCCTCCGTTGGCCAGCTGGGCGTCTACGTCAGTCTTGCGCGCCCGTGGGCGGAGCCGGGGAGGGTTGCGGGCGGCGCTGAGCGGAAGTGCGGCTGCGCCGGTTTCCGGGGCCGCTGGTGTGACGTGTCCCGCGCTTGGCGCAGCAGGAAGCGGCAGCGATCGAGGCCTGAGTTCCCGGCGCCGGCCCCGGCTCCTTTCCCGCTGCCGCCATGCTCGACTTCTTCACCATTTTTTCCAAAGGCGGGCTTGTTCTCTGGTGCTTTCAAGGCGTGAGCGACTCATGCACCGGGCCCGTTAACGCGTTAATTCGTTCCGTGCTGCTGCAGGTACCGCCCCCGCGGGATCAGAACTCCAGGCTCGTCCCCCTCCCCCCTGACCCGACCCCTAGTCCCCTTTGACTGATCCCGGGCCTCCCTCTCACCCTGTCGGCGCACCTCAAACTGGCCGCTCGCTCGTAGCCGGGACTCCACTTCTTTCTCCCGCTCCTATCAGACCATCCCGCAACTTTGTGATGTCCCCTCCCCCTCCGCTTTCTGGGACTCTGGCAGGATTCCGTAGTCTATTGAGACCTCCCTTCGTTCCCCACTTTCACTGCCAACGGCTTGCTTTTCTGTTGTCGCAAAGGCTGGGTGGGATAAAGGATGAAAGAACGTCTTTTAAGAAGTGTAGATAGTGTCCGACTGCCGGTAAACCTGATTGTTTACATGAGGACTCCCTTCTCGCTCGCACATGTCGGTCCCTCCCACCTTTCCCCTCCTCGCCCTCAGCTGGGTGTCTACACTTTTCTTCCAGGTGGAATGCTGGAGAGCAGTGCCCCTGAATCTTTTTGCCCTGGGGGACAGGTTTGAGTTTAGGGTAATGTCTGGTTCCTTCCCGAAGGGGCCCAACTCCAGGTGTTTGAGGGGACAGTCTGAACTCTGAGATATACTCTTTTTCCAGGAGAGAGGAGGTAACAACTCCTTCACCCATGAGGCACTCACTCTCAAGTATAAACTGGACAACCAGTTTGAGTTGGTGTTTGTGGTAAGTGAGTGTATTTTAGAGGGGTAACGATTACATTGACAGGCAGTCCTGATGATTCAGAAAATCCTGATTAATTAAACCCAGTGTCTATGATGAAGTAACTGAGAAAACAAGGAGGGTGGAGGGGGAAAGGGAAGCTGCTCTTGGGCCCAGTCAGAGGGCTTGGCTGCTCCTCAGGTCAGGGAAACCGGCCAGGGGGCTGAGCCAGTCCCTGGAGGCCTGGGTCGAGTTGGCTTCCCTCTGTTCTGGACTGGCATGTAAACAGATTTCTGGCTCTGTTCCTTCCCCTGAACAGGTAGGTTTTCAGAAGATCCTAACACTGACATATGTGGACAAGTTGATAGACGACGTTCACCGGCTGTTTCGAGACAAGTACCGCACTGAGATCCAACAGCAGAGTGCCTTAAGTCTATTGAATGGCACTTTCGATTTCCAGAATGACTTTCTGCGGCTTCTTCGGTGAGAGGCCTCCCCTCTGTAAAATCAGTTTCTGAGACTTGATGAGTTCCCTTCCTTCCCAAGAGTGGGTAGTACGCTGTGGGTTGAAAGGGGCTCCTGAGTTGGCTTCCCAGTTCTGATTGCCTGCTTGGTGTGAGGGCCCTTCCCCTGGATTTAGACTGTCCACCTTTTCTCTTTGGGCTTCCCTGGTGGCTCAGATGGTGAAGAATGCCTGCCATGTGGGAGACCCAGGTTTGATCCCTAGCTTGGGAAGATCCCCTGGAGAAGGAAATGTCAACCCACTCTAGAATTCTTGACTGGAGAATCCCATGGACAGAGGAGCCTAGCCCACCAGGCTCCTCTGTCCATAGAATCCAAAGAGTCAGACACGACTGAAGTGACTCAGCACAAACTTTTCTCTTTAGTGAAGCAGAGGAGAGCAGTAAGATCCGTGCTCCCACTACCATGAAGAAATTTGAAGATTCTGAAAAGGCCAAGAAACCTGTGAGATCCATGATTGAGACACGGGGTGAAAAGCCTAAGGAAAAAGCCAAGAATAACAAAAAAAACAAGGGGGCCAAGAAGGAAGGTGAGTTTGAACTTGGACATCCAGGGGCATGAGAAGTTGTTAAGGCGGCACTGAAGTGGTTCCCTGTCCTCCCTTCATCATTGCTTGCCTCCCTGGCCCAGGTGCCCACCACCCTCATTATCGTCCCCAATCTCAGTGATCCTCCTGGTGTTTCTTCATAGTTTTCTCTGAATCATCTGGGAGACTTTTCCCCATTTGTCTATTTTGTAGGAATTTGGTCTTTTTTTTTTTTTTTCAGTGAGTTTTCTCCTTGACAGGTTCTGATGGCCCTCTGACTGCTAGCAAAGCAGCCCCCGCAGAAAAGTCAGGTCAACCAGTAGGACCTGAGAACGGAGAGGAACTTTCCAAAGAGGAGCAGATCCGCAGGAAGCGGGAAGAGTTCATTCAGAAGCATGGGAGGGGTATGGAGAAGTCCGGGTGAGCAGCCCAGCTTTGCCCTAAGCTTTTGCTGTCCAGACACATTGGGGGCAAGGGAGCCCTTGTCTCTGAGGTGGATGCTGCCTCTCCTGCTTCTCCACCATAACCCTCTGTACTGTAACCCTTCACAGCAAGTCCAGTAAGTCAGATGCTCCCAAGGAGAAGGGCAAAAAGGCACCCCGGGTGTGGGCACTGGGAGGCTCTGCTAACAAGGAAGTTCTGGACTACAGCACTCCCACCACCAACGGAGCCCCCGAAGCGGCCCCACCTGAGGACATCAACTTGGTAAGAGGTAGTAGGGGCCAGAGTGAGAGTTACCGGTAATAAGAAGCAGAGGAGGAAGGAGATGAGGGCAGTCCCCTTGATTCCTTGGAGCCAGAGGGTGGGTTACATTTGAAGCTTCTGGAGTCAAAGAGGCGGAGCAGTGTAGGACAGGGTCACTCCAGGTTTCCCTCCCCGCCAGCTCATGGTTTCCTGATCCCTTCCTCTCCCCACACCCTCCAGATTCGAGGGACTGGGCCCGGGAGGCAGCTGCAGGATCTGGACTGCAGCAGCTCAGATGACGAAGGAGCTGCTCAGAATTCCGCCAAACCTAGGTATGGGATTTGGTGGCGGGTGGCGGGTATGGCTCCAGAAGGGATAGGACTTGCTGATGCCTGCTGGCTTTCTGTGCGTCTGTGGTTTTCTGTGCCTGCAGTGCTACCAAGGGCACTCTGGGTGGCATGTTTGGGATGCTGAAGGGCCTTGTGGGTTCCAAGAGCTTGACTCGTGAAGACATGGAGTCTGTGCTGGACAAGATGCGTGACCATCTCATTGGTGAGTCAGAACAGGGTAGACTCGTGTTTGGGGGGTCAGGATGGTGGGGGAGAAGGGCTGTAATGGAGGTCGTTCACTCCTGCCGGGGCACTCACCCACGCTTGTCCCCCTTCTTAGCTAAGAACGTGGCAGCAGACATCGCAGTCCAGCTCTGTGAATCCGTGGCCAACAAGTTGGAAGGGAAGGTGATGGGGACGTTCAGCAGTAAGTGTCTCCCCAGACCTGGAAGTGCTTGGGTGGAGGTTATGAAGTCACCACCATTCTTATTACGTGCATGACTTTTGACAAACTATAATCTCTAAATCTCTGTTGTTTTACCTAGACTTCAGGTGTTCATGACATCTAGCTTAAGAGGATTTGAATCAATTACCTGTCAGGTGCTTAGGGCTGTCAGATACGGTGTGGATTCCTGGGCAGGATCCTAGTTCCCTATAGCTCAGCAAGATGCCAGGTGTTCGGAGCATCTGACTTGGGCTTCATGGGTATACCTCCCTGCCCCACCCCCAGCGGTGACTTCCACGGTCAAGCAAGCTCTGCAGGAGTCCTTGGTGCAGATTCTACAGCCGCAGCGCCGCGTAGACATGCTGCGGGACATCATGGATGCCCAGCGTCATCAGCGCCCTTACGTGGTCACTTTCTGTGGTGTGAACGGCGTGGGGAAGTCTACCAACCTTGCCAAGGTGGGTGCCGTTCCCCAGCCTGAGTCTGACATTGTTTCTGCTACTTTTTCCTTCTCTGCCGCTCTGGGGCTGGCTGACAGTTCTGCCTCTTTTGCAGATCTCCTTCTGGCTGTTAGAGAATGGTTTCAGTGTCCTCATCGCTGCCTGCGACACATTTCGTGCCGGGGCTGTGGAACAGCTGCGTACGCACACCCGGCGTCTGAGCGCCCTGCACCCCCCGGAGAACCATGGCGGCCGCACCATGGTGCAGTTGTTTGAGAAGGGCTATGGCAAGGATGCTGCCGGCATTGCCATGGAGGCCATAGCCTTTGGTACAGTGCACAGGAAGCGCGGAGCTTATGTGGGCCCCTGTGCTCTGGGGGTTCTCTTGGCACTTGAGGACCAGGGTTACCCTACCACCAACTTTCTGCTCAGTAGCAGCTCAGAATTAGTGATATGCCATGCCATGCTCCACTTTGGGGTAACACGTGTAGTTGTAGGCAAACCTCACAGATTCATTTTGTTACCTGAATATTTAGGTAACACCTTTATCCTCCTGCTAGGGCTTCCCAGGTGTGGCTCAGTGGTAAAGAATCTGCCTGCCAATGCAGGAGACATAAGAGATGGAGGTGGTTCCAGCCCTGGGTCGGGAAGATCCCCTGCAGGAGGAAAGGCAACCCACTCCAATATTCTTGCCTGGGAAATTCACGGACAGAGGATCCTGGTGGGCTACAGTCCACTGAGTTGCAAAGCGTCAGGCACACCGAGTGTACACACACACACCCGCCTGCTCTCCTTTCCCTAAATATGCTTAATGACAGAGTGTGGAAAGTGTTTCTTACATCACCTTGTAACTTGATTCAGAACCTAAGGAAATAAACAGGCAGACTTTTAATAGGGCCAGTTTAGGACCTGTTGAGAGGAAGCTGGAAATGAGTTTAACAGTCCAGGAGTTTTCCGTTGACCACTCCTTTCTTTCTAGCACGTAACCAAGGCTTTGATGTGGTGCTGGTGGACACAGCTGGCCGCATGCAAGACAACGCTCCCCTGATGACTGCCCTGGCCAAGCTCATCACTGTCAACACACCCGACCTGGTGCTGTTTGTGGGGGAGGCCTTAGTAGGCAACGAGGCCGTGGACCAGCTGGTGAGGGCTTGGGCCTGGTTCTCTTCCCAACCTTAGCTCTGGCCAGTTAGGTATGTTATGTTCATATCATATTTCTCCTTTCAGGTCAAGTTCAACAGAGCCTTGGCTGACCATTCTATGGCCCAGACACCTCGGCTCATTGATGGCATTGTCCTTACCAAATTTGATACCATTGATGACAAGGTAAACGTGGACAATACAGGGCAAAGTGGGACCAGGAGGGGGAATGGCTGTCCTTCACAGGGGAGCAGAGGCTCTAAGGGCACATGGGTTCCAGAGCCTCCTGTTGCTGAGAGAGTGAAAAGGCAGGGTCCAGAGATGACTGGGTATTCTGTCTCTGCTTCAGGTGGGAGCTGCGATTTCTATGACCTACATCACAAGCAAACCCATCGTCTTCGTGGGCACTGGCCAGACCTACTGTGACCTACGCAGTCTAAACGCCAAGGCTGTGGTGGCTGCCCTCATGAAGGCTTAATGTGGCTCTTGCCTGATAACCAAATCACCGCTTCCCCCAAAGTCCCTATCCCTGTATCAAGAATGTGCTTTAGAGTATGTGAGCAACTTGTCTTCAGTGTAGTTCAAAGGCAGAGTGAGGGGGGGCTCTGGGGCCTGCAGCCCCTCCTAACCCCACTCTCTGTTCAGCCCAGCCTCCACCTGCAAGGAGGGCCTAATCATGTTACAGTCACTGCCCACTACCCATCCCTGCCCCACCCCCATGCTCTTCCCCCTTCCTAATCCAGCATCCCTCACTCTGCCTACAGACTCGGTCTCATTACAGCTTTGACCAGTGGTTAATAGATCCAACACCAGAGCTCTGCTAGTTAGTGTGGTCACGGGGACGTCTGAGCATCGTCCCCTGCTCCATTAGAGAAGAGGCTTGAGAACCTGCTCTGGGTCTCGATGGCCCCTCTCCGTAGGATACACAGCGTTCAGGTCTGCAGGGCCAGGATAACACCCCCACACTGTGGCAGTGTATGGCCTCTTCTTAATTGCTGCTAATTCAATGATCCCTTCCCCTTTTCCCCAAAGCCTCAGCGAGGCCAGAGTGATGTGTTACAGATGAGTGAGAGGGGTCCCCGCCTCCCACAGAAGTAACAGGAGCTGCGCTGCAGTGTTGCATTGGGCTTCTCAGCCTCCAAGACCTCCTCCCACTTCCACAGAATCCACATGTAACTTTTGCATGTTCCCCTTCCCGGGAGAAAACCAACTGTCAGAAGGGGTACATGTTGCCCCCTCCGCCTTCTGCTCCCGAGCGGATCCTGGCTCCTCATCCTCCTCTACAGTGCCTGGTAGACAAGTGCTACGTTGAAGAATACAGACCTTGTTAAGACTTGTCCTATAGCTTGGTATTACAGATGTGCTATTAGTGCAATAAGGTGAAGGCTGTCTGCCCAGAGAAATACATAATTTATATGAGAAAATAAATTTCATAAGTAAATTGCCTTTTAGGTCTTGGAGTCATTTGACAAAGGATTCAAAACTAAAATCCTACAGCACACTAACTAGAGTTTCTAGGGTACATGGCACAAAGGGAAACGGGGATTGACAATGCTGAGGAATCAGGTGGAAATCTGCGCTTGTCCCGAGAATGAGATCACCTTCCCCACAGGGTGCAAGAATAGAACTTTTAAAATTTACATTCGGCCTGTACCTTTGCAGGTCAGGAGTTTTCTAAAGTGACTCAAAGTAGAGCTGGGGCCCTGGGAAGTAAATGAAGAAGCTTTTAATATTACAGCTCAATTATGTAAAATACTGTACACTGTAAAAGGCCTAGAAAACTAGAGCTTCAAGTCATATTTTAAAAAAGCCATTAAGCTTAATTGAAAAACCAAGTATAGAGTACAAAACTGCCACAAGGGCCACGGCGAGCCCGTGGCGTCAGGAGCCCAAGTCCTCTGCAGCCACGGTCGGTGGAAGCGTCCTGTTGACCTGCTGTGTGGACACAGCCTGTTCAGCCTGAGGTGGGGTGGGGGCTCCACTTGGGCCCCTTGTCACGTGGGTATTGAACTGGAACAGGCTGCAGAGGAACGAGCGGGCATGAAGGATTCAGGTGGACATCTCCGCTAACCCCCAGCTTTCAGCCTCTGGGTATTGGTACTTCCTAGGAGCTGCTTCTGGTTCTTGTAAGTTCACTTGTGAAACACTCCACAGTAGGCCCTGACAGCTTGATCTAATGGTGGCGGTTCCTCTAGCCCTCTCAGGTACTACGGTCTGCAGAGAGAAAAAAGATGGTAAGTGACGTTTCACAGCTCAGGTTTATCCACCTAAAGCTGCAGAAACTGAAGTCAAGCTTAACCCTTCAGAGGACAAGACACCAAATACTAGGAAACCCGTGAATGGACTTGGTAGGAAAATCCAGACTCTACAGGTAGAAGAGCCAAGTCATTTCTTCTCCAAGGTCTTAACTGAGCTCTGGGAAAACGTTTTCTGCTGACAAATGGTAGAACAGGAAACAGAATACCTCTTATTTCACTGTGTGCTGTAGATGAGCCATTCAGCTGGCCTTCTCTCACGATCCCTGCTGAACAGAACACACATCAGTATCAGACAATATGACCGAACAGCTAAAACTCAGCAACAGGAAAGCAGCCAACTAAAGGGAGGTGAAAAATAAAGGGAGGTGAAAGCACATGGTCTGACCAAGGATCGAATTATTCCTAACGCACAGCTAGGCAGGGGCATAACCAGGTTAGTCTTCACACTGTTGTACTAGATGACAGGGAAGCACTGAGGTCCCTGAGTGCACTAACACTCCCTGTGCAAAAACAAGTGTGTCCCTAACTAGTCTAGAAGGCCACGTTTAGGTAAAACTACTCCAGCCGGGGAGGACAGGAAGTAGCATGCAAGGGGGCAAATTCAACCAAGCAGAAGAGGGACTAGTAGCTGAGCTAACACCCCCAGAACGGGCTTAGAGCCTTGCTGTCTGATACAGTGCCGCTGGCCACACGTGCTGTTTAGTTCTAAATTAAAACCTGTGCTCCTCGGGGACTTCCCTGGAGGTCCAGTGGTTAGGATTCTGCACTTCCACTGCGGGGGGTGGGGGTGGGAGGTGGGTTCGATCTCTAGCTGGAGAACGGAGATTCCACAAGCAGCATGGTGTGGCCAAAAAGGAAAAAAGTCTGTTCCTCAGTCACACTTAACTACGCTTCAAAACTCAATGGCCGCATGTGGCTTGTGGTTACAGTACTGGACAGAGATGATAGAATACTTCAGGCAGTGCAGAAAATTTCTGCTGGACAGCACTGGAATAAATAATGTGTAGGAAGAAGCTTAAAACTGAATACACAGGAGAAAAGGACAGACAGAAACACGGACAGCTGGAGTGAAAATAAGCGAGGGACGGCACTCAAACACACGAATTGGGACTCCCCTCTTGGAAAACACTAGAGCAGTATTTATCAGCCATAAAATGTTACCTCTGACCTAGTAATTATACTGAGAATCCAGCCTATGGAAATTACTGGCAAAAGGAAACACTCCAGGGATGAAGACGTGCTTACTGCAACAGTGCTTACAGTAGAAAAAAACTACATATTGCCTAATACAGGGGAATAATTAGGTAACTGAGACAGTGGGTTATAATACAATCTTTCACTGGCCAGGAAGACTGCAGCCATGTGGGGAGATGTATGATATACATATCACTGAATTTAAAAAGTACCAGAACTGTATATAGATTTTGTTCACAACCAAGAGGAAATGCACAAGGAAAACTCAACTGAAATATACCAAAGTAACTGCTTTTGTGATAGTAGTGAATTATAAAAGAATTACCTTCTTTTCCCCATTACTTGATTTTCCTGAAATAAATGTACTTGCAGCCTACAGAATCTTTCAACCTAAGTAATTTTCACTATGCAAAAGTCTGGACATAGCACAGTGCCCGATACAAAGCAAGAGCTCAGGTTTATAAAACAAAGGCAGTGAAAGACCTCTGACCTCTCATTGGTATTTATCTATAGACTCAGAAAATAACTGTGGATGGAAGGTAAATTTGACTTGAAGTGCTTTTAACCTAAAACTGCTCTGCTAGATTTCAGATCACAAACTTCAGCTGACCATTCTAATTAAAGCCCCTGGCCACAGAGAAAATCCTTGATGTTTAACAATTCACAATACCCTAATGAGTGGTACGGAGAAGGCACTGGCAACCCACTCCAGTACTCTTGCCTGGAAAATCCCATGGATGGAGGAGCCTGGTGAGCTGCAGTCCATGAGGTCGCTAGGAGTCGGACACAACTGAGCGACTTCACTTTCACTTTTCACTTTCATGCATTGGAGAAGGAAATGGCAACCCACTCCAGTGTTCTTGCCTGGAGAATCCCAGGGACGGGGGAGCCTGGTGGGCTCCCGTCTATGGGGTCGCACAGAGTTGGACACGACAGAAGCAGCTTAGCAGCAGCAGCAGCAGCAATGAGTGATAACTTCATGGGGAGTCGCTCTGCTAGGAAGCCCAGGCAGCTAAGGACAGTCTGTGCAGCTTCACAATACTTCTGATGACTTTTGTCAATAAAAGACTTAGTGTAGGAAGAGCTGTCCGGCGGGATTTTGTTCTCTTCCACATTAGCATCTTCCTTGGCTAGAAGATCTCCAGAACACAGATCAAAAGAACAACGTATGTACTCCTTGCCCAGTGGAAAAGCCTACTGAGAGTCCCACCTATGGGCAAACAGTAGAAGAATCTGGAATATTGCAGGACAGCAAAAAACATCACCAAGAAAGATCAGCAAACTGCTTTCACAAAAAAGATGAATTGGAAAATTTCCTTTTATAAGGGTTTTTAAAAGTCTTCTATGAAAAGGGTAGACTTAAGTTTTCAAAATGTTTAGTTATGGTGATGCCTTTTACAAATCTTGTTCCATCAAAACAGAGCCATCAAAACAGAGCCATGGATAATCACAGTTTGTGGAATGTCTCATCACAGGAGAATCCCATTGCATAGGACAAGTTCTCTCTATATTAAATTACCCATCCTTTAAGAGGCCCCTACTGCAAGGAGATCCAACCAGTCCATTCTGAAGGAGATCAGCCCTGGGATTTCTTTGGAAGGAATGATGCTAAAGCTGAAACTCCAGTACTTTGGCCACCTCATGCGAAGAGTTGACTCATTGGAAAAGACTCTGATGCTGGGAGGGATTGGGGGCAGGAGAAGGGGACGACAGAGGATGAGATGGCTGGATGGCATCATTGACTCGATGGACTTGAGTCTGAGTGAACTCCAGGAGTTGGTGACAGACAGGGAGGCCTGTCGTGCTGTGATTCATGGGGTCGCAAAGAGTCAGACATGACTGAGCGACTGAATTGAACTGAAGATGCATTCAGATTGACCATGAAAATGCATATTAGCAAATAACTTTTCAAGAACATATTCTACATAACAGCAGCAAAGTTTCTTTGGAACTGTGTGCTGAGTCAGAATGGGCATACCTTGGGGCCCGGCTTTATTCAAATTAAGGTTTTAAAAAGTATTATCCGATTTAGCTATACCAAGAAGTTTTGCATTTGGTAGGCTGTTTGGCAGCTTGCCTGGAGCCATTAGTAAATGGAAACTTTTAACTGCATTTGGCTTTCTGGTTAGAATTGAGAGGTAAAATGTCAAGTGAATGGTACTCCTAACTTGCCACCACAACAGTTTCCACATAACATTTTTGCAGCGTTTTTTCTGTTTATAAAGACAAAGCATAATCGTAAAAAATAGGATTTTCATATTTCATAACGTAGGAAAAAATATTTTTTAAAAAAACATTAACTCCTACTGCACAGAGATAATCACAGTTAATTTTCTAAGCATCATGCCAGGCATTTCTCTATGTTATTGTTTAGTCGCTCAGTCATGTCCAACTGTTTGCAACCCCATGGACTGTAGCCCGCCAGGTGCCTCTGTCCATGGACTCTCCCAGGCAAGGATACAGGAGTGGGTTGCCATTTCCTCCGACAAGGTATCTTCCCGACCCAAGGGTCGAACCAGCATCTTCTGCATTGGCAGGTGGATTCTTTACAGCACCAGAGAAGCCATAAAGCACACCAAACAAAAACAGAAAGCATCTACAATCTTGTATGCCAGGGAAGTGAAAAAGTGAAGTGAAGTCGCTCAGTCGTATCCGACTCTTTTCGACCCCATGGACTGCAGTCTACTACGCTCCTCTGTCCATGGGATTTTCCAGGCAAGAGTACTGGAGTGGGTTGCCATTTCCTTCTCCAGAGGATCTTCCTGAGCCAGGGATCGAACCCAGGTCTTCCGCACTGTAGGCAGACGCTTTACCACCTGTATGCCAGGGACTGGGATATAAAAATGCATGTTACAACCTGCATTTTATTTTTTCCACTCAGAATACTATCTCTGACATTATTTTGGGCAGTAAAAGCATTTTTCATTTTATGGCTTCATATGTATTTAATATTTAGTCAATTAATAAAGGGTGTATTTATAGAAACACCTATTTTCTGGAACATTTTAGGTTGCTTCCAATTTTTGCCATTTATCTACAACCCTGATTACATCCCCACACCTATATCTTTATGCAACTGTGTCATATAATTGTATAAGTGTCCAGTGATCTCCTTTAGGAGAAATTTCTAAGATAGATTTTATCGAAAGGGATTTCTGGGTCAAAAGTTTTAAAATTTTGGACATATTCCAAATTTACCCTTCAGAAAAGTTGTACTAACTTTACCTTCCCACCAAAATTACACAAATATATTTTTTTTCCTCACATCCTTAGCCAAAAGGGAGTTACCATTCTCCCCTATTTTTCAAATCTAAATTCTTTCTTTTTTAAAATTTATTATTTTTTGGGGGGGGGAGAAATATCAATAACCTCAGATATACAGATAACACCACCCTATGGCAGAAAGTGAAGAAGAACTAAAGAGCCTCTTGATGAAAGTGAAAGAGCAGAGTGAAAAAGTTGGCTTAAAGCTCAATATTCAGAAAACTAAGATCATGGCATCTGGTCCCATCACTTCATGGCAAATAGATGGGGCAACAGTAGAAACAGTGGCTGACTATTTTTTGGGGCTCCAAAATCACTGCAGATGGTAACTGCAGCCATGAAATTAAAAGATGCTTACTCCTTGGAAGGAAAGTTATGACCAACCTAGACAGCATATTACAAAGCAGAGACATTACTTTGTCAACAAAGGTCCATCTAGTCAAGGCTATGGTTTTTCCAGTAGTCATGTATGGATGTGAGAGTTGGACTATAAAGAAAGCTGAGCGCCGAAGAATTAATGCTTTTGAACTGTGGTGTTGGAGAAGACTCCTGGGAGTCCCTTGGACTGCAAGGAGATCCAACCAGTCCATCCTAAAGGAAATCAGTCCTGGGTGTTCATTGGAAGGACTGATGTTGAAGCTGAAACTCCAATACTTTGGCCACCTGATGCAAAGAGCTGACTCATTTGAAAAGACCCTGATGTTGGAAAATATGGAAGGCAGGAGGAGAAGGGGATGAGATGGTTGGATGGCATCACCAACTCAATGGACATGGGTTTGGGTAAACTCCGGGAGTTGGTGATGGACAGGGAGGCCTGGCGTGCTGCAGTCCATGGGATCGCAGAGTCGGACATGACTGAGCGACAGAACTGAACTGCCCTGGGTCTTTGTTGCAGTGCACGGGCTCCAGGCTTAGTTGCCCCTCGGCATGTGGGATCTTAGTTCTCCAACCAGGCATCGAACCCACATCCCCTGCACTGGAAGGTGCATTCTTAACCACTGGACTACCAGAGAAGTCCCTGAAATCTACATTTCAATTGCATTTCACCGATTAGTCTAATCTGAAAACTAACCATGATCTCCCTTCATCATCTGGTTAGGATTATATTCTGCATCTTGGTGATGACCTGACCCACCACACACACATAACAGGCTGAAGAACAGCTGCCTTCCAACCCCTCTTAGTCTCCAAACGCAACTTACCTGACCTTCCTCTCGTGGAGATCTCACATGTCAGTCGTCTGAAATATTCTGGAAGGTCAGCATAGTCATTTCCATAGGAGATGACCTTAATCCCTTTGTCCAGCATGTTTTCTCGAAGCTTCTTGAATTCATCCACATCTCCTCTCCGAACCAGCATGAAATGCTCTAAGTCAGACTTATGCTTGATGGCCTCCAGAAAAAGGGCCTGGAAAGTGGTGTCATCCACAGTCCAGCCGCAGCCCAAGAATAGGAATGACTTGTTTTCATAGAGCTTCTGAATCTCTCTCTGGCAGGGAGGGAAGCAACATGTAAGTCACACTGTGAAGACAGGTGCGAAACAGAAGAATCCACGGGGCCGCAGCTGCTCATCGAGCAGACTGTGGTGACCAGTGAACCGGGATCAAGAGCCAGAGGACAGACCCTCCCATGAAGGAGTACGCCCTTCTCACTGTCTACTGCTGCAACTTGATGACTCTTCTCAAACTGTGTCTTTACCTGGCATTCTCCTGCAGGGTCTCTATCCAGGGTCTCACGGGTCTACATCATAGCTTATTTTTTAGATCTGTGTGCCCAGAGGCTGTTAAGGCAATCAGTAGTCTTCAATGTATTTTACTCTTTCTGTTTCCTTGACAGTCTGTTTGCTTTACAGACTGGGCCATGAATAAGCAGAGAATCCCATCACCAGAGCTGCTCAAAGAAAGCATGACCCTCAGAACACTAATGAACATGTGTATACACTTTTAAGACATTTTTAAAGACTGGTTTGATATGGACCGTTTTTAAAGTCTTTTGTCGAATTTGTTACAACATTGTTTCGTTTTATGTTTTGGTGTGTTGGCCGCAAGGCATGTGGGATTTCAGAGCCTTGAGCAGGGATCCAACCCGAGCCCCTGCACTGGATGGCCAAGGCCTAACCACTGAACTGCCAGGGAAGTCCCTGTGTGTATACATTTATACATACATGTATGTACACATATATCACACACACTACATGTGTCTAAAGTATTAGAGATGATTTTGCTTAAGGGATCACTCAGTGTCAGTTAAAGATAGAAGCTGTAACAGATGTCAGGGAAAGAACGGGTGACAAAAAGTCCCCTTGTGCTTTAAAAAACATCACATTTTCTTGGTCTTTTTTCACAAGGCTTCCATTTTATTACCCTATTCAAATTTAAAAAAAAATTTTTTCCAGTGATCAATAAGTGAGTAAGTATGATGAGTCAATACAAAGCCATCACCATTTATATAAAAACTCTTTACTCTAGTAGTAACTGGTCAGTGAAAAACTGCACAAATTAGTCTTGGCATAGAGAGAGGGTTACTAATACCATGTATGTGTGTCTGTGAGTGCTCAGTTGCTCAACTGTGCCAGACTCTGTGAACCCAGCCAGGCTCCTCTGTCCATGGGATTTCCCAGGCAAGAATTACTGGAGTGAGTTGCCATTTTCTTCTCCAGGGGATTTTCCCGACCCAGGGACTGAACCCGTGTCTCCTGTGCTCCTTGCACTCACTGGCAGGCAGATTCTTTCCCACTGTGTCACCTGGGGAGATAATACCATGTATAGCAAATGACGAATACAAATATATATTCTTTGTTTGTGAAGATGCCACCAGTTAACAGTGCCAACTGCTGGCTGTCAATCAAGAACAAAGTAAAACCACACGGCCTAACACCTGAAGAGATGTCTGACATTTCCCAAGGTGGCACACACGTCCACAAGCTAAGCAGCACAGAAGAGAATGCTTGGCCTTCCAATGTTAACTGATGAAGAGAAACTGTTAACCCTGGAAGCTCAGTGGTGTGTTCAGAAGGCTCCTAGGAAGGCTTCCCCAAGAGCAGCTAGGCCAGCACCACTTACCATAACTTCAGTATTCCTGAGCACATTCTGATAACCAGCTGGGTGAAGGACAATGCCACTCGGGTTGGTGTAGACCCCATGGATGTGTAAGACGCTCAGCTTCCGCTTCTCCTGAGCCCACTCAAGGACCTGCACAACATAAACACAGCTTAACCAGGAGGGCAGGGCTGAGCACCTGCTTCAAGGTCCCAATGGGCAAGACAGTCTTCTGAGGACCAGGCTTCTGACACAACTCTCCAGCTTCATGATATCACAGGGCAAGAATGTGGCCACTCGATGTGGCCTTCGTACTTTAGGCATGACTGTTAGGAATGACGGCAAGTCTGGTTATTTCTCTCGCAAAGAAAGAATCAAAAGTCAGAATTTGTCATCATCTGCAGAAATCATACGGGCTCTTTCCACAGGTGATACACAGGACAGCCACGGATGGCCCTTTCAGTACGGATCCCCGAGACGTCAAGCCTTGTAACGACTCCCTGGTCTAGTCCCCTTTCACATTTACTCCAGGCTCGGCCATATGGCTGGCTTTAGAAAACGGGGCATAAGCAAACAGGAGAAGAAACTTGGAAAACGTTGGTACAATGCGCCTTCTCTTTTGCTGCTTTTGGAACCCAGCTACCATGTGAAGTAGTCTGACGGCCCAGCCAACAGCCCGTACCAACAGACACACAAGCAAGGTTATCTCACACCACCCAGTCTGGCCACGAGAGGACCACAGTCACGTGGGTAGCCTGCAAAACCAGCAGAATGGCCCAGCGGAGCCCATTAGCCCAGCTCAGGTGTCAACTTCACATTGTCATGAGCAAATAAAGTGTTGTTTTAAACCACAAAGTTTTCAGGGTGATTTCTTGTGCAGCAATTGATAAGTAGTAAAAGAATCACATCAGTCACCTGCGAGTCACCTAAGAGGCCACCAAGGAAGCATGACCACTCAGGTGCCAATGGTAAGGACCAACCAGGTCCCATGGTTTCCATTTTCCCAAGGACTTGAGACAGTATAAATTTGTTTTTATGACATTCTAGAGAAATAAGGTATGGATTAGGGAAAAAGGAGGCACAGAGATTTAGAATCATAAGTATTACTAGGCTCTATTCTGACTACCAGTCAGTGGCTTTAACCCTTTAACTTCAATACTGCCCCTAATGTGGACTAACTACAAAAGCAAATCTTGAGACTCCGGGATGAAAATGAGAAGGAAAATTTCAAGTCTGATAGATATCCTTAACTTTATTTTTTGGCTGCACCTCGCAGCCGGTGGGATCTTAGTCCCCTTACCAGGGACTGAATCTGCACTCTCTGTGATGAAAGCAGGGGTTCTTAACCACTCGGCCACCAAGAAAGTCCAGGAAATCCTTAACTTAAGAGAGACCCTTATGTGTCTGATGCTGGTCATGATCTTCAGAGATTATGTCAGAAACAGGATGGAAGTTGTTTCTTGCCATTCATTTTTAAATTTCATTCAATCGTTTATTCATTGACAAAATATTTACTGACCACCTACTAGTATGTGCCAAGTACTTTCTTACGCACCAGGTAAGAAGGGCTGACGTGGTCCCTGTCCAAATAGAGGTGCTATTCCTCTAGGGCAGACAACAACCCAAGATGAAAATGGAAAGTTACGACAGGTACTCCATTGAAAAACTGAATCCAAAAATAAGGGTGGGTCCCTTTTAAATTAGGGTGGTCAGAGAAGACCTCTTGGAGGAAGTGATTCACAAGTGGAGTCTTCCAGGTGAAGAAGGAGCAGGCCGTACAAAGCATGGGGGCAGCAGGAGGAAAGCACTCCAGCCAGACACATCCAGTCTCCAGAGCACATTTCTCTGGACTGGATTTCCTTTTACAACCTGACTTCAAGGCCAGCAAAACCACAAAACTAGTATTACAGCCCCTGCTCTGGCCAGGGCAGTGCTATGACGATGAGTGCCAAGGGGGGAAATCATTGGTTTGTCCCAACTCTGCTTAGATGGGCTCTAAGTGGGACACAAAGGCAGCTTCCCAGGAAAACAAAGTATACAAGTAAAATTACACAGACTGCAGGGCAGGACAAGTGAGACCCAGTGGAGATTCGTAATTCTTTTTTTTTTTTCCTCCCCTTCAATCATTAAATCTCGGACATCTTTTTATGGCAATGAAAACATTTTCCCTTTCACGGCTTCGGTGTATTTCATCAGTCAATTTAATGGTGTCATCTACAGACTCTCCTGTAGATGTGGCGCTGGATTTCCGACTGCAAGCCCTAGCAACCACTGCAATACCAGCCTTCTCTCATTAGACGACAGAGGTGGGCATCTGTAACTTCACTACTATGAGAGACGACTCAGGTATAGTACGGGCTACATAAAAAATGTCTGCTCAGGTGTCCTTTAAATATTAACCTCATCAGCTGTCACCTGGCCTGAAACTTGATTGTCAGACATCAGAAAGCAGTTTCTGTACATTTCCAGCAGATGCCATGAAGAATCTGTCCTAACAGAAAAACTAAATCAATACCACACCCACCTGATATTATCAAATGTTAAACCATTTAGATCTTACAGTTCAAGTGGCTTCCTATCATCCTGCTTTAAAATTGCGTGAAACTGTCCAAACTCACAGAACTGATCACTTTTAAGATCTGTGCTCTTTACTGTACACTGATTTAATCTGAAAAAGCAACAATCCAACCAGGGATAAGAGTCTCCCTCTCTACCTTTCTATGAACAGAGTGCTATACAACATCCCAGCCAGAAAACAGTCATCTCTGATGAGGAGTCAATCTGCTGGCCGGAAGACGAGACAAGCTAGGCCTTTCCTGTTTACCTTCTTCTCATCGGTGAGGTCAAGGGATTCCAGCTGTTTGCCCTGATCTGCCGCATACAGTTCCAGGAGATTGTCAAAGTTTGTAGTTAATACCAGGGCTCCGTTTTCCATCAGGTGGAGAACTGACTGAAGTAGCTGCTTTCCAGAATCTTCCATCTTTGACTCCAAGTCATCAAATACTTCATATAAACAGTCCTTGAAAAATGTGGATCGGACATTACTAGTACGCTGGGGAGGGATATAAAAGGGAAAAGTTAGTTCTAGGCATTTTGGTAGGTCATTTGTTTTCCTTAAATAATAGCAACTTTTTGACAAGTACTTTGCACTTTAAGGTAAAATACTTGTCTCCCTTACAGGGTGGATAGGGTATGTGCCAAGTGCTAACACAGCACTTAGTCCGTATCAAGTGACCCAGACTATTACATCATATGCAAAGCAGCATACACTCTGTAAATAGGCATATTTATGAATGAAGACAGTGGGCATGACTAGGAGAGGTGACTGTTAACAGACTAGAGGAAAGCTGAGGAAGAAAACAGAGCACCAACCACCCTTTAAACAGGCCTCAGGTCAGAAGACAACGCTTTCTGTTAAACTTTCCTTTTCCAGGGAATAAACACTAGACAGCCCTCAAGGTGGTCTAACGTGTCTTTTTCTAATCCCAGGTGCTTTTTACAGATGCTGATGGATAAAGGACAAGTGGTTTAGCTTCTCCGTACCTGTTTTTCCCTAGTATAATCCAGCAACTTGTTTACAAGTCTTCCAGGAAGAATACTTATTATATAATAAAAGGTTTCCAAAAACCTGCATTTTGCAACTGGTAAAAATACCAAACACTAATCAGTTCTGAACACACTCCCTATTTTTTAACATATGGTTCATTTAAATAACTGCTTTCCCAGCTTTGTTTTGAATACATGTAAAATCTCTGAGGACTAGTGAGGAAACAGAATATCAATCTCAAGTGAGAAGTTGGCTTTCTAACTTAAAAGACCAAGCAATCCCTGGGACGAAAGGAATCTGAAACAGGGAAGTAGCTATGTAATGTGCTATAATAAATATCTGATCTGTATCTTATTCCTGCAACACCATTCCTTAGATAACATCTAAGCAGAGAATCAGTTCTTAAAGGCCCCATTATTCCTCGTTCAAACTCCAAGTAACTGCAGCTAGCTGCTAGATAGCAGACAGCAATAATCTTTCTGTTAATCCTCAAAGCAGCCCCTTATCTTCCTGGTTTCACCTGTATACCGTCCTAATAGCACTGTGCTCCAATAAAGATCTGGTTCCACGGAACCAGGTACACAGATTCATAAAACATACTTCAATTTGCCAAATGTACCTCCTATTTTTCAAAGTGTTTTATAAAAATCACCCATTTGTTCATTGTATCTGCCAAATAAAGGGTGAATTACTTGTGCAGGAGAAACACGAGAGCGCAGAAGGGAAGCCTGCCTCTGCTGGTGCTGATGCAGCCGGGAGTCCATCTGGTCCTGCTGGTCACTGTTCTGACCCTGTTGTCAGTGGCTCAGCCACTTTCCAGGGCTAACTGGATGGCAGAGCCCACAGTTTATGCGGCTAAGGACGTGGGTCACAGTTTTCAACTTTTGCTCATTCTCTTTACATGTCACGTTTTTCAACTTTTGCTCATTCTCTTATATCATGGCATAAATTATTACATCACATATTAGCAGCCCATGAACAACCAACTGGGGACTCTAATACTCAGAATTAATGACCTGATCAGAAATAAACTCTAGTTACTGAATTTTACTATGTACAAGGCAAAGTGAAAGCATTAGTCGCTCAGTCGTGTCTGACTCTGCGACCCCATGGTCTGAAGCCTGCTAGGCGTCTCTGTCCATGGAATTCTCCAGGCAAGAACACTGGAGTGGGCAGCTATTCCCTCCTCCAGGGGATCGAATGTGGATCTCCTGCATTGCAGGCGGATTCTTTACCGTCTGAACCACCAGGGAAGTCCCAAGTCAACTACTAATGAACGTCATGCACTTTTCTCAATTTGTTATTAAAAAATCAATGCCCCTTTAATGTCTATCAAAATTACAATCCATTTATCCTACAATCTTGCAATCTTGTTTCTGGGAATATATCCCACAGATGTAATGACAATCAAATAAAATGATTTCTGTAACATTATCACTGCTCTGTTATCTGGGACAGTAAAAGACTGGAAACCAGCCAAGAATCCATATACAGGAAACCGGTACGGAAAGACCCGGGACACACTCTTAGCTAAGACAGACAAATGCAGATCAGCATGTCTAGAGTGCTACCTGCTGACATGGCGGTGGAAGCAGTGAGGTAAGAATAAATAGAATCCTATTTGCTTGTTTTCACAGAAAGAAACACTGGAACGAGACAGTGGTGACCCACAGAAGGCAAGTCTGGGGAAAGGAGGTGGACAGAGCTGTGGATTGCGAGTGAGATGCCGTAATGGCTGTGAAATCTTTTTCGCCATTTTGATTTCTGCAACGTGTGTAAACAGGAGCCATTCAGAAAACCAAACTATGTTTAAAATTAAACAATACAGTGACTTTAAGAACTGCCTTGTTGCCTCTTATACCTTCATTTTGTACTCTGATGCGCGCGTCTGCGTGCACGCGTGCACGCACACACACACACACACACACACACACACACACACACACACTTAAACAACAAGGTGATCCAGCATCAATTTAATCATTATACAGACAGAAACACCGGGATATGCAATCAGGTGAGCATGGGCGTGGATATACTTCCTTGCTTCTAAGAAAAGAAATACAAAAGGTTAAAGCCTGGAAAGAAAAATCATGAGTCACGTATTTTAGCTGACTATCTTTGGGTCCTACTTCTTTTGGTTATTACATTTTGCATCTCAACACAGAGAGGAAGGAAAGCAGCTACTGGAGCAGCACCAATTCCCTCAGACTCGGAGTGAATCGCTTCTCTCTTCAAACAGGTGACCCTGGAACTCAATTTCCCAACAGTGGCCTAAGTAAAGACAAAGGAATGAAAACAAACAAGGAGGTTCCGTGGTCAAAAGGAAACGCTGAACTCCCACACACGTTTACGGACATTTTCTCACTCATTTAAAACAATGGACCGCATCCAAGGTTGCTTCATTTCCCCCTACCCTGTAACTCTCATTCTTCCGATCCCAGACATAGTAAAAAACAACACAAAAAGGTTATTAACATTTACTGTGCATTATACTATGTACCAGACACTTCACATACAGAAAATGTTCTCACGTATTTTCCAAGTGGGATAAGTAACATCATTCCAGTTTTACAGGAGCAAAAATAGATTCTGAGGCATTAAACGATGTGCCCAGGATCCCGGTGCCCTTAAATGACAGTCTTTCTGCTCCTGAAATCCAAGGTCTTTGCAATGTCATGTCCCTACTGTAAGAAACTGGCTCAGTGGGTGGGCCTTTTTGCCTTGTCATATTACTATTGTTTGTTAAGCTTCTTAAAACAAACAAACAAAAAACACCCCTCCAAAATCGAAAAAAGGACATTTTCAAAGACACACAAAAGTAAAAAAAAGAGAGAGAGAGAGAATACACCTCTCCCGTAACCATCTTCTGATTTAAACAGTCATCACCCATGGCCACTCCTGCTTAACCTAAACTCCCCTCACCATAACCCTAGCCCCCTTCACTGAAATTTTTCCAAGCATCCTATCATTCAGATACTTCACAGTTTCCTAAAAGATAAGGATTCCTGCTGACATATAAGAAAGTCTGCAATACCACTATCACAACTTAAAAAATGCAATAATACCAATTCCTCAGCAGCAAGTACTCAGTGTTCATATTTCCCCAAATGCACATATATGAGTTTCTTACATATCTCCTATTGGATTGGTTTTCAATATGCGGCCCATTGATACTGTGGATCCCTAAGATTCCTTAAGAGGTCTGCAAAGTCAAAATTATTTTCATAACAATATGAAGGCGATGCTTGTCTTTTTAAAGTATGTTGATATTTGCATTGATGGTACAAAAGCAATGAGCTTCCCTTGTGGCTCAACTGGTAAAGAATCCACCTGCAATGCAGGAAACCTGGGTTCAATCCCTGGGCTGGGAAGATTCCCTAGAGAGGGGAAATACCCACTCCAGTATTCTGACCTGGAAAATTCCATGGACTCTATAGTCCATGGTGTCGCAAAGAGTCAGACACGACTGAGCGACTTTCACTTTCGCAAAAGCAATGAAAGGCAGAACTGCTGGTGTCTTGGTGTGACTCAGGACTCATGGAACCCAGCTTGCTAGTTATCAGTGTTCTTCACTACCAAAGACTTACAGTAAAAGAAGAACGCCAGTTGCACTTAAGAACGCCCTTAATAAAGCAGTAAACATTATTGGTTGTATTAAACACGGACCCTGGAGTACACGTCCTCCTAATATTCTGTGTAAAGAACAAGTCCACACAAAGCACTTCTGCAGACTGGAGTCTGATGTGGGTCTTGAGGCAAAACACTGGTGACTATTTTGAGTTTTAAGCTGAACTAGCCACCTTTTGTCATCAAATCTCATTTTTACTTAAAAGAATGACTGGCAGACAAACCATGATTATTCAGATTTGAGTACTCTGACCATTTTTGCAAAAATAAATGAAGTGAGCCTGTCATTTCGAGGAGACACAACCCAATGATTGCTGCCATTGCTGCCAAAGATAAAAGCTGAGTTTTCCAGCAAGAATCAGGTTTCTAGAAAATGTTTACCTGCCACCACGAGCATGACAGCTTCCAAATACCTTTGTGATAGGACTGGCAGTGATTTTAAAGGATGCATTTTTTTGTATGTTATAATGAAATGGGTCAAATTCTAGAATAAGAAGATTCTTCTAAATGCAAAATGGACCATGGAGCCTAACGCATCAGAGTAAGGGAAGTTCAGATTGTATATCACCACTGACATGGCTATAATCTGACTTTCAGATTCCTTATGGCTATTAATCTCCAGGAAGCCATCACTTACAAAATTTTGGTGTAATTATCAACAATGAATATCTACAGTTATCCAAAAAGAGTATTAAAATACTTTCCTCTTTTCCAAGTGTGTACCTGTGAGACCTCACTTTTTTCACAGTTATACCAAAACCCCACAAACACACCGAACTGACTACATTAAGCAGATGTGAGGGTGTGTTTTCTATTAGGCCAAACACTGAAGAGATTTGCAAAATGTGAAACAATACCACTCTTCTCACTAATTTATTATTTTTTTTAACTAATTTATTTTTGTTTTGAAAAATATTGTTGTGTTTCATAAACATGTTATTATATTAGCATATAACAGGTTTATTATTATTTTTAAGAGAATTTACTATTTTTTCAATTTCTCAGTTTTAATTTCTAACAGTGAATATGAAAGAGATATAATCCAGTGAAACAAAAAGCTGTTTTGAGATTCTCAATAATTTTTAGGAGTATACCAGGGTCTTGAGACCAAAAAGTTTGATAATTGCTGTTCTGTTGGAACTGACAACTACACTTTAAGGTGAGTAATAAATCTCCATCCAGAGATAATCAGTGAGTCCAGTTTGTTACTTGGTTAGTATATATTGACACTGACTTTAAGTTCTCTCATTACTTTCAATCATAACTAACCCAACTAACAAGGTCATGCTTTCTACTCTCTGGAGACCATTCCAACAGATAAGTGGCATGGCAGACAAGTCCATGCCTCCGAGTCTTCCTGGACTAACATAATACAGCATTCTTTGTCCTCATGAGCTCTTTCTTTTCCCCCTAGAAAGACAACACTTTTATTGTTATCTATTCAATTTTTATTGGGAGTACAGCTGCTTTACACTGCTGTGTTAGTTCCTATGTATAGTAAAGTCAATCAGTCATATGTATACACATATCCCCTCTTTTTGGGGATCTCCTTCCTGTTTAGGGCTTTCCAGGTGGCTCAGACAGTCAAGAATCTGCCTGCAATGCAAGAGGCCCAGGTTCCATCTCTGGGTTGGGACAATCCTCTGGAGAAGGAAATGGCAATCCACTCCAGTATTCTTGCCTGGAGAATCCCAAGGACAGAGGAACCTGGCGGGCTACAGCCTGTGGGGTCACAGAGTCGGGCACGACTGAGCGACTAACCCTTCACTTCACTTAGGTCACCACAGAGCACGGAGTAGGGTTCTCTCAGCTACACAGTAGGTTCTCACTGACCATTTTTATTGACTAAGCTAACATACTTAATACTTTTCCCTTATATTTTGGGGCTATATAATTTTTAATTACTGTTTTATACAAGTTCGTATTTTTTGAGCATGAAAAAATTATGTGTGCTTTCTTCTCTCTCAAGTGCACCTGTCAGGCATTAACACAGTCACTCTCTCTTTCATTGACTAGTGTTCAAATCATAATTTTCTCATCCTTTTACCTTCAACGGCTCTATGGAGAGACAGTTCACATAACATACAATTCACTTATCTGAAGTGCACAGCTGAGTGGTTATCTGTAGATCCAAAAATATGTGCAACTGTCACCACAGTCTTTTTTTTTTTTTTTTGGCCATATATCATGTGGCTTGTGGGATTCTCAGTTCCCCAATCAGGGACTGAACCCAGCTACAGCAGTGAAAGCCCGAAATCCAAATCACCAGGCTACCAGGAAACTCCCTACCACAGTCAATCTTAGAAAATCTTCACCATCTCAAGAAGAAAGCCTGTACCCTGGAACTCTCGCCTCGTGCCCACCAACCCCTGCTACGGCTAAAGCACCGGCCCTAAACCACTACTAAGCTGCTTTCTGCTCTTACAGATTTCCCTAGTCTGGACACTTCATGTGACTGGAATCTTCTAATACGTGGTCTTCTGTGACTGCCTTCCACTCAGCATAATATTTTAAAGGTTCGTTCACACTGCACCATGTATCAGTAATTAGATTCCTTTTTACTAGCAAGTAATATTCCACTGCGTGAATGTCACATTTTGTTTATTTGACAGCTGATGGACAGCTGCACTATTTTCACCTTTATGAATAATGCTACAAACATTTGTTTATAGCTCTTATAAACATTTGTTTATAAGTTTTTTTATATGGACAGATGCTTTCATTTCTCTATGTGTGTGTATGCAAATGGAACCACTGGGTCACAGGACAACTCTGTATTTATTTGAGAAATGGCCAGTTTCCCACCTTGTCTGTACAGTTTCACAATCCCAGCAATGAGGGTTCACAGCCTTGCCAACACTTACTATCCGACTCTGATTCTAGCTATCCCAGGCATGAAGAGGTATCTGACACGTTTGTTGTTGTTGTTGTTGTGTTTTTTTCACTGCACTAGGTCTCTACTGAGGCACACGGGGGCTTCTCTAGTTGGGATGCGAGGGCTTAGCCACCCCATGGCATGTGGGATCTTAGTACCCTGACCAGGGATTGAACCCACGTCCCCTGCATTGGAAGGTGGATTCTTAACCACTGGACTATGTCACAGAAGCCCCTGACATGGTTTTTGATCTGTATTTTTCCAATGACTAATGATGTCAAGCATCTTTTCATGTACTTATTGGCTATTTGTATATCTTCCTTGAAGAAATGTCTATTCAAATCCTTTGCCATTTAAAAACTGATTTTAAATGCCAGACAGAGTGTGGAGAAAAGGGAGCCTTCCTTCACTATTGGTAGAAATTTAAACTGGTACAGCCACTATGGAAAACAGTATGGAGGTTCCTTAAATAGAGTTACCATGCGATCCAGCAATCCTACTCCTGGGTATGTATCTGGAGAAAACTCTAATCCAAAAAATTACACACACCTCTATGTTCACAGTGGCACAATTTACAATAGCCAAGACATGGAAGCCACCTAAAGTCCACTGACAGATGAATGGGTAAAGGAGATACAGTATATACATACAATGGAATACTATCCAGCCATAAAAAAGAATGAAATAATCTCATCTGCAGCAACATGGATGTAGAGATCATCATACTAAGTAAGTCAGACTTACTTAGGCAAATATCATACGATAAAGACAAATATCACATAGGAGAAAGACAAGTATCATATGACAACACAGATGCAATCTGCAAAATTATACAAATGAATTTATTTATAAAACAGAAACAGACTCACAGACATAGGAAACAAACTTACTGTTATGGGAGTTTGGCATTACCAGGTACAAGTTACTACATATAAGACAGATAAACAAGGTCCTACTGTATAGTAGAGGGAACTATATTCAATATTCTTAAAATAAACTATAATGGAAAAGAATACGAAAAAGAATATATGTACAACTGAATCATTTTGTTATACACCAGAAACTGTATAGAACACTGTAAATTGTATTTAAAACAATTTTTTAAAAAAACTGGATTATTTGCATTATTAAGCTCTCTATATATTCTGATACCACACTGTTACCAGACACATGAATTGTTTACATCATCTCCTGTTCTGGGGGCTGTCTTCTCACCTTCTGGATAATGCTTGGTGAGCCTAAAAGCTTTCGTAACTTTGACAAAGTGCAGTTTAACCTAATTTTTCTTTTGTTTCTTAGGCTTTTGGTGTCACAGTTAAAACCTACTGCCAGATCCAAGGTCAGGAAGCTTTAAAACTATGTTTTCTTCTAAAAGTTTTATATCTTTTAGCTCTTAACATTTAGGTCTTTAATCCACTGAGTTAATTTTTGTATACGGTATGAGGGAGAGGTACCAGGAACTCTTAAAAGTCTATTAATTTTTTATACTGTTCCAGATTAGTAACATTTTATCCCAATTAAGGACAATGAAATGAAAAGAGGAAGTAACAGGCCCTAAGTTTCTGAATGAGTCAGGAACTAGGAGAGAATTGCTTTTAAATACCTTTCAGGCTAACAGCTGATGACACTTCTTTTCTATAGGCCCTAGGGCGGAGGGGCAAAAAGCAGCGGTAATAACTGACTTGGAGTTCAGAGTTATATTTTTTTCCAAGGTGCACTTAATCTACTAAGCTTTAAAACATGCTTTGGCTACTCTATTATACCCAAATATATCTTAAGTGAATCCTGATTCTTAAACATTTTTAAAACAAAGCAAGACAAGAAGGCCCTTATATCATTCAGGAACTGATTTCCAGCTCAGTTTGACAAAACATGACTCTCTCAATCTCTCTCTCTATATATATATATATAATGAATGAATGACTGCCTTTAAAAGAAACATTAAAAACTGGCACGGCTTCATCCACAAAATAAGAACTATCTCTAATCTTTCTGAGGTTCTCTAGAAGACATGGATGCCAGGGAACACAGCTTTTATAGTAGTGAGTATACTACTACTACAGAAAAAGTAAATTTAAACCAGCAGTAATGGGACCGTGGCCTCACTTTGTATATATAAAGGCTTCAACAACAACGTCATCATTACCACTGCCATCCTCACACTGAAATGGGGTCAAGGTAACTACCCTAATCAGGTCCATGGACAGACATTTTGGAGAAGAGCCAAATGTTATACAAATCTACAAACCAGAAACAAACATCCTTACTGCATTTAGCATGCATGTCCTGTTTCAGGGAAGATCAAATACCAAGGCATACAGAGTACTCACGGGAGATAGTTTCTGGATGAGGTCATGGGCAACATGGACAAGGTTCTTGTCTTCATGGAGACACTTCTGAAATTTTTTGCTCTCCTCATCTTCTAGAAGATCAAAATCTATGGCTGCATCCAGTAAGGCTTGAATCAACCCCTTCCAGGATTTCAGGGCTGGGACCTGGGGTGCAACCGCAGCACTGATGCCTGTTCCAATCACCAGCACAAGCTCCCGAGGCTTCTTAGTTTTCAGGCTTGGGAGCAGCTTCCTGAAAGGGTCAAACAAACGAAGACTGGGAACACCCAGCAGACACAAGGCACAGAGCAAGGCCATCTTAAACCATGGTTTTCAGCTCCAGTCTTGCAGCCGCAAAGATGACAAGCACAGGTCTAACGCCTTTACAAAGCAGAGTGAGCAAAAAGACCAGAGTACCGTGCCAGTGTTTGCTGAAAAACAGAGTAAAAATCCTACTGTGGGAATCCTAAAGAGCCTGATGAGATCAATCTTCTCTTTTGTAATCCTCACAACCTAAGAAAACCCACTAACATTAGGAAAAGGTCTGATTATCACAGCTCAGCTGAGTTCTGATAAGTAAACTATATTTTAAATCAACATACATTTCAAAAAGACATGTTTGATTTGGACTCCAGAGAGAAAAGAACCCTCTCCAACATGAAATTCCTACCGTTGAGAAATGTAAAACGGGAGACAAAAGAAAAGCCAACACAAATCTAAGCCCCAAACTTGAGAACGTTAAGATGAAAATGGGCATGACTAAAGTGAAGCATGAGATAGTCAAATATGGGAACAAATTTGCCTTTGGTTTTGTTCTAGACATCCTCAGGCAAAAAATGAAGCAGAGGCCAACAGAATTCTGAAAACACAAGAGCCTTACAGACCTAAATAAAAAAAGAACTATTCAACGGACATGACGCAAGGTGGAAAACATTCCTTTCTTCCCGTGATAAGCGCTGCGTCCAATCCTGGCTTCTGTGTGAGACAGCAAGGGTGCGAGTGTCTGTGTTTTGCTTCTCCACGCCCCTTCATCCTGAGACTGTATCGTTAATAAAACCTGTGTGAAATATGTTTATGCACTTTAGTTTCTGCTGACGGCATGTGTTTTCTTAAGAAATTGCCCTTCTCAGCCTTTTGTCCACATAATGAAATGAACAGAAAAAGGATCTGTATGCTGGCGTTAACGCAAGAGAGGAGCAGGGCTTTTAGCCTTAAGAAACCTGGTTTTGAAACCTGGTTTTCTACCTCTAGAACTGCCTTCCCTGCTCCCAACTTGATGAAAAACTCATCAAGCACCACACACAGTGGAGTCCTTGACTGCAAAAGCTTTGTCTGTTGAGGAAGACTGATAATGGAGGTTAGAAGCAAACAATGAAAAGTGTGCTTCAGTTCAAGGGGATCAAGGTGAAGCAGGCACAAACATACTTAAGAAAACGTCTAGAAGGATTTGAAAGAACTGCACAGAGTAGTTAACTCTGGGGACTGGGGAGAACAAGGACTTCTGCTTTGAACTTGAATGTGCTGTACTATTTGAATTCTTTACCTCAGACATTACAGATTTGAGGTATGATTTTTCCATATTTAAGATTTCCGGTTACAACAGGAAAATTTAACAGTTGTTTCATTTTCAGCTCTTCCTAAAACACTAAATAAGAGTAATTTTTAAAGAAGGCATACGTTCATAAAAAGTGAAATAGGAGAAGATAACGGAAATAGGAAAAGTAGGCAAACCAGGTCAACAGAGCTTAGGAGCTGCCAAGAGCTGAGCCCCTGGGTAGGAGCTTGGGGATGTTCGGGTAGAACATCAGAAGGCAGAGGGTCAATTCACTGCAAGGCTGTGCCAGATGCGGTTAGAACCCTAGGAAGGGAGGCCTGTCTTCTAGGGAGGTTTGGCCAGAGGCTTCTGCGTCTGAGAACACAGCCCAGCCTGACGAGGTGGCTGTGGAAATTCTATACGAGAAATACGAGACTTTCCCTTGCCCTCCCCTCCTAAAGGAAGACTCCCAGGCGTGGGCAGTCAACCTCAGACCTGCACCCCAGCCCCCCTGGGTCAGGAGACAGGAGGAGTCCCCTTTGGGGAAAAATGACCCACATGAGAGAAAAGATCCATAGCGGCCTGCCAGCAACCAAGCCCCTCACCACAGTCTCCAATTGGCTTTTTAGTGTTTTCTCTTAAACAGGAGCAGAAAAACAAGGGGCGCCTTCCCTTGAACAAACTCCCAGCATGCGAGTTACATCCAAACAAGCCAGCAGGTAGAGAGGAACTTGGGGAAAACAAGGGAGAACACAGGAGAGAGAAGAAAACCTGAAAAGGAAACAGGGACATTCTCTACAAAGGTGTTTTTAAAAAATGGTATCTGTGAAACAGAACAGGATGCTATAAAAAAAGAAGAAAAGCTGCGCAAACAAAAAGATTTCTTAGAAATTAAAAATGTAACAGAAATAAAAATTCATAAGGTGGGAGATACAACTGAGAAAATCTTTGAGAAAGCAGACTGATGAAAACAAAAGTGACAGAAAACTGTAAGAAAATTAGAGCCTTATCCAGAAGGTCCAGTGCCTAAATATCCAGAGTCCTACCAAGACGGAAAACAGAAAAGAACTATAAAGGAAATTATCAAATAAGTAACACAGGAAAATGTCTCCAACATGAAATCACCAGTAGTCTGCTTAAAAGAGCTACCTGATACCCAGACTCTATGAAGATACAGTGCTGTGAAATTTCAGACTACTGAGAAAAAAACCATCATCCTTATGAGCGTCTAATGAGAAAAGAAAAAGAGGTCATATGTTACAAAGGACTGGGAATTAGATCAGAGTGGCTATTTTGGCAGGAACACTTAGATGTTAGCAGAGGATGGACAATGATCTCACAACTCTAAGGAAAATGATTTTGTACCTAAAGTTTTCTACTCAGCCAAATCAGCAAATCAATGTTAAGAGTACAGTTAGACACTGTCAAATGTCTCCCCAAACTTTTTCCCTCTGAAGTCTTAATAAAGAAGCTGATGAGACATTTTTCAGCAAAATGAAGGCGTACACTGAAAAGGACGATCCAGGAAACAGAGGGTCCAACACAGGAGAGATGTGAAAGGAATTCCCAGGGTGACGGGAAAGGAAATGGCAGGGAGCTACAAGGCGGCAGGCTGGGAACACAGCTGTCAGAGGGGAGAGTCCACAGAACCATTAAGCTAGTACATCCCTGGCGTGGGCCAGTGGATTAGGAGGTTTACTCTCAGTCACAGTCTGAGTTTAAATTAACAGGCTCAAAGAAAACAAAGCAAGCCAAAAAAAAAAAATGGACACGCTTAATAAACAAGAGGAAAAAAATGGACCGGAAACGTAATCATCACATATGAGGCTCAGCTATGAACACTATTTATAGTCATATGATGTAAATATCAAACTGAAAATTGTGATATAAAACATACGAGGAGGTTGTGGGGAGAGTCCTTGGTGTGTGTATGTTGCAGGGAGAGGCTTTGGGTGTGTGTGGGGGGTGTGTGTGTGTGTGTTGGGAGCTATGAGGGGAGGATTCATGATAGCAAACCTAATCCTTATTTTCCATAATTTGAAATAGATAAAACCAAAAACTAAAAAAAAAAAAGGCAGTAAACACAGAGTACTAAAAATCTGGAAGCAAACACTAGAAGAAACAGACAAAGCTGAAAGTGATTAGCTCCAAGGAGGGCTGAGACACTACAAGCCTTGAAGAACTGACTTAAAATCATATACATTTCTGACCTTGATAAAAATAAAAATTAAATGCAAAATAAAAACAGTCTGACTTTTATATGAAGGCCGGTATTTTCTTTTTTTCTTTTTGAAGGCCAGTGTTAATTAGTGAAGCCACATGGGATGTAGGGCAAGTTCATTATTTCTCATCAGCTGCCACCAATGGTGATTTGCTCTGCTTCTCGGACTTCTTTCGCTTGTTTACCTGGGTTTCTTGGTGGGGGGTGCGCCATCACTGAAGAATCCCAAAATCTTGTCTATATCCGAGGACTGGCTCCCTGTGGAAGCCATCCAGTTTCTAAAATAGATTAAACACCATGGACTACAATTAGATGTGTAAAGTACATTACTCAAAAGAGCACATGCATTAAATAGTTTTTAAGAAGCTATACATCCTGAAAGCAATTTAGAGGTATAACTGGCTTAACAGAAACTCATTAATCAATGAGTGTCCCAAACTTATGGGATTAAATTCATCCAAAAGAAAGTGACCTTGAAATCAGGGTTCTGAAGCTCTATACTGTTATCTGACATACATAGCTAAATATATGTCCTGAAGGCTCCCCCACACTCCCCCACCCTGCTTCAGAAACAAACACAACAGAACCAGAGCATCATCAACTCACGTCAATCGGCCATCACTTCGTGGAGCCTAAGAAATACCTGCTATTCTACCTTGAGACAGGTCTGGGGAAGACATGGGAAAACCCATGGGTGACTGTGCTACACACCCCATATTACTAATATCTTTTACTATCATCTAAGGAAATCACTGGATCAAGAACAGGATAATCAACACTAATTTGCTGACTGCTGGACATTCCCTGTCTCTGAACAACTGGTTCCTCATGGCAGGGAAGCATGACTCTCAAGCTAAGCATATGCTTACTCTCTTTCCTTAACAACGGTTCTATAAACACCTGTAATCTGGACAAAGTACACTCACATAAAAAATTGAGAAAGGCGACTTGAGAAAGATGAAAGTAAAATATAGAGGGAAGTAATTTAATGTTTATTAAATTAAGTCCAATGATTAATTCAGCTACTAAATCAGAGTTTTAACAAACTCTATAATAATGCTTACCACGTGCCAAACACGATTCACAAACATTAACTCATGTTATCCCCGTTATCTTACGAAGTACGACTACCGCCTCATTTTAGTGATGAGGAAACCGAGGCACCGGAAGCTCAACATGCGTGCGTGCAGTCACTAAGTTGTGTCTGACTCTCGGTACCATAATCCAAACCAAGGCGGTCTTCCTCCCAGGTCCGCGCTCTTAGCTGCGCTATTACAACCTAAAAGCACTGTCCAAGTATTATCTTCTCATCTCCCCCCACCCCATTTTTAATACGCAGTTCAAAACCATCAAAGAAGGGAGCTCCCACATTCTAGAAATCTAAAAACGAAACCCCACATTCAGATTTAGTTGAAGTAACTGTGATGCTTTAGAGCTGCTATGACTAGGTGCTCTGCTGATACAGTTAAAGCAGTCAGTTAAATTTAGGAGCTGAAGGAAATCAGTTTTTTCCGGTGATAAGCATTACATGTTACAAACCTCCCAGTACTACCAGCTAACCAGAACCCCAGATCAGTCCCATCATTTTCCCCTGGAAAATGTACTTGTTTTGCTGGATTCTCTTTTCTGACAGATGGTCAATTCTTGGGTGTTGACACCTGAATACTAAGCTTTTCCATTTTTTTTCTTTACAGAGTCAACTATTTCAAAGGTCCGTTCCATCTACATAATTTATGAGAATTAAATATGGCCAACAGCTCTTGACAAGTTGTTACTGGAATGTTCTGGGTCCTTTTACTTAGGAACTAAATGCGAAGTAATTCAATATGCCTGTTGTATTTGATCACATACTCATTCTGTCTTCTCACATTTTTTCTTCAGTATGAAAGATGTCTCATATGATACAAAATTACATGTACATCCCAGTGACATCTAAGCATAAGCCATATCTTATTCCTTCTAGAGTGCAATTTCAGAAAAAATAACTCTAGTTTAGCATTTACCCTAAACAATGTGCAGCTACTGCTAAAGAACTTCTGATTGTGAAAATCCTGCACAGAATTCCTAACATGCATCAACTAGTTCACACATTAATTTCTTTAAGTGATCGCCACTGGAGTTTTCATTTCAGTGGGACTTAGCAGAGGTGGGGAAAAGCTTTTCCGCCATAAGAAAACAAAGGCGGTGTCTTCATTACTCCAATTACTGCTAAGCTACTGAAAACTCCTTCAAGGCCAACAGAGTTCAACAAAATAAAAGACGCTCATCAAATGCCAAGACAAGTAACCTTATTAACCAAAATTTTAAGGCCTAAATCCTCATATCAGATAGGATACTTTTAATTCAAAATGTGTCAGCTTGGCAAGAAATAGGATGCTTATATCTGGTGGATGAAAAAGGGAAAAATTGAGGCCAGTGTTCTAGGAAAAATCCAGTAAGAGATACGGAGAAAGGAAAAAAGAAAAAGAATTGGCTATATGAATGAAATTAAGATTACGTAAGACAGCAGTTATAGATTTGAAAACATGAGAGAATTCCAGAAGTCCCTGCTTTCACAGCATTTTGCTTCTAGAAAGATGGCAAAATATGGCTTCTTCTTCCACAGAGGGATGGATGAGAGTGGGGTCTCCCGCCTGCTCTTCTCATGCCGATCTGGGCGTCTCCCGCTGCTTCCAGTGTGTGGTCTTCAGCTCTAACGAACCACTGACATGCACAATGAACTCAGAATAATGCATTTTCAGATACAAATGGATGCAATAAATAAAGAGAAAAGTTCTAATCGTGACATTTTTGCCTAGAAACAAAAGATGTACAAATGACTAGCTAGCGAAGGAGGTCCTTGCTTGGTCTAAAAGATCAGTTATATTTATAGTAAGCTTTACCCTTTTCTATTTAAAAGTATAAACAAATAAAACAGTGACTGGAATAGACCGGCTTATTTCTCCAGCATAAACATAGAAAAGGGTTAACTGTTTTCTAAGGGAAAAGACAGTCATCCTCGGATTTGGAGGAAACCAAGCCCCTCTGATTGTGGCTTCTGGACTAATTCCAACACATCTGCTTTTTTAGAAACTATGGGGAGAGGAAGGAAGGAAGAGACAGGCAGTGTAAGGTACTACAAGAGGGCCCCCAACGAGCTTGCAGGCAATTAAGAATTCACTGGAACAGGTTAAGGCAGTTGATGAATTCAGTTCTGCTGGAGACCGCAGCCTATCCTATCTGTTCTGTACAGAAAGAAGTTGCCATTCTCATCCTTCTCATTCACACAAAGAAATGGAACTGATGTATAAGAGCTGTATGTGGAACCTACACAAATGGCATAGATGAGCCTATTTTCAGGGCAGGAACAGACAGAGATGCAGACGTAGAGAGAGGACGTGTGGGCATGGGAGGTGGCGGGAGAGGAAGTGGGAGACTGGCACTGACCTACACACCCGACTCGGGTTAAAGCAGGGAGATAGCGGGAGCCCTCTGCATAGCGCAGGAAACTCAGCTCTGTGCCTGCGACCACCTGGAGGGGCGGGACAGGGCGGGGGCTGGGAGGGAGGTGCAGGATGGAGAGGACATCTGCACACATAAGGCTGATCCACAGTGTCACAGAGCAGATACCAACACAACGCTGTAAAGCAACTGTACTCCAGCTATATACACATGCACACGTGAAGCGCACTTAGCTGTGCCTCGGCTGGGATTCCTCTGTGTACCTCGGTCTCCAAGTCTTTCCCCTACCTCTGGTTAACTTAGTTTGCTCCCACTTTTATCCCTAAATTGCATGACCAACACCCTCTCCCTTCTGTCAGATGAGACCTGGATCACACTCATTTCCTGGAAATTTGCTTTAATACAGTCACTGATAAAATGCCAGATTCATACTATCTATTCTTGGGATTTCACCAGTAAATAATGACCCAGCAATGAAAAATGTGAGAATGAACTCATAAGATACACGATTTCTGGAAAGACTTTCAGGATTGAGAGGTATAATCACAAATTCTAGAAAGCCTTTAAACTCAAGCCCCAAAATAAACTACACTGATATTCTAGGCTCAAGAGCTCAGATGTTGTTTTTATCAGTTATTTTCGATTATAAAACCAAAGTAACACAGCATGTACAGGGAACAAAACTGTTTCGAGAAGGAGTAACGGAACATCCAAATTAAAATCTGATTTGAAGTAGAAGCTGGTGATGGATGTCGATGGTTTTACTGTGCAAAGAATGATAACTGATAAATTCCTCCTGCGTCACTGCTTTCCCTCCTGTGAAGTTTCTGAGAAGGTACATGCTGAAAACAATGACACATGATGCTAAACAAGGAGGTTTTAAAAATATTTAATGAAAAAATTGTCCACGTCCAAGTAGTATGACCGTGCAAACAAATTTATCCCAAATGACCTAGACAATTCATTAAAAATGAGAGTAAATAAATCTTCAAGGGTAAGACTGGACACTCGAGCCAATCCTTAAAAACCGAAGTCCTCCTCCTAATGAGGCAGTCTGAATTATGAATGACTGTGCCCTCAACTGCTTACTTCTCATGAGAACAAAAGGACAGCGAACAGATGCAGATTCCTTCAAGTCTGGGCGGGCCCACAAGTTGTCATCATTATAGAGGATCTCTCTCAGAGTCGGAATTTGACAAGTCTTAAAAGGAAGATTTTTCTGTCATGACTTAAACAGCACTGATTAAAAAAAAAAAAATTTAAGTTGCATTTTGACATACAGCTTGGCAAATGTTATGATTAAAAACCTCATGTAGCTAGATGTTAATAGTGATTAAGTGAACTAGTCAACACCAGGTTAGACATCTCAGCGGTCCCCACATTGTGGCCATGTAACCCAAACTCCATTTCACACCAAACCGAGGACAGAATATAAGAAAGATAAACAGAGTAGATCTGTCTTTGCATGGTGTCTTAAACTGTAAAAAAAATTGGGGTCTTATGTTCGAAACTCAGTTATCAAAATATCCAATCAAGAGAGATTTAGGAATAAGCTTGCTTTGAGTGCAATCCTTTTATCCTGTCATTCAACAAATCAAATGTCTACAAAACACTTGAACTTCCCACTCAGGATGGCGCTGGAACAGGAGGCCTGAAGAGGTCGTGGCATCTCCTTTTAAAGAAAAAGAGGGTGGGCAATTACATCTGGGGGTGGTGCACACAGAGTTCTGTTTAAGGGAGAAAAGGACTCGCCAATTTTTTAAGGGCCCTCCTAACTCTCAGTTATACTAACCTGGATCACTTTCCTTTTTTACTGCGAGATGAAGGTAGAATGTTTTGCTTCAGAAAGCCAAAGACTGTGCGTCTTAGCATTTTCTTCAGTGATCATTCCTCGGCTTCAACTTCACAGGAAACTAAGCTAGAAACAATGAACGGCAGTTGTGCAGAGGGGACTCAATATGAAACAACCACGACAGATGGGGAAAGGAATCTGTAAGAAGAAAGTTTAAGAGACCACAGAAGGATACTCTGAAAAATAAAATTCAGAAACACGAGGAAAGATCAGTTCTGTCTTTCCAGGTAGAGCCCGTGGTAAAGAACCCGCCTGCCAATGCAGGAGACAGAAGAACTCGGGTTCAATCCCTGGCTTGGGAAGATTTCCTGGAGGAGGGTATGGCAGCACACTCCAGTATACTTGCCTGGAGAAGCCCATGGACAGAGAGGCCTGGCGGGCCACAGTCCATGGGGTTGCAAAGAGTCGGACACGACGGAGAGACTTAGCACGCACACACAGCTGGAACACCGCAAGTATCTCACTGGATAAACTAAGGCTGGTTCTTTACAGTCAGTGCCATGCACCCGAAACAAAGGTGATATGCAATACACACAACAATATAACACACCTGAAACGCGCGTGACTTTGGCAGTATTCTACTCTATCAGTCACTGATTAGGACTGGAAAGGAGCAGAACCCTGTGCCTAAACCCCTGCCCCCGCCGACCCAAGGACAAAGGGCCCTGCCTACCGTCTGTAGAGAAGCTGAAGTCTCCCAGGCCTCCCTGAGTCACAAAGGAGCAGGCTCAGGCAGCTCGCGATTAGGACAATAGAGCCACAGAGGCAGTGCGGGCTGCACATTCCTGAGGTCTTGTACAGACCAGACTGCAGCTGTGAGTAAACGGCTCCCTCTTGAGCAGTACTGAGTCTATGGTGAACAGCTCCAAGGAATGACCTTAAGAAAGTGGGATTAACCCTACTGTTCATAAGCTTGTTCTGCTTGTTTATGTAAACAGGCAACAGTACTGTCACCAACGGACCCACGTGGACATCTTCTGCTCTAAGGAACTGCATGTCAGCAGAAGTCAGACCTTTACCCATGATCCCACAGAAATAGAAGGATGTTCTCACAAGTGGGGATTTGGAAGCAGCTTTTGGCAGGAAAGAGCTCTCTGCAGGAGGCCCCTCTTAGATCAGGCATCCCCATGCTCTGCTCATCTCTGGGCCCAGCACACCTTTCAAGTCTTCTGGCCACAGGACACCTTGCCTAACCCTGATCTCTTGGGTCTTTCTGTAGATCAAAGGAGCAGAAATTAAGGATAAGAAGCTAACAGATGACAAGATCTCCTCCCAGGCTTCCCCTTCAGCTTTCCTGGGAACACACTGTGAACCGGACAGCATCTGAAGGAAAACCACAGGAATCCCCTGGTGGTCCAGTGGTTAGGATTTGGTGTTTTCACTGCCACGGCCCAGGTTCAATCCCGGCCAGGGAACTAAGATCCTTCACGCTGCAGAGCCAGAGGTGGGGTGGGGTGGGGTGAGGGTGGGGGAGACAAGACTGCACACAGTAGGAGGACGACCCCGCTTCTCTCTCTCAAGGATTAACCAAGATGCCTTCCTTTTTCCCTTTAAAACCTTTCATGGCCAAGCAGAATCCTGGGAGATGGTTTCTGGAGGGACACTGGGCCTACTGTATCTGCATATTGCCAGCATTCTGATTGGCAGTAATGTTCCTTTCCACCAACATCTGTCTCTCTCTCAAGTACTGATTTCTGAGCAGCCAGCAGCCGGCCCTGACTGGGGAACAGGACCTTATGAAAAGCAGTGTACCTGATTTAGGCTGCCAACTTAAGAAACACAAGGAAAATCTCACTGAGTTAAAGAACAGAAAACATAGATCACCAAATAAAAATGATAAAAGAATCTGGAGCTACTTGAGCTTGAAAGAAAGAAAGTAGGTAACCAAATCTGCTCTAAAGTCCCCTCAGACTCGGCCCAATCTTCACCTCCATCACCGCCCCTCTCTGAGACAAGTGTGCCTTTGCCAATCTCTGCTATAAAGCAAAGCCTTTGGCTTTTGAAATCTATTCTTTGGAAGGGTAAATTTTTACCTTTTACTAAATGCTAGTTCATATGAGCTTGTGATCCAACATCAGTTTCTTATTTGAAGAAAAAGATTTTTTTGTTTGCTTAGCTGAATTTAAGAAACTTTTGTGTTACTTAGGATTACCTAATTCAAGTTAAGACATGAGTTGGGGTATTTATAGATTACCACCTGCAGAACGTTCACAGGATGAAAATTCTTTCCCTAATTTACTCATTTATTTTGGCTTATGAATTTGACTGAGAAGCCTGTTCTGAAAAGGCAGAGGAGCTCCCTCCCTCCCTCTAGACCTGCAGGTTTCTCTACCCTTCCGCAAACAGGCCTGGAGCACTTTGGCCTGGGGCCTTTCTTTGTGTGGACTGTTCCTTTTGCTGGATCTGCTCACCCCCATCCCCCATCAGTACAAGTTGCCAATCCTTTGCTCCACTCAGACCTTCCCAGTGATGCTACCCTGATCACTGTATTTAAAGCTGCAGCCTCCTCACTCCCCCCACCAGCTGCTCTACAATTTCATAGCACGTACTACCCCCAGCACACTAATTATACTTATTAGTAGTATAATAAAGATACTAATTATGCTTATTAATTGCCATCCACCTCCTCCCACTGGAATACAAACTCCTCAAAGGGTAGGGATCTCAGTTTAGTTCAGAAGCATCCTCAGATCCCAGACCAGTGCCTGGCACAGGGCGGGTGAGCAAATACTTCCTGAATGAACTAACTGAAATGTAAGATGTTGCTCATGATCACAATTACAAGAAAGAAATTTATTGTGCAACAGACAAAGCATTTCCAATTAAAAGAAACATCCTATTACTGCTTTTAAGGCAGTCAGGATCATAAAAGGCTGACTTCTTTTTAAAATGGAACAAGTGGGAAAAGACAAATTCCTGTGAAAATTGTGTGCACGGTAAATCAACATTCAGACTATATCGCTTTTCAGATACACCAACAGTCAGAACAGGGGTTGAAGGGAATCTGATTCCAGCAGGCAAAAGGATCTCAGACCTCAAGTTTTAAGAACGCTCTCCAACACTAACTGAACATTTTTAGATATATATCATCTTATTTTTATAACTCAAGTTTCTGATATCTAAGATGTAAACTGATTATTTATTTGGCTGTGCCGAGTCTTAGCTGTGGCATGTTCCCTGACCAGGGGTTGAACCCAGGTCCCCTGCATTGAGCTTGCAGAATCTTAACCACTGGACCACCAGCGAAGTCCCTAAACTGATTTTTAAGGGTGGATTCTTAATGCAAGAACTCTTTCTGGTAAACAACTCAAAGACGTCAGTATTTAGGGCTAAAAATATCTGTTTCTTTGTGAACTTCCCCGGTGGACCAGTGGTTGGGAGTCTACCTCGCAGTGCAGAGGGCACAGGTTGGATCCCTGGTTGGGGAGTTGAACCCACAGGCCGCAACTAAGACCCCACGTGCCGCAACTGGGACCTGACACAGCCACATAAATAATAAAAGAAAATTCTAAAAAAAAGTCACTTTTATTTCCTATATTAAATCTAAAGTATTTTACAAATAGAGAAGAAGAAAGGCTTTTGCAGCAGCAGAACGGATTTCAAAACACAAACTAGATTAAGTCATGGCTTAGAAATCACTCAATGGCTTCTCTGTATTTAATAATATGAAACGCCTCATCCTGCCGGAAAGACATGGCCTGGCCTCTGCAGTCTTCTCGACAACCTCCCTTCCAGCCCCCTGCCCTGTCCACACAGGACACATCAGCCCCGCCCCCAGCCCACGCAGTCTCCCCTTGGAAGGGCAGGTGCTCACTGTCCTCGGTGAGCACCTCTGCCCCCGCCGTCCCATCCCTGAAGTCTCCCCTTCCCACGGAGGCCTCGTTTATATGTCAGCGCCTTATTCACCTTTCTTAACCTTGCCCTCAGCACCAGTTTCTGTCATACAGTAAGTGTTTACACAGCGGAGTCAATATTTAAATATTTGCTGAATGAATGAGTGTGTACCCACCAGGAGTTAATTCAAAGTCTAAGAAATCAACTGATACTTTTAATTTTATGAGCTGTAAAAAAACCAAACCAAACCAGGGTGACTAGGTAGAGTGCGGCACTGTTTCTTTCATGCCAATTCACTCTGTGAGGGCCATGCGTCAGCTGCTTCGGCACTGTTTCTTTCATGCCAATTCACTCTGTGAGGGCCATGCGTCAGCTGCTTCGGGGCATGTTCACTCCCACAACTGAATGCGCCCGCCTGCTCTGCAGGACTCTTCTTTACCTTTCAGTTTTCTTTTTCCCAACTACATGAAAAAAAAACACAAAGACTACACAGTACCTCTGCAAAAAGTCTACAGGTTGTTTTATGAAACAAAGTTACATGCAGAGAATTCTCAGTCCAGAGGTTTCCCTCTGGCCTGGACCACATACATTCTCTACATGCTGGTAGAGTTTAAAATGACAGTTATTGTATTAATTACAAGGTGTTGAATTTTCACATTAATACCTGTTAAATGCTAAATGCCAGGCACTGCACTGAAACTAATACAATTATGACAGCATCCAGTTCACTGCCAACAAACTCCACGCGGCATTGACAGGGAGCCAAGCGTGGTTTTCTGCGCTTTGGGAATGTTCACTCCTGCATGACGGAGCCACCACCATCACCCTACACGCCACAGATGTCACAGGTAACAGAGACACCAAGGAGCTCACATGGCAGTAGACAACGGGCGCTGACGGTAGTGTCAACGTTGTGGAGACACAAGTCAATACTGTCCCACCGCAGATGACTAACACCATGCCCTGAAGGGCCATACCCTTGGGAAGTCTCCACCTTTTAGGGGAAGTGGAGCTGTGAACATGTATATATATGTATACAGATACACAAGAGAAGACTCCACACATGGACATCACAAGATGGTCAACACCACAATCAGACTGATTATATTCTTTGCAACCAAAGATGGAGAAGCTGTAAACAGTCAACAAAAACAAGACCAAGAGCTGACTGTGGCTCAGATCATGAACTTCTTATTGCCAAATTTAGACTTAAATTGAAGAAAGTAGGGAAAACCGCTAGACCATTCAGGTATGACCTAAATCAAATCCCTTATGATTATACAGTGGAAGTGAGAAATAGATAAGAGACTAGATCTGATAGATAGAGTGCCTGATGAACTATGGAGGGAGGTTCATGACACTGTACAGGAGACAGGGATCAAGACCATCCCCATGGAAAGGAAATGCAAAAAACCAAAATGGCTGTCTGAGGAGGTCTTACAAATAGCTGTGAAAGAAGAGAAGCAAAATGCAAAGGAGAAAAGGAAAGATATTCCCATTTGAATGCAGAGTTCCAAAGAATAGCAAGGAGAGATAAGAAAGCCTTCCTCAGAGATCAATGCAAAGAAACAGAGGAAAAGAACAGAATGGGAAAGATTAGAGATCTCTTCAAGAAAATCAGAGATACCAAGGGAACACTTCATGGAAAGATGGGCTCGATAAAGGACAGAAATGGTATGGACCTAACAGAAGCAGAAGATATTAAGAAGAGGTGGCAAGAATACACAGAAGAACTGTACAAAAAAGATCTTCATGACCCAGATAATCACAATGGTGTGATCACTCACCTAGAGCCACATTCTGGAATGTGAAGAAGTCAAGTGGGCCTTAGAAAGCATCACTACGAACAAAGCTAGTGGAGGTGATGGAATTCCAGTTGAGCTATTTCAAATCCTGAAAGATGATGCCGTGAAAGTGTTGCACTCAATATGCCAGCAAATCTGGAAAACTCAGCAGTGGCCACAGGACTGGAAAAGGTCAGTTTTCATTCCAATCCCAAGGCAATGCCAAAAAATGCTCAAACTACCGCACAATTGCACTCATCTCAAACACTAGCAAAGTAATGCTCAAAATTCTCCAAGCCAGGCTTCAGCAATATGTGAACCATGAACTTCCAGATGTTCAAGCTGGTTTTAGAAAAGGCAGAGGAACCAGAGATCAAATTGCCAACATCCGCTGGATCATGGAAAAAGCAAGAGAGTTCCAGAAAACATCTATTTCTGCCTTATTGACTATGTCAATAGTCATATTGGCGTCAAATTAAAAGACGCTTACTCCCTGGAAGGAAAGTTATGACCAACCTAGAAAGTATATTCAAAAGCAGAGACATTACTTTGCCAACAAAGGTCCATCTAGTCAAGGCTATGGTTTTTCCAGTGATCATGTATGGATGTGAGAGTTGGACTGTGAAGAATGCTGAGCGCTGAAGAATTGATGCTTTTGAACTGTGGTGTTGGAGAAGACTCTTGAGACTCCCTGTGATCCACACAATCAAAGGTTTTATTTATTTTCCACAATAAACTGTGGAAAATTCTGGAAGAGATGGGAATACCAGACCACCTGACCTATCTCTTGAGAAACCAATATGCACGTCAGGAAGCAACAGTTAGAACTGGACATGGAACAGCAGACTGGTTCCAAATAGGAAAAGGAGTACGTCAAGGCTGTATATTGTCACCCTGCTTATTTAACTTCTATGCAGAGTACATCATGAGAAATGCTGGGCTGGAAGAAGCACAAGCTGGAATCAAGATTGCCGGGAGAAATATCAATAACCTCAGATATGCAGATGACACCACCCTTATGGCAGAAAGTGAAGAGGAACTAAAAGCTTCTTGATGAAAGTGAAAGAGGAGAGTGAAAAAGTTGGCTTACAGCTCAACATTCAGAAAACTAAGATCATGGAATCTGATCCCATCATTTTATGGGAAACAGATGGGGAAACAGTAGAAACAGTGTCAGACTTTACTTTTTTGGGCTCCAAAATCACTGCAGATGGTGACTGCAGCCATGAAATTAAAAGACGCTTACTCCTTGGAAGGAAAGTTATGACCAACCTAGATAGCATATTCAAAAGCAGAGACATTACTTTGCCAACAAAGGTCCATCTAGTCAAGGCTATGGTTTTTCCAGTGGTCATGTATGGATGTGAGAGTTGGACTGTGAAGAAAGCTGAGCACTGAAGAATTGATGCTTTTGAACTGTGGTGTTGGAGAAGACTCTTGAGAGTCCCTTGGACTGCAAGGAGATCCAACCAGTCCATCCTAAGGGAGACCAGTCCTGGGTGTTCACTGGAAGGACTGATGCTAAGGCTGAAACTCCAATACTTTGGCCACTTCATGCGAAGATTTGACTTGTTGGAAAAGATCCTCATGCTGGGAGGGATTGGGGGCAGGAGGAGAAGGGGACGACAGAGGATGAGATGGCTGGATGGCATCACCGACTCGATGGACATGAGTTTGGGTGAACTCTGGGAGCTGGTGATGGACAAGGAGGCCTGTCCGTGAATCATGCTGTGATTCATGGGGTCGCAAAGAGTCGGACACAACTGAGCGACTGCACACACACACACACAGTGACTGAACACACACACACAGCGACTGAACACACACACACACACACGCTTTGTCAAAAAGTTCATTCAGGTTTTTCCTGGTATGGGAAAACCCAGATGAGCTTTTTAGTCAACCCAATAAAATACATTTGCGCTAAGTTTCTCATGCATGTATGAACAGATTAACACAGGAGATTAACAATTGCGTCTGAGGAAGACCAAGAATGGAGAAGGCAATGGCAACCCACTCCAGTACTCTTGCCTGGAAAATCCCATGGACGGAGGAGCCTGGTGGGCTGCAGTCCATGGGGTTGCTGCGAGTGAGACACGACTGTGCAGCTTCACTTTCACTTTTCACTTTCATGCATTGGAGAAGGAAATGGCAACCCACTCCAGTGTTCTTGCCTGGAGAATCCCAGGGACGGGGGAGCCTGGTGGGCTGCCATCTATGGGGTCACAGAGTCGGACACGACTGAAGGTACTCAGTAGTAGTAGTAAGATCAAGAAGAAATTTATGGTAAATAGGTATCATTGTGATAAAATTCAATGACATCATTAGGACTCATCCTCCTTTACCTTTTGGAAGCATCTAATACCAAATTCCATTCTCATCTCCTTGGATGCTGTGTTTTCCTGGCCTTCCTCCCATTCCTGTAGGGGAAGCTCTTCTTACTCTGCCCATTCCCTGAATGTGGACCGTCCTCAGGGCGTCTGAAGCTTTCCAGTCCAACCACGTTACCCATTCCCTCCTCTCCCCACCGCATCTATTCCAGTGGCTTACCATGTCCAACTAAATGCTAATGTCTCCCTAATCTGTGTCTTCAGCCCAGATCTTGCCTGTGTTTCAGACCCATGAGGTACCTACTCAGAGTTTCATTACACAGTCCTTCAAAACACAAACACACTTTTAGACAGTCCTATTTCAACCTTAAAGATCAAAGCATTGTTTGACACCCTGTTCCTTATCATGTGTTGGAGCTATCTGAGTGGCAGAAATAAGTTCTGGGTGATAGGATTATTGGTGATTATGCCCCCCTTTCTGTCTCAAGTACTAATGTAAGTATTTACTGATTTTGAAAGAACTGTCCTCTACTTTAAGAAAGTTTTTGCGAGTACCTTCCCTGGATCAATTTCAGTAATCCCTTCAGAACAAGAGAATAAGTGACCAGCCAGAACATAGGGAAGTGGCTAAGCTTATGACTGTGTGTGCGCTCAGTCATGTCCAACTCTGCGACCCCATCGACTGTAACCCACCAGGCTCCTCTGTCCATGGGATTTTCCAGGCAAGAACAGTGGAGTGGGTTGCTATGTCCTACTCCATTAGGACCGTAAATTAGCCGATATTCGTTTCAGGATATTTTTCTCTTAATAAAAATTAACTGAAAAATATTCTCTTTGATCTGCAAATGAACTGAGAGATAAAAACACTGTTTATACCTGAAACTAGAATCTGAAAGCTCCAGAAAGAGGCTATCATCTGCTACAAGGGCCACTGGAGCTAGAATGGCTAGGCTGACTTAGAAGAAACAGCCTGAACAGCACTGCTTTGCAGAGCCGGTGGCATCAGTCTTAAAAAGCAGCCAGTGAAAATAATTGAGGAAAAAGCTGAGAGCAAAACAGGTTAGGAAGACCTAGAAACATACTTTCATAAAAAGTGAAGGAGGTCAATGCAAGACCGAGGAGTCAGACGGAGCAACAACAGAGGGCTGGGCGGCCTGGGTGCCAGGGGGACACTGCTCAGGAGTGGGGTGGGGTGGGGAGCATCTTTCTTTTCTGAGAAAAGGAGTGGTCACATGTAGGCACCTGGGGAATATGAGAGGGACAGCGAAGCAGAAAGAGCAAGTGATCCCACCTGGAGAGAACGCTGTGGGTATTTTCGTTTATAAGGAGAAAAGCAGTTTTCAGGAGGAACTTCTGGGGCAAGTTAAAGCATCCTGGTTTCATGCTGCTATCAATTCAAAAAACAATATTCTTAGGAGCTTGCCCCTGCTTCTACAGGATACATTTTCTTATATGCAAGTCCCCTTCATGGTTTTGTTTTGTTTTCAATTTTTCTTCCTTTGTTTACCTTAGTGTTTTATAGAAAATTATGATGGGCCCTCTTTGGAGCTACTGTATCCATACGACAAGAATGGACGTATGAAAAAGGATCAAAGGAAAAGAAAAGATGGGGAGAAAAATCACAGAAATGATAGAAGAAAAAGTCCCAGGATTGCAGGACATGAATTTTCAGAATAAAAGGATCCACTGTGGACCAAGAATAGCAGAAGAGGAAAGACCCACACCAGGATACACCATCATGGAACTCCAGACCACCAGGAATGCAGGGACTGTCCTCAAACTCCCAGTGAAGGCGAAAAGAAAAACCGAACCAGCAGAACAACGGGATGCAGAAAGGGTGTGAACCTCCACACCTCAAAAACACTTACAGACCCTGGGAAGTATAAGGACACCTTCAAAACTCTGAGAGAAAAGCACTTCTAGCTTGGGACTCGACTCTACTTCCAAACTATCAAACAAGTTTGTGGGCAAAATAAAGTCCTTCAGATATTTCTTAGGACGTAAGGACGTAACCAAGACATGTGACGTCATGGAGCCAGTAATCCCTTGAAGGAGCCCAGGAGGAGTAACCCCATGGAGCCAGCCCAGGAGGAGAGTAAAGGTCCGTTTCTGAATGAGACTGACAGGGAGCAGTAAAGGGAGGAGGAAGAAGACCGCAGGCTCCAATAGGAAAAATGGAAGGGATGCATCTGAGCACACAGAGGGTGTTGCTGATAAGAATGTGATTCACACCTTGGAGCATCCGGAAAAAAAATTAACTCCGGCAAGTGAAAAACCAGGCACAGGTGAAGCTACAGAAGGCCGGGCAGAGCAGGAGCACTGGGCTCAGCGGCGGAGGACTCAGGGCAGAGGCACAGACACAGGGGTGCTCCCCGGGCAGGGGTGAGGGCGCAACACCGACCCCTGGGCCCCGACCCAGCCCTCACTGAGCCCAGACTCCTGGAGGAGTGACCTGCTGTGGCTTCCAGGTACCTCAGGGGACTCTTCCCAAGCATGTTGGGGAAATGCTGACCAGGACACTGGATCAGTCAACTCAGAATTGATTTGCTTTTCTAAGTCAGTTAACAGTGCAACTCTCCCTTTAACAGCTAATGTAAGTCATTTTCATTAAACCAAAAATATCATTAGGACAAATGCAGCATGTTCCAAACGTCAAAGATAAATAAACACACACACACATCCAATCGACTTTTTTTTTACATTTTTTTATACGGCCAATGAGTCTATGGCAAAGAAGATAAGGATACACGATGGGGAAAAGACATCCTTGTCAACAAATGGTGTTGAGAAAACGGGACAGCAACCAGCAAATGGTTGAAACCAAACCACTTTCTTACACTGCAGACAAAAACAAACTCAAAATGGATTAAAGACTGAAATGTAAGATCCAAAACCAAAAGCTTCTAGAAGAAAACACAGGCAGATCGTTGACCTTGATCTTAACAATTTTTTTTGGATCTGTCTCTTCAGGCAAGGGAAACAAAAGCAAAATAAACAAATGGGACTACATCAGTCTTGAAAAAGTCTTTGCACAGTGAAGAAACTATCAACAAAACAAAAAGGCAGCCTACTGAGTGGGAGAAGATACTGTATTTGCTTCGATCAGAATTAAAAAAGATACTGTATTTGGAAACTTCTCCGACAACATCTAGAGGGTATATTATGCTAAGTGAAATAAATCAGAGAAAGACAAATACCATATGATTTCACTGATACATGCAATTTAAACAAGCAAAAACAAAAATGAATCAAGCCCAGGGATGTAATATACAGCATAAGGAATATGGTCAATAGCAGTCTAGTAACTTTGTATGGGGACAGACGGGTACTAGACTTACTGTGGTGATTTCATAAAAATGCAAGCATCAAATCACCATGTAGCACACCTGAAACTAACAATGCTTGCATACATTGCAATTTAAAAAGCCATTTTTGACTCACTGTGAAATTTTTAAATGATAACAGAAAACAGGTTTATTCAACTTTAAGTAACCATCTGTTGCAAAGACCTTCCTGAATTTCTCCAGGGATCCTTATATCCTTTGGCTTTTATCAACAGCATTGAAAAGTCCCTTAATTTTCCATCATCCATGTACTGGAAACACAGTTGCCAGGTTCACCCTTCCAGTGTATATTCCTTTTGCCATAAGATACTTGGTCATCTTCATTTATACAAATGCCACAGAACACACAGTTCTTGAGATGTTGAATGCTCCAATGTAACATTCCTGTTTTACAATCATAAAATGCTGTCTAATAATCTGAGTACCCACTACACACTAGGAACCAGACATATTTATCTTCTTGCTCATCACAACAATTTTACTAAGTATCATTAATTCCATTGCACATATGATGAAACTGAGGTTGAGATTAAATGCTTGTAAATAATAAAGTGCAAGATGCAAACCCCAGTCTGTTTTAGAAGCTCATGTTGTTTCTGGAATATCACACCTGCCTCGTTTCCTGCAAGTTCTGGAATGTCAGTGATCATCTTGTTGTTCACTCCGTCCCCTTTCCTAATGAGAAATTTAGGGTCCAAAACTTTGAAGTGATTCCCCTAAATGGCAGAATTAGACCAAATTCCTCGGCTCTTGACTCCTACTCTATTTTTATTCCACAAGTCTATGCACCCGGTGCTGTACGAGGTGCTGGACAGCGCTAGCCTTCATTACTAACTCTGTGTTGGGCTCTACTGTGCTTCAACCTGCACTGACTCACTCAATCCTCACGGCGGTCCTAGGGCACAGATTAATTCCATTTGACAGGATGAAGAAACTAAAGTGAGAGAGCTTAAGTAACTTTGCACACGGCTACACAGCTAGCAAGCAGCAGAGCTGGTCTGAAACCCAGTCTGTCTGACTCGAAGTGTAAGCTCTTAGCATCCGCAAGGTGGACAGTTTACATTATCTCTTCTGAATGCCCATATGGTTTTAGTCTTCTAATTAAAAGTGTACACAGGATGGGTGGACCCTTCTTGAATCCAGATGATTCAAACAAATGAACTGTTAGGAAGTGAAACCAACAGGAAAATCTGTGCACTGACCGGTTGCTCAGTAATACCCAGGAACGTATTTTTTAAGGTGTGATCACAGTACTGTGCTTATGTTGAAAACTAGTCCTTATCTTTCACGGATACATACCCAAGTGTTTACAGACAAAATGATTATTTCTGGGATCTAATTCAAAACCATCTGGGAGTTAACGGTGGGATGGAGAACAAGACTGGCCTGGTGCTGGTTGGCTTGAGAAGCTAGTGATGGGTACATGAGGTTTATTAGTTTTTTTCTATCATGCAAATGTTTGAAAATTTCTACGATTACGAAAGAATGCGTGATTTTTTTTAAAAGGCAACAAAACTCATGATATTAACACTATTTGGAAAACAGAAATATGAATGATTTTCCTTCTACTTTTTTATTTTCAATTTTCTATAATACTTTTATAATGGAAAACATAAAATAAGCTACTTAAAGAAATTCCCTATTTTCTCAAAAGAGCCAGAGCAAGTCCACCCATAATTTAATGAGGTTAAAGTATCATGACAAAAGGATTTCCCACCTCTTAATCAGTTAACTACCCATTCATACACTTTAAAATGGGCCACTTTCTGAGGACAAGTACGGTCTTTTTTTTTTAATATTTAGTATCTATTTGGCTGTGCTAAGTCTTATTTGAAGCATGTGGGATCTTCGATCTTCATGGCAACAAGCAAGATCTTTAGCTGAAGCATGTGGGATCTAGTTCCCCAACCAGGGCCAGAACCCCAGGCCCCCACATTAGGAGCACAGAGCCTTAGCCACTGGACCACCAGGGAAGTCCCCAAATATGGTCTTTAAACGGGCCAAGAGCACAAAGGCACACAAACGCAGAACAGATTACAGAGAGATTTAACAAAAATAACAATGGTCACCCAGATTGACGGCAGTCATCACCTGGTAGTGTGGTACACACGTTGAATTATAGTGCTGTACAACTGAATCTTACATAATAATAATAGTAAAGAGAATGGAAACCCCCAAAACAGATATGGTCAGGTAAAAATGGGCGATGATTCAAGGGATAATATATAACATGCTTTGGTTTAAAAGCAGAACAAAACTAACTAGTGATACTGTTACTCTTGAGAGTTAGGCAGAGTTTGGGACAAAGACCTTGAACGTGTAAGGCTGCCCTCTGCATGGACCTTAGCACAGAGAGCTCCTCCTCGCCTGTGTATGGCCAGCGGGGGACAGGACAGCCACAGCTCCCGGGACAGCTGTCTTCTTCCTCAGTGACACAACAGTAATTTCCACATGTCACAGTATGAAAATAAAGTTTGGGAAGTAGTGGCTTAAGCTCAAACTGTCCTGACCATTGAACAAAAGCTGAATAAACGTGTAACAAGGGGCAATGGTACATCGTAATTTCTTTTTGAAATGTTGGCACAGAAAAAAGCACACACCGTGTTATAGGTCAATACCATTGTTTCTGGTTTTTTTTTTCCTATCTGCACTCCCTCCCACACCCCACCCGTGAAATCTCAAGGTGTATTCCAGCAGCATTCAATGAAGCAAACCTCCGAACATAAATGTCAGCTCAGGGGCGTAAGGTTAAACTGTGGGAACAGGAGCAAAATCCTGAATCCCTGTGCCAATGCTAAACGTATTCAAGGTAAGTCTGACATATATTCCACTTGATAAGAAAGAGACATACTTAAGTGTCAGTGGATGGTAAGTCTTCATAGAGTAGGAGCTTAGAGCTGATAAGGATCTTCTTTTATTATTAAATTTTTCATTGCACCTCATAGCACAGGGGATCTTAGTTCCCTGACCAGGGATCAAACCTGCACCCCTGCATTGGAAGTGTGGAGTCTTAACCACTGGACCACCAGGGAACTCTGAAAAGACAATAAACTGGAGCCCAAATTACTCACTTAAGTTCACAAGCAGCTCAACTGGGGCCAGTTCCCAGCTGCCAACAACTGCACTTCCCAGGACACCTCCAGAGACCTCTTGCTAATTGCCTCTTTGAATCTCTCTAAAACCATAAAACAATCTCCAAGTACTTCCTGCTTTGCAGGGAAACTGAATCGCTGGTTAATCTGCAACCAGCAAACCACTGTCAAGGAACCAGAAGTTAACCTCATGCCACTAATTAACCTTAAATTTGTGAAATTTAAACACAATTCCCTTTATTAGTCAGTTCCTGTTTATGAATTAAAAAGAAGGCTTTGTCATTCTTGCACAGGATAGAAAATATTTTTAAAAGCAAACTATCATGGTCTTCTTTATATAGTTATGGGAGAGACACATATGATAAGTATATCAAGATCTATGTATAGAAGCCATGTTTGTACTCTGTAAGAATGAAGACATCACTAATAAAATTCCCCTCCTAGTACTGAGAAAACAGTCCAGACAAAAGAGGCCTCAACCAAAAAGAGAAAATATGAGATTGGTGGAGAAGCAGAAAAATCAGCTACCAAGACAGGATCAACTGAATGAGGAAGAGGAAAAAGATAATATGTATCTCTGCATAAATTCTTTTTTTTAATATAAATTTATTTACTTTAATTGGAGGCTAATTACTTTATAATATTGTATTGGTTTTGCCATACATCAACATGAATCCACCACGGATGTACACATGTTCCCAATCCTGAACCCCCCTCCCACCTCTCTCCCCATACCATCCCTCTGGGTCATCCCAGTGCACCAGCCCCAAGCATCCTGTATCATGCATCGAACCTGGACTGGCGATTCGTTTCTTATATGATATTATACACGTTTCAATGCCATTCTCCCAAATCAACCCACCCTTGCCCTCTCCCACAGAGTCCAGAAGACTGTCCTATACATCTGTGTCTCTTTTGCTGTCTCGCATACAGGGTTATCGTTACCATCTTTCTAAATCCCATATATATGCGTTAGTATACTGTATTGGTGTTTTTCTTTCTGGCTTACTTCACTGTGTATAGTAGGCTCCAGCTTCATCCACCTCATTAGAACTGATTCAAACGTATTTTTTTTAATGGCTGAGTAATACTCCACTGTGTATATATACCACAGCTTTCTTATCCATTCATCTGCTGTTGGACATCTAGGTTGCTTCCATGTCCTGGCTATTATAAACAGTACTGCGACAAACACTGGGGTCTGCATAAATTCTTGTGTACTGAGAGCAACTTTATTTCAATAACCAGCAAGTGCCTAGACTCACAGGATAAACATTAAGGAAACAAACTTCTGTATCCATATTGACTAAAGCTGTACTGTGATATCAAGCAAACAAAACTCTTCAAATTTCTCTCACAAAGTTTCAACAAGAAAAATCTCAAAGTTCCTTCTCCAGGAAAAAAAAAAAAGGGGGACCAGTGTTTTTATTCCTAGGCACTATAGTGTATGCCTCGGGTTAAGGTGAAACCCAAGAACACAAGGTCTGAGTCACTGACAATGACATCTGAGTAGGTTCTTCATTTTGTTTCCTGCCACAAAGAAAATTCTGCAGTCACTTTTTGAACACTACTAAGGACAGGTTAAGGCAGAAGTAGGTTCCCCGGCCCCGACACGAAACCATAAAAGTCCTTCACCTAAAACAGGCTTGTAATTAACGTAAGGACACAAACTTTAAGTCCTGAAGTCCAAATTTTAGAGTCCCTGGAAAGGAGGCTTCAGGTACCTACAAAACGTATAATGTGGGACTGTTTACTGAAATTAGAAACTGGGTCTGGGGCATTATCAGTAAAAGGTGGTAATTCTCAACTTCTATACATCTGTGTCTTTCCTGTGAATCTGCAGAGGAAAAACAGTAGGAGAGACAGAGGCTGTTTCCCCAGTCTCCCTTGAAATTCTTCACATTTATAACCATTACCTCTCATTACAGAAACACACAGAGGCTTTCTTTCCCCCTCTTTACAAATATATCTACTCCTTCCTCCACTCTTTAGATAAAAAAATGGACAGAAATCAGATGATTCAAAATGTTCAGACACACCTAATACAAGCCTACAATGCACCTCACCCAGTCCAGGGATATTTGTGAGTTTACTCTGCACCAGATAAGGGGATTAAAAAAAAAAAAATGAATGAATGAATCCTTAAGGCACTCACTGTTCAACAGCAGCTGCCAACTGATACATCTTGACCTGCACAACTCAAAAATCAATTTAAACTCAAAGAACAGTATGGTGTAGGGAAGAAGACCACTGAACCAAGCACAGCCTTACTACTGCCCACCTAGTTGGCAGCATCCTAGCCGATTTCCCTGCTCTCAAAGCCCCCTCCTTTTCAAAATGTCCTGCGTTCAACTGTCAGATTCATTTCTACCTTTCAAGGAGTCTCCCTCCTGCTCCAGAAGCTTCACAGACTCCTTAGATCACAGACTCACATCTAGATCAAACTCTTCTTCAGGTTAAAGTTCTTCTACAGGCTAGCTCCACTTACCTGTTCAACTCTGTTTCATGCCAATCCTTTTTAGGGGGGTAGAGCACAAGGCTAGTTTCACTAACTCGTCTGGCAACCTTCATGCTCAGCAGTAACTGTTTCCTCTATCGTCAGCGCAGACCCATTCGCTTTCTGACATCCCTTCAAGGCTCGGGCATCATCCTTAACAAATGGCAGGTGTGTCTCAAGCTACTTTTATAGTGTTACTATCCCAACCAGACGTTCCTCTTCCCTGCCACCCCTCAGTGAAGTCAAAAAGTCTTGACTTCGTTAAGTCGTAAGCAGTATGGGCATGGGGGTCCCATCGCTGCACTTTGTAAGAGAAAAGGGAGGGTCTGGAGAGACTGCAAACGGCGGAGGAGAAAATGAAGGAAGGAGAAATGGGAAGGGAAGGTTCCTGCTCTGTACTTTGTCTTCTCTTTGGAAGCCGCGGGGCGGGAGGCGGGGGGGCGGGAGTTGAAGGAGGAGACTCCAAGAAATGAATTCTTGAAGACGGCAGAAGAAACTCAAGGTGCTCGCCAGGAAGGAAATATAGGCCCCTGGGTAACGGAAGGGGCTCCCCATCACCCCTGGGAGAGAAGGACTAGTTACAACGTGAAACAAAGAGGTTGGGAGTCAGGAGGTGAGGGGTGGAGAGGTTTCACTGATCCCGCATCTCCGAAGGTCGAGCCATAAGGAAAGGAGAAAAGACGGGAGGCGTCCCTCGGGGCAAGAGGGACAGGGTGGGCGCCTCAAGACCGCTCTGGGGCGAGCATTCATGGGGCATCTCTTCTACCAGGCGCGGGGGCGGGGAGGTGGTTTTGAGTGGGGTCATCTCTCAAAGGGAGAAACGGTTTCCCGAGACAGGGATCTCCGAGAACGGAAACCCTGGGTCCGCAGAAACGTTAAAGCTTTGAGGCACCGGCATTCCGCAGTCCCAACCCGGCTTTCGCACACACTCACCGCGTCTCCTCCAAACGCCACCGCTCCAGCTGCAGCTACCGGCCGGCGCAGCCGCACTCAGCGCGCACCGCCCCGACGTGATGCGCCCCGGGCCCCGCCCCGCCATGCCCACGTGACTCGCAGGGTCCGCCCACCCGCCCTCCCGTCCTTTCGTTGCTCTCCTCTGGGCGTGGCCTTGCCTCGCCCCTCCCTCCTCGGCAAGATGGCGGCGCCCGGCTGCAGCGCGCCTGGCCTTTGGGTCCGGGGCTCCGGGCAGTGTCTCGGAAGTCTTTTCACCCTGTACTCAAAACCACTTTGTTCCGCTGCTGCTGCTGCTGCCTCTAGGCCCCTGGATGCTCAGCGATTAGCAGAGAGACTCCGGGCCCAGAAACAGCAACAAAAGACGAAGGAGCCGGTGAGTCCAGAAAGACCACAACTCCCAAGAGGCAGTGCGCTCACTGGGGTGAGGGAGGGAAGTAGGCGGGTCCTCTGACACCTGTCAGGTAAATGTCGAGGGCTTGTGGTGGGAGAACTGGGAGAAAGCGAAGGGGACAGCTAAGCAAGGTGCGAGATCTGCCTGTGGGCTGGGTCTTTGGCTCCTGCCGACCCCAGCCTTAAGCCCTACTTGGGGACCAGTGGGACAGACACGCACCCCTGCTCTCAAAGTACTCGAGGAAGGCGCTCGTCTAGTGCAGAGATACAGGCATTCCCTTCCCAAATTCTCACCCAGATTTAGTGAAAGACCTCCTCACCGGACATTGCCCGTCTCTCCTTCTCTTCCCCTAGGCGCCCACAAACCCTGTTCAGCGGAGAGTGCGAGAACTAGTGCGGTTCACAGAGCAGCTGCAGCGCGTCCACCCCAACGTGCTGGCTAAGGCGCTGAGCCGGGGAATTGTCCATCAGGACAAGGACCTTGTGGTCATCAATAAGCCCTACGGTCTCCCTGTGCATGGTGAGGAGCACGTGGCGGGGAAGCGGGAGGGGCGCTGCTGCTTTCTGTTACAAGGAAGGGCAACTCTGACATTACTCCCGGGGCTTCCTGAAGCTTTGCTTTCAGAGTAATTAAACTTTTGTCATGAAACTCCAGTACTTTGGCCACCTCATGCGAAGAGTTGACTCATTGGAAAAGACTTTGATGCTAGGAGGGACTGGGGGCAGGAGGAGAAGGGGATGACAGAGGATGAGATGGCTGGATGGCATCACTGACTCGATGGACGTGAATCTGAGTGAACTCCGGGAGTTGGTGATGGACAGGGAGGCCTGGCGTGCTGCGATTCATGGGGTCACAAAGAGTCAGACACGACTGAGTGACTGAACTGAACTGAAGGATACTAACGTATGTAAGACACCAGAGAGGACACAGAGATAAATAAGATGGTCCCCATCTTCCAAGCATCTGGCAGCCAGCAGTATGGAATTTGCTGTGTGCCAGCCTCCGCCAGGGGTTGCTATAGAGGACCAAGGCTGTGTAGTTCCTGTGTTCAAATTATTTTCCATCAAAATTGGGAAAAAGGACATAACGTGTGTTGGTGTATAACTAGCAAAACCCCAGGGCACCTTGACCCTAATGGACACCTCGACCCTGATGTTTTTTATTTTCAGAGATAGCTGGAGTGAGTCAGGAAAGATTGATAGAAAAAATGCATTTGTGGAAAGGGTTTTGCTGGAGGGAAAGGCATGTTTTAGCTAGACATACAAATGCTTTGGGGGGACATACAGAGTTGGTTGTACATGAAAACAAGGAATTAAGTTAGACATTGCCTAGTGCTTTGTGTGTATTTTTTTCCTCTTGATCCTTCCATTAAGTTTCTTTCCTTTTCATTCCCCAAGAAATAATTATTATCCTGATATTCACATTTTGTAGATAAGAAAACTAAAAGTTGAAAAGGGTAAGTAATCTGTCGAAGGTCAATGGCTAGTTAGGAGGCTCCATAGAATGGAACCCAGGAATGCCCATCTTTCAACTCCTCGGTAATGCCTCAGGAGGGCCTTATGTTCTTGCATTTCTCACTAGGGTTTACTTGGCAGATTCTCAAGCCTGTGTTTATATAGTGAAATATCAGACCTCCTCATTTTGGTTGCTAATTTTAGTTTGAGTACATAAATACCTTTAAAAAATTGTTTATGTCTGAGGAGAAAGCCACATACTTTGGGATCTTGTTTCTTAAAGTTTATTATGCATATAAGTCACTTGGGCGTTTTGTTAAAATGCAGAGTTTGATTCATTATCTGGGTTGGGGGCCTGAGATTCCTTTCTAGCAGGTTCCCTGGGCGTACTGACATGTTGCCAGTCCCTGGACCACACTTCAATTTTACTGCCCTCAAGAGCATCTGCTGTTAATCCAGTAATCTGCTTTTCCCAAGTCGAGGTCTTTGATGGGATCTTTCCCTGGCCACTCAGGTCTCTGGCTCTTTCCTTCTCAGGTGGCCCTGGGGTCAAGCTCTGCATCAGTGATGTACTGCCTGTCCTGGCAAAGATACTTCACGGCCCCAAGGCAAAGCCGCTGCACCTGTGCCATCGGCTGGACAAGGAAACCACAGGTGTGATGGTGTTGGCTTGGGAAAAAGAAGTGGCGCATCAAGTCCAAGAGCTGTTTAGAACCCGTCAGGTGACAAAGAAGTACTGGTATGAAACCTGTCGATAGCGGTCGAGGTGGTGTAGGCCCTCTTTCATTTCTGCAGCTCTTCTTACATCAGGAATCCCTGGTGACAGAAGGCACTGTCTTAGGATCTCTGGACATATAAAAATTATAGGAAATAGATTTAGTGCTTAGACTATTAGAGTCTGATAGTATAGTGGTTCCTAATTATGGCTGTACATAAAAATTATTAAAAATTAATTATCTAAGTAATATGATTTGATTGTTGTGGTAAAATGTCAGACAACATGGATAAAGCAAAAAAAAAAAGTCCTGGAGAATTCTCTCATTATTATTATCTCTATTATTATCTCATTATTATCTCTGTTATTCTCATTCCTTCCCTTGGGGTAGTTTGGTTTTTATTCCTGTGGAGCTTACTCATCCTATTTACATACGTGTCTGATGCAGGTTCAATCCCTGAGTTGGGAAGATCCGCTGGAGGAGGGCATAGCAACCCACTCTAGTATTCTTGCCTAGGAAATCCCATAGACAGAGGAGCCTGGTGGGCTACAGTCCACAGGGTTTCAAAGAGCAGGACACGATGGAGTGACTGAGCACACTGATATGTATACTGTGTGTGTGCGTGTGTGACATTGTACAGTGTACACTGTACTTTTCCGACTTAACTCTTCGCCTGTAGACGTGTAACTCACATTGGTGCATATAGACTCACCTCAGTTTTTGTTTATTTGGCTGTGCTGGGTCTTAACTGCAGTGTGCTGGATCTTTGATCTTCACTCTGGCATGTGGAATCTTCAGTTGCAGCATAGGAACTCTGAACTGTGGCATGTGGGATCTAATTCCCTGCCGAGGGATCGAACCCAGGCCCCTGCCATTGGACCACCAGAGAAGTCCCAATCTTAGTTTTTTTTTTAATAAATATAATTTATTTTTTTAATTGAAGGATAATTGCTTTACAGAATTTTGTTGTTTTCTGTCAAACCTCAACATGAATCAGCCATAGGTATACGTATATCCCCTCCCTCCTGAACCTCCCTCCCATCTCCCTCCCCATCCCACCCCTCTAGGTTGATACAGACCCCCTGTTTGAGTTTCCTGAGACATACAGCAAATTCCCATTGGCTATCTGTTTTACATATGGTAATGTCAGTTTCCATGTTACTCTCTCCATACATCTCACCCTCTCCTCCCCTCTCCCCATGTCCATAAATCTATTCTCTGTCTGTTTCTCCATTGCTGTCCTGCAAATAAATGCTTCGGTACCATCTTCTTAGATTCTGTATATATGTGTTAGTGTGTGATATTTATCTTTCCCTTTCTGACTTACTTCACTCTGTATAATAGGCTCTAGGTTCATCCACCTCATTAGAACTGACTCAAAGGCATTCCTTTTTATAGCTGAGTAGCATTCCATTGTGTATATGTACCACAACTTCTTTATCCATTCATCTCTCAGTGGACATCTTGGTTGCTTCCATGTTCTAGCTGTTAAAAATAGTGCTGCAATGAACAGTGGGATATATGTGTCTTTTTCAATTTTGCCAACCTTAGTTTTTTTTATAGAAGAAAGGTACATGAGCAAAAATGAAACCACTCCTATCCCCCATCTACTCAGTTTCCTGTTTCTGAAGCAGTTGCTGTTGCTAGTGTCTTGTGTAAACTTGTAGAGTTATGTGGGATATGTATAAGCAGATGATTGTATGGCAGCGTATTTTGCATTGCTTTGCAACCTGCTTTTTTCACTTGGTGGGAGAAGGCAATGGCACCCTACTCCAGTACTCTCGCCTGGAAAATCCCATGGACAGAGGAGCCTGGTGAGCTGCAGTCCATGGGGTCGCTAAGAATCGGACACGACTGAGCGACTTCACTTTCACTTTTCCTTTCATGCATTGGAGAAGGAAATGGCAACCCACTCCAGTGTTCTTGCCTGGAGAATCCCAGGGACGGCGGAGCCTGATGGACTGCTGTCTATGGGGTTGCACAGAGTCGGACACAACTGAAGCGACTTAGCAGTAGAAGTTTTTCACTTGGACAGTATATCTTGGAGGGCCTTCTGTGTTGCACAGTTAGAGCTGTCTCCTCTTCAATGGCTTTATTGTATGTATTCGTTGTGTAGATATATCATAACTTCCTTATTAATGTTTAGGCAGTTTTCAATTTTTCAAAGCCTCTTGCAAAGAATATGTGAGTATATCCTTAGGACAAATGCCCAGAAATGGAATTACTGGGTTGAAGGGTGCATACTTTATAAAATTTGAATAGTTACTACCCAAGTTGCTCTCCAAAGTGATGCTGCTGGTGCTGCTAAGTCGTTTCAGTCAAGTCCAACTCTGTGCGACCCCACAGATGGCAGCCCACCAGGCTCCCCCATCCCTGGGATTCTCCAGGCAAGAACACTGGAGTGGGTTGCCATTTCCTTCTCCAGTGCATGAAAGTGAAAAGTGAAAGTGAAGTCGCTCAGTCGTGTCTGACTCTTAGCGACCCCATGGACCGTAGCCTACCAGGTTCTTCCGTCCATAGGATTTTCTAGGCAAGAGTACTGGAGTGGGGTGCCATTGCCTTCTCCACCAAAATGATGATGTCAGTTTTTATTCCCACTAGCAGTGATGAGTATCCACTTCCCATTATGCCTGATCAATTCATTTTTAAAAGGTTTGCCACTCTGTTGGTAAAAATATATATACTTTATTTTCTGTTCCCCTGTTAACTGGTGGTGTTGGCTGGTTTTGTGTGTGTGTGTGTGTGTGTGTGTGTGTTTATCAGCAGTTTGAGTTTTCCTTTCTGTGAACAGACTGTTTTCTTTTGCCTGTGTTCTATAAGGTTATTTTCTTTTTGATTGGTGAGCGGTCTTTTCATATTTTGGATGTTAGTCCTTTTTATATTATAGATTTTAAAGTTGCTTTGCTATCTTGGGAACCTTAAAAAAAATCTATATGCTTGAGACCCACCCACAGAGGTTCTGATTCATAAGTCTGGTGGGTGTGAGGTTTAGGTATCTGTATCTTTAAAAAGCTCCACAAATGACTCTGATGAGGAATGAAGTTTTAAGAATCACCTCAATGAGAGATGACAGGTAATGGAGCAAGTTTAGCATGGTAGCTAAATGCTCAGAAAGATCTGTGTTCAGCTCTCACCTGTGTTATTTACCAGTGTGAGACTTTAGGTAAATTATTGAGCCTCTCTTACTAGATTTGGGATTCTTTGAGAGCAGGGATTTTTTTTTTTTTTTTTTTCCTTTCTTTCCTCTTTTTTGGTTGGGGCATGTGGTGCACACAGCATGGCTTAGGGAATTTTCCCAACCAGGGTTTGAACCCAGACCCCCTGCAGTGGAAGCATGGAGTCTCAACCACTGGGTGGCCAGAGAAGTCTGACCAGTAGGGATTTTTGTCTTATTCATCCATATAAAACCAGTGCCTACCTAAATCATTGCCTGTTTACATTCAGTGAATATTTATTGGCTGAACGTTTTTGAGCAGGAGCATTAGGTCATTAGGAAGGGTCATCTAGTGGTTATAAATCAGTGTAAGTATGGTAAAATGCATCAGATAGCAGTCTGAGCTGCTACCAACCTGCAGCTGGGTGTCCAGAGTGTGAGATGTTATATCTGAGAGGGCTTTTGACTCCTGGGCCAGCAATTTTGTTTTAGGCTGATTGACCTGGAGGAAGTTTAAACGTAAGGACAAATCAGAGTCTTCTACCTGTCTGCGGTGTGATAGACCTCCAACAAGAGAGGTTGGGAGTGAGTTACTGAACTGTGTTTGGGGTTCCTGTGACTTTTGGAGCACATTTCCTCCGTGTTTTATCTACCTGGCAAATAGAGCAGGAGCAGTCCTATGAATTTTTCATTCAGTTCATTTTATTTATTCATTTCTTTCCTATGCAACTTGAACTTACCATCTTTTATCCTTTAAAAAAGAAAGATATAAATGATACAAAACTATATTATCCCCCTTTAAAATGAAACTGCCCATACTCACTTTTAAAGGCTGGATGAAAGACCATGTTACTAATATAATTGTTTTTGTTTGTTTTCCTGTTTCCCACCACCGCCCCCCCCCCCCGCCCCCAGTATTCTGCAATCAGCATATTTACTTTAGTAGCAGAAAAGATAGGTTTGTAAGAATAGTGACAGCTGTCAGGCTAAGCGCTATACCAAGAGATTATTTGGGACCCTCTGACCCTCAGAACTTGCTATCAGTTCAGTTCAGTTCAGTTGCTCAGTCATGTCTGACTCTTTGCAACCCCATGAATTGCAGCACGCCAGGCCTCCCTGTCCATCACCAACTCCCGGAATTCACTCAGACTCATGTCCATCGAGTCAGTGATGCCATCCAGCCATCTCATCCTCTGTCGTCCCCTTCTTCTCCTGCCCCCAATCCCTCCCAGCATCAGAGTCTTTTCCAGTGAGTCAACTCTTCGCATGAGGTGGCCAGAGTACTGGAGCTTCAGCTTTAGCATCAGTCCTTCCAGAGAAATCCCAGGGTTGATCTCCTTCCGAATGGACTGGTTGGATCTCCTTGCAGTCCAAGGGACTCTTAAGAGTCTTCTCCAACACCACAGTTCAAAAGCATCAATTCTTTGGTGCTCAGCCTTCTTCACAGTCCAACTCTCACATCCATACATGACCACAGGAAAAACCATAGCCTTGACTAGATGGACCTTAGTCGGCAAAGTAATGTCTCTGCTTTTGAATATACTATCTAGGTTGCTCGTAACTTTTTTTCCAAGGAGTAAGTGCCTTTTAATTTCATGGCTGCAGTTACCATCTGCAGTGATTTTGGAGCCCCCCAAAATAAAGTCTGACACTGTTTCCACTGTTTCCCCATCTATTTCCCATGAGGTGATGGAACAGGATGCCATGATCTTCGTTTTCTGAATGTTGAGCTTTAAGCCAACTTTTTCACTCTCCTCTTGTAGTGCAGAAAGTCCAGCATGAAACCTCTAAGTAGCCAAATAACCAAGGAGCACTTCCTCATCTTTACGGCTCAGGCAGGGTTTGTGTGTCCCCCCAGGGCCATCACCGTGCGCGTCCCGGTGCCTGAAGCGGGAGTCGTGGACATCCCCATCATCGAGAAGGAGGCGCAGGGCCAGCAGCATCACCACAAGGTGGGTGGGTGAGCACCTCTGGAGGGACGGGTTTTCTGCTCGTCCTTTGAAGTCACGTCTCGATTTCTTTGGCTGCAGATGACGCTGTCCCCGAGCTACCGTGTGGATGACGGGAAGATGGTGAGGGTTCGGAGCAGCCGGAACGCACAGCTGGCAGTGACTCAGTACCAGGTGCTGAGCAGCAGCCTGTCCGCCGCCCTCCTGGAGCTCCAGCCTATTACCGGTGAGGGTGCTGTTCTGTAGCGGGTGGCAGAGCCGCGGGGCTCCTCAGGGCTTCACACAGGGTCTCGTGCTGGGCCCTGCCCTGCCTCTGAGCTCCCAGTATTGAGGTGCTGAGGTTGTACCAGAGTGTGCTTCTGATGCTGATCCAAGGCTGGGAGCTCTCATGGGGATGGGATTGTGAAAAACAGTAGCATAAGGATGTGAACAGTTTGCTTACGTTTATTTAAAAATTTGCAAACGGGTTCCTCAAAAAGATGTCTGTCCACCGCTGTTCATAGCGGCGTTATACACAGTAGCCAAAAGGTGAACACAACCCGCATGTCCATCAGCAGATGATTGGAAAGACATGGTGGTACTTCATGCAGTGAAATATTACCCAGCCATAGAAAAGAAGTAGGTTCTGACACGTGCTTCAGCTGGATCAAACCTTACAGACACTACACTAAATTAAAGAAGCCCAGCGCAAAAGGGCACACACTGTATGATTCCACTTATGTGAGATACCTAGAGTCAGGTTCGTAGAGACGGATAGCAGAGTGGCGGTTGCAGGGGCTGGAGGGAGGAGGGGGAGGGGAGTTACGGTTTATGGGGACAGGGTTTCAGTTTGGGGCAAAAGGGTTCTGGAGATGGACAGTGGTGATGGTTCCAGAGCAGTGTGAATGTACTTAACGCCACTGAACTGAACGCTTAAAACGGGTTAAAATGGTAAACCTTGGGGCTTCCCTGGCGGTCCAGTGGTTAGGACTTCGAGCTTCCACTGCAGGAGCACAGATTCCATGCCGCTTGGGGAACTTAGGTCCTGCATCCCCTGCTGTGCAGCCTTAAAAAAAAGAGAGAATTCCTAATGAACTACTTTCAAATTCTGTTTTTAAAAAAAGTTCAAATTTTATGTATATTTTGCCATAATATAAAAATAAATGTGCCAAGTAGTACTATTTAATGTTATACGATAAAGTTATTTTTTAAAAAAGCAAAAAGCATGGCAGCGATAGACCTCTAGTTGATCGGAGTGGTTATGTGTGGTGGAAAGGGAACTGTGATGGGGAGGGGTACTTAGAGGCTTAACGGTATTATTTCCTAATAGCTCATCATTTGTTATATTATCCTTTACATTTCATTGTAGTTGGGGTTTTGCCAACTTTACTGTGCTTTGATTTAATATGATTAGAAGCATATGCTGCCAGTGGTATCGTTTCTATAGCTAATCACAAGTCTCCTCCCTTTCCCTTTTTAAAGGAATAAAACATCAGCTTCGCGTTCACCTGTCTTTTGGGTTGGATTGCCCAGTCCTTGGTGATCACAAGTACTCAGACTGGAACAGGCTGGCCCCTCAGGTAATATCTTTTTGACCCAAGATGCAACAGAATAAGGGAGAAAACTTATGCCTTCCCCTTGTTAAGTCCCTAAAGTCAATTGCAGCAAAGGCGTGTCAATGGTTTTCAGACACAGCACCCTGCCAGCTGGGCTTCCCTGGTGGCTCAGCAGTAAAGCATCCACCTGCAATGCAGACATGGGGGTCACGGGTTCAGTCTCTGGTTCGGAAAGATCCGCTGGAGGAGAGCATGGCACCCACTCCAGTATTCTTCCCCGGAGAATCCCATGGACAGAGAAGCCTGGCAGGCTACAGTCCATGGGGTCACAAAGAGTCTGACACGACTAAGCAACTAAACAACAGTAATCCTCCTGCTAGCTCTTTAGGTTAGGAAGAAATTCAGAAGCAGACAGGAGACTTTCTGAAGGCTCAAAGCAGCCTTTCATGCTATTGCTAAAGAGCCTTGGTGGAAACTTGTTTTTCACTGTTACATCTCATTCTCGGAAAGGCAGAGAACTGGCCAAAGAGCGCTTTCCCAGTGTGGTGCGTTTTCTGTCACATGGGTTCTGAACCCTTCCTAGAGATGGTCCAGAAGCAGGCTGTCCCTCACTGTCATCCGGGGGGGGGTCAGTGATGGGGCCCGGAAGTGGAAGTCTTCTACCCCTGGCTGTTGGTCAGAGGCGCCGCCGGCCCGGCTCTCACGAGCTCTTTCCTTTGTGTAGAAACTGTCTGCCGGGATCCTGAAGAAGCTGGGGCTGCAGCAGTCCAAGGCCCGCCACCTGCCCCTGCACCTGCATGCCTGCCAGCTGACCCTGCCTGCCCTGCAGCCCCAGAAGGAAGAACTCACCTTGCTCTGCAGGCCTCCTCGCTACTTTGTCAACTCCCTGCGCCGTCTGGGCTTAAAGATGCCGAGTCGGGACCATAGTGCGGGTGATGAAGCCGCACAGCCAGGAGCCCAGTGAAGACGGTCGGGCAGTCTGCCCTGAATTCTTCACTTTGTTTAAGGGACTCTGCTGACTTCTCACCGGGGCCAGACTCCAGAAGAGCCAGGTGTGAAGAGTTGGAGAAACCGCTGCTTCGGGGCTTTTACTGGAGGCTAGCATCTGTTTCCCACCACTCTGGTCACACTCTGGGAAAACCAGCAGGCAGCTTCCCTGCCTCCAAGTCGACAAGAGTCCAGGATCAGGAGAGCGAAAGCCTGGGACTGCTGATCCGGCATGGTTTTTACCTAGCAGTGAAGCGCTTGACCTATCAGGACGGTTCCTGTGGTTGGAGAGAACGTGATGGTTATCTAGCTCAGAGAGGGATTCAGGAGCAGTTTCTGTCCTCATGGAGGTCACAGGACCGCTCAGCAAAGCCTTTCTGCTTGATTTGTTCAGTCCCAAATTTTTAAAAATATTATTATTGGAGTTCGATCGCTTTACAATGTTGTGTTAGTTTCTGCTCTGCCACCAAGTGCATCAGCTGTGTGTATACATACCTCCCCTCCCTCTTGAGCCTCCCACCCTCCCATCCCACCCCTCCAGGTCATCGCAGAGCGCCGAGCTGAGCTCCCCATGCTACACAACTGCCTCCCGCTAGCCGTCTACATTTTCCAGACGGTAATGTACAGATGTCATTGCTACTTCCCAGTTCATCCCACTATCTCCTTCCCACCCCATTTCTACATGTCCACCGTCTACATCTTCATCTCCATTCCTGCCGGGCAAATAGGATCAGCTGTGCCATTTTTCTAGCTTCTATCTATAGGCATTAATACACGATATTTGTTTTCCTCTTTCTGATTTCATTCTGTATGGCAGTCTCTAGGTCCATCCACATCATTACAAATAACCCAGTTTCTTTCATTTTTATGTGTAATATTGTATATATGTACACATCTTTATCCATTCATCTGTTGATGGATCAGTCGCAGATTCTGTAGACAGTGGTCAAGGATTCTCACCTGGCTCAGCCCAGGAGCCTTGCTGTGCGAGTGATCGTGGAGCCTGTGAAGGGGTGTTCAGTGAGCAAGAAAAGCAGGTGTAAACGACAGGCAGGTAACAAAAGCAAGTAGAGCAGGCAGGGTGTTAGGCCGTGATGGGAGCACCCATATACCTAAAGAGGGCAGCAGTTAGCTCCAGCTGAATGTCACTCCGGGGGAACAGATTTCATAGCTTTTTTCAGAGTGAGGAAACCCAGCCATTCATGTGAAATCTGCCAGCATCTCACTAGCTAAGTCAGGATTTTGTTAGCTTGGATAGACTGCTGCTGCTAAGTTGCTTCAGTTGTGTCCGACTCTGTGCAACCCCATAGACGGAAGGCTCCCCTGTCCCTGGGACTCTCCAGGCAAGAACACTAGAGTGGGTTGCCATTTCCTTCTCTAGTGCATGAAGGTGAAAAGTGAAAGGGAAGTCGCTCGGTCGTGTCCAACTCTTAGCGACCCCGTGGACTGCAGCCTACCAGGCTCCTCCGTCCATGGGGTTTTCCAGGCAAGAGTACTGGAGTGGGGTGCCAGCGCCTTCTCCAGTTGGATAGGCTAGCAGATCATATTTGCAGGTTGGGTTTCATCGGCAGGCTGTCTGTTTGCAATCTCTGTTTAAAGACTAGTGTAGATGTTTGGGAAAGGGCCATCTTGAGAGTTCTGCATCAGTGGTTGACGTTTTAGCTTCGCGTAGCATCTGTCCGTCTATGGGGTCACACAGAGTCGGACATGAATGAAGTGACTTAGCAGCAGCAGCATTTGTCCTTTCTAGACCAGGGGATGGCTTTGGTTAGTCTTGTAAACACTGTAGTTAGTGTTGTGAAGGAGCTGCCATTTCTCGAATCTTTGTTGTTTCAGAAGCAAGCCTGTCCTTGGGTCTCAGGCGGCTGGGCCAAGCACCACTTGGAGGAAAATGAATTTAACCGCTCTTCTTAGTGGTCCGGCTTGCTCCTGTCTGGTTTTTTGTAACAGTACATCTTGCAAACAAATACACCTCATGTTACCTTGCCTGAGCTGAGAAAACTCAGAATGATGGCAGAGTTGGGGAGGGACCCCATTAGATACTCTTTCTCTGTTGAAAACAACTTTCTAAACCCACTTTTCTGTTTGCGTAATACTGTTACCCTGCACCATGGACTTAACTTTAGAAGCACAGATGAGGTCACTGTGTGTGTCCTCTGCAGCAAGAGAAGCCACCGCAATGAGAAGCCCTCACATCACAACCAGAGAAGGGCCCTGCCTCGCCACAACTAGAGAAAACCCTCACACAGCAACCAAAACTCAGTGCATCTAAAAATGTTAATTAAAAAAATTTTTTAAAGATAGTGTTTTTAAAAAATTTTTCGAGGTGCCAGGTTTGGGGGTAGCATCTCCTCAACCCCATCACCAGATAGCTGCAAAGTCAGGGGTTTCCATTACCTTCTCAGGCTTGATAATCCTCTAGAACAACTCTCAAAACTCAGCTCTGCTTGCTATTGCAGTTTTTCTTACGGCAGTAAAAGAGGAGACTCATGGGGTGGAGGTCTGCGAGGGTCCCAGACACGAAGCTACCCTGGCCCCTCCCTGGGGATTCAGGACTACCGCAGTCCAGGTGCACAGAGGGTGCCAACCAGAAAGGTCACATAAGCTTCAATGCCTGGAGTCTTTATTGGAGTTTCATCATATCAGCAAGATTGATTAGATCACTGGTTATTGAACTCAGTCCAACTCTCCATCTCTAATCACATGATTGGTCTATTGACATACCATTGACAGGCCTGCACCCTGACACTCCCCAGGGGTTATACAAACTGTCAGGACCCATCCTAAGTAACAGAGACACTCCTATCATTCCAAAGATTTAGAGGCTTCCTCCCAGGAGGCAGGGACAAAAGCCAGGCAAATTCCTTACTACACAACACTGTTTGCCCCTTGCACTCCTGTTCTGGAGTCATCTCCATGTCCTAGATAGGGACCCCTTCACCTTTCGGCCTCCTTGGTGGCTGTCTGTGTATACGCCTCCATCAGCTAGAGCCTTAAGGTTCTCTTGGACCAGTGGCCTTGAAATATTTCTGTTCACTTCCTTTCTCTCACCCCACTTGGCACACCCTTATCTGCTGTGATCCAGGGCAGTGAGAATGGGGTTTTAATCAAGCCTGATCACCTGGGAGGGTGAAACTCTGCTTTCCTGGGGATGTTTTCTGTTGTGCTCCCAGTCACAATAAACTGTGTGTGCTCAGTCATGTCCAGCTCTTTGCTGCCCCCACAGACTGCAGCCCACCAGGCTCCTCTGTCTGTGGAATTTCCCAGGCAAGACTGCTGGAGTGAGTTGCCATTTCCTCCTCCAGGGGATCTTCTTCACCCAGAGGTGGAACCTGAGTCTCCTGCCTCTCTTTCCTTGCAGGAGGATTCTTTACCGCTTAACCATCAGGGAAGCCTTGGGGCCGGGGCGGGGGGGGGGGGGGGGGCACGGTAAACAGGCTCCAAATAACTGCTGGGAAGAACGGTTAGAGCTGACTGGGGGTTGGTACGGGTCGGGTAGGGGAAGGACCTAGGGTGACTCCCGGGGAGCCTATCCTGAGTAGCAGGGTAGATGAGGTGGGTTACAGTAAACAGAGGAGGAAGAGGTCTGGGGGGCCACTCCCAAGCCTACGTCAGTGCTATCATACAGCCGTGTGTCCAGAGGGGCCCTGGAGGAGGGCAATTACCCCGTGTGCCCTGAGCACCGAGAAGTGCTCGTCACCCCACACTTCCTGCCGCGTATCCTAGTCATTCCCTGTAATTACACCTGTCTCCTACCTTCTCATGGGCAGGCATGGGGCTTCCTTCTTTGGCCCCCAAGCCCTACGCCTGTAAACTCTTGAAAAGTGGCTAGTGAACAGTAAGGCGGTCCCCCGACTCTGGTAGCTCTCAGGCTCTGAATCTAGATGGGCTTTCAGTTCAAACGATGGCTCTGATAGTTATTGGCTAACTGCGGATAATTTATTTAACTTATCTGAGCCTCAGTTCGAGCACCTGCAAAATGGGCATAATAACAGTACCTCTATGACACAGATATTTTGAAGGATTAATTGAAACAATTCATATTAAGTTTCCAGAAGAGTTCCTAATAGATGGCAAGGACCCAATTAATGTAATAATAGGTTTTGTGTGTGTGTGTGTGTGTGTGTGTGTGTGTGTGCTCATTATTGTTGCTAAATTGTATCTGATTCTTTGTAATCCCCTGGACTGTAGCTCATCACACTTCTCTGTCCGTGGAATTCTCCAGGTAAGAATACTGGAGCGGGTTGCCATTTTCTTCTCCAGGAGATCTTCCTGACCCAGGCATCGAACCTGTGTCTCCTGCATTAGCAGGCAGATTCTTTACTACTGAACCTCCTGGAAATCCGGTAATGTTAGGTTAAAGCAGGTTAAATTTGCCATTTTTATTGAGATGGTATTCACATGCTATAAAATTCACCCATTTAAAGTGTAGAATTCAGTACATTCCTAGAATTGGACAATTAGCACCCCAATCTAATTTCAGAATATTTTAATTCTCACATAAACTCAATATCCATTTTTAAATTAATATATCTCCTTTTGTTTGTTGTGCTTTTGATGTCATATATTTTAAAATTGCCTAATCTAAATTCAGAGATTTACCTATTTTTCCCCTCAATATTTTCTAGGTTTAACTCTTACATTTTGGGACTATCAGTTCAGTTCAGTTGAGTCTCTCAGTTGTGTCCGACTCTGTGAGATCCCATGGACTGCAGCATGCCAGGCCTCCCTGTCCATCACCAACTCCTAGAGTTTACTCAAACTCAAGTCCGTTGAGTGATGCCATCCAACCATCTCATCCTCTGTTTTCCCCTTCTCCTCCTGCCTTCAGTCTTCCCCAGCATCAGGGTCTTTTCAAATGAGTCAGTTCTTCACATCAGGTGGCCAAAGTATTGGAGTTTCAGCTTCAGCATCAGTCCTTCCAATGAATATTCAGGACTGAATTCCTTTCCATTTAAAATTAACTTTTGAGTATGATGTATTAAGGTGTTCAGCTTTGCATGTGGATAGCTAATGGTCCCAGCATCATTTGTTGAAAAGATTTTTTTTTTAAAGGATCTATATATTTGTTTGTTGTCAATGTGGACCGTTTTTAAAGTCTATTGAATTTGTTACAATATTATTTCTGTTTTATGTTTTGTTTTCTGGGGTGTGAAGCATGTGAGATCTTAGCTCCCTGAACAGGGATCAACTCACACACCCTGGAGATCTTAGCTCCCTGAACAGGGATCAACTCACCCTGGACGTGAAGACAAAGATGAAGCCTCAACCACTGGACTGTCAGGGAAGTCCCCTGAAAAGATTATTCTTTCTCCCATGAAATTGTTTTGGTAAACTGTCATTTCTGAAGATCAGTTCAGTCGCTCAGTCGTGTCCAACTCTTTGGGACCCCATGGACTGCAGCACTCCAGGCTTCCCTGTCCATCACCAGCTCCCGGAGCCTACTCAGACTCATGTCCATCGAGCCGGTGAAGCCATCCAACCATCTCATCCTCTGTTGTCCCCCTCTCCCACCTTCAGTCTTTCCCAGCATCAGGGTCTTTTCAAATGAGTCAGTACTTCGCATCAGGTGGCCAAAGTATTGGAGCTTCAGTATCAGTCCTTCCAATGAATAATCATTACTGACTTCCTTTAGGATTTATAGTTAATTTTATTGGGTAAGATTTAGTTTTATTACAGTATTCATATGAAAGAAACAAAATGAGGAGTAATTGCAATTTCTCGTTTTACTACCAGATGGCAGCAGTCTCCCAGATTTATTCTCCCTTTCTGGCCTGAAAGCGGGAACAGGTTTTAATCAGGCATCTTCCACAACAGCGTTTCCTGTTGGCCTCTGACCTCCAGATACCCTTGACATTGGCTTCCCCAGCGTGGTAAATCTCGGGCCTTTTATTTTTAAGTTAGTTTCAAACTTAAATTTTTCTGTTCTCTGGTGGAGAATGAGACAGTGGAGGGAGGTCATGGTTTAGGCTCCCCAAGTATATTCACCCTAGAATGAGACTCATAAACACTCAGTTATAAGAGGACTACAAGTTCACTACAGACATGTGGAAAGTATAATCAAGCTGCTCTCAGTTATGGAAAAGCCCAGATAGGAGTACATCTTAGGTGGGACACACAGTGACACCCAGCCCTACAACGGGAGCACTGCCTTATCAGTCCCAGGTCTGTGTTACGGGGCCCCACCTGTAGCACCGGAGAAGCGCGAGAGAGAAGTGAAAGAGCAGGAATCTGAAAGGCCCACCTTCCTTTCGGGAAGAAACACCTTCTGCTCTGACTCACTGGCCTCTCTTGCTGGTTTCTCAAAAGTATTAGCAGTTCTGAGTTCCCTAAACCTACCCGGGAGGGGTCTTGCTACTTCCTCACCCCACCACCTCCAGGCTTCCCAACTGTACACAGGGTTGAAGGGCCACCTTTGTCTGCCTCCCAGATCGCCTAGAGACAGCTGAATTTATCTGTGAATTCTGTTAACAAGACCCCTTCCATATTAGGCATGCTCCATTCATTTATAAGTCATGGCTGTGCTCAATTTTTCACTTTAAAATAAAAGCCTAATGGAAATATTCATTTACCCACCACGTGGTTGCAGAGCTCAGCTGAAATGTCAAGCATGCTTAGCAGTTGGCTGCTTTTATTTTGGCCCAATGCATCGTAGTAAAAAATTGCAATCTCTTTGTTGATCAGAAGCACTCAGTGATATGTATGATTAGTGATTAGTATGATTTTGACTAATAAAAGCAGGCCGATAAAATGTGATTTGATAAATAATGGGAGGAAATAAAGATGGCAGGTTTGGAAGTTGGGGCTGCACTGATGCGCTTCAGGTAGCCGACATGTGTGAGAGGCTGCTGCCCCTCCTTTCTTCCCTGCCCCCACTACTCCCTACAGCCTTTCTGAAATGGGTTTCAGAGTCCTCAGGCTCCTGCCTCTTCCACACCCCGCACCTGCATCTGTGGACCCTGAACCCCAGCATTAAAGCAGACCGGGCACCCCCTTTTCCCAACGCCTGCTGACCAGTCTGTCCCGGGGCGAGTGCGGATGCATGAGCGGGAGGCAGGGAGCCCCAAGCAGCAGCTCTGATTATGGGCCGGGACTGTGCTAACTCGGAGCCCATCTCTCAACACTCTGGGAGCTATTACCATCTGTCCATCAGCAGCTTCAAGGAGCCAGGAGCCATGACCTGGACCATTCAGGGAGCAAGCGAGGGGATGGGTCCCCACTTTGATGTGAGCAACAGGGTCAGAGAGGGCGCAGGAGGTGAGGGCCAGGCCCGGGCTGCAGGCAGCAATCTCCTCTCCAGCTCGGCTTCCACGGTGAGCCCAGCTTGCCTTCATTGCCCCTTTCCCGTCTCCACAGGAGCCTCTGGGCTGCTCTGGGCTCCTGGTCCCACTCCCCCAGCCTGTGTCCCAATTGTGGGCCCATCATTACCTGTCCGCACACCCTCCCTGGAGGGGGAGTGAGGCAGTGGGAGGGCGGGGCGGGGGCGCCAAACCCGCTTGATTCTAAGGGGCAGGTGGTGACTGCTTCCTACAGGAAGCACGGGATCTGAAAAACAGAGGAGAGAACCTTCCCTTCGGAACCAGGAACCGCAGGGCTGGGAGGGGCCTCCGCCTTCAGCTATACTCCTCGAAGGCCATGCCCAGCTTGGCCCTGCACGCTTGCACTCAAGGGGCACTACCTCCTGAGCTTCCCACGCTCACTGGTTGGGGGAGGAGATGGGAGAACAGGGAGGGAGAGAGATGGAGGGCAGAAGGACAAGCAGAGGGAGAGAGCCATGGGTTCCCCTGGATGTGGCCTGGGCTACACACACACACACACACACACACACACACACCTCCTATAGCCAGGCCACACACACACACACACACACACACACACACACACACACACCTCCTATAGCCAGGCCTGAACGGCTGCCAGTTCATCCTGGCCCAGTCGGAGAAGTCTGGCCGTTTTCCTGTCTAAAGTTACAGAATTTTCCAGAAGTTCCCCTGTTTTTTTTTCTTCTGGACTCATAAACCAGATTTTCCCCTATCCTTCTACTTCACCAGCCTAGAGAAGAAAAGCCAGAGGAAGAGAGCGAGTAGGCAGAGGGCCTGCGGTCACACACCCAAGGCTGATCTCTGTCTCTGTCCCTCCTCCTTGGAGCTCCCAGAGCCTGAGTACCCGCAACACCAATGCCTGCTGCCTGCACAGAGCCTCTTGCATGAGTTAACTTATTCGCATGCATGCGTGCTAAGTCGCTTCGTGTCCAACTCTTTGCGACCCCAGGGATGGTAGCCTGCCAGGCTCCTCTGTCCAAGGGAGTCCCCAGGCAAGAATGCTGGAGTCATCCCCCAGAGTCCCAGGGGATGAAGAATAGCCCTGACTGTGCTGTTCTTTCTACAGCACAGGACTGGGCGAGGTCTCCACCTTCAGCTACACTGCTCACCAGCAATGCCCAGCCTGGCCCTGCACACTTGCAAACTTACTACGGTTTAGGGGAGACATAGGAAAGGAAGTTGACTCCTTATTTCCAGAAAGACTGGAGTCAGGCTGGCTCTGGGAGTTGCCGGGCAGTGACTGAGCAGGTAGTCCCCCAGGAGGGGATGTGAGGAGACTACAGTGTAGCTCAGGGATCACCCTGAGAACAGAGTAAATACACCGGCATGCCCCAAACTGGATGGCCCACTAAAGATGGAGCTGGAGACCGTGTTGGAAGTGGAGGACACTGCGGTCACCCCCAGCCAAGCCCCCTCCCCTGCCCCCAGCCAGGAACTGGGTAGATTCGAGGGAGAGCACAGCGTCACGGGCAGTCCCCGAAGGGCTGTGGATCCCTTGAGAGGTGTGCGGCTGATCTGTAGGTGCTGATATGAAGCCAGGACTCTTGGATTTCTGATTTGAAGGTCAGAAGCCCAAGATGCCAGGGCTAAAGGAATCCCCAAGATCTGGCATCAAGTCCTTTCTGGAATCAGAGGAGGAGGGATGAGTTTGCTCTATCAAAAGCGTTCTTTCCTTCTCATCCTCTGAGCGGGTTCACTCAGCACCCGGCATCACTCATCCCTGAGCAGTTTATCTGCCATCAGGGGTGCTGTTTGGTGCAGGAGATGGAAGGGGAGTTAGAGCAGGTGGGAGGGCAGAGAGGAACGCCCCGGGCATGGGGGACACTGGCAGCTTTGTCTCTTACGCTCACCTTTGAGGGAGGGAAGGACAGGGGTTGTCGGTGGCCCCTCCAACCCTACATGGCACGCCACCCTGTGTCTGAGTCAGGGAATTAAGCTGTCCTCACCTCCCCAGTAAGAATGAGGCTTGACGGGCTGTGACAAGAGCTGTCAGTGCTGGGGTCCAGTCCCAGCCAGCGCTGATACGGCAGGCAGCTCAGGACCCCTGGGAAAGAGAGGACCAGTAGAGCAGTATCCAGGGCTCGAGGGGGCAGTACAGGTGGGAACAGAGCAAGCTTTGTACACCCCTCACTGGCCCTGGCCACGGACCGCTTCCTGCCAGGGGCTCTGCCCCTGACCTGCCTCCAACATCTGGACTTGGCACACGGGGCCACAATCCACCCCTACCTCGGCACCCACTTGGGACCAGGCTCTCAGCTTCTCTGGGGAGCTCGTCCTGCAGGGATGAAGATGGGGACAAGCTTCAAGGAGAAGCAGGTGACAGTGACTGTCTTGGCCGTTGTCCAGTGCCTGCCCTCCCAGCCTCTCTTCTCAGCACTGTACTGGGCGATGCCAACCAGCTGCCAACTCCTGGAGCTGAAGTTGAGAGGCATGTGAATGGTGGGGTCATATCCCTGGGGGCAACCCACAGACCCCCACGTGGGTCTGTCTTGGGAGAAAGCTGAGCCTCTGTGGGAGCCGGGCCCCCACCAGAGAGAAGCAGAAAGCACCTGGGGACCAGCCTCCTCATGGTCCCCAAGTCCTCCTGGTCCCTGTGGCTTGGCACGTCCCTGCATGAGCAGGGACCTTACTGTGTTTGCATTTCTGCTTGGTGAGGACATTCTGGGGATGGAGGTTCTAGGCCCTGAGCCCCAGCCCAGCTCATCCCTAAACCGCGAGGCTGGTTAACTGCAGTTGCAGGCGGGGATGGGCAACAGAGGCCGACAGCATCGCTCTGATGCACCGACTTGTTAGCTGAGCATGGCCGTGGTCTCAGCAGGAAACTCACCGCTGGACTGCACTCTGCCTCCTCTGTCCCACATTTCCCAAAGAAATGTGCCTCATCACTGCTTCTCTCGTTCGCCCCTTCCTTCTGGCCGGCCCTAAAATCAACCAGGGTGGGCTCCAGGCCTGGGCTTGGGGGACACCGGCAACTTTGACAGGCTGCCTCTCAGCCTCACCCCACCCCACCCCACCCCACCAGAGATGCTCTGTCCTTGTCTCTTCTTGGGTTGAGGACCCTACTCTGCCCTGCGATGCCCCCTTGGGCCCGGAAGGAGCCTGGGAGTATCCGTCTGACTGGTGGTTCTCAGGGTCCTTGCTGTGATCTCCAGGGGCTCTGTTCCCAACCTCCCCCTCCTGCCCAAGCTGGCTCTGGGTGGACCCCACAGACCAGCCGCCCAGCTGACCAGACTCCGGGGTCTCTGGTTGCCCCTGGAGCTGCACAGAGAGGCTGGGGAGGTTTGCAGAGGCCTCTAGGGTTCCAGTTGGAAAGATGGGAGAGGAAGGCATTCACTGACAGGCACACTCTCGGGTCCCAACCTGGGACGGAGGCCAAGAATTCTCATGCCAAAGTCAGGCACCAAAGTGTGACTGGCTGCTCTTCAGCCGTTTCCCTGCGTCTGCCATCGTTTCTGCTGCGGCCTCTGTCTCCCTCATCCTCTTATCCTCTCTGCACGTCTGTCTCTCCTTCTCTCTGTCTGTCTCTGTCTGCCCTGCCTCTCTGCCTCTCTCAACCTTGCGGTCTCTGCACCTGCCCCTCGGTTGGTCCCTCTCTGGTGCCTTCTCCTTCCTGTGCAGATCCGCCTCTCCCCTTCTCTCTCTCTCTTCTTCTCCCTCTTTTTCTCTGTCCTGATGGTTTTCCTTTGTGTGAAGTCCCTCCTCTCCTCCACCCGCAGCTTCAGCCATATCCTCTCTGCGGCCCCCCACCCCTGCCCCATCCAGCAGGAGACTTGTCCCCAGGACCCCCTCATGGAGACCGGGAGACCCCTGGGTTCTCCTCTAGGCACTGGGAAGCCAGCCCTGTGGTGGGGGAATGGGCGGTGGGCTTTAACCTCTGAAAGTGTCCCCCTGCTCCCCCGGCAAACAATTTGAGTGCTCAGGTGCCTGCCGGGGTTGAGGTCTCCAGACCAGTCCCCTCGCCTCCTTTCCAAAGGGGCTGCTCCCGTAAGTCCCCGACGCTACAGTGTGTCCCCAGGCCCCACACATGAAGGGTCCCTTTTTGCTGTGAAGGGGAGATGAGAAGGAAAGGGGAGGAGGGAGTCCTATATGCCTGGTTCCTGGGGAGAACACTGGACTTTGACTCCAAAGACTGGCCTGAAGACTAAAAGGACAGAGGGACATGGCTGGCCACAGCATCTGTCCCCAGGTGACCCTGTGCCGCGCCACAGCCTCCTCTGTGCGTCCCCTTTAGACGCTGCCCTCCGTGGGCTGGGGGAGGGAGGGCTGACTGAAAACAGCCTCGCACAACAGAAAAGGGGACCGCGGATCAGAGAGGCAGTCAGCCCAGGACACACAGCAAATTGCCGGCGTTGCTGGGGTGGCCTTTCTTCTCCACTCCCACCTCTCCTAGGATTCTGCCTGAAGGCATCTGGGCCGACTGCCACGTGCAGGCCGCTCCTGCCTCCACCCCGCAGTTTCTGCAGTTATAAATGCCTGAGTCTAGCAAACTGGTTTTGAACATCTTCTCTACCCCAGGCATGGGGCTAGGTTGAGAGCTGGATGTGGGTGGCACCTCCAGGGGGCCATCTGTCTGCTCTGAGACCCCTGTTCTCCACGCTGTCTGTGTCTGTGTCGCCCATGGGCCAGGGCTAAAGGGAGGAGGGCACGGGCGTGGGTTGGGGGTGGCCATGGGGCGAGGAGTGGGGGTGGAGGGGCCTGGGTTTAATGAGGTGACTGCCACTTGTAAATGAAACAGAAGGCAGTGCAGCTTGTGTGAACTCTGACCTCTCCTGTCCATCTCGCCTTTCACCGGGAGCTTTACGAGGGCGGCCCCTTCCTCAGAAGGGACCCACCGCAGCTTGGGGATGCTTGGCCTGAGAGGGTCAGGGAGGGTTGGGGTGAGAAGAAGGGCTGGGCCCAGGGCATAGGCTAGGGTTCACCCGAGCCCCTGCACCTCTGCCTGCCTAAGAGGAGCGCTGGAGATTGGAAGGTGGGTGGGGCGCCTGAATTTGAGGACGAATGTGAAAGTCACTCAGTCGTGTCTGACTCTTTGTGACCACATGGATTATACAGTGCATGGAATTCTCCAGAGCAGAATACTGGAGTGGGTAGCCAATCCCTTCTCCAGGGGAATCTTTCCAACCCAGGGATCGAACCCAGGTCTTCTGCATTGCAGGTGGATTCTTTACCAGCTGAGCCACCAGGGAAGCCCAAGAATACTGGAGTGGGTAGCCTATCCCTTCTCCAGCGGGTCTTCTGACCCAGGAATGGAACTGGGGTCTCCTGCATTGCAGGTGGATTCTTTACCAGCTGAGCCACCAGGGAAGCCCGGAGGCATAGTTTGCAAAACTGGAGACTTCTAAAAATGCAAACTCCCAAGCCCCAACCCTGGGATTTCTGGTTCTGTAGGTTTGAGGTGGGGGCTTCCCTGAAGGCTCAGTGGTAAAGAATCTACCTACCAAACAAGAAGCGTGGGTTCTACCTCTAGGTTGGGATCATCCCCTGGAGGAGGAAATGGTAACCCACTCCAGTATTCTTGCCTGGGAAATCCCATGAACAGAGGAGCCTGATGGGCTACAGTCCATGGGGTTGCAAGAGTCGGACATGACTGAGTTACTAAATAACTACAACAGCAGGTTTGAAGTGGGGCTTGGAATCTGTAGTTTTAAAATGCTCCCATGGTGATTGTTAGACACAGCCAAGTTTAGCAACCACCACCGTGGACCTCAGAGCAACATGGCCTGGCCAGAGTCATCCTCTCACCAGGCGAGTGAACCTCAGTTCTCAGGGATGGCCCCTGGCTCTGTTTCCGGGATGTCCCCACGCATCAGGTCCTGTGCTTTGTTTCACAGCCATCACCCTGATGGGCTCTCCTCGTAATCCTGCAGGGTAGATGGCATGATCTGTATTTCAAAAATGGGATGGAGATTAAATATTAATAACTCACCCAAGAGGACACAGAACTGAGATTTGAAAACGATTCAACCTGCCTCCAAAAATTCTGCCATTAAGTAGATACTATTCCATTGCCTTCATGGACCTGCTACTGAGTCCAGGCTCGCTCTGCTCATTGCCCAACAGGCCAATGAATCCAACAGATGAGGTGTTGAGGCAAGGAAGAGACTTTATCTGGAAAGCCAGCTGACCAAGAAGATGGCAGGCTAGAGCCTCAAGATAAGAATCTTATCAGGGTAGGGATACCAGGTTCTTTTCTAGATCAGAGATGGCGGGAGGTGAGGAAGGCCGTTAATCTTGCAAACATCTCCTAAAATGAATGGCAAGCCTCAGTCAGGGGATGTGTTAATTTCTTCTTTCCTACCATCCACAGGTGGACAGGGTTCTGAACAAAAAGGCACTTTAGTTTAACAGTCAGGCAAAGGGGCAGGGCTCTCTGAGGCAAGCCATTCTATATGATTATAATAACAAAAGCAATGAAAAGCAAATCGAAGAAATAGTTCCAACATGGAGTCAGAATTGGTTTCTTCTCTACAACAGACCTATGTAAAGGTCTCATTAACACTGAGATATCCAGTGTGTAGGAACCAAGAAATCACAGTCTTACTGCTTTCTAAATGTAGTCCTGGGGCCAGCTTTGGGCACCATGACTTAACACAGCCCCACAGGGCAGAGACATCGGTCTGGTTCATGACTGCCTCCCAGGGTTGAGCACAGGCCTGATACATAGGATAAGCTTAATAAACGCTCATCGGACGGGTAGTAAATACTGTGAAAAAGAAACTGGAAAAATCCCTTGAAGCAAAGTGTAAGATGGCCCATTCTACACTGGACACTCCTTCATAAAACAAAAGAGTTTTTTTTTGTTGTTGTTGTTTTTCCCCCTTTTTCTTTTAAGCAGAAGAAGTAGGTTTGGCTGAAAGGGACAGGCTCTGGGGAGGGTCCTGTGTCAGCCAGCGCTCTGGGGACAGAAGAAGGGCCCCTTCCCTCTGGCTTTCGGCCCTCCTGCCTGCATCCCCCAGGGCAGGTTTCAGTGGGATCCACCACCCTCGGTGCTAACCTTCTGGAGAGGGTGTTACCCAGGGTTGTCCACGCCTAGAGGCCCGGCTCTGCAGGGCCCATGCTCAGGGCGATGCGTTGGCAGATTTAGCATAATTTTGCCAACACTTCATTCATTCAAAGATGACTTTTCAAAAAGAGTCATTCCTGGAGCACCTCCTACTTCATATAGGTGCTAGCTTTGTTGTTGTTCAGATCCTTAGTCGTGTCCGACTCTTTGCAACCCCATGGACTGCAGCATGCCAAGCTTCCCTGTCCTTCACCATCTCCTGGAGCTTGCTGAAACTCACATCCATTGAGCTGGGTGATGCCATCCAACCATCTCATCCTCTGACCTCCCCTTCTCCTCCTGCCCTCAATCTTCCTCAGCATCAGGGTCTTTTCCAGTGAATTGGCTCTTTGCATGCTGATGCTTCAGCATCAGTCCTTCCAAATGAATATTCAGGCCTGATTTCCTTTAGGACTGACTGGTTTTATCTCTTTGCAGTCCAAGGGACTCTTAAGAGTGTCTCAAACACCACAATTCAGAAGCATCAGTTCTTCAGTGTTCAGCCTTCTGTATGGTCCACCTCTCACATCCATGCATGACTACTGGAAGGAGCTAGCTACATGAAGTGGAGAGCATGTGGTGTGGGATGGTAGGAAGCAGAAAGGATGAGGAACTGGTGAAGGGTAAAAATGAGAGATGAAGAACTGGGGTTTTTCAGGGTGAGGAGGGGAGGAAGGCTGCCCTGTCTGCAGATTTCACCACTGCTCTCAAAGAGATCTTAGGGAGCGGCCTGGGAAGGCTCCTCGCTGAGGATAAATGATGCGGGAGGTGATGCTGGGGCACCTGAACCTTGAGGGATGGCAACATCCCAGGTGTGGGGTCTTCACACAGCGCCAGGAAGGCCGTCCCAGCCATCCTGCCTGCTGGAAGCCTGGAGACCCTTCTGCCTTTGAGCAAAAGTGTGTGTTAGTCTTTCAATCATGTCTGATTCTTTGTGATCCCATGAACTGTAGCCTTCCAGGCTCCTCTGTCCATGGGGATTCTCCAGGCAAGAATACTAGAGTGGGTAGGTATTCCCTTCTCCAGGAGATCTTCCTGACCCAGAGATGGAATCCTAGTCTCCTGCATTGCAGGCAGATTCTTTACTGTCTGAGCCCCTTTAGGCAAAGGGCCAATTAAACGTCTTACCAACAGGGATACTTTTGAGAACAAAACTGACTCTCAACAATCACTCCCAGATAAAGCTTAAACCAGGACTGTCCACAGGTGTCCAGGACAGCAGTTATCTACTTGTGGGTCACCCCCAAGAGTTGGGGGCCCTCAAAGCCAGGAGTCTGGGTTCCCAGTTAATGGTAAGAGCAAGTGACAGCAGCAGGAAGTGGGGCAGCCTCCTGTCAGGGGAGTCTCAAGGGGCAGCACAGTCCCAGCGGGGAAGGTACTGGGCAGGGTCTTAGCAGGGATTCCAGGCTGTAGTCAGAGCACTGCTCTGGGGGGAGCTGCAGGCAACCCAACTCCACACCACAGTGTGAACAATAGAGCCGAGAGTAGAATGGGCCGAGAATTGGAGAGGGCCCGGGGAATGGGGCTGCGCGAAGCCACTCTCCTCCCATGATTTGGGGACAGGGGCCCAAGGGAAGAGGTGTAAAAGAGGCTTCAAGGGGCTTCACAGGACACACTTTCCCACCCTTCCACCTCCATCCAGCCTGAGGCCAGAGACTCCTATTTGTCACCTGGACCCTTGGAAGAATCGTTTGAAAACTATTGGGTTCTAAGAAATTGCACAAATGCTCTCCCACGTACTATTTTGCAGTTCCAGGGGATTCATGCACCCTAAGAATCTTTATCGTAGGAAATGATATATTCCCTAAGCCTAGATTCTTGGCCCATAGAAATCATGAGATAATAAATGTATGTTGCTTTAACCACCAAGGTTGTAGTAATTAGACAGCAATGAACAACTACACATCTCTCATTAGCTTTTTCTGATGCTGGGTCACTCTGTCACAAAGGACGTTCTTCCCAGATTATGGGACACACTCCCAGATGCTCTCATACCTTCTGCACTGGCTGTCTGTTACCATTTGCAGAAGTAAATTTCTTGGCCTGGCAACCCCTCTCTCAGGAAATCTTGTCCTGGCTGAGCTACCCAGCTAGAAAATGTGGCCACCTAGACAGCCCCAGTCTAGGGGATACCACCTGGGAATTGACAATTGACAATCAGGATATAGTAAAAGCAAGAGAGCACTCGAATCCCAGTTTCCTCTGCCCTCACTCACAGTAGGGGCTATTTCACAGTCTTTGCCAGCCCCTTCCTTGCCTCTAGCATGTTTATTTGTAATTACTAGTTACTCAGTACATGTTTGCCAATTCATTCGATCCTGTCATTCCTGAAGTTAAAACTGGGGCTGATGAAGAATTGCCAGGCCCCATCAAGGGCACCTATTACTTAAATTTCAGGACCGTAGGGGCAGTCAATGTCAGGCCTTTGAAGAGGACTCCTGGTGCCGAGAGTGTAGCGAGAGATAATAACCCAACTTGGCATCTGGATCTGCAAGGAAAACATCAGCCTTTTCAGTCTAAGGCTTTCATCGGTCTTCACCTTGACCTGGAGGCCTGGGGAAAGAGCAGAATGGTTTCAAAGAGACATCACACTAATTTCCCCAGGTTCTCCTCTCTTTTAGGAAGGAGAGGAGCAGAAATTGAAGGAGAGAATTAGAGATCTCAGCTACTGGGCCCTGAGATTCCAGTTATATTGATAAGCTTTTCCATTTCCTTCCTCAGAAATTAGAATTACATGGAAGAAGGCTTTGAAGTCCAGAAGTCCAACCATCTCATTGCATAGATAAGGAAACCAAAGCCCAGAGAGGTGGGCAGACTTACCCAGAGTCACACAGCCAGTGGGTTGCAAGGCTGATCTGGAGCCCCGTGCCCTCTCCGGATCACTCCCTGCCTCTCCACCCCTTGGATGGAGACAATTTATGGACATGGGAGCCAGGACATTTTATGTGGGTGCGCCCACAGCCAGGGACTTCCCACACTCTGGGGGGAAGCCGGCCGAGGACAAACATGGGAGGGCCTGGGCCGTGGCCCGTCTCCCTGCCCTCCCTGGAGGCGCTGAGAGTTGGGAGTTCGGCAGCAGAGCGAGGCATGTTGTTCATATTTTTTTGGCTGGGCGGTCCTGGCAACAGCTCTTCATTTCCTGTAAGGGAAGGCCTTTTAAACTCTGAGTTCAACCTCTCTTAAGATGGGGTGGGGTTGGGGCAGAAAAACAAAATCCTCAAAAGCAGAGCCTCTTTGCTCTGACCTGCGGTGCTCTGGCGGGCTGGTGGAGCCAGCAGTTGAGAGCAAGGGCCCTGTCCTGGGCCCGCGGGCTCTGGGCAGAGATCAAAAAAGCGGAAGGAGCAGAGCAGAGAGGGCCACTCCCCCAAGGTGTCCACCCAGCTTGCGCTCATGGTAATGAGCCTGGGTCTCTCCTCTTCCATTTAAGACTTGTTGCTGTTTCGTTGCTCAGTTGTGTCCAACTCTTTGCAACCCCATGGACTGTAACCTACCAGGCTCCTCTGCCCATGGGATTTTTCAGGCAAGACTACTGGAGTGGGTTGCCATTTCCTTCTCCAGGGGATCTTCCCAGCCCCGGGATTAAACCTGAGTCTCCTGCATCGGCAGGCAGATGATTCTTTACCACTGAGCCACCAAGGAAGCCCCCATTTAAGACTAGCTAGAGGTTAAAAATTGTTTTTCCTGCCCTACCCATGCCCCATGTTGGATCTCATTTCAGATCAGATCTTCTGGGAACCTCTTTGATCCCCCAGGTCTGAATCAGGTGCCCTCCTAGGTCCATACAACCATTGTGCCCTGGGTTGCCCCCATGCCTAGCCTTTCATTGACTGCAGTTGCCTGCTTGCCTGTCTGCCTCCACCCACTGCCCAAACTCTGAGGGGCAGACACCTCTGTAAGTGAATGAGAATGAGGGAAGGAGCATCTAATCTCCTTATCTGGTCCCATGAGGCCTCTGAGCTGTGAAGCCCAGAGATGGCAAGGACACCAGGCCTCTCTTTCTCCAGCAGGCCACTCCTGAGGAAGTCTGACCTTGGGCCAGGCAGGTCCATCCAGTGAGGGTCAGGGTGTGAGCCACTAACCCCCTGGCATTGCCAGTAGCTGGGAGACTTTTTGGTTGCCATAGTAACACTGCACATTACCTGACAGTTAAGAGGCATTCCACAATGATTCCAAGGGATAAATGAAACATTGCTTTTCATAGCCTTTTCTTTTATGGCTAAAAATGCCAGATCCTTCAAACGTTGCTCACGCGACATGATTTTTGCTTCTTGTCTTATCCTCTACTTTCAGTCAATCCCTCTTAAGTTTTGACATCCAGAATTCACAGCAGTTCTCCAGGGTGGTTTGACCCACGAAGCTGAGCTACTTTGCCAGTGTTGCTACTTTGCCAAGTTTGGATACTGCTTTTCTAGAAGGCAGTCTGAGGTTTTTTAGCAGCTGCAGAGACCTTGGCCTCCTGTAGTGTGTATAACGAACCAAAATTCAGAGGTTTTTCTTCCCAAATATGTTCTGTTGGTTTCCCTGTCTCACCCTTATAAATATGTGGGGTGGTTGGGTGGGTGTGTATGAGAGAGAGAGATTGAAATGAAAGTGTAGGACCTTGCATTTATTCCTTTTTTAAAAAATATTTATTTACTTGGCTGCATCAGGCTTTGGTTGCAGCATGCAAACTGCTAGGTGCGGCGTGTGGGATCTAGTTCCCTGACCAGGGATTGAACCCAGGCCTCCTGCACTGGGAGCGTGAAGTCTCAGCCACTGTACCACCAGGGAAGTCCCAGGACCTTGCATTTATTTATTTTTATTAAATTGTATCTTGCCCAATTTGTGCTATTGAGATCTGGATTTTTTTTTTTTTTTTTTTGGACCAAGAAATATTCCTTTGTGCTCAGACTCATACCTGTCTCTGACCTGCTCTCTAAAATTGCCAGTATGTACTGTGTGCTCAGCACATGACAGATCACTTTGTTGGTGGTGTTCAGCCACTCTGTCGTGTTGCACTCTTTGCAACTGCATGAACTGCAGCATGCCAGGCCTCCCTGTCCTTCACTATCTCCCAGAGTTTGCTCAAGTTCACGTCCATTGAGTTGGTTGTGCTATCCAACCATCTTATCCTATGCCGCCTTCTCCTTTTGCCTTCAATCTTTCCCATCATCAGGGGTGTATATGAGGATCGCTCTACGTGGATTTTTTTTTTCCCTCTTTAATCTTCGCAGCAACCTGTGAGGTAGGTACGTTCACTGGCCTCATTTTATAGATAAACAGGATTTCCCCAAGGTTGCAAGAGTTAAATTGTGGAGTGGGACTGTGAACCCATCTATCTGACTCCAGCCCTTTCTGTTAACTGCAACAGTATACAATCCCCATGTTTTCATTCAAATAGTTCACTAAAATGATGGGAAGGAAAGACTCAGGGGCAATACTGCTGAGAGGATAAACGTGGAGAAGCCTGGAAGCAGGGAGTGACCTGTGTCAGAATGAAGGTTCCAACACGCTAGAATGTGAAGGGAGTGACATCGTTTGTTTCGCACCATACAAACCCATTTGCAAAGGATCCAGGAACCTCACGGAAAAGAACTCAGATAGCTACACAGATGTCCAGATCCATCTAAATATCTGTAAATGCAGGGAGGCAAAATGGGACCAAAAGAAATCAGAGCCTAAAGTGTTGACCAGAGCCTTTGCCCCTGCAGTCTCTTTACCTGAACACCTGTTAACACTCCTCCCAGCTCAAGATCCCCTTGCCGAGCAAACTCCTACTGATCCTTCAGTCTCAGCTTAAACATACTCTTTCTAGAAAGCCTCCCCTGCTTGCCCAGACCATTTGGTCCAGCTGGTATAAGTTCCTAGAGCATTTTGCCCATCTCCTAGATGCTCAGTCCCCTTGGAGTAGCTCATTCCTTGTCTGGCTTCTGCTGGGCCATGAGTTCCACAAAGGCAGGGCCCTTATCTGACTAGTTCTCTACTCTGACCCAGCTCCCAGCCCGACCCAGGGGAGACTCCTCTTAGAAAATCAACAGATAGATTTTGAAAACAGTAGGTGGGAACTTCCCTGGCGGTCCAGTGGTTAAGACTCCTCACTTCCACTCCAGGGGGCACAGGTTCAATCCCTGGTCAGGGAACTAAGATCCCACATGCCATGTGGTGAAGCCAAAAAATATATAAATTAAAAAATAAAATGATAGGGACCAGAACCTATACTTCTAACACACACACACACACACGCACACACACGCACACAGTAGGTGGAGGAAGGAGGGCAGCAGCTGCCATGTCTTTCCATTACAGCCCCAGCCCCAGTCACTCATCTCTCCCAGCCCTCTCCTTGCCTTTCCTTTCACTTTGCTTGATGTTCGCTTGAACTGGTTTCACCATCACCTGATGTTAATGGGAAATGAGGGCCCACAGAGCCCAGGTCAGCCCCTGTCTGGGAACAGCACTGCCCAGGTAATGCAGCAGGCTTTCCTTCTGTGGCAGGATATTGAGGCTTTCTGCCTCAAGTTTGCCAGCTTGGTTTGGCTGTGACTTTGAGATTTGTTTTTTTTTTCTTTTTGGTCCCCCAGAGCAAGCAAGTCAATATTGGGAAAGTTTTTTAAAATGCCATTCAGGGACTTCTCTGGTAGCCCAGGGGCTAAAACTCCAAGCTCCTATACAAGGGCCTGGGTTTGATCCCTGGTTGGGGAGCTAGATCCCGCATGCTGCAACCAGAAGATTGTGCATGCTGCAACTAAAATAAAAAATAAAATTAAAAAGGATCCTGTGTGCAACAACTAAGGATCCCACAGACCACAGTGAAGATCAGAGATCCTGCATGTCGCAACTAAGACCCAGTGCTGCCAAAGAAATAAACAGATGCTGAAAAGTGACATATCACAGCCATCCACCAATGACTCTGAAAGTGAGCATAACCCTTGGGGAATCGGGGATTTCACTGCACTGACAACACAGTATTCTGGGAGTTACAACCTGGAGTCTGTACCTGCATGTGGTCCTGTGCTGATCACAGCACCAAGATAAGGCCAGGCCTCCCAGGTCCTCCTTGCATCCTGCTGGAGCAGTGCTAAGTCCTCAAAACTAAGGGGAATAAAAGAAGTCAGCAAATGACTCTGTACTCAACATAGAATGTGACAATTCCTGGCACCCTTATACTTGTATTCAATTTTAGTCAATTAGTGTTGACTATTTGCTATGTGACAGACATGATATTGTATGTCATCTCACTTATCCTTACAACTTCATCCTGGATAGAGTAAGGATCACTATCTCCATCTTGCAATCGACAAACTGAAGCTCAAGGAAGTTATTGGAACTGACTTCAGGGCCTCCCATCTTTGCTGGAGCCTGAGACCCCTCTGCTGTGCCCCAGTGCTAGCTAGCTTCAGGAGGGCAATCCCTTCTGCCCTGGCTTTGGGACCACTGTGTGTGGAGTTGCTTTTGACCAGGGTCTGATATAGAAGCAGGCAAAAGTGTCAATGGGCGCATCACTGTTTGGGGAGCCGGCAGCTTCCTCCCTTGGCCATGTGAACATTTTCCAAATATGGGGAGCCATCTGTTGATGATGTGAACATTGGGCAACTTCCACTCTCATCACGAGCTTGGCAGCAATGGAAAGTGAGTCCAGAAAGAGCCCTTGTGTATCATAAAGGAAATTTAAGCCGTATGTTTCTCATTCATTTATTCTTAAGTCATCAAAATGTTGGTTTTAAAGAGGCTTTTGAAGTCTAACTCGCTTTCTGCTTTTTTATGGGGGAGAGAGAGAGGAAGTCACGATTCTTTAGCTGTAAACTGCCCGGTTTGGGCAAAGCTGGAGATGATGCATTACCCAAATACCAGAAGAACTGAGGAAGCTCCAAGCAGGGGGTTGGGGGGTGGGCTGGGGTGGGGTGGGTTGCTTTAGGAACCTGGGTAGGACTCATGCTCATTCAAAAAAAAAGGAAAATGTACAATGGCTATTTAGCAAGTGTCAGGCACAGTGAAAAGCACAAGATAGACGACTCACAAGCATCTTTCATGGGGAAGAAGAGACATCTGGATAATTCACCATGCCACTCTCCTATAGGCGACCCCTCTGCCCACGGGCACCTTGCTCTGAGCAACACCGCGAGGAAGGTGTAGTGGCTGAGGAGTCAGGAGCCGTGCCTGAGGCTGCCTGTGCAGTGAATGCAGCCGTGGAGCTGTGAGTAGGTCTCAGGATCTTGGGATCTCTGCTGTCTTGCTCTAGAGCTCCTGTTCTTAACCTCTGCTGCCTCTAGGAAGAGAGAAGCAGCTACCTAGGTAGGGAGAAAGGGGAAAAAGACACTTCAGACCCAAGGCGAGGTTGGAGAGGCTGGTGAGGGCCAGACTGTGAGGGCCGTGGTACCAAGGCAAGGCTGTGGCCTCTAACCTAAGAGCACAGGGAAGCCACTGGCAGGTTGTAAAAGCTCTCTGGCTGCCTCTAAGGTGCATTCAGGGTTGAGAACTTCTGGGACGAAGATGGTGGCACTTAAGGCAAGGAGAAGTGGACAGACCAGAGGAGGAGCTTGGGCTTCAGTTTCTAGGACTTGAAGTGTTGCCTGGTGGGCAGTTCAAGGAGGTGCTGAGGATGAAGAGAGGAAGGTAAGTGATGGAAATGGAGACTCGCCAGATGAGCTGTCCAGGGAAGTCGGATTTTAGGAGGAGACTGCCATGTGGACACTACCGTTAAGACCAGAGCTTCCGTCTGAAGAGTGAGCACAGCTGTGCCCTGAAGGGTGTCCAGGCTTTGAAACCAGGTCACTCTGGTCCTTGTAACCCAAACATTCTAACTGTTTTGTTTACAACACAACATGGCAAGTGTCACAGCAGAGACAGAAATAAAGCTCTGGAGATGCTGGGTGAACCGAAGGACTAGCTATGCCAGGACCGTCAGGGAACGCTTTACTGAGGAGTGACCCCGGAACTGGTGTGGGGAAGGGTCTAGTTGTTCTCAGGCAAAGGAGGAAGAGGATGTCCTCAGTGGGTAGGAGGGACAGGGTTGTAAAGGATCCACTGAGTCTGGGAAGCACGGAGGAGGTCAAAGTGGGAGCGATGTAGGCATGGCCGGGAGAGGAACCAGGAAGAGATGGAGAGATGAACTGGGACCAGCCGAGAAGGGCTGTGGAAGCCAAAGGATCTGGATTTTCGTTTCGGTTCTACTCCTCTCACTTGTAAGTTCTCCTCACAGGACTTGGTCTTTGACCTTCTGTTGGGGGCCTATTGCACTCATCTCACACGCTAGTAAAGTAATGCTCAAAATTCTCCAAGCCAGGCTTCAGCAATACGTGAACTGTGAACTTCCAGATGTTCAAGCTGGTTTTAGAAAAGGCAGAGGAACCAGAGATCAAATTGCCAACATCCGCTGGATCATCGAAAAAGCAAGAGAGTTCCAGAAAAACATCTATTTCTGCTTTCTTGACTATGCCAAAGCCTTTCTCTGTGTGGATCACAATAAACTGTGGAAAATTCTGAAAGAGATGGGAATACCAGACCACCTGATCTGCTTCTTGAGAAACCTGTATGCAGGTCAGGAAGCAACAGTTAGAACTGGACATGGAACAACAGACTGGTTCCAAATAGGAAAAGGAGTACGTCAAGGCTGTATATTGTCACCCTGCTTATTTAACTTCTATGCAGAGTACATCATGAGAAACGCTGGGCTGGAAGAAGCACAAGCTGGAATCAAGATTGCCGGGAGAAATACCAATCACCTCAGATATGCAGATGACACCACCCTGATGGCAGAAAGTGAAGAGGAACTAAAAGCCTCTTGATGAAAGTGAAAGAGGAGAGTGAAAAAGTTGGCTTAAAGCTCAACATTCAGAAAACTTAAGATTGTGGCATCTGGTGCCATCGCTTCATGGCAAATAGATGGGGAAACAGTGGAAATGGTGGCTGAATTTATTTGGGGGGCTCCAAAATCACTGCAGATGGTGATTGCAGCCATGAAATTAAAAGACGCTTACTCCTTGGAAGGAAAGTTATAACCAACCTAGATAATGGCACCCCACTCCAGTACTCTTGCCTGGAAAATCCCATGGATGGAAGAGCCTGGTAGGCTGCAGTCCATGGGGTCGCTAAGAGTCCGACACGACTGAGCGACTTCATTTTCACTTTTCACTTTCATGCATTGGAGAAGGAAATGGCAACCCACTCCAGCGTTCTTGCCTGGAGAGCCCCAGGGATGGGGGAGCCTGGTGGGCTGCCGTCTATGGGGTTGCACAGAGTCAGACACGACTGAAGTGACTTAGCAGCAGCAGCAGTAGCAGATAGCATATTAAAAAGCAGAGACATTACTTTGTCAACAAAGGTCCGTTTAGTCAAAGCTATGGTTTTTCCAGTGGTCATGTATGGATGTGAGAGTTGGACTGTAAAGAAAGCTGAATGGCAAAGAATTGACGCTTTTGAACTGTGGTGTTGGAGAAGACTCTTGAGAGTCCCTTGGACTGCAAAGAGATCTAACAAGTCCATCCTAAAAGAGATCAGTCCTGGGTGTTCATTGGAAGGACTGATCTTGAAGCTGAAACTCCAATCCTTTGGCCACCTGATGCGAAGAGCTGATTCATTGGAAAAGACCCTGATGCTGGGAAAGATTGGGGGCAGGAGGAGAAGGGGACGACAGAGGATGAGATAGTTGGATGGCATCACCGACTCAATGGACATGGGTTTAGGTGGACTCTGGGAGTTGGTGATGGACAGGGAGGCCTGGCATACTGAAGTTCATGGGGTTGCAAAGAGTTGAACATGACTGAGCGACTGAACTGAACTGAACTGGGGGTCTATGAATGGGCTCTTGGAAGGTCATCTAATCCTTTCTTCTGTTCTTCGGGTCCTGAACACAAGAGAAACTTTCCTATATTTGAAGCATTTTAAAGAAGGAGGAACTTGTGTGGTCCAGTCAATAAGACTCCATACTTCCAATGCAGGGGGCATGGGTTCAACCCCTGGCTGGGGAACTAGGATCCCACACGCCACATGGCATGGCTGCTCCTCCTCCCCCACTGAGTCCTACCACCTCACTGGGTCATATGTTGGTTGACAGGAGACCTCATCCTAATTCTTTCCCTCTGTAGTTTCAACTTATTTTTGTAGATTCTCAAAGGAATGGAAACAGCCACCATTTTCTGTAATGAAAGATGTCTACACTCTTACGCAATCACCAATAAAAAAACATCTGTTGGACTCTTACTATGTGAAGGTTCTGTGTTGACCTGATGATAAAGAAATAGAAGGCGTATTCTTTGGGTTTGAGTTGCTCTATCTGCTGAGTCAGGACATAGAAAAAGAATACTTGTAACATCAGGAAATATATGCTAAGTTAGTGCCAAACAAAATCTTCCTGATCCCCTTGGACAGATCTGGGGTGTTCCCTGCCTGTGTTCCCCTGTTCCTGGTACACACATGACTTCCACATAGCAATTATCCTGAGATATCATGGCAAATATATTTCATATTGTGTATTTCAATACAGAGCCATGCTTTTATTTATTCATCACATAGAATTTAAAAGGAAAACATATACATGCTTTAATCACTTTAAAAATTGTTCACTAATATATCTGTTATGATTTTAATTAATTTCTATTGGAGTATAGCTGCTTTACAATGTTGTGTTAGTTTTACTGTACAGCAAAGTGAATTGATACCCTGAACTATCATGGTTGTTTTTTTCCATTTTGTTTTCCCCGCAGACTGAGCGCCTTAAGACAGAACATCCTCTTTCTCTTTGTTCGAAGCCCTCCTCCTACCTCAGTATCTAGCTTACTGCGTGCTCAGTTAATGTTTGATAGATTAATAAATGAATGGTAAATTCAGTACTGATGCTGAAGCTGAAGCTCCTCCAATGAGAGGAGCTGACTCATTGGAAAAGGCCCTGATGCTGGGAAAGCTTGAAGGCTAAAGGAGAAGGTGGTGGCAGAGGATGAGATAGTTAGGTAGCATCACCGACTCAACAGACATGAGTTTGATCCAATTCTGGGGGATAGCAGAGGACAGGGAAGCCTGATGTGGTGCAGTCCATGGGGTCCCAGAGAGTCGGATATGACTTAGCAACTGAACAACAGCATATTTACACAATAATACAAAGACTGTATTTTTCTTAGGAATTCAGGGAATGGAGGGACCCTGGTGGGCCAGAACAGTCAGGAGGTTTCACAAAGACAGTGAGGCTCCTACCATACGCCTAACTTTAGTGATGAAAACTGGGAACTGAAATAGTGAGGTTAGAAAGGGGTGAGTTGGGAAAGAGAAAGGTCTCCCATCGTCCAACTCCAGCTAATGTTTTCCAGGCTGGAGGCATGGCCTCTTACTTGAAACACAATGGATTCTGGGACAATATCAGTGAATTGTTCTAACATGTGTGACCGTGCGTTGGATCACATGGATCTTCAGTCCATCCATGCATTCTCTGGGGGCCTGGAATGCCAGATGTTGCTCTGGTTTTCCTGGGGTTCCCTGGGATCCCACTCTCTCCACCAGAGACTATGCCTCCTTCCGAACCAGTTCCCCCCTCTCTTGTTCAAATTAAAATGGCTAATTTTAGACACTTCCTGATCACTCCTCTCTGGACCTCATTAGTGGAATTAAAACATTTGGAACCTCAGTTGGAGGAGGAGCCACATTCATTGGTCCTGGTCTGTTTTCCATCCATGTTGCTGTTGATGTTGGCTGCCTTGGAGGAAAGCAGAATGAACTCTCTCCCTAAGACAGCGGACCACAGGCTGTTGGCTGAGTGCCTGAGCCAGTGGGTGAGGGGTGAAGGCACATATGTCCAAGGGGATATGCCCACCTCTGATGGCAGGCACATGTTTTGCTCATAGTATATCTGAAAAGTGCATAGGCATTCATTTTTTCATTTATATATTCATTCAACATTTAATGATCACTTAGTGATCACTAGACACTGAACTATCCTATATTCTAGGTCCTAAGGGTAGAAAAACATCTAACAAATGGCTTCTGCTTCCTGAGAACTTCCAATTAGGTAGGTGTGATGGACCAGCATGTGACCACCAACCGATGAGACTCATGTCCAGGTATGCGAAGGGCACTCATCTTTGAGTATTCCAGTCTAGGTTCTGTCTAATTATAAATTCATTATTTGATATGAATTTGCTCACTTAATTCTCACAATAACTCTATGAGCATAGAGAAGGACCACCTAGTTTAGTGTGGAGAGGGAGCAGAGGGCAGGAAGGGAAGGAAAGGCAAAGGGAAAGAAGGGCATTCTAAGCAGAGGGACTGGCATTTCCGAAAACATGGAGGCCCTGGACTTCCCTGGCAGTCCAGTAGTTAAGAATCCACCTTGCAGGGTACATGGGTTCGATCCCTGGTCAGGGAACTAAGATCCCACAAGCCTCGGAGAAACTAAGCCTCCAAGTTGCAGCTACTGAGCCTGCGAACTAGAGAGAAGCGCTTGCAATGCAGTGAAAAGATCCCGCACGCCACAACTAAGACAGGACGCAGCAAAAGATAAATAAGCAAATACAATATTTCTTTCCAAAGAAGTGGAGGCCCCCACCCACACGCAAACCAAGTTTGGGGATCTGTTTACCTCTTTCTGCAATTCTTTTTTCTCTGGCCCAGAGGAAAAGATCCCTGCAAATATCTTGAAGTTGGTGACACCTGTTGATTATAAGATGGATTTCAAGCATCTCCAGGGCATTTTTATTCCACTGAAAACAGACTCCTGCAATAGCCTTGTCTCCTGTTGGATTTGCACCTTATCTAATAGCAACCTGGCTGGGAGCCTATTAATCTGATCACCCCCACTGCCATCATTTTCCTGTTTCTTGCTCCTCCCCCTGCTCCTGTAAATTGATTCCAGAAGCTCTTTTCTCATTTTTAGTCTAGAGCCTCCTAGGTTGACTCCTTCTCCTCCACTAACAGCCCATTTTCTCAAGAAACTATTCATCAAGGTCTCTCTCATCTCTTCTCTTTGAGTCCTAGTCCATCTGGAGCTGTCTCAAGGCAGGGTTCACAGCCCAAAGACTTCAACAAATTCAAGATAAATGGGCCAAAGCAGCAGGTGTGTCAGTGTCCATCTGTGACTGGCTGGGGCTGGACACCATAGCACTCAGGGTCTTCTGACAATGTGATGCCCAAACTGGGATTTGTGTGGAATCTAAACCACTGGCTTTCTGTGGTACCCAAACCCTAGCATAGCACATGGAGAGGGGATTTGAAGAGCAAGGAGAATTGCCAGCGAGATACTTCTAGAATAGCTGAGCAAAGATATCCTGGGAAGAAGGTGAGGTCAGAAACACTGATGCTTATCCTTCTGAATCAGATGGCTCAAGAATCTCAGCACATGTGACCTTCACTGCCGCTTTTCAGGAACTTCAAGCTCCTTCTTGGGTTCAGGGCCAAGGACATACTGCCCTTTCCCTCTCTCCCCCACCTCCTTTGTCCTAAATCGTAGAGAAGTTCTGAACCCCAGTCTGGGATGAGGGAGTCGAGGAGTCCTGAGTCTGGTCTCAGAGCAGAGAGAATGGTACCTCTCAAGAAAGCCAGCTCCCCTCCTGCCTTGGGTCTTGGCTCCGTGTGATGATCCTCTCCAGAGCACTCGAGGCATAGCGTCTTTTTTTAATGGGAACAAGAGACTCGTAAATCCCCGAGCCAGACTCCCTTGGAAGCTCCTGGCTCAGCGCTTGCCTCCTGGGCTCCCTGCCACGGGAGCGTCTCCCATCTGCCCGCCCTCTCCCAGACTTCATCACGCATTGAATTCTGGCTCCAGCCGGGCAGTCTCGACTGCCTGGCCCAGACTTGGGCCTGCTCTGGTTACTAAGGATAAGCATCTTTGGGCTGAACTATAATCCTCAAGGCCCTCTGAAACTTGGGGTTCCTGGATCAAGAGATGCTGACCCAGCATTTTGGGGGACATTTGAGAGAGGAAGTTTGGAGAGGTCCCGGACAGCCATCAAACCAAAAGTTTAGGTGAAATCTACCTACAGTTCCCCTTTCCTTAAGCGGAGGCCCAGGCACACAGGTCCACCGATTCCTCGTGTGGCCCCCTCCAAGGGAGCTGATCTCCCTCCACGTCCAGCTGTCCATCTGAGTGTCTGTCTCTCTGCCACTCTGATCAGGGGGCTCCTGGCCCCTCCCCTCTCATCCTCCTTTCCTTTTTTTTTTGTTTAAATAATTTTATTTGTTTGTTTATTTTTGGCTGCTCTGTGTCTTCGTTGCTTTGTGTGGACTTTCTCTAGTGGTGGTGAACAGGGGCTACTCTTTAGTTGCGGAACACGGACTTCTCATTGCCGAGGCTTCTCTTGCTGCGCAGGGCTCCAGGCACGCAGCCTTCAGTAGCTGTGGCCACACAGGCTCAGGAGTTGCGGTGCACAGGCTTATTGCTCCGAGGCATGAGGGACCTGCCCGGACCAGGGATCCAACCCATATCCCCTGTGGTGGCAGGCGGATTCTCTACCACTGGCCCACCAGGGAAGTCCTCCCCTCTTCCTTTTCCAGTCAACCTTGTCCTTTGGCTAGAGGTCAGGCGCAGGGGCCTCCAGGTGCAGCCTGTGCCCAATGAGAAGAGTCCACCCCGCACTGTCAAGCCGATCTGTCAAGAAGGCTTTAGGGTTTGTAATTAGGAGGGCCAGATGGCCTCCTTCCTTAGTCGTTTCTGGCTCCCTCACTACCCACCACCCCCCACGCCGGCTTGTAACTTGACTTTTTAAGATGGAATCAAAAATTGAAAAGAAAGAAAGAAAAGAAAAGAAAGATAGAAGGACCACTAACCTTCACCGCCACCCCCCCACCCCCGCCATGTTCTAAAAATCGCTTTGTGCCAGGTCTTACTTCTTGACTCCTGGTGTCTTTAAATGTCCTTAGAATTCGCAGGACAAAGTGTCTGGTGGAGGAAACTGATTCCTGGAGGTTGTCCGAGGAAGGAGGTGTCTCTCCTTTGTGTTACAGCCATGGGCCTGGGCCTGGAACCCGGACGTCCCTGTACTCCAGCCTCCATTGGAACTAACGGGGTATAAACAGCCAGGAGGCCACGGGGAGCCCTGAAGGGCCGGGCAGGCATGAGCTCTAACTGGCCCAGCGGCCTTGGACCAGATTTTTCTCCTCGTTGGGTCTCAGTATTTTCACAGAAAGAGAACACTTCTGCTTTTGAAGGTACTTCTGATAAGCGACTGCAGGAAAAGGAAAGACTGTTGCTGGCAGCAGCTCCTATGAGAGGTGGATGACGGCTTACAGGATTTTGTGGTGGCGCTGGTCTGTTTTCTGACTGGGGGCTTCCTTCGTGGCTCAGCTGGGAAAGAATCCACCTGCAATGAGGGAGACCCGGGTTCCATCCCTGGGTTGGGAAGATCCCCTGGAGAAGGGAACGGCTACCCACTCCAGTATTCTAATATTCTGGCCTGGACAATTCCATGGACTGTGTAGTCCACGGGGCCACAAAGAGTCAGACATGACTGAGCAACTTTCACTGGCCTGTCTTGCTTAAAACATAGAGAGGATGTTGGTTCTGGGGGCGAGAGCTGCTGGCTGGAGAAAGTAGCTGAGGCTGGACCTGCCAGAAGTCACTGAGTCCAGGCAAGTCCAGGGAGGTCCACGGCCTGTTTTCAAAGATTCATTTCCTCTCCTGGGCCGTTTTGAAGGAAAGCAGACTATGTGGGCACAGAGTTCTAGAAAAGTGTTTCTTGAGCATCAAGACAAATTTGCCTGCGGCTGTCCATCTGCACCTTCTGGGTCTCAGTCTCTCTGGGAAGCTTCCTCCTTTGGGACCCAGTTAGGCTTCCCTGATAGCTCAACTGGTAAAGAATCTGCCTGCAATTCAGGAGACCCCGGTTTGATTCCTGGGTCTGGAAGATTCTCTGGGGAAGGGATAGGCTACCCACTGCAGCATCTTGGTCTTTCCTGGTGGCTCAGACAGTAAAGAATTCGCCTGCAATGTGGGAGGCTTGGGTTTGATCCCTGTGTTGGGAAGATCCCCTGGAGGAAGCATGGCAACCCACTCCAGTATTCTTGCCTGGAGAATCCCATGGACAGAGGAGCCTGGCAGACGAGAGTTCACGGGGTCGCAAAGAGTCAGACACGACTGAGCAACTAAGCACAGCAACCGGGAAAGCTTAATTGAATATTTGTATTGAAAACAGGAGCCAGGGACAATGGGAAAACTGTGTCTACTTTTCGGCCCGGATTAGAGAACTTTAATTGTGCTGAGAGCAGACGGAGGCTGGGGCTGGGGGCGGGCCTGGGGGGTAATGAGTCTGAAGTTTATTTCCTCCCCAAACGGCCCCTGCCTTCCTCCTCTCTCCCTGCAGAGGAAAAAGGACAACAGTCTCTGGGGCATCTGGGCACTGTCCTCTGGGTACTCCGCTCTCTGGGCCCCTGCCTGGTGTCAGGAGCTAGGGGAGGATAGCCTGCGTCTGTGCCCAGTGGGAGGGTGGGGCTCACAGGTTCCTATGTGTGTGAGGTCATCATGTGACAGGGGTTGGTGATGAGGTCCCTGTGGAAGGCCCCGGGCACGTGACAGAGATGCCCTGGTCAGGATGGCAGTGAAGGCAGAGTCCACCAGCCAGCGCACTCAGCTGGCTGCCTAATGTATGACCCATTAAGCTCTGAGAAATGCCATGGATCAGTCCCTCTCTCTCCTTGGAAGGCACAGGATGAGTCATTCTTCATGCCACTGTCCTCACAGTGGAGCCTGAATTTGGTCAGTCTGGCCACGTTTGGGAGAGTCTGGCTGGAAGTGGGGACTTGACTGGGTTCCAGCCTTCTCAAGGTGCCCCCTGTTCACTGCCTGAGGTCCCTGTGAATGTTATTGTTTATTACCTGAGCAGCTTCGAGAGAGGCCCCTGATGGACAGGCTGGGGGACTGGCCCCAGGTGGCACTCCACGGCTCTGTGGGCATCAGATGCGGCCACCTGCAGGGGCTGGCCTGCTAAGATAGGTACTGCTGGACGAGACCTCAGGGCTGGACAACAGTTAGGTCACGAGTCACTCCCTTAAGACCATGCACCAGTTCCAGGCAGAACTGGGATCTCACCCAGGTTTGTCTGCTCCAAAGCCTGCCCTTCCCCTTACACCAGATGGAGAAGCAGGATGAGGAGTAGCGGCTTTCAAATCAGTCTATAGATGAGGAAACTGGGTTCTCCTACCTTTCTCTCTGAAAAAAGATTGGGAAGAGAGCCATGAAACCGCTGCCGGCGACGCTAAGTCTTTAGCGGTATGAAGATGGAAGTTGTGGCGTCTGTATCAGACCCGGTTCCCCTCCTCTGCATCGCCCCCACCCCACCCCCCGCCCTGGCCTGTGCTGAGATACCAGCAGCCCATCACTGAGCACCCACTGTGTGCCAGGCCCACGGCAACTGGCCCAGACAAGTGATACCCTTAGTACTGCTGCAGACATGGTAAGGGGGGCCTCACTCGATTTTAAGAGGGAAACTGAGGCAGGGAGATGCTGAGCAACTTCTCACTCGCCCAGAGAGCCTGGGGTGTGCCTCCTGGTCCTGGCACTGATCCAGAGGAATGCTTCCGCTAGTAGCTCCAAGGCCACATCTCCAAAGGGGGGCTATGCTACGGCTGGGGTGGAGGAAGGTCACCGTCCTCTGGTCCTCAGGGGGCGGCCCCACGCCCCTTGGCTTCAGGGAACCCAGAGATCACGGGAGGCAAGGCTGGCCCTGCTTTGGGAGGGGGCCCCTCCCTTCTCCTGCCTCCCTCGGGCCTGGTGGCGGCAGGGTGGCCCCGTGGCCTGGATTCCAGGGCTGTGAGCCTCATTCACGCCTCACAAGGGAGGCTTACAGCAGCCCCAGGGCACAGGGCATTTGTAGTGGCCTTGGTGACCATGCAGTGTAGAAAGGACACCTGACCTCAAGTGGAGGTGACAGCAGCTGCCTCCATTTTTCAACTCTTTGTCCCTCTATCTGTGTGCTCATCAGGGAGAGGGGTGAGGGCTGTTGGAGGCGATCCAAGGTCCAGGAGGATACCAGGTAACAGGCCCTGGACTTCCCCTCCACCCCCACCTTGGGATGTTCCCCATTCACGGACTGTGCTGTCCTTGCTCTCCCAGATCAGCCAAGCAAGCTCCAAACCCATGATGGAGGCCAAGTGCAGCTGGGAGGACGCTCAGCCTGGCTCCCCTTGCAATAAACAGTAGTAGGAAAATGCAGCTGTTTGTGTATAAACTAAAGCTCCTTACAGCCCCGGAAGCCTCTGACTCAGGGGCCCACAGGCTTGGAGCAGAGAACACTGCAGGGAGAAATATCGTGTGTGAGCTGTGACTGCCGGGTCCCGAGCATTCTGTTGCCCCCCTCTCCCTTCTGCACTCTCTGACCTGCCTTGCCGCCCTTCTCTCACTCGCGCCAGAGCCCAAACACAGCCCAGCTGAAGGAACATCAGCCTCTCATGACATGCTCTGGGCTCCTGCACAAAACAGAGCTGGTCTCAAGGGTGGGAGGTTGGGGGAGAGGTCGGCAAGCTAGGAGAGGGCTTTCCTTAGGGATCAGGTGCTGTGAAACGTGCCAGAGGGGCGCAGGCACTCGGGACCCCTGTCATCCTCGGGGATACACCTCCTTACCCTGAGGGTGGGGTGGAAGCATAAGGAGTTTGATGCTGGACGGAGTCCACTCTGCAGGGCCAGGGAGAAGGTGCAGGCAGCCCCGAGGAGGAAAGATTGGAGATGGGGTGCTGAGAAAAGCGGCAGTGATGGTAGGGGGGGCATTCGGTCCATTTTGACTTAGTTGGTTATGCAAATAACATGCAAATTGGCCCTTTATTGTGTTTTACTCAATAGCCAGGCATTTTTTATCTTTGACTGGAAGCTTTGGTCTCCTAGGTCCCAGCAGGTCACCAGGTGGGAGGGGGGCTGGCAGCCTCTGAAAGAAGAGGATGGGAGGGGAGAGGTCATCCCTTTCCTCTGCCCAGTAGCTGTCACCTCGAAGGGGCTGGGGGGTACTGGCGGCAGATAGACCCCAGGAGTCCCTCTCGTGGGCCCTCTGATGGAAGCGCTGACGTTCACAGGCCCGGTGTGGGGGGTGCTGGGGGTGGGGGCTGCTGGGCCTGATGGATGGGCCCTGGCAGCAGCTCTAGCCGCCCTGCTGGGGGTTGGGGCCCAGGCTTCACCGAGCAAGGTCAGGCTGAGGGTGGAGGGACCCTGGCAGCTGAAGTGTCCATGGGGTGGGGGGCAGGGGCTGTTCAGAGGGCTCTAGCAGTGGGTGCCTAGGGGGGAGAGAAAGGACAGGTCCCACGTGGTGGGGGGAGTAAATGATTGTCGGGGGAATGTGCCCAGCGAGGATCACTTTTTATGTTGCCAGGCTTCCTAAGGGACTAACATGCCTGTATTTTATGTGGGTTCCAGGGTGCCCATGTTGGGGAAGGATGGAGTCCAAAGGCGGCACAAAGCCAAATACACACACACACACACACACACACACACACACACACACACACACACACGCACTCTCTCTCTCTCCTTTTATTTTTTTAAAAAGAGGGAATCTGGTTTCCACGGAAACCACTTATAGATCTGAGGCATCTAAACTGACATTCTTGGATGTAAATCAGGTCTCTCCTCCCACCTGTTTCTCCAGCGCCCCAAAGTACAGCATCGGATTCCCTCTTGCCCTGTCCCTGAGGGTCTACTCTCTCCTGTACAAGCCCCACATGCCTCCCTCCTCAGGTGCCTGAGAATTGTGGGGTGGGAATTAGGGGGGCAGCCCTGTCAATTTCTGTCTCGTGGTTGCAAAACCAAGACCCAGTTGCCCTGTCCTCAGAGGTTGGCTGCTGTGCCGTAGTTGGGGGCCGCATTCAGCCCCAGGGACAGCCATGTGTCTGAGTGAGAGGGAGTCGGGAAGTCAGTGGACCTTTGTGGGCACCTAGAAGTGGTGTCACCACCTTTTTCCCGCTTTCCAACCTGTTCTGCAGCCCACACCATCACCTGAGCATCATCTCCCAGAAGCCCTTTCGGGGGCCTGGAATCTGAGGGATTGGCCCCACTTGGTGGTGAGAATCTTGCTTAATTGTGGTGAACGTTCTCCAGGGCAGCTCAGGGTCGAGGCAATATGGTTGGGGCAGGACCAGCAGACAGCTGTCACAGCGGCTGCCTCCTCACTTCATAAATTCCCCTGCCGTTTCCCTGGGGTACCTTGATTTTGACCTCCGCGCAGGGAGCAAAGTATTTTCTTTGTGTCCTAATAAACAGCCTCAGCCGTGGCTGGCTTCCAGCTGTTCCGCGGCCCCTTGGGCCCAACCCCCTCACCCTAGAGGCTCTTTCTCCCCGTGAAGTCTCATTAACTGGAGGCTTGGGGCCAAGGCGGGGCTCTTGAAGGCCACCTCTCTCCTTATTAGCACAATCGTTTCTGTCTGGCATGATGGCCTGCGCTCCTCCTGGAAGCCTGTCTGCACAGAGGCCCCTCAGAGGTTCTGGAAACTCTGTCTTGTGTCCTCAGTATGACTAGGGCATTTCTCCGCTGTGGTCATTAACACAAAGGGGCTGTGGATGTGGGGGGACTGCCTAGGTCTTCTCAGGGCCCCAAGGAGGCCGCGGCTGATGGGTCAGATGCCAAAGATAGGTCTGTCTGTAATAGCTTCTCCCTCAAAGCCGGCCTGGTCTTTTTGAAGAAACTCCATTCCTGGTGGCACTTGCCCACTGTCAACTTGGGTCACCCAGAAGGTATTTGTGGGCCTGCGTACAGCTCTCTCCCTTCCTAAAATTCAGTGCGAAACTTGAACTGGGCAAGAAAAATTTCACAAGGAACTTAAGATGTCCTTTACAGGCAGATTTCTCCCTGGACATCTGAGACTGGATTTTAGGCTCTTCTCTATACACCCCTGAATTTCAGTCTGCAAAATCCAAAGTGCTTTCCACTTCCTCTTGAATTGGTTGTGTAGTGGTTAAGAACTAAAGAGGTAGAATCAGACAGGCTTGGGTACAAATCCTGCTGCTATTGTTTGCTAGCTGGTTGACAGGGGAACTTATCTGAACTGCTCTGAGCCTCAGTTTCCATGTCTGGAAAATGGGTGTGATGGAAGTAATACTGAGCTTTGACAAGACAGAATGCCTGTAACACATATGTTATCAGCTGTTATCATCCCGAGGACAAGCAATGTGCATTTGTATGTAGAGTCTCAGCGAGGTGTGTCCTCTTCTGGGTCAGGACACGGGATTATGTATGTTTGCCACTTGCCCCCATGCAGGAAGCCCCAAAACAGCCTAGAAAGTTTGTTTCAGCAGGGAAAGGTGTTTGTTTTATTTTTTTTCTAAAGAAGACTTGCAGGTAAAAGGATCCACAAGGCCCTGTGAATATTGGGAACAGGAAAAGGAACGCAACGGCCACATGCAGGGGTGGGAGGAATACACTCCATCATAGGTCTTTTTGACTCTTGTTCTGTGTCTACATTATACAAAACTGACTTTTTAAAAAATGTATAACATTTAAAAATTAAATATTAGAATCATATAAGGAGAAACACTGGGACAGCAATCCTTAAGCATTTTTTTTAAATTGAAGTATAATTGAATTATAATGTTGTGTTAATTTCTGCTATACAGAAATGTGACTGAGTTTACATATATATTTATTTTTCTTTCATATTCTTCTGCATTATGCCTTATCACAGGATATTGAATATAGTTCCCTGTGCTAAACAGGGGGACCTTGTTGTTTATCCATCCTATATATAATAGTTTGTATCTGCTAGTCCCAGACTCCCAATCCAACCCTCCCTCACCCTCCATACCCCTTGGCAATCACAAGTCTGTGCTCTATGACTCTGATTATGTTTCTGAATCATAGATTCATTTGCGCCATATTTTAGATTCCACATATGTGATATTATATGGTATTTGTCTTTCTGACTTACTTCACTTAGTAAGAAAATCTCCGGTTGTATCCATGTTGTTACAAATGGCATTATTTCATGCTTTTTGTATAGCTGAGTGGTGTGGTGGTTTAGTTGTTGAGTCATTTTCCGACTCTTATGACCTCCATAGACTGTAGCCTTTCAGGCTCCTCTGTCCATGGAATTCTGCAGGGAGGAATCCTGAAGCAGGTTGCCATTTCCTTTTCCAGGGGATCTTCCCGATCCAGGAATTGAATCCAGGTCTCCTGCATTGCAGGGGGATTCTTTACTGACTGAGCTACGAGGTAAGCCCTGTGTGGTTGAGTAGTAGTCAATTGCGTGTATGTGTGTATGTATATACAGTCTACGGGGTAGCAAGGGATGTACACGACTCAGCAACTGAGCATGCACGCACGCACGTCTTTTCTTCAAGGTTTAGCTCGAATTCCACCTCTCTGTGAAGTCTCTTCCTACCAAACCAGAATTCACCTCCCTACTCTTCCATATATGTTGTCGCTCATTTCTCTAATCTAGCTCTTTCCTCCAGCCTGTTTTATGTTATCTCTAGTCATTTGGATGCTACACCCACTACTGACTGAGAAGTCCCCCAAGGACAAAGACCACAACTCAGACTAGTTCTAGGGTTCCCAGCTCAGGGCCCAGAACATCGTAAAGTTCTCCATCAAGGCTTGAGAAAGCGAGAGTGAGTGAGTGAGTGGCTCTTAGCCCTCAGGACCTCCTAGACAGGCCCTGGTGTGCCCTGTCTCTACGAACCTCAGTTTTCCAGCTGTAAAATGGGGATTGGAATAATGGAGCCACCTGGGAGAAATTGGCTGGGTTGTGCCAGGAGACTCAGCTGGGCCCTGATGGACACCCAATACACGTGGGCAGTGCTGGCCCTCAAACCTGACATCAGCTCTACCGCGTACAGATGTCTTCTGTCCCCTTCCCACACGGCTCCTTGATGTCACGGGTCGTAGACTTAGCTGGTGTTAGGATGGGCCCAACTTTAGGGCCTATCGCCCCCAGACACGGAGTAGTTACCCCAAGGACTCAGCCCTCTGCCCCAACCCCTGCACCCTCTGCTCCCCAGAAGGACCTCAGGGCAGATCTTCCTGACTGTGGCCCGCTGACAGCCTCAGGGCCCGTGCTTGGAGGCGGCCTTGCCAGAGTGTCCACACGCAGACCTCATGTCCACACGCTCCATCCTGTGTTTCATTTCCCACTTCATGCCTTCCTTCCTTTCTCCTTTTCTCGTTCTCTGTCTCTTTTTTTTTAAAATATTTATTTAGAACCTGGATCACTTGCGTTAGAAGGCAGATTCTTAACCTTTGGGCCACCAGGGAAGCCTCGTTTCTCCCTCCCTCTTGCTGCTTCTTCTCCACATCAGCCCTCAGCTTGACTCTGCGGAGCAATGAGTGTGAGAGGAGCAGGGTGGGCATAGAAGGAACACTCATGATCTCCCATCTCCGGCCTGTCATCTGGTCCTGCTCCCAGGAGCACTCATGGGTTACCCTGAGTGAGAAGAGGCTCTTTTTACCCTGTTTGTCTTTCCTTCCTGGTCCTGCCAGCTCTGTCCCTAGGAGGCCCTGGAGTACGGGTCTTGTCAAGGGTCTTCTGTAAGTAGAACATTTCTGGGTAATGGATCCAGGGTTTTACAGACTCCATCAATCCTGCCTCAAGTGAGAGATTCTGTCCTTTTCTCAGAGAGAAGGCATCTTTTCCCACAGCACAGTAGGAAGCCAGGCATCGTGGGGTTGTGGACATGCAAATAATGTCAATAAGGGCACAAGGACCATTGTAGGACTTTTCCTCTCCTTTCTCCCATCACAGAACAAACACTCCAGTCTTCCTGGGCAGCAGAGTCCCGGGGCAGCCACAGTTGACAAGGCGCTACAGCCTGTACCCAGTTCTGCCCTGGCGGGACCCTTCTTCCTCCTGCATCTTCGGTATCTGCTCCACAGTCCTTGGCCCCAGTGGAAGCAGCTTCAGATTTATATGGTGCTATTTACTGGCCCTCTGCCAATTAGTGACACTTTGAAATTCCCTTATATGACGCACTGCTGCTCTGACAATAAACAAGTCATTAGGCGGGTCGGAGGGCAGCTTCCAGCTGGATTTGATTCATTGTTTCTGCACTGGCTCAAGAGGCTCATTAAGTTGCAGGGTCCTGAGCCCAAGGCTCAGGAAACCCCTAAAGCTGGAGGCAGATGGGGCTCCTGCAGATCCAGGTGCTGGTAGGTCACCATGTCATCTGCTTTCCCCTCTGATCCCCCATGGGGCTCATCCCCACTGCTGGAGGCAGTACTAACTCCCAGCCCAGCCCCCACTCCACCCGCAAATTTCCTAAGACACAGACATGGGACCAAGGCCTCCCAGGCAGTGGACTCGAGGAACAGCAGGGTACAGTGCAAGGAGGCTGGAGAGCGGGGAGAGGTTTCAGTGCTGGAGGAAAGAGAGGCCACACCGAGGGGTGATTTGGGATGGGGAATATCCATGGGACACTTGAGTGAGAGCCTGGCTCTTTCCTCTAGCTTAAGTTCTTACCTTGCAGCTTCAAAGGCTTCAAAGGACCTGACAAAGGTCTTGGAGATCACCTAGGCCATTCCCCTGCCTCTGTTTTGCAGATGCAGGATCTAACACCTCAGAAAGGTGCAGTGACTTTGCCAAGTCCTCTGGGCTCAGAAGTGCCTGAGATCAGACTTGAATGAGGTCTAACTCTTGATCCAAACTTCTACCTGCACGGCCTCCTATGAAAGAACCGTGGCTTGGAAGAGAACAATGAAGTGTCCTGGGAAGAAGCAAGCAAGGGCCAGTGCTTGCATCTGCATTCCTCCTCCCATGATCACCCTGCATGCCCTGGCTTACGGGATTCCGTATAGAGGGAGGGGGGTCATGTGTGGGTACCTAAGGGTTTTGTCTGTTTCTGTGGATAAATAAGGAGGCTGGGACAGAATGCTGTGCTAGGCACTACAGGAGGGACAGAGATGAAGCAGGCAGGCTTTTCAAGAAGTACTTGGTCTATTTGCAAAAATTCATGACCTAGAATGCAAAGCACAATAAAAAAGTTACCAGTAGGTAAGAAGAAGTGACGTCGCTCAGTGGTGCCCGACTCTTTGCGACCCTGGGGACTGTAGTTTACAAGGCTTCTCTGTCCATGGAATTTTCCAGGCAAGAGTACTGGAGTGGGTTGCCATTTCCTTCTCCAGGGATCTTCCCGACCCAGGGATCGAACCCAGGTCTCCCGCATTGCAGGCAGATGCTTTACCGTCTGAGCTACAGAGCTTAAAGTCTGAGCAGTAAGTTCCACCAATTGAGTCATGATGATGGTACCTAGGGAGTTACTAGATCAAATGCAATCTGAGGTGTTAGGGACTTTGGTTTTGAGGCCAACGAGGGGGGAGATGACAGGATCTCTCATTCATGAGGCAGATCGCTAAATAGAGACCTCTGAAAAAGCTGGGACCCTGGGAGGGATGAGTTCCCAGAGAAATCAAGACAAGAGACATATCACTCAGGTCCTTAGGGTAGTGACAATTGAGCTTTTGCATCCTGGGGCTCTGAATAGGAAATAGTCTCCAGTGAGAAGAAGCAGCAGCTCCAGATCCAAACCATATGTGACTACAGTGGCTGAATTCCCACTGTTGGAATTCCCAAGCTGAGAAATTAATGTAAAAGTAGATTCCAGACCAGTAAAACTCATGGGGTATCAAGAGGAAGAAGGACAAGACTATCCTAGAAGAATGTGCCCCAGAGAAACAGCATTCTCACAGCAAAATATAATCCTCTTTTGAAGCTGGACTAACAATGAAAAGAAATTGCAAACCACATGAGGAACATAACAAACTAGTTCAGCATCCTGATAACATAAAATAATATAGCTATCTGAAAGAGACCTTAAAGTAACCATGTTTAAAATGACTTAAAAGGTAAAAAAGCAATGCAAACCATAAATAAAGGATAGGATATTTTGAAAGAAAATAGAAATTTACAAAGAGAACCAGACAGAACTTTCTAGAAGTGAAAAAGAATAGTCATTGACATAAAAGCTCAGTGGACGTGTCAAACAGCAGGATAGACGAAGCAGAACAGAGATTTAGTGAACAGAAAGATCAATGGAAATTACTGCAGATGCAGCGCAGAAAGACAAGGAAAGAGAAATATGAAAGAGAACCTAAGAGGCATGGAGGGGAGAACAAGGCGATCTAAACTACTCTACAGGGAGGTACCGAAAGAGAAGAATGGAGAGAAGGGCGGAACGGCAATATTTCATTTTCCAGAATTGACGGAAGACATTCATCCTCAGGCTAAAGAAATGTTGGGAGTTCTGAGGAGGACACACATAAATAAATCTGTATTCAGATATGTTATGGTGACACTAGATTCAAAGAAACACAACCAATGTATAATTTTGCCCAGGAAAGTCTGGGAAATTCGTGGGTCACTGAGGCTTAAGCCTGAGTAGAATTTCCAGAGACAGAGAGTATGGTGAAGTACTCTTGCCGGGAAGGTCGCATGGATGGAGGAGCCTGGCAGGCTGCAGTCCACGGGATCACTATGAGTCAGACACGACTTCACTTTTGCTTTTCACTTTCATGCATAGGAGAGGGAAATGGCAACCCACTCCAGTGTTCTAGCAGCAGCAAGAAATAGTAAGAAAATAGGAGATTCCAGCCTGTGGGACTAGTTTCTGAACAGGTTTTAACTATTTGTTTTGAATTAAGTTACCTAGACCTTGGATACCTGTCTGTTAACCAGAAGTTTCAAGGGACCCACACCTGCTCTGTATCTTCCCTCAAGCCTCTCTTTTTCCTTTTTATTTGCCTATTTATTCATTTATGATCATGCTGGGTCTTTGCTGCCCTGTGGGCTTTTTCTCTAGTTGTGGCAAGCAGGGCTATTCTTCGTTGCAGCTTGCAGGATTCTCCTTGCAGTGGCTTTGCTTGTTGCGGAGCATGGGCTTCAGGCATGCAGGCTTCAGCAGCTGTGGCCCACGGGCTTAGTTGCGCCGTGGCATGTGGAGTCTTCCTGTACCAGGGATCGAACCCCTGTTCCCTGTACAGGCAGGCAGGTTCTTAATCACTGAGCCACGAGGAAAGTTGAAATCCAATATTTGACCTCCCTGTTCAGGTACCGTGCTCTGTCTCTGAGATCCACCATGATTCCACAGCCCTGGGAAGGTCCCTTTCTGAGACCACTCGTAACCATATTGCCCTTCGAGGCCTCCCCCTCCTTTGGGGACTGAGTTGAAGTTGGACTGTCCAACCTTCCTTCTGTCTACCTGGGGTCCTTCGGGGCAAAGAGAGCCCCTGCTCTGACTTGGACAGCAGGGGCTTGCTCTGCTTCATCTGTGCCTGGTTAGCAGGGCCAGTGGCTTTGGAGGAAAAGAACAACCTGGCCATGGTAATTGCCTCATGAAAGCTGCATGTTGCTGGAGGGGGAGGGAGGGTCTGGAGAGGAAGGGGGAGAGGGCTTAATAGGAAGCAAATGCCAGAGAAGAGCCTGGTGGGGACCCTCCCCCAATGCATGGCGTTAGCATTCCTCAGACACCTGCAGGCTCTTGGCCCTGGCTGGAGCTGGGCTGGGCTGGCTCCTCCCTGCTGCTGCATAGAACAGAAAGATGCGGTTTGGTTCCAATTAAGGGGGCAGAGAGCAGAGGTGGGTGTGAGACAGGAGACTTCTTTCTTGTATTTTTGAGAGCGTGCGATTTTATCTGGCAGTTGCTGAATTCCTCTTCACCTTATGGCCGTTTATGGTGTCAGGGAAAGAGCACTGGGCTTTGGGACCAGATGAACCTGGTCTGATCCCTTTCCTGGCTTTGTGGCTGTAGAAAAAGCCCCAAATCTCTGTTTGAATAATGAGGAATCATATCTACCTAACACGGTTGCTGCAACGAATAAACAAGGTGGACCACTTGAAGGCACCTAGCAGAGTGTTTATTATGGTAATGGACACTCAGAAACTAACTTTCTCTATCCCTGGACTGTAAATCCTTGTAGGGGAAGGATGGTGTCTGGTCCATCTCTATGACCCTCAAGGAGCCTCCTGCGGAGCCAGGCACACAAAAGCGACTGTTGAGTAAATGAGGGAGTGAATCCCCCAGCACACTGAGCCCCCAGCCCCCACACTGGAGCAGGTCAAAGGTTAGCTCAGAAGCCTGAGATGCCAGGAAAGGAAAATGCTGAGTCCCCGAGGTCATTAAAATGAGTATGTGGCAAGCTGGCGATAGCCTGTAGAAAGGCAGTCTCTGCTTCCTTGAAGAGTGACTTGGAGAAGTCACTCCATCTGAGTACTGGGGGCTCTGGGTCCCTCTCGAAGGGAAGAAACAGTCCTGGGGAACCAGGGACCGCCCCTGCCCAGGGACCCACCTGGCCCAGGAAGGATGGCAACACTCTTCCACTTCTCCCACTTGGTATGTGCAGATGCCGTGTTGGGCTCAGCGAGGGGCAGGCTTGTCTAAGGCTGGAGGAGGGTGTGCTGGTCTCTGGGGTTGGCGCCCCTCCAGCCACGAAGGCCTTTGGCTGGGGCTCCTGTCCACCTGCTTTCCAGCTGCTGCTGGTGGAGCCCTGGTCAGCCGAGGCATCTTCCACGCATCTTAAATCTGTCGTGCCTCAGCGCCAAACATCTGTAGCGTAGATCTGCTGGCTGTTTATTTTCTGTTTGTCTTGGGTGTGACACCATCTCCATTCTTCACTTCAGTGACTCTTCTCTTTATTATTGTTGTCTCGACCACTCTGTTTATTTGCTTCCCCCGAGTCCCAACCACTTTCCCTCTCTTCTCCCACATTTTCCGGGGCCCATGCCAGCCCCCTTGCTTCTCTTCCTCCCCAGTGCTGGCCCCTCTGCTGGTGTCCCAGGGCCCTGCTGTCCCTGCTGGGAACCTCACTCAAACCAGATGTGGCTTCCTCCTCCTCTTCCTCCTTCTTCCCCTGCTTTGCCAAGGGCTGCACGGGGCCGAGGAGGAGGGGAGGCCCTCCACCCACATCCTGCTCCCCCTCCTCTGCTTCCTTGCCCAGCTCCTCGGCCCAGGCCAAAGGGAAGCAAGCAGTGCATGACAGGGTGTCCGTTTAGTGCCAGTGGTGAGGGGTGGTGGGCTTTCCTGGTAGCTTAGCTGGTAAAGGAACCACCTGCAGTGCGGGAGACCTGGAGTTGATCGCTGGGTTAGGAAGACCCCCTGGAGGAGGGCATGGCAACCCACTCCGGTATTCTTGCTTGGAGAATCCCATGGACAGAGGAGCCTGGTGAGTTGCAGTCCATGGGGTCACAGAATCGGACACGACTGAGTAAGCAGAGCTCAGCACAGTGAGGGGCAGTGGGCGATGCTGGGCAGGAATCTTACCCCCGAGAGCTCACCTTGCAGAGGCCTTGGTCCCTCCTGCAACACAGCTGCCCCAAAAGGATTTGGGTTTAACCAATGCCATTAAGTGGGGCTTCCCATGTGGCTCTGTGGTAAAGAGCATGCCTGCCAATGCAGCAGAGGCAGGTTTGATCCTGGGAAATTCCTGGGCAGAGGAGACTGATGGGCTACAGTCCATGGGGTCGCAAAGAGTCAGACACGACCAAGCGACGGAGCAGACACAATACGCAATGACATTGAGTATCTCAAACTCTTGAACCGCAGGTTGTGTCAAGGCCCGTCTGCCTAAATATTGCCTGATTGGTGATATCTTACAACTGGTTAGTACTTAACGGGCTCTGAAAGGCCTTTATTTCCCGTCTCAGCCACCCTCCCCACAGCTCTGGAGATGCAGGGTTATCAGCTCCTCATGACAGACATGTCTCAGGTTCCAATATCATTCAGCTGATAAAGACCAAGTAAAGATTTGAACCCAAGTCTGATCTAATGCGAAGAACGGCTGATAAGCTTAAAAACTGGATCTGCCTTTCTCCACCTGGCCCCTTCAAAGTTGCCCTGTTGCAATACGTGGGAACGAAACGCTTTTTAACAAGTGGAGGAGACGTTCATGGTGGTCCCTTGGCTAAGATCCCTTGCTCCCAATGCAGGAGGCCAGGGTTCAATCCCTGGTCAGGGAACTAGATCCCACGTGCTGCAGCTCAGCGTTCACATGCTGTAACTAAAAAGATTCTGCATGAAGACCGGAGGTCCTGGGTGTCTCAGCTAAGACCCAGCACAGCCAGATAAGTGAATAATTGGAACTAAATATTAAAAAACACAAAACAACAAATAGAGAGGGTATGCGTGTGGAGGCATCAACCAGCCTGGGACAGGCCTCTTCGTTTTTGGGATCATTTCTACCCGCCATGGCGGGAAGGGGGGTCATTGGAAGTTGGCCTTTGGGCTCACCTCAGTGGTTGTCAGAGGAGACGTTATAGCTTCCACTAAGCAAAGGGTACTAGACTGAGGGAAAGGAGTTGTAACAGAAACTGGACACAGCCTAGCATCAGAGGGGGTGTGGACCAAGGCTTAAGACCTTATAAACAGGTCAACCAGGGGCCAGGCCAGGTTTTCTGGAACTTGAGCTTTTATCGTGTGATGGTTAGGCTCTCTTTAAGTAAAAGAATTCACAGGTAAGAACACAGAGTTACCAGGGCCCCTCCCAAGGCCTTGCAAGGAGCCTGTGCAAAGGTCGTGCAGTTCTTGGAAAATCCGCCCCAAACAGAGCTTGAGCAAGTTCAGACAGAGCAGATAGGTGGTTGCTCAGTGGAAGCTGTAGTTTGGAACAGACCAGGATGGTGGTTATCTACCTTTAGGGGGCCCAAGACACACCCAGAGGGTGTATAAAATGCGGGCAGGAACTCGCCCCCAGAAACCTTGCTTCCCTGTGGATCTGGGTCGGGACTTGGAGCCTGCATTTAAACTCTGGGTCATCCGGATGAGTCTGAGCCTGGATGTTTGGGGATTAATCTCCAGGTAACACTGATCCATCCCAACAGTGTCATAAGGAAGTTATGGTAAAGAACTAGGAGCCTGGCCATAGTAATAGAGCCAGACTGGGCCTGAGGCAGAGCTGGGGTCTGCGACCCCAGTTCAGCGGTCCTTGAGCTTTTGCCGCGTTCCTTCAGGTCAAACCTCACTTCCGGAAGTAGCTGGGTCGTTGACGTAGGGGTGGAGACCTGACGGGCGTGAAGCAGGGAGAGGCAGGGATTGTATGGGAGAGAAGCTGTGGGGGACACACACAGCCCCCCTGCTTGGGACTCTTGAAACAGAAGTGACCCTGGACCCCAAAGGCGGTGCCCAGGCCTCTGGGGAGGAGACCTTTAATTGCTGACAGGTGCCTCGGGAGTGGGGCAGAACCTCTCCCAGAGGGAATGTCCAAAGCATTCCAGAGTCCCCAGGGCAAAGGTCACCATCCAGAGTCCCCGGGGCAAAGGTCACCAACCAAGGACTCACACATTAAGGCGATGCTCTCATTAAGCCAAAATAGTGACTTGTCTTTGTTTATTTTGGCTGGAGGTTTAATCTAAATGTCTGTTGATAAGCGTCTCTTTTTCCCCAGGAGTTTACTCTGAAGACTCCTTACCCAGCAAGGAGACCAGGGGTGGGGAGGATAGGGAGCTGGCTCCTCATTCTCCTTGGCGACCAAGGGGACAGTGGAGAAAAAGCAGCTGGAACAGGGGACACAGAGAGCACCTGCCAGGTGGAGACACACCCACTGCCCGGGGGTTAGAGGGACCTGCCTGGACCCACACCCCTGCAGGCCCTTGGTGCTCAGAGTAGAGCGAGGAGGGGCTTGTTCCAAGTTTCAAGAGGTCTGAGGGGCCCAACAGGCCCAGAGTGTCAGTTGAGACGTCCTTGACCTCTTCACTGCACAACCCCAGGGGATGTCAGCCGCAGAAGTATTCTAGGGACAAGGCGGCCTGCTGTCGAGAGTGTAGTTACTCACAGGGAGGAAGGGCGAGGACAGTGGAGGAGGAGGAAGGAGAGGAGGAAGGAAGGAAAGAAGGGACGGAGGGAGGGAGGAAGGGGCACATTTCCCCTGAATCTCTACTTTGTGTCAGGCCCTGGACTGGGTGGGACGTTCAGGTGGGCAAGGCAGAGAGGCCAGGGAGCAGGGCGGAGCAGGGCCGAGGGGTGGGAGAGGGAAGCCGCCAGAGGAGGGGCCGGGCCCCTTGAAAGCTGCTATTGTTTGAGGTCTCTGCTCAGAGAAGCCCCGAGTAAAAAGAGCTTGTTAGAGAGGGCCAGGCTGGAGACAAGCGGCTCTCAGAGAGCCAGTGAACCGTGCGAAATGACTTAAACTAACATCCCTGACTGCACTGGGCCGGGACCCAGGAGTCAGGACCGTGTGCTCATCAGAAATTCATAGAAGGTGCCCTGCAGCTCGGCTTTCTCTGGCTGCCTTGTTCATTGAGCGGTTTTTTTCTTTCCAGTCCCGCGGCCCTGAAAGGGAGATGGGGGCTGCCTGATGGGGAAGATCAAGTGGCCTTTGAAAACCTCTCTCGGAGTTTATTAAACCCCGGGGCCAGGGCAGGCTGGCCCAGAGGCCCAGCCAGGCCTGGCTCCGCCCCCCCGGCCTCCCCGTGGGGAACCTGGCCTGTTTTCATGTCCCCAGATCAGAGGGCCTGTGCCAGGGACAGGGAGAGGATCCTGAAGGCCCTGGAGAGAACACATGCATCTTTTTCCAGAAGATTGGGCGGGGCGGGGGGTGGGGAACACGAGAGAGGGGGCCTAAGCCAGGTGGGCACACTTCGGCCCCACAAATGACACGGCCTTCTCTCCCTGGGCCCCACAGGACACTGTCTACTTCCTGCAGGACCGCGTCTCCCCACGGCCTCTCCCAAGTGTTAGCGCTCTCCACCCAGAGGAGAGGTGGTGGGGACTAGGAAAGGAGGGTCTCTAGGCCGGGTCACAGCTCAGGGACAAGGCAGGGCAGAAAGGTGGCTTCTCAGAGGAAGCCTCGAGTTCCCAGCACCTGGAGCCCTTTCAGACGGAAAGGCCAGAGCTCACACGGGCTGACGCTCAGTGGAACCTGCCCCCAACTCCAGAGGGGCTGGCCCGGCTGAGACGGCCCATGGATGTGGGGTGAAGGTCTACCTTCAGCCCAGAAAGCTTCTGTGAAAGCACTGTGTAAACTGTGTCAATGGACAGCATAGTTGTGGTGGATCCGTTTACTCCACAAATGCTTACCGAGGGGCCCCTGTGTGCCAGACACGATGCCAGACATTGGACAGAAGCGAGGAGCAAAGCCGGCCAGGGGGCTGTGAAAGAGACTGCTCTGGAATCAACAGGCTGGTGACCCCAGGCAATGACCGCAAGGCTCTGAGTCCGGAGTGGGAGGGTAGGTGGGGAGGAGCAGAACCAAGACAGAGCCACACTGGACCAGAGCAGCTCCTTTGACCTGTTTATATCCTAGCAGATTTGCAGTCCGATTTCTTTTGAAAAGATAGTTCACCTGATTTAAAACAAAAACCATCACTCAAACCCCCTTCAACACCTTGTTTTCAACTTTTTTCTCTTGTTTCATTTGCTCTGCCCCCTTTCCATACCATTCCAAGGCTTCTTCTTCCTTCTCCCTAAGGAAAGGGAAGCGAGAATAGGAGATTGCTTTCTCCACCCCCACCCCCAATAGGAGACTGCTGTATCCCAGGATGACTTTTGATTTGGAAACCAGTCTGTCTTGCCCACCCTCTTTAAAAAAAAAAAAAAAGAAAAACATTTTTTTTTCAGCTGAGCTTTGAGGCATGTGGGCTCTTAGTTCCCTGACATGGATAGAACCCGTGCCCCCAGCCCTGGAAGCACGGAGTCTTAACCACTGCACCATCAGGGAAGTGCATCAGCCTCTTTTTATACTTCCCCTTCAAACAAGTTCAAAGTCCTTTATAGTTTTTCCTAAGCTCCGCAGTAACTGTAGAGAATAAACAGATGGGGGCACTCTGAAGATATAAAGCTAAAGTTCAGAGTCATATATGGTAACTGTCCCTGGCCCTGAATAGAGTGCAAGGTATGAAAAATGGCTGCGTTTCCCCTGCACTGTGGGCCTCTTGCTCCAGGGCCCAGGGGGCTCACAGGCAAGTTTGAAGCACTTACCTCCCAAATTAAGGCCAACTCTCATCCCCTGTTGGCATTACGGGCCAGCACCTTGTCCTACAGGTCCTCGAGACCACAAAGGACATTGGTTTGGGTGGTGATGGTGGTGGTCCTTTTAGCTTAGCCTTCTTGGAGTCAGACACCAGCCAAATCTGGGCAGGCAGCGAGATTTAAGCTCATCTACTGACTCTTCCTGATTGGGAAGGTAGGTATCTGCAACGCTCTGTTTAGACCGATCCCAAGACTGTCGTTATTTTTCTGAGAGTGTTGCTATTGACTTGTGACGTCTGCCAAGGGTCCAGGTTGGAGGAATGATAAAAATTGGTGCTGTTTCTCCCACTCCTGAACCAGATGAAAAGAGGTGAGACTTACAGTGCTTGCGCTAACTATATTTTTTTCTGAATTAAAAAAAAAAAAAAAAACAGAAAACGAACAATCTGACAGCGAGATGGGATATTTGAATCTGGGAAATGTGTCTCAAAGCTCATCTGTGTGTTTACTGCATGCATGTTCCTTCACAGAGTCAGAGTTCTTGCAGCTGGTAGGGACTCCCAAGAGAAATTATACCTTAGTGGTTTGCAAACTACATTCATACAGGCTTGCAATGATAAGCCTTTCTTGCAGGGAAATCTTGCACAAAAGCATAAACAAATGCACAGATAACAAGGAGCTGCTCTGGTTGAAAAGGGGAGTGGGAAGCAGGCCCTCCCAGCTGTGAGCATCATCCCTCCCGCGCCACCCTCTCCCTATCCCTGTCCTCTGCTGGCTTCCCCAAAACTTGTGGGAGCCCATCTGTAGCTACTAATCTACTCCTCTCCACTTTTAGCGGGGTATTTTAAAACACTTTTGCAGAGATGGAAGAGTTGTGACTCAGGAGTCTGAGTTAAATTAGGCTGAGTTGGTGCACAGTTATCCTGGCAGCTGTGTCATGATGATACACCTCCACACACACCATTACCCCAACCTGCGTCCTCAAGCTCTCTCCAGTCCCTGTGTCCCAAGCAGTGAACCACCATCTGCTTTTTCTCTTTCTAATCTTACAGGTCCAGGCTGCTCCCATGCCTTGCTGTGCCTGCCCTAACAATATGGCCACATGCCCTTCTCCATGCCCAACAGCTCGATAGGCATCCCACGTCTTAGATCTCAGCCTGGGCTGTGTCGTGGCGCCATCCCTCTTCCCCATTATCTGCCTACCTCCCCTTGCTCTGTCGGTCCAGTGTGTCCGACTCTTTGCAGCCCCATGGACTATAGCCGGCTAGGCCTCTCTGTCTGTAGAATGCTCCAGTCAAGAATACTGGAATGGGCTGCCATTTCCTCCTCCAGGGATTTTCCTTGCCCAGGAATCGAACCTGGGTCTCCTGCATTGCAGGCAAATGCTTCACTGTCTAAGCCAGCAGGGAGCCCCAGTAGGTCCGCAGTCGCCTCTAATTCCCTGTGTGTGTGAGGAGGAGGAAGCAGCAGCAGCCCAGGACTGCAGAGGATAAACTCTTGGCTGTTGAGCTGGGGCCAGTGCCTGGCTCTGTGCCCACGGCTCACTCGCTTCCTCCCCATCTCCTCCTTCTCCGAACCTGTCCCTGCCCTTTTGTGCACGCGCTTTCCGGAGGCACCACCTGGTTCTCTTCCCTCCTGCTCTGTGTTCGGTTCATTTCACCCCCGGAAATGCCCTTCTGTCTGAACTTCCTTCTCTGTTTCATTCGAAGGGCCTTTCAGAAGCCACTTGCTTCCCAGGAGCTTCCCTGGGTTAAAGAAAAGTAGAACTCTTTTCCCCTAGTATTTCCACCCATTCATCCATACTTAGCACAAAATCCACCAGCACATCGTCCCCGGGCATCACGCCAGGGTTCGTTTACTTTATTCTTGGGCGCTGAGCTCTGGTGTCTTCCTGATTTATTCTGCAGTTCAAGGGCCCTCTGCCTGTCTCTGCATGGCTGTTTGACACCATAGCCCACAGGCGGGCACTTCATATAGAGACTACAATGAGAAAAACAAACGGACCCTGTAGAAGGTGGCCTGTGTGGGCTGGGCTGGGCTGTGCCAAACGCAGGGAGGGGGTGGGATGAAGGGGTGACTTGCAGTTCAGCCTCTTCTTCCTTGCTGGGGAACTTGGGGACTGTGATAGCTTGACTCCCAGGTCCCACCCAAGTCTCCCCTCCTGGGTTGTGTCAGGGACCCTGGCTTTGCTGACAGCCCTCTCCTCACCTCCCCACTCTGTACCTTCCCAAAGGACAGCCAGGGGTGGGCTGCAGTTCAGTGCCTGTCAACTAATTTGGTGGGATGGAAACATTAAACACTCCAAACACTGCTTATTGGAGCTGGGTAAACTCACACACCACAGTTTACTTTGCTGTCAGAAATCCCCTCGCTTACCACAGAGCAGAACCCTCGAGGATGGGGACCCCCTCCTTCCCCACCCACCAGAGGAGACCCCGCCTCTCTCTTGCAGCCAGAGACCCTTCTGAGCTTCAGCCCCCAGTCGACCTCTTCTCTGTCTTCCTCACCCCAGCTCTCCTCCTCCTCCTGTCTCTTTCCATCCAACCCTGATCTTTCCTAATTCTCCCCCGGACTTGGTGTCTCTCAGCAGCTCAAGGCCAGGGGCACTCACCCCTCAGAGCAGAGCGATGGGGCAAAGGAAGGTGAGATCCAGGCATTTTTATAGGGACATGGAGGCATCAGGGTACACCCCTGTTTCCTTCCTCATTCTATGCAGCCTTGGGCTATGAGCCCTCCATTCAGGAGGGGCAGGAGTTGAGATGGAGGTGCAGAACTGGAATATGAGTTCGGAGGAATGCGCAGGCTCCTGGGTAGGTGCCCGGAGGAGTTTTGAGTTAGGAAGGAGGGTGTCCCCGAAGCTGGATAGCTTTGCACTCAGATGGTAAAAAGTCTGCCTGAAGTGCAGGAGATGCAGATTCGATCCCTGGGTTGGGAAGATCCCCTGGAGGAGGGCATGGCAACCCACTCCAGTATTCTTGCCTGGAGAATCCCATAGACAGAGGAGCCTGGCAGGCTATATAGTCCATGGGGTCGCAAAGAGTTGGACATGACTGAGCGACTAACACACACCCACAGATGTTCCTTGACGTGACAGCTCCTGCCCCCCTTGCTGGCCTCTGGCACCCCCACCTCTCCAAAGGCATGTGCAGCCCGGCCAAGGTTTTTTCTTTGGCTCCACTTGGAAGTGCAAACCTTGAGGGCTTGAGATGAAACATATGCTGCTCTGGAATGTGGCTGTGAGCCAAGGGAATGCTCAGAGGCCCCTGCAGACTTTGCAGCCATCTGCCTGGGGTTGTGGTTGGGGTGGGGTGGGGAAGAGGAGGTTTGTGTAACAGACCATTAGGGGCCAGGATAGAGCGATGGAGGCTGAGAGCACCTTCATTCTCTCCACCCCGCTTATGACCATAGCCTCTTTCAACACTCCAGTGGCTCTCAATGTACTGGATTTCCTTCCCTGGGGAGACACAAAGCTAGGCTGGACCCCAGCCGCCGAGGGCCAGGGCCGCTGACTCCCGAATGAACAGGTGCTGATTAGTGAGGCATTTTGCATATTTTCTCTGAATGTAGCTCATTTCCAGCCCAGAGGCACAAACGACTGCCCTTGCCATCTTTCCCTGGGACCCATGTTTTCTGCTCTCCCTCTGGGATTCCTTGGAACTTGCCATCCCTGCCCTCTGTGGCTTTTGCTCATCCACTTCCTCAGCTTCCCCGGGCCTCACTGGGCCCACTGGAAAACCCCCTGTTACAGGGGTCCTTGCCTGCCCTCTTGAGCATGGTCAGAGAGAAAAAGTTCAGGACGTGCCCTTAGCTTCTCCGAAGCACAGAAATAAGTGGGCTTGTTGAAGTCTGGGTTCCTCACCCTTCTCCGTGGGATGCCCTGCCTGGGTTTTCTTGGATGAGTGCAGGGCCAGGCTGGGAAGTTTCTGGCAGGGACAAGTCACCAGGGAAGTGTGGTCTGTCCTGACAAAGACATGGCTGGCAGGGACCCCACCAAAGTCATGGGTCACAGAGCTCCATTCTGGGAAATTGCTGGCAGTGGGGGGGTGGGAGGGGCTGGCCAGTGAAGGTAGGGAATTCTCAGGGGTTGGGAAGGGCCTTGAAGATGTTTAAACTCAACACTGTAAATTTATTACTATTATTATTATTTTTTCACTGATGGTGAACCTAAGAGCCAGAAAAGTAGAAAGTATTAGTCACTCTGCTGTGTCTGACTCTTTGTGGCCCCATGGGCTGTAGCCTGCAAGGCTCCTCTGGCCATGGGATTCTCCAGGCAGGAATACTGGAGTGGGTTGCCAAGCCGTCCTCCAGGGGATCTTCTTGAACCAGGGATGGAACTCAGGTCTCCTGTATTGCAGGCAGATTTTTTTTCCCATCTGAGCCACCAGGGTGGCTGCGAGAGCCAGAAGGTGAAGACTATTTTTCGGAGGGCATTCTTTGGGTTAGCGGCTGAGCTAGAGTCAGAAGCAGGGCCCTGGACTCCCAATCCAGCACTGCTTTCCCAAAACACCACCCCCTTGAGTTCTCCATGAGAAATTTCACCCCTTTCTCAGAGCTGTGGAGGTGAGAGTGTTTCCTTAGGACTCCAGTTCCCAGCATTTGAGATCTGCTCCTGAGAGGGGTAGGTTCTCTGAGGATGAATGCCCCCCAACCCTTGATGAACCCCAGCACCACACGGGGGTGAGACACACCTCCGGGAGGGACATGTCTGCTTCTCAGGGAGCTGTTCCCCATGGTCACCCCCTGTTCCCTCGTACAGGTTGTGTCCCTTGTGCTCCACCCTCAGCCACAGCGCCTTCGATGAGGAGTGGACGCCTGAGGTCAGTGGGGCATTGGCGGGACTTACAGCCACTCAGTTTTTCCTCTTGAAAACTTTTAAATAAGGGGCTTCCCTGGTAGCACAATGGCAAAGAATCCGCCTGCCAACGTAGGAGAAATGAGCCTGATCCCTGGTCTGGGAAGATCCCACGTGCTGCGGAGTGACGAGGCCCATGTGCCACAGCTACTGACCTCGTGTGCTGCAACTACTGAAGCCCAGGCGCTTAGCACCTGTGCCCTGCAACAAGAGCAGACACCGCAACGAGGAGCCTGCGCACCACGCGAAGAGGAGATCCGCGCTCGCCACAACTGCAGAAAGCCTGTGTGCAACAGCGAAGGCCCAGAGCAGCCAAAAATGAATAAATAAAGTTTTTCAAGTTTGAAATGAAAAACCATAGACTCTTCAGCCATTTAGTTGTAGAGAGCTGGACTAAAACTTCTTTCTCAATGAGGGCTTGAGCCAGGACCCCTGGGGTGAAACCACAGACAAACCAAGTAATCCACAGAAAAGTTTAGACAGGAGACTCTGTAGCCCAGGAGGAGAACTATGAGGCCTGGTTCTTCACTTATTTGTCCTCCAATAGTTGTGGGGTTTTTTTTTTTTTTTTTGGCTGCTTAGCATGCAGGATCTTAGTTTCCCCACCAGGGATCAAGCCCACATCCCCTGCAGTGGAAGTGCAGAGTCTTAACCACTGGACCACCAGGGATGTCCCTATCCACTTTTTGTATGTTAATGGGTTTCTGCCTCTTGGGACCCAAAGCACTTTGACCAGAAGTAATGAGAAAGGGAGTGTTTTAGCATAAAATTCCCAAACAAGCCTGACTTAAATAAGACTGGACCAGAGCTGCCAATGGGCAAGGTATATTCCCACTCTGTCAAAGCAGAGATGGGACTCTGGGGGCAGAATTTAGGGACTACTGCTATCCCATGCCATGTTACTAGGAGAAGAGAACTCGGTTACAGACCATGAGTTACTCCTCCATCTTCCGTCAGAGAGAAAGCTTCTCTGTTGTGGGGACTCTCGCTTGAGAAGCCCTCTGTATCCTGTTTCACCTCCTAGAGAGTGTTGGAATGAACGTAGTTCTTCTTGGTGGAGAAACGTCTATTGTATCCACGACTGTTACCCAGTATTACTCTAATCTCCCAGGAGGCTCAGTGGTAAAGAACCCACCTTCCAATGCAGGAGACTTGGGTTCAATCCCTGGGTCAGGAAGATCCCCTGGAGGAGGAAATGGTAACCCATTCCAGTATTCTTGCCTGGAGAATCCCATGGACAGAGGAGCCTCCTGGGCTACAGTCCATGGGTTCGCAAAGAGCTGGACACTACTGAACAGGCACGCACAATGGAAATACCATCATTTGCGTGTGTGCTGAGGGTGGGGGAAAGATAGTCAGGTGATTGCCGGAATGTGAGTTTGCGGGTCAAAGATATGATCATGCCCATCTAAGTTGATTCAGGGACTTGGGGTTTGGGAGAGGGTGACAGACCGTGAGTGTACTCCACACTGGCTCCAAGCAGAGAGAGACCAGCCCCACCCCAGGTCCCATCTCCCATCTGGAAGACAGAACTGTATCTTGCAGCAAAGCTCCATCTGCCAGCCAGATGAACCGTACCTGTAAAAACTTCCCACATCAAGCCCCGTGGGGCTAAAGCCTCTCCCAGAGCCTGCTGACAACAGGAAAAACAATCCCAGAATGACATTTCCTGAAGGACTCAGAGACGCTTACTGTCGAGAAGGGATCAGGGAGTTCGATGTTGTCCACAGACATCTCTGGAAGGACTCCTGCAATGGGAGAGGGACGGGAGAGGCCAGGACAAACATGGGGAGAATATGCAAAATCATATGCTCAAAAAGAGGTCCCTACCTCCATTGTTAACAAAAATCCCTACCATTTATTGAATGCCTCCAAAGTAGCAGGCCTCCTACAAACGTCAGTTCATTTAGTTCTTATTACCCTCCAGAGTAAGCATGACTTTCCTCATTTCTCAGAGGAGGAAAATACAGCTCTGAGAGGGCAAGTAGTTTTCCAATGACCGCGGGCATGCCACCCTGACTGCTGCTTCATGTCTCTAAAACAGAATGTCTTCCAGATACTAGGGGACCACTATGGGACTTCCCTATAGCTCAGATGGTAAAGAATCTGCCTGTAATGCAGAAGACCCAGGTTCAATCACTGGGTCAGGAAGATCCCTGGAGAAGGGAATGGCAACCCACTCCAGTATTCTTGCCTGGAGAATCTCACAGACAGAGGAGCCTGGTGGGCTACAGTTCGTGGGATCACAAACAGTCGGACACGACTAAGCGACTAACATACATGGGGAAACAGGGATGAAACGGAGCTCGAAGAGTGTCAGTCAACTTCAGACCGTGGTCTTGGTCCTCTTGGAAAGTGAAAGTGAAAGTCGCTCAGTTGTGTCCAACTCTTTGCAACCCCATGGACTATAGTCCATGGAATTCTCCAGGCCAGAATACTGGAGTAGGTAGCCTTTCCCTTCATCAGGGGATCTTCCCAAGCCAGGGATTGAACCCAGGTCTCTTGCATTGCAGGCAGAGTCTTTATCAACTGAGCCACAAGGGCAGCCCAACTGATAGTCTAAAGAAGGAAAGGCGCAGAGGAGAGTTCCTGAAACTAACAAGTGTCTTTTTGAAAAATAAACTTGCCAAAGTCTGACTACCCAGAAATGCAGGCCACACTTTGAAAGCAGATCCTTAGAAAGCTGATGGTTATCAGAGCTGCTCTCCAGCAATGGCCTTTGGGGCTTCTAGCATATTCCTTGGGAAATCTTCTTCTTCATTGTCTGGGGCAGCTTCAATCTTTCGGGCAAGAGCCAGAAGTCATTTCAGATTTGGGTGAGTCATCAAACTGGGCTGTATTATTTCAGGTCCAGCTGAGGTGTGACCCTCCTTCACTGAAGTACCTGGTGTCATCAAAAACACAAAGGAGCCCTTGGGGTTTGATGGAGCCCGGGATCCCATGAAGTGAAGAAGTGAAAGTCGCTCAGTCGTGTCTGACTCTTTGCAAACCATGGACTATATAGTCCATGGAATTCTTCAGGCCAGAACACTGGAGTGGGTAACCTTTCCCTTCTCCGGGGATCTTCCCAACCCTGGGATTGAACTCAGGTCTCCCACATTGTAGGCAGATTCTTTACCAGCTGAGCCACAAGGGAAGCCCTAAGACCCCATGGTGACTGGCATGTCCTTGCAGGGGCTGTGGGGAGGCCTTGAACAAGATCTAAGGGGTCTTCAGAGGGAGAGACACGATCAGACCCAATCAGGGCATAAGTAAAAACATACATGGTTCCATAAAGTGGCCTGGGAAAGATGCCACATTAATAAAAGGAAAAATGCAGAGGAATGTGTGAGGAGGGAGCCTCTGAGAATACGCGAGGGCCTATAAACTTGGCTCTGCAAACCCCACCCCCCATCTCTGCTCCAACTTGTTTTTCATTAAGGCTCAACGACAAGCCCTAAAGAAACCAGACTGTTCTTGGAGGCAGCAGAGGGTGGAGCTGGGCACCTGGCTTGGGTCTTACCTCCCCTAATCCTCTGTATGTCCCCTGCCTGGTCTCTTCCCTTCCACACATCCCTGGGGCCAGCTGCCCTAAGTAATGTTCCCTCTGGGTGTCGTACGAGCACTGCTGTCTTGGCAGGCCAGAATGCCTGGTGTAAGGAGGAGGGTTAGAGTGGGTGGGGTGCTGGAGGGCCTTCGTTTCCACCTGAAACACTATTTATATCATGGGAGTTATTTTCCCCTTCATCTCCCCCAAATTGGCCTTAGGGACCAGCCAGTTCCTTGTCAGCCAGCCAAAACCTTATCACATTTCCAGGCCGCAGCCCAACAGAAAGTGAGCTGGAACTGCAATCAGAGGGTAGCTCCCAGGTGGAACTTGCCGAGAGTCAATAATCAGAAAGGCAAACACTGACAGCAGTTGAGGGGAAGGAGGATAACTGGCCTGCATGCTGGAGGTGCTCCCGGTTTATGGCGTGTGGGGGACAGACACTGACATGAGCATAAAAGCAAAACTGAGAAAAGATAATGCAAAGGTCAGCAAAAATGATCAACTAAGCCCTTAGCATCGAGGAAGTGGCAGAGAAAGGACCATGGGAATGAACAGACCAGCTTGAGTCTGCTGGGACCACTCACAGCAGTTTTGGGGAGGAGGTAAGTCTTGCAAACTCGGTTCTCAAGTCTTAAGACCTGAAGCCCAAAAGACTAAGGTAGCTACAGAAATGAGTTGCTGCTGTTCAGTCAATAAGTCATGTCTGACTCTTTGAGACCCCATGGACTGCAGCATGCCAGGCTTCCCTGTCCTTCACTATCTGCTGGAGTTGAGTTGGTGATGGCATCCAACCATTTCATCCTCTGTCATCCCCTTTTCCTCCTGCCCATGATCTTTCCCAGCATCAGAGTGTTTTCCAATGAGTCGGCTCTTCCCATCAGGTGGCCAAAGTATTGAAGCTACAGCTTCAGCATCAGTCCTTCCAATGAATATTCAGGACTGATTTCCTTTATGATTGACTAATTTGATTTCCTTTCTGTCCAAGGGACTCTCAAGATTCTTCTCCAACACCGCAGTTCAAAAGCATCAGTGATTCCATGCTTAGCCTTCTTCATGGTCCAACTCTTACAACCGTACATGACTGCTGGAAAAACCATAGCTTTGACTACACAGACCTTTGCTGGCAAAATGATGTCCATGTTTTTTAATCTGCTGTCTAGGTTTGTCATCGCTTTTCTTCCAAGGAGCAAGTGTCTTTTAATTTTATGGCTGCAGTCACCATCAGCAGTGATTTTGGAGCCCCCCAAAATAAAATCTGCCACTGTTTCCATTTTTCCCTCATCTGTTTGTATAAAGTGATGGGACCGGATGCCATGATCTTCATTTTTCGAATGTTGAGTTTTAAGCTAGCTTTTTCACTCTTCTCTTTCACCTTTATCAAGACGCTCTTTAGTTCCTCTTCCCTTTCTGCCATTAGAAGAGTATCATTTGCATATCTGAGGTTGTTGATATTTCTCCCTCAGACAGTCTTGATTCCAGCTTTTGAGTCATCTGGCCTGGCATTTCGCATGGGAGCAGGTGGATATTTGCTCTTGGGTGACAGCATTTGCCAGGCTTGGTAATGGAGGGGCACAGCTGAGTTGGGGAGACACACAGGAGGCTACATTTTGCTGAAGTGGAGGGTTGAATTAGTACGAGTACCACAAGTAGTTTGTGTGAGTGGTTTGACTGGGGAGAACAGTTGTCAGAGCAATTAAATTCTGAGAGTGTGACCTAGGAGGCCACAGTTCAGTCACTCAGTCAAGCCCGACTCTTTGCAACCCCATGAATTGCAGCAGGCCGGGCCTCCCTGTCCATCACCAACTCCCGGAGTTCACCCAAACTCATGTCCGTCAAGTCGGTGATGCCATCCAGCCATCTCATCCTCTGTCATCCCCTTCTCCTCCTGCCCCCAATCCCTCCCAGCATCAGGGTCTTTTCCAATGAGTTCAACTCTTCACATGAGGTGGCCAAAGTATTGGAGTTTCAGCTTTAGCATCAGTCCTTCCAAAGAACACCTAGGACTGATCTCCTTCAGAATGGACTGGTTGGATCTCCTTGCAGTCCAAGGGACTCTCAAGAGTCTTCTCCAACACTACATTTCAAAAGCAACAATTCTCCGGCACTCAGCTTTCTTCACAGTCCAACTCTCACATACATGACCACTGGAAAAACCATAGCCTTAACTAGACAGACCTTTGTTGGCAAAGTAATGTCTCTGCTTTTGAATATGCTATCTAGGTTGGTCATAACTTTCCTTCCAAGGAATAAGCATCTTTTAATTTCATGGCTGCAGTCACCATCTGCAGTGATTTTGGAGCCCAGAAAAAAAAAGTCAGCCACTGTTTCCACTGTTTCCCCATCTATCTGCCATGAAGTGATGGGACCAGATGCCATGATCTTCGTTTTCTGAATGTTGAGCTTTAAGCCAACTTTTTCACTCTCCTCTTTCACTTTCATCAAGAGGCTTTTTAGTTCTTCTTCACTTTCTGCCATCAGGGTGGTGTCTTCTGCATATCTGAGGTTATTGATATTTCTCCCGGCAATCTTGATACCAGCTTGTGCTTCTTCCAGCCCAGCGTTTCTCATGATGTACTTTATATAGAAGTTAAATAAGCAGGGTGACAATATACAGCCTTGATGTACTCCTTTTCCTATTTGGAACCAGTCTGTTGTTCCATGTCCAGTTCTCACTGTTGCTTCCTGACCTGCATATAGGTTTCTCAAGAGGCAGGTCAGGTGGTCTGGTATTCTCATCTCTTTCAGAATTTTCCATAGTTCATTGTGATGCACACAGTCAAAGGCTTTGGCATAGTCAATAAAGCAGAAATAGATGTTTTTCTGGAGCTCTCTTGCTTTTTCCATGATCCAGCAGATGTTGGCAATTTGATCTCTGGTTCCTCTGCCTTTTCTAAAACCAACTTGAATATCTGGAAGTTCACGGTTCACGTATTGCTGAAGCCTGGCTTGGAGAATTTTAAGCGTTACTTTACTAGCATGTGAGATGAGTGCAATTGTGTGGTAGCTTGAGCCCTCTTTGGCATTGCCTTTCTTTGGGATTGGAATGAAAACTGACCTTTTCCAGTCCTGTGGCCACTCCTGAGTTTTCCAAATTTGCTGGCATATTGAGTGCAGCACTTTCACAGCATCATCTTCCAGGATTTCAAACAGCTCAACTGGAATTCCATCAACTCCACTGGCTTTGTCCATACTGATGCTTTCTAAGGCCCACTTGACTTCACATTCCAGGATGTCTGGCTCTAGGTGAGTGATCACACCATCGTGATTATCTTGGTTGTGAAGATCTTTTTGTACAGTTCTTCTGTGTATTCTTGCCACCTCTTCTTAATATCTTGTGCTTCTGTTAGGTCCATACCATTTCTGTCCTTTATCGAGCCCATCTTTGCATGATATGTTCCCTTGGTATCTCTAATTTTCTTGAAGAGATCTCTAGTCTTTCCCATGCTGTTGTTTTCCTCTATTTCTTTCCATTGATTGCTGAGAAAGGCTTTCTTATCTCTCTTTGCTATTCTTTGGAACTCTGCATTCAGATGCTTATATCTTTCCTTTTCTCCTTTGCTTTTTGCTTCTCTTCTTTCCACAGCTATTTGTAAGGCCTCCCCAGACAGCCATTTTGCTTTTTTGTATTTCTTTTCCATGGGGATGGTCTTGATCCCTGTCTCCTGTACAATATCACGAACCTCTGTCCATAGTTCACCAGGCACTCTATCTATCAGATCTAGTAGTCCCTTAAATCTATTTCTCACTTCCACTGTATAATCATAAGGAATTTGATTTAGGTCATACTTGAATAGCTGGTGGTTTTCCCTACTTTCCTCAATTTAAGTCTGAATTTGGTAATAATGAGTTCATGATCTGAGCCACAGTCAGCTCCTGGTCTTGTTTTTGCTGACTGCATAGAGCTTCTCCATCTTTGGCTGCAAAGAATATAATCTGATTTCAGTGTTGACCATCTGGAGATGTCCCTGTGTAGAGTCTTCTCTTGTGTTGTTGGAAGAGGGTGTTTGCTATGACCAGTGTGTTCTCTTGGCAAAACGCTATTAGTCTTTGCCCTGCTTCATTCCGCATTCCAAGGCCAAATTTGCCTGTTACTACAGGTGTTTCTTGACTTCCTACTTTTGCATTCTAGTCCCTTATAATGAAAAAGACATCTTTTTGGGGTGTTAGTTCTAAAAGTCTTGTAGGTCTTCATAGAACCGTTCAGCTTCAGCTTCTTTAGCATTACTGATTGGGGCATAGACTTGGATTACTGTGATATTGAATGGTTTGCCTTGGAAACGAACAGAGATCATTCTGTCATTTTGAGATTGCATCCAAGTACTGCATTTCGGACTCTTTTGTTGACCATGATGGCTACTCCATTTCTCCTAAGGGATCCTGCCCACAATAGTAGATATAATGGTCATCTGAGTTAAATTCACCCATTCCAGTCCATTGTAGTTTGCTGATTCCTAGAATGTTGACGTTCACTCTTGCCATCTCCTGTTTGAACCACTTCGAATTTGCCTTGATTCATGGACCTAACATTCCAGGTTCCTATGCAACATTGCTCTTTACAGCATCAGACCTTGCTTCTATCACCAATCACACCCACAACTGGGTATTGTGTTTGCTTTGGCTCCACCCCTTCATTCTTTCTGGAGTTATTTCTCCAGTGATCTCCAGTAGCATATTGGACACCTACCGGCCTGAGGAGTTCCTCTTTCAGTATCCTATCATTTTGCCTTTTCATACTGTTCATGGGGTTCTGAAGGCAAGAATACTGAAGTCATTTGCCATTCCCTTCTCCAGTGGACCACATTCTGTCAGACCTCTCCACCATGACCCACCCATCTTGGGTGGCACTGAGTTAGACAAGGCTGTGGTCCATGTGATTAGATTGACTAGTTTTCTGTGATTATGGTTTGTGTGTCTGCCCTCTGATGCCTCTCACAACACCTACTGATACTTGGGTTTCTCTTAATGTTGTGGAGGCCACAACATTACCCAAAGATTTCTGAAAATCTAGCTATGTTGCTGCCTCTGTTCCTGGAAGCAGAGACCCAGGTGCATTTTATCCTTGGAGATCTATCCAGGCTAGAAAGTTTGTCTCTTTGCTTTGAGTTGATGGGGAAATTCTTTGGTGACCCATCCCCAGCTCCTGGGGTTGTGATCAGATACAGAGCTGGATGGACTGTCATCTTTGCTTAGGAATTTGTGCAGGGACTCAAGGGGCAGGAAGCAGCTGAGATGCCTCCAGTTAGCGCTGCAACCCTAACACTCCCTAAAAGAAGCTCAGTGGGAGACCTGACAGACACTGCATTGTTCAGCTGTACAGCTGGGAGCAGCTGCAGGGCCCCCAGGGCTCCCCAAGTATGGAGACTGTGGATAACCTTCAGCCCAAGCTCACAGACATCTGGTGAGATCAGTGGCGTGCCAGGCTGACTGGTGTGGTACCCAGGTTGGGCTGGTCAATGACAATGGCAAAGGCCTTAAAGAGCTTGTATTCTAAACTAAAAGACATCACGTTGATGTCGTGGAAGGTTGGAGAAAGGGAGGTAGAGGGACTCTTTTGGGTGGAGTGGAGGGAACAGTGTCCTCATATCATCTTTGGAATAGCTGGCTAAGTCCTCCCCTCTCCCAGCCCAAGCTCCAGATGGCAACAGGCTGAGTCATTTTCCCAAGGACTTGGGAAATCGTCCCTCCCCAAGAGGGAGGCCAACCAGAAACTGAGTCAAAGAACCAGACAGTTTCTGAGCGAAAGAATCAGAGTGAAAAAGGGCCTCAAAGAGCAGACTATTTGAGACTTCCACATTACAGTACCTAGAAAAGTGAGGCAACCCACTCAGAGTCATGTCCCTTGTTTGTGCCAGAGGCAGAATTTGAAGGCCAGGGGTCAGGCCATTGCTCTTTTGGATGAAGACACTCCATCCAGCTCTCCAGAGGCTGGCCGTGGCCAAGATTAAGGTGAAAGGGGCAGGAATTGGGCAATACAGTGGGTCCATTTCAACATAAACTGATCAGTGTACAAATGAGGTGCAACATTAGAGGCTAATGAGCATTACAGATAGAGGGGCAGTATAAGCAGTGGGAAGAACAAACAGCTCTGAGTCAACAGACTGGGGTTTAGATTCCTAGTCTCGTCCCCTGTGTAACAGGGAAAATGTGACAGTCTTTCTGAGCCACCTATAAAATGGGGCTAACTTATACCGTAGGATTCTTGTAAGAAATAGCACATGTGAAGGTACTTTGTGTACAGGAATCATTTAGGCAAATGTTAGCCATTATTATGATTATCAGGATTGTCATGGGTGAGGCTGTTGAGTTTGAAGACTGGAATAGTTAGAGTTACTTCCCTGATGGCTCAGCAGTAAAGAATTCGCCTGTCAATGCAGGAGATTCAGGTTCGATCCCTGGGTCTGGAAGATCCCCTGGAGAAGGAAATGGCTACCCACTCCAGTATTCTTGCCTGGGAAAACCCGTGGACAGAGGAGCCTGGTGGGCTGCAAGTCCTTAGGGTCCCAAAGATTCAGACACGACTTAGCGACTAAACAAGAACAACAAAAAAATAGACTTAGGGTTCTCCTAGTTCTCTGAGCTTCTCAGCAGAAGAAGGAAATCTGATCATTGTCAAGGGTTCTACTTCATCTTGGGCTCACCCAGATTCAGCTGTAGGAGCAGAATTAGGGCAAAACCCAAGGCTTGGGTGGGAGCTCATCTATACAGTGAGGAGCCTTCAGGATGAGGGTTTCTAGTCTCCCGTTTCTGCCTCAGGAGTTCTGGCTTCCCTGAGAAGTGCCTCTTGCAGAGGAATGAAGCTTGATATCTCTCTACCTGAACAAGGTCCCTCTGATTATCTGGAGGGTAATAGTGGAGCCAGGAGACGAGAACAGGAAGGAGTCAGGATTGGGGGCGGGGGGTGGTGACTACTGCCAGCCACGAGGCCACATGCTTCAGCCAAAGCTACTTGGAGCCGCTTGGACAAAGGCATCCTGGCATCCTCTCTAGCAGGTCTGATGACACAGCCCTCCTGACCTTGAGTACCAGCACTGGCGGGAAGTTATGGCTCAGGGATTAAACTAGGGGAGCACTATGGGGTACCTCGAAGGGGAAGGCTCGGGAAAGGGAGGGCCCTGTTGTGCTCCAGTCCAGAGCAGCAGCACTTTTCATAGGTAAAAAGCCCCGCTGTGCAGGCTGACCTCATTCCTGGCACGCGCTCCCCGCTCGTTGCAGACGCCTGCAGGTCTGTTTTAATATCTGCAGCAACCACATTCCTGAACAGGGTGGGTAAGAGGCTTTCTGGACAAGACTGCTTTCCATCAGAAATTGTTCAATTCGCCAGGGTCAGATATTTTATAGAGAGCTGGATTGTTTCTTGTTTTTGTTTTTTAAAGAAGAAAATGAAAATTCAGAGAGAATGACTGAAAGCAGGAACTAGAAGCAGAGAAAAGTCTTGAGGACTGGAGAAGGGAAGGGAAACCTGGGGTCATTGGTGAGGGAGAGAAAGGGATGAAAGACAGGTAGAAGGTCTGGGAAAGAGCCCACTCTCAGGGTGTCACCCTGCCTAGACTTCCTCAGACCCTGATGGGTTTACCTGTCACCGTCATTCATCCATCCACTCAACACACTTTTAACTGCTACCCTATGCCAAGTGCTGTGCCAGAAATACAAGAAATCATATTAGTTATCTATTTCTGTGTAACAAATTACCATAAAACTCAGTGACTTAAAGCAATACATGTCTATTTTCTCACGGGTTCTGTGGGCCAGAAGTCCAGCACAGCTTAGCCGGGCCCTCAGCTTCAGGGGATCTCATGGCTGTTGATCAAGGCTTTGACCAGGGCTGGAGCCTCGTCTGCAGGCTCCGCTGGGGAAGGATCTGCTTCTGGGCTCAGATGATGGTGGGCAGAGTTTAGCTGATCAAGAATTGTTGGGTTGAGGGCCTCGGTGGCCAACTTGTCCTCAGACAGAGGCTGTTCTCAGTCCTTGCCACAAGCACAAGCTAGAGACGATAGAGCAGGCGAACAAGTAGGGCCTCCCAGGTGGCTCAAAGGTAAGGAATCTGCCTGCGGATGAAGGAGATGAGGTTTCACTCCCTGGGTCAGGAAGATCCCTTGGGTCCCTTGGATGGCAACGCACTCCGGTACTCTTGCCTGTGAAATCCCATGGACAGAGGAGCCTGGTGGGCAGCAGACCATCGGGTTGCAAAGAGTCAGACATGACTGAGCAACTAAATGACAACAAGAGCAAGTCACAACTTTGTGTAGTGTAATAATAGAAATGATGTCACGTCACTTTCGCCATGTTCTATTGATTAGAAGCACGTAGTAGGTCCTGCCAGGCTCAAGGGAGGGGATTTCACAGAAATGTGAATACCAGGACATGTGGATTGCCCACGACCATCTGAGAGTCTGGCTGACACACAAGTCCAGTGGTTTCCTGCCTTCAGAAGACTCAGTTAACAATGACCATCCCAGGAGTTATGGCAAGTGCGGTGTACTTACACGCACTTGTAGGGTGCTAGGTTCTTGTATATGTTTGCTTTTAATCACTATTTGAAAAAATTGAAAATGTTAGTCCCTCAGTCATGTCTGACTCTTTGCGACCTCATGGGCCGTAGCCCGCAAGGCTCCTCTCTTCATGGAATTCTCCAGGCAAGAATACTGGAGTGGGTAGTCATTCGTTTCTCCAGGGGATTTTCCTGACCCAGGGATCGAATCCTGGTCTCCTGCATTGCAGGCAGATTCTTCACTGTCAGAGCCACCAGGGGAGCCCAATCCCTATTTAGGAGGTACGCTTGCTACCTTCTCTCTGGGTGAGATAACAGAGTCTCAGAGAGATCACAGTAGCAAGGGATCTAGGAGATTTTGAACTCACATTTGTCAGACTTTAAAGGCTCTGTTCCTACGCCGTCTTCTCTGCCTCCCAGATGAAGGGCACTATAACCTGGGCAGGACTAGACAGTCCCTGTGACTGGGGCACCGGCAAGGGCTTCAGAGGTGAGGACAGAGAAGGAGCGCTGCTCAGGCAGGAAGCGGGGCCCTGGAGGAAGTCCAGGGGTGGAGAAGACACGATCCTTTGCTCTTGAGGAGCCCTTGAGGTTCAAGTGGGGAACCAGACCAGACAGCAGACCCGGGGCGCTTGCTGGGAGCGGCAGCAAGTGCAGACTGAACAGCTGTTTGAAAGAGCTCTGAAGAGACGGGAAGCCGGTGGCTGTTTAGATTAGTTTTCTAATTGGCTGAGTGTTACCAAAGGCTCTTGTGTATACAATGGGGATCGTTCGTCTTGTCTATTTGTATATCCACTCATGTTCTGTCACTCCCTGATCAGCTCAGCTGTCTGCCTCTTACTGTCAGTTTTAGCCCCAGAGAGGGCTCAAGTCTACAGGAGGGGACGCTTTCTCCCCGGCCCCCAGCAGAGCACAGCAGCAGGAGGGACACTCCCCAGCCCCAGCCCCAGCCCCAGCTAGTGCCCCTTCCTGCAGGGCCCCCACACCCATTCCAGCCATCATAACCCATTCATTTGCAGCAAGTGGGCTTACGTGTATTACCATGTAACATGACAAGCCTGGAAGCTCGCCTTTGTTTCTGTAAAATGGGGAACCCCAGAGAGAGGACAGATAACTCTCTGGGCGTCACCCGCACAGTCAGGAAGTGGCTGAGCCAAGCCTTGAACTTAGGTCCCACTCTGACTTTCTTGTGTGGTCTGTCAGTCTGCCCCACAAGACACGCCACACCCCTCAAGGAATTTCCTTGCTCAAGAAGCCATAAAGGGTCCCCTTGGCTGACAGGGTCAGTCCATTCTCATGCTTTTGCCCATCTTTCAGGACCCTCCAGTACTTGCCCACACCCCCTCCTCCAATTCCCCATGAACCCATTTCAATTCTATCATGAGCTTCTACAGAACTGAGTCCTGGTTTCCTAACTCCTGGAAATACCTCAAGTTTGTTGGTTCCCTCTCAAATCAGATTGGTATGTTTAGATCAGGGACCAAGAGACCAATTTCCCCCACCATCCTCCCAACCCAGGCACAAAGTAAGTGATTTTGCCTTGACTGATAATTAGGGAAGCATGACTATGTGGCTAGGAGGACAGCTAAGGAGATGAGGGTTTATTTCCAAGGCAGAAATGAGTCTGCCCGTGGGGACGCCTGCCCTGGTCATTACAGTAAGTTCCCTACGTAGAAACCTCCAAGTTGCAAACTTTCAAAGAGGTGAACATGAGTTCATCAAAGTCAGGCTCCAGTGACATTGCATCTCGTCCTCCGCCTCCTGTTGCTGATGATCCTTCAGCTCTGCCCTCTCCCATCCCATCTCCCTTCTCCATCAGTAACTCTTCCTGCCTGTTCACTTGAGGCCAGACCCCCCTATGCCAGCTGTTGTACTATACTGCTGCACTTTTCAAGGTACTGGACTGGAAGATTAAAAATGTTTTCTTTGTGTGTGTATGTCTGTTCATTATATATTATTTGCGAGAAAAATATTATAAACCTAGTACAGTACAGTACTGTGTAGCTGATTGTGTTAATCGGGTACTTAGATTAAGTTTGCTGGACTTAGGAAGAGATTGGACTTCCATTCCGAGAGCGCTCTCTAGGTGTCTGTTAACAGGTTTTCTGTCACACATACGCATATGCGATAAGGGGGAAGGGGTGGGGGAGAAGCAGCTCTTTACATATCGTGATGACACTCCTGTCACACCCTGGGGAAGGGTGGCAAAGAGAAGGTCCACTCCTCAGTAACACTCAACCAGATTCGGTTCCATTTAGAGAATTAGAGAAATTCTATACAAACTGGATGAACAGTTAGTGACGTGTTGGTTTCCCCGATCACTACCAGTCCTATATATAACTACCTGAGGCATAGGTATAGCTACCACTGATGAAGCACTTCCTATGACGTTTTACAAATGCTCTACAAAAGTGATCACACTTAGTCTTCAAAATTGTTCTGTAAATTAGCATTAGTATCCTTTCTGTTGGAAATTGGTGTTCACAGAGATGAGGGAGATGGTTCAAAGGTTCAAGATTACGCAGTGGGTGTCAGGATTTGAACCCAGGCTGCCTGACTTCCCCCCAAAACTTTGCCCTTAGAATCTGATGCCAGTAGGCCTCACAGTTTTGGGTGGGGGGAGTTTGTTTGTTGTTGTTGTTGTTGTTTTTGCTATAAGGGGCTCAGTAAATATGTCTGTTCCTCCTTCCTGGCTGGAACTTGGGGACAGGGAGAGAGAAGGTTGGGGTCCCTCCTTCTTTTCTAAGAAGATCCCAGGGTGTGGATTTCCTCCCCGCCTAGTATAGCTTTTTGCTTTGCAGCTTTGTAGAAGTGGGCAGCTGGCAGGAGAGCTGCATTTTTTAGGCCCCAAGCTGCCTGCTTATCTCAGGGAGCCTTGATTTACGTTCCTCTATCTTATCTCAGTCCGGGGCCCCATGATGGATTTCACCTCCGGCATTTGGAGGGCTGCTCCTTGCCAAGAGCACTCCCCAGTAGACAGATGGAGGAGACAGTTCTGATATCTCCACTCCGGGACCCACCCTTGCCTCCCCCAGCTAAGCAGAAAGAAGAAGACGCTGCTCTTTCAGATTACAGACGGTGAGGCAGGACCCAGAGACTCTGCAAGGAGAAAACTGCCTTCCCCTAGAGTTGGCCCAGGCCTGTCCTTGAGATGTGTTAGAGGAACAAGAAGGGAAGGAGAATAGTAATATTGATGTGGTACTTTCCTTTTTGTTATGATCCTTCAGATGTCTTTTCAAATTTAATCTTTACAACAACTAAATAAAATAGCTTTGCATTCTTACAGCTAAGGAAGCCCAAGCTTAACGTGACTAGAGTCATCTAGACAGTTAGTGAAGAACTGGGTATCCAACACGTGTCTTCTGACTTTATTATTTATTATTATTATTACTTTTGGGGGAGCCATGCCACACGGCCTGTGAGATCTTAGTTCCTTGACCAGGGATCAAAGCCATGACCCAGCACTGGAAGCATGGAGTCTTAACCACTGGACCACCAGAAGATTCCCTGTGTCTTCTGACTTTAAATCCTATGTGTCTTTCACAATGCATCAAGCGGAAGAGGGTTTTCTGTTTTGCAGAAAGTATCACCCACATGCCTTCTCTTCATTTTTACTTCTTCAAACCAGAACTGAGGCTTAGATCAGGGTGGCCCATTCCTTGGCAATGCTGGAAGGCACATAGGTGACAGGAAGGGATGCTGCGTTGAGTGAGGGGCTGAGAGTCTAAGTCCGGCAGACTCGAGGTCAAAAGTCACACTTAGAAGGAAGAAGGTGGACATCCACCCCTTCTCAGGCCCAAAAGGGAATCAACAGTGAGTTTCTCAACAAACAAGCCTTGAAACTATCATGCTGCGGATGGCACAAAGCCATGTAAGGCCAGTGCTCAAGAGAAAGATCAGGCAAGTAGCATTAGTGAGGTTCCCTGTGTGCCAGGCAAGGGGCTGGGGAAGTTACTTACTTGCTTTGATTTGCACAACAGTCTTAGAAGGGAGGTTTCATGAGCCTTGGTTCAGAAAAGTTAGATAATTTGCTTACAGTCTTATGGATGGTAAATAGTAGCGCTCTGACTCAAATCCAGGTTATCTGACTCTAGATCTATTAGTAAGCTGGAAGCCTTTCTTTCCACCCTGGAGCATGGGAAAATGGGGGTTCTCTCCCCCAGGCCCAGAACAGTACCTTACAGATGGCAGCTTAACCAGGTGACCTCTACTTCCTAAGCTGCCTGACACATCCTAAAGATTTAGAGGGAGAAAATATTTAACAGGAGGGGTTCGGGTGATTTGTCAAAAGAACTCCAGATGCTCCCTTGCTGGCCACGCGTGAATCTTTAAGGATGGTGTTGGTGGTGGTGGCGTAGTCGCTAAGTCATGTCCAACTTTTTGCTGCCCCATGGACTGTAGGCTGTCAGGCTCCTCTGCCCGTGGGATTTCCCAGGCCGAATACTGGAGTGGGTTGCCACGCCTTCTGCAGGGAATCTTCCTTACCCAGGGATCAAACCCACATCTCTGCATTGGCAGGCAAATTCTTTACCACTGAGGCAGCAGAGAACCTCTTAAAGACGGTGACTCTGCTTATTCATCTTTGCGTTTCTGGTATTTAACACGGTGCCTGGCATACCAGTAGGGGCTCTTTAAGTGCAGGCTGACTTGCACTAGAACCTTGACATCTTGTGGCTCAAAACCAGAAAAGTTATATCGGCAGACTGGCCAAAAGTATGTGAATTCACAGAGCAGAGCTCAGGGAAAACTACAGAAGAGACAAGCTTTTGAAAGGAAAGATGGCTTGGGTGGGAATTAGGTGGGAGGCTTGAAGGTAGCTGTGGCAGAAAATGCATCTTTCCTGGGGTTGTGCCGACCTGGGCTCCAGTTCCAGCTCTGTCACTCACCAGCAGAGGGACCTTGGGCAAGTGGCTTCCTCTCCACGAGCCTGTTTACTATTGTTGTAAAGTGAAGGGTTGGACCAGTGTTTTAGGGTGCCTTTCAACTCTTAGCACAGCAAGAGCTTTACATCATTAGCCTCCCCACCCCAACAGTTTCCAGGGGAAGATAACGAAAGTCACCTCTTAAAACAGAAAACAAAGACCTCTCTGGTGGTATAGTAGTTAAGAATCCGCTTGCCAAAGCAGGGGACATGGATCTGATCCCTGGACTGGGAAGATTCCACATGCTCCTGGGCAAAAGCCCGTGCTCGCAACATGAGAAGCCATCGTCGTGAGAAGCCCACCACACCCCAAGAGAGGTAGCCCTGCTTCGCCGCAACTAGGAAAGCCTGCATGCAGCAATGACGATCCAGCACCGTCAAAAATAAACAATTAAAAATAAGACAACAGAACAAAGTTTCACCTCTAACTTAAATGAGTGAGGGGCCACCTTCCCTGAAAGGTGAGAACGGACGAGATGTCATTAGGTGGATCTCTTGAAGCCTGGAGGTGTGGCTACTTGTAGGGTGGATGGGCCCCCTCCGTAAAGCTCATCTCCATAGACAACTGGACCCAATCTTCAGTACCACCAGAGAAGCTGCAGCGGCCAAGGTCAGCTCACCCCGGAGCGGGGTGGGGGGAGGCAGGAAAGCCCTGTTCTCCCCGGGGGATTCTTAGCTCCCTAGTGTGCTGGCCACCTCCCACCCAGGCCTCATTTGCACAGCTAATCTGTTACGTCTTCCTCGGTAATTTAGCACTTTCAGACAGTTATGGTTAGAATCTGTTTATTTTTCTAAACCTCACAAAAGCCCCATAATACAGCAAGAGAATGAGGCGGGAAGGAGAGGGGGCGGTCGGGGCTGTGTGGGGAGTGTGGAGTTTTTCCAGAAGTATATACTCAAAGTTCAAATGCTCTTCCCCATCTGTAGGACAGCTGTTGTGGCACCCCTCCATCCCCAAACTCTCGCATTCCGTTGCAAGGATCCCTTGCTGACTTCCCTCCTACCATCACTCCTTTGAGGGAAACGTGGCCTAGAGATCAAGCCGTGGAGAGCTGCCAGCTACTGCCACCTGACGCGAGGCCTGGTTGCTTTTGCCTAAGCCTCTCCCCTCTCCCTCCTCACTATGGGGTCAAGAAGAGGGATGTTTCTTCCCTTTAGTCACAGTGACAGCAGAGGACACGTGGGCTGGGAAAAGAGATTTCTCCCTTAGATGGCGGAGTAGGAGGAAGTTTGGGGTCCAAGTGGGCCCACCCCTAATCTAACCTGACCTAACTGAACATTATCTCACCGGTTCCTGATGCCCCAGGTGGACTTACTGTTTTCTTGCCCAGGAGGTTCCATGTGTCTAATCGCCCAGCTCTCGCTAGCATGGTGGAGGGAGACTGGAGTCCATGAACTTTCGCGACTGAAAGGGTGAATGAACGCAGGGATGGATGGTATCTTAGAGAGCTGATTGAAGTTTCAGCAAGAGACAGGAAGACAAGACCAAGACAGGGTAGCTCGTCAGATGCCCTCATGCCTTTGGGGAAGAAGAAAGATTCGTATGGGAAAGGCAGAAAAGGATGAGTTTAAATTGAGGCACAAAGGGTAGAGAACTGGTCAAGTAAGATGGAAAAGGGCCCTTCAGTTCAGTTCAGCTGCTCAGTCGTGTCTGACCCTCTGCGACCCCATGAATTGCAGCACACCAGGCTTCCCTGTCCATCACCAACTCCCAGAGCTTGCTCAAACTCATGTCTATTGAGTCGGTGATACCATCTAACCATCGCTTCCTCTGTCATCCCCTTCTCCTCCTGCCTTCAATCTTTCTCAGCATCAGGGGCTTTTCCAATGAGTCAGCTCTTCACATCAGGTGGCCAAAGTATTGGAGTTTCAGCTTCACCATCAATCCTTCCAATGAGTATTCAGGAATGATTTCCTTTAGGATTGACTGGTTTGATCTCCTTGCAGCACATCTAATTCAAACCTATAATTCTTCAGGGGAGGCACCAAAACCCTGAAGGGACAGCAACCCAAGTGACCTTAAGATCACAGAGCCAGACTGACGTTTTGAATCTCTTGATTGTTTTGTTCCTGACAAAACATTCATTTCCTTTTCTCCATGCTCACCTCAAATTCACTGATTCCAGAAAAGCACCTTACCTAACCTGGGGATCCTTTTTTGGTGGGCTTATTAACCCTAAAGTAATTTGAACCTACTTGAGTTCACCATTCTTGAATCCATTTGCCTTGTGGCCTCAAGGTCACCCCACTAAAACTGAAGGCTGGGTGAGGTAGCCAACCATATGGGGCCACTTTCACACCAGGCTGAATCCCTGGGATGTTTGGGTCGGTTGGGCTCTTACCAAGGTGTCAAGTCTTGCCTTCTAGAAGTTTCCAGTGGTGTGCAGATAAGGGAATTTATGCAGTCTTGAATGAGATGTTCAAACGCTGTGCAGTGTTCAAGGACTTCATAATTAAATGAGTGTCCAAAATAGCACCCATCACCCCCAAATCCCAGACTAGTGTTTTTTAACCAATCATATCATTAGAAGGAAATGTAACCCATATGCAACTGATTCACAGAACTACAAGTTATCCCAATGTTTGACTCTGGGAATGGTTTGATGCTTTTTTTCAACTCTTAGATTGGTGAGTTGGCCAAAACAAAATAAACAGCTATGCAGAGAGACAGAAACAAGTTTCAAGAAGAGGCATGACCTGCTGGCTCCTCCCCTAGGTCAACCTGGGGACAGGAGGTACGTCAGGGCAGGGAGAGCACCTAAAACCCAGAAACCTACCTCAATTAATTAATGTCCCTTCTGCTTGTACTTCTGGAGTGCTGGGCCCTACTACAGAAATTCACCCAGCCTGGGAGATGGTATCATCACAGATTTATGACATCTAATCTCTGGTGCACCCCTGAGAGTACATGGAAACCCCCTCAGGTCAGTCTCCATGGCCTTTCCAGACCTAAACCCATCTTGGGGTCTTCTCAAGACCCCAGACCCTCTTTTTCAACAATTTTCTGTTTTGCAGAGAAAAGGGGAGAGTTCGTCAAGACCGTTTCCTCCATCACCTGTCACTCTGCACACCTGCCTGCCTCTGCATCCCTCCTCCTCATGGGCCACTTCTGAAAGGTCAGCCCAGCTCCAGAGCCCTCCTCTCTGCCAGCAGCATCACCTTCAGCTTCTCTCTGCCAGGCCTGCTTCCTTGGCTCTCTCGCTCGGCAGGTGTGGTCCCCAAGATCCACCCCTGGTCATTCCCCTATGAGAAAATCTCAGAGTCCACTTCCTGGGGAACCTGACCTGGGAGAAGGAGTGTTTCAAGCACAAGGAATATGCAGCTCGTATCCCATCTCCTCCTCCATTTCATTCCCTCCTCTTTCCCCCCTGAATCTTCAAATTTCACCTCTCTTTAGTGTATATACAGACTTCCCTGGTGGCTCAGACGGTAAACCGTTTGTCTACAATGTGGGAGACCTGGGTTCGATCCCTGGGTCGGGAAGTTCCCTGGAGAAGGAAAAGGCAACCCACTCCAGTACGCTTGCCTAGAAAATCCCATGGATGGAGGAGCCTGGTGCCCATGGGGTCGCAAAGAGTCAGACACGACTGAGCGACTTCACTTAGTGTATATACATCTTCAAGCCCGTCCCATACCAAAACATGAAAATTAAACTTTCTTGTAGCTGCAGGCTCTCTCTATCGATGACCCCTGACATCCTCCGTTTTGGTCAATCTTCTCAAAAGAGAGACCTGTCATCATGCCCTTCATCTCATACTCCCTCAACCCAGGGTGTTGGCATCCAGTCAACACGGAGGTGCACTTCCCCAAGTCACCACCAGCAGACGCTCCTCAGTCCTTTTTTTACTTAACCGGTCAGTGGTTACTCAATGCCATGGGCTTCCCTAGTGGCTTTGATGGTAAAAAATCTGCTTACAGTGCAGGGGACTCAGGTTCAATCCTTAGATTGGGAAAGTCTCCCAGAGAAGGCAGTGGCTATCCACTCCAGTATTCTTACCTGGAGAGTTCCATATACAGTGGAGCCTGGTGGGCTATAGTCTATGGGTCCCAAATAGTTCAGTTCTTAGATTGGGACGGTCTCCTGGAAAACGGAATGGCTATCCATTCCAATATTCTTACCTAGAGAGTTCCATGGACAGAAGAGCCTGGTGGGCTATAGTCTATGGGAGCCGAATAGTTGGACACAACTGAGTGACTTTCATCATTTTTTCTTTTGTTACCAGTGGCCTTTTGATCTTGACCTGCTTTGCTCCTTTGGCTTGTGGGGGTACTGCTGTTTCCTGAGTCTCTTTCTAATACTCCCCACTCCCCCTTCCACTAGATCCATACGTGTTGGGGGGGGGGGCGGTTACACACTTTCCTGTCTCACTCTACCCACTTCCCTCTTCTGGCAAAGCTGCACCCTCATGCCCACAACCCCGTATCTGTACTTCTAGCCAAAGTTTCTCTTCCGAATTGCACCTGCAGTTCTCTGAGATAAAGCAGGACTCCTGAGCAGGACTCTCTCTCCCCTTGAATCTGCTCACCCTAGGGCAGACCCCCATCTTGGAGGAGGGTGTCGACATTTCCCCAGGGCCACCACCTCATCCCCAACTCAGCCCTGGCAATTCCACTCCTTCAGCACCCTTCTGCTCTAGCCCGCTGACCCCATTTCCAGTCTTAGTCCAGCAGTCACTCCTACATATTCTTTTTTTAACACATGAATATTCATAGAAGCTTTATTTCTAACAGCCCCAAAGTGGAAGCATCTCAGATGTCTTTCAGTAGGTGAATGGTTAAACAAATTATGGTACATCCATACCAATGGTAATTAATAGAAAGAAATAAATTGTTGCTATATGCAGCAACTTGGATGAATCTCCAAGAAATTGTGTTGAGTGAAAAAAGTCAATCCCCCAAAGTTACATTGTGTATAATTCAATCACATATAATTCAATATGTGATTTTTTTAAATAACAAAAATATTTTTTAAATAACAAATTTTTAGAAATAGAGGGCAGACTAGCAATTGCCACTGTAAAGAAATGAGGATGGAGAGGTGGAAGGGAAGAAGGTAGGTGTGGTTATAAAGGTACAACATGAATGGGCCTTCCCTGGAGGTCCAGTGATTAAGACTCTGTGCTTCCGATGCAGCGGGTATAGGTTCGACCCCTGGTTGGAAAACTAAGATCCCACATGCTGTAGGGCATGGCCAAAGGGAAAAACATTTTTTTTTAAGTACAACGTAAGGATCCTCATGATTTACCATGTTTCTAACCTTAAAAATATAAATAACAACTTTATTGAGTTACAATTCACCTACTGTTCAATTCACCCATTGAAAGTATATACAAATCAATGATTTTTAATATACTCACAAATATTTGTGTCCATTCTCACAGTCAAATTTCGAGCATTTTCATTACTCTGAAAAGAAACCCCATAGCTACTAGAAATCATTCCCTACATCTCTCCAACTTCCCCCAACAGCTCTAGACAAACACCAGTCTATTTTCTGTCTCTGTAGATCTGTCAATTTTGTGTATTTCATTTAAACAACATCATGCATTTGGAGCACTCCCTGCTTGACAGCAATCGCCTCAGGCTCCTAGCTGGCTTCGCCTTGGCCGGTCCATCCGTACCACGCAGGGCAGTAAGAGCGATATTGTTATGTTGCCCTTCAGTTCTTTACTTAAACTTCTCCAGTGGTTTCTCATCACTCTTGGGATCGCAGCACAAAAAATCCTGTGGGACCTGGATTCTGTCAGTCCAGCCTCATGTCTCCTTCCCAATCCCCAACTCTGTGCTGTAGCGTTGAAGTTCACTGTTCCACCTCCCAGAATCCCGAGGGTTTCCCACAGCTCTGCATCTTTGCTCTTGCTCCTTCCTCTGTCTGGGTTCCTGTTTCTTGGCTTGTCTGCCTGGAAAACTCCAGTTCATCTTTCCAGGTGCAACTGATGTGCTGCCTCTTCCTGGGAGCTTTCCTTGATTTCTCAAGGCCCTCATCTCCCCTCTGTTGCACTTCACTCCTGGCCCCACATGGTGAATCAGGACCCCACTTTTAGTGCCAACGTGAACTTGGGGCCTTTGTCCACCTCCACATCTAAGCCTCTCGAGAGGAGGGCAGTATCCAGAGCTTTCCATCTTTGTACCTTTTATACAAAGTTCAGGGTCTGACCTTATAATGGGTACTTGGTAACAGTTTAATTGGTGATTATGCCTAGCTTTTATTAAACACTTTACGAAGGCCAGAAGGAGTGCTAAGCCCTCTAATTCACTATGTGATTTGGTTCACACAATTACAGTCACCCCATGAGGTAGACGTCCTTTTCCTATTTTATTTTGCTTTATTTTCTTGTATTTTATTTTCCTGGTTGTGTCACATGGCTTGCGGGATCTTAGTTCCTGGAAGGGATTGAACCCTGGGCCATGGCAGGGAAAGTACTGAGTCTAATCCCTGGACTGCCGGGGAAGTCTTAATCTCTATTTTATAGATGAGAAAACTGAGGCTTAGAGGAGAGCCGCAACTCTCTAGTAAGTGCCTCAGGGGCAGTGTGAGCCACGCTCCCACTTAAAGGTGCGTGTACGCTTCTGTAGTTAAACACTCAGCGCAGGGCTTCTGGTGTAGCTCCTAGGAGCTGCCTTCCACACTGCCCACCCTGCTCAGCCCACCAGAACTTACAGTTAATGGGCCTCTACCTGTTATCTTGGGCCTTGAGTCCGGCACTTGGTGAATGGGATTTCTGCATTCACAGTTCAGCCAGGCCTTTCTCCTAAGTCAAAACCCTTTCTCACTGCTAGAGTCCCACCACCCTGCCCAGACTCGATGATATCACTTACGTGGAACCTAAAAAATAAGACTAACTAGTGAATATGACAAAAAGAAGCAGACTCCAGGTACAGAGAACAAACTAGTGGTGACCAGTGTGTGTGGGGGCAATATAGGGATGGGGGAGAGGGAGGTACAACCATTGGTTCAAGACAGGCTCAAGGCTGTATTGTACAACATGGGGAATATAGCCAATATTTTGTAATAATGTAAATGGAAAATGATCTTCAAAAATTATATAAACTTAAAAAAAAAAGTTCTGCTCAATGTAAAAGAAAAGTGAAAATACACATAATTTGTAATTCCTGTTCTCACTTCTATTTGGGGTGTTTTATTCTGATTTTTTCTTTTTACTATTAAGTCTATTATATATCAGTTTTGTTTTTCCCAAGAGCTAGATGTTAGAGTTTCACAAATAAAATGGTTTTTCTAGATTCAAAAAATAAAAATAGACTAATGTCTTGTTATATGTCAATTATACCTCAATTTGATTTTTTTAATTAAAAAATAATAAATAAAAAAAACAGACAAAAAAATAACGAGTTCTGCTTCCTGACACCTGCAGATGTAAAGCCGTCAGCAGTCAAGGATGCTTGCTTCCCAGGCTTGTCTAGCCAGTACGTCTGTGTTGGGCCTTCTGACCTGGTGTGCACCCCAGGCCGGGCCACACCCCCAGCTCTGATGCGAACACTTCCTGCTTCAACACAGCACTCTTAGCACGCCTGCCACCTAGCCCAGGGCCTCCTTGCTTTGCTCTGAGTCTCCTCATCCTGAGTTAAGACCTTGCTGTTTCCTCACACTGACAGCAGCTCAGGGACCAGAGACCAGGTGGAGACAGAGAATGAGGCCTTGGAAAGGCCTATGAGTGCTGATCAGGGAAACGCCAGGACAGAGGTCTCCAGCCGGTGGTCCCCCACCCCCGCAACTGGAGAGTTCACACCTGACTCTGAGCCACAGGCCCACTCTGTGCTTTTTCTCCCTCCGCTGCTGTTTGCTTGTCATTACGGCAAAGCTACAATGAAAGTACAAGGAATGTACTCCTGACAACAGGATTAATACTTTAAATCCAGCTTTGATTGCCCTTAATGATCACTAGTATCTGACCACAGAAATTATATTAACAATATGCAGTCACTCATGAAGAAAACTTGGACTTCAGGAACACACTGATCTCAACAGGGGAACAGTTTTAAAAGCTAACGCCTCGTTTTGTAGGTCATTTTTTTATAATGCACTTTCCCACATTTCATCTTGTTCCAATTTGGTTCATTTTTTTTTTTTTTTCATACAATAAGGGTAAATAGAGTTGGGATTGAAAACCATGCCATCCTCGTCTATCACTGTGGACCGCAGCAGAAGGGGTGCTGGAGACCTCATATAAGGCAATCGATTCATCTTTAAAACAACCACCTAAGATGAGAATTTTAGAGACAGGAGTCTGGTAACTTGCACACTGTCCTGAAGCTAATAACAGAAAGGCCAATACCTGAAACCAGATCTGCCTGGTGTTAGCGCTTATGGCCTTGGGCTCTGTCCACTGCCCCTCACCCTGACTTGGGCTCTGGGCTTCCACACAGGCTTAACACCACCCACTCCCCTGAACCCTTCAGGAGGTTTGATTTTCTTATGTGGATTTTTTTTTAAGGTTTTCTTTTTTAATGTGGATCACTTTAAAAGTCTTTTCTGAATTTGTTACAATATTGCTTCTGTTCTATGTTTTGGTTTTTTGGCTGAGAGGCATGTGGGATCCTAGCTCCCTGACCAGGGACGGAACCCACACCCCCTGCCTTGGGAGGAGAAGTCCCAACCACTGGATTGCCAGGGAAGTCCCCTGATTTTCTTGTGCATTAAACACAAATTCCTGGTGTTCCTCTTGAGTCCCGTTGGCCTAAGGTGACTTCACCTCTGCTGTTCCCCAGCTGGCACTCAAGCTCTAGGTGACGAACCTTCCCAACGGACTCACTGGTGGTGAGGTGCCTGGTGCTCAGCTGTGTGCTGGTTGTTGCAGGATGCCGCCCTTCCTGAGGAGAAGACAGGGCAACCCCTGGGTTGCCCCAGTGTACGGCCACTATGAACGCGATGAGGACTCTTCTTCCGGGTCGCCCAGGAGGATATCACTCCAGACCAAGGCAGGGATGTTACTATCTAATGGTTGTCCGTTGCAATTCGGCTGTCTGGATAGTGTTTGTTTGCTTTAAACTGTCCTGACTGCAGAGGACCACCTCAAGTGAAAATGACCCAGAAGATTGGCAGGGGACGGGGTCTTTTGGGGGAGGTAGAGTTCTGATCCTGCCTCCTGAAGACCCATTCTTTTATACATGTATACACTTACTATGTACTTTTTCTGTGCCAGGCAGTTTATTTTTATTTACTTAGCTTTTTTTTTTTTGGCTGCGCAGTATGTGGGATCTTAGTTCCCAGACCAGGGTTCAAACCCTCACCCCCTGCATTAGAAACTCAGCATCTTAACCACTGCACTGCCAGGGAAGCCCCATTCTTAAGATCTTGGAGAAGCTGTCTTCTCTCCCAGGGCTCCCATTAGTTGAAAGAGTTTCTAGATCATCCCCAAGGTGCCCTCATATTCCAGCCACCCTCAGGGCTGACCTCACGTGGTTCTTAGAAGAGGCTGGGGCTGGGGCTGCCAGAGCCAGCCTCTATGGAGCTTGGGGGCTGGGTCTCCAAGCACTGGGGCCCCTGATGTTTCAGCATCCTGGGGGAAGGTGGCAGTGTCAGCCACAAGGCTGAAGGTAGCTTGTCAGGGCCGGGGCCCCATGGGGGCTCTGCGGACTGCAGGGAGCACAGGCGTGCGTAAGCGTGCAGCGTGTTTATTTATTCTAGGAGCTGTTGCTAAGTCGGGGGTGTTTGCCAGCAGAGGGCTGCCTGAGTGCCGTGTTTGTTTACTTAGCAGAGTGCAGGGAAGGACAAGGCGAGAGACAAGTGCAGACTCTGAACAACTGGAGCTGGTCCTGCGGCTACTCTGAAGGGGCCCAGTCCTGGGTGCTGCTGGGTTGAGAGCGCCCCCTTCAGGGCCACTGGCTCAGGTGTGCCTCTCTCACCAGTTAGTTGGGATCCTCCGCCCAAGCAGGATAGAATTGCTAATCCCCCATCTCCTGTCAGGGCTTCCCAGGTGGCCCATGGTAAAGAATCTGCCTGGCAACAAAGGTCCAATCCCTGGATGGGAAAGATCCCCGGAGGAGGAAATGGCAACCCACTCCAGTATTCTTGCCTGTAGAACCACAGACAGTGGAGCCTGATGGACTACAGTCCGTGGGGTTGCAAAGGGTCGGACACAACTGAGCACGTACTCAGACCTTCCCTTCATGCTGGGGGGTCTCCTGGCGGCAGGATCCTGAGAGAGGGCGGAGGAGAACCAGGAGGGGCGGGAGTGTAGTGACAGAATCACTGATTCTAAGCTAGGCTCCACTGACCCTGGGCAGGTCACTTCACCACCCTGGGCCTCCCCTGGTTCCTCGTCTGTAGAATGAGGGATTTCAGAGTTTCCTTGCAGCCTTGTGTCATTTCTTCCAGGACTTGGAGACACACACCAGCTGCTTCCCATCCCCTGGGACCTGTGAGCACCAAGCCGCTGCTCTGGTCTCACCCCACTCCCTCCTCGCCCAACAGCACCCCCGCACCCCCACCCCGAGCGTAGACCAGCCTCTGCACCAGGTAACGCGTCTGTGTGAGGCTTAGGCCCACAGCCTCCTCGTCTGCCATCCGTCCGTCTTCCAGGTTATATATTGGCCACAGGTTCTCTGACTTCAGGAGAGAGAGAAAGAAAGGGGACACACCAACAAGAGACCCTCCCGAGACCCTGTCCGCCGTCGGCTACAGGCCAGGCAGGCCTGTTCCCCCAGAAGCCAGAGTTGGCTGGAGTTCAGAGTTGGTTCTTCCCAGCTGGGTGGCCCCAGGGACTCCCCAGAGGCGTCTCCCTCCCTCTGCACTGCCCCTAGGCCCAGCAGTGCGTCTGCAAGTCTCTAAGGGAGCACGGCCCCCCAAACACAGGCTGGCTGGCAGCCAGGGCTGGTGTTCTGGCTCCTACACCAGCCAGGGGGGTGGCAGGAAGGCCCTGCTAATCCCCCGGGAGAAACCTCCTTGGCAAACAGAGAGGAGTGAGTGCCTGCCCTCCGCCCCTGCCCTGGACCATGGACGCCATACCCCAGGGTGTTCCAGGCAGCCTTTGTGTCTCGGTTCTCTGCTCACAGGTGTCGGGGCTGTGATCCCAGCTGAGCCTGTGGGGCAAGAAAGGGAGACCGAGTTCTTCCATTTCAGGTTAAGGCTCTTGTGCAATCTATGGCTTACCCCGATTCGTCTCAAAAACCCAGAGGAATTATGAAGAAAAGAGGGCAGGTGGGTACATTGCCCTCTCCAGGTTCCAGGTTTCTCTAGCTCCCGATAGCCTGTGGGCTTTCCTGACAGTGTTTGAAGAGGAGGCCAGGATTGCCAGGCTGGGCTACTAATTGTATTTATTTATTTCGGGCTTTCTCTAGTTGTGGGGGGTAGACTTCTCATTGCGGTGGCTTCTCTTGTTGTGGAGCTCAGGGCACAGGGGCTTCAGCTCCCAGGCTCTCGAGAGTGGGCCCAGTAGTTGCAGTGCGTGGGCTTAGTTGCTCTGCAGCATATGAGATCTTCCCGGACCAAGGATCGAACCCAGGCCTCCTGCATTGGCAGGTGGATTCACTACCACTGAGCCACCAGGGAAGCCCAGGGCTAGCAATTCCTTCTCCTTCCTCCTACCCATCACCCCACCACCCACCTCTGCCCCCAGCACACACACAAACTCACACAGAGTCAGCCCTCTGCCAGTGAGGCTGCATCTCTTGCTGGTACCACATAGAAACAGATGAAGAGCTGGAAAAATCACCCCCAGGCCAAAGAGAGTCAGTGTGGAAAAAGCTGAAGGGAGAGTGAAACCCGATACTGAGAAGGCAGCCAGTGGGGGAGGTGGCACCCCCTGCCCCCCCCACCCCTCGCAGACCTCCTGCCAGCCCCTCCTGGAACTGGAAGCTGGGTGGGGGTCCAGGCCAGCCTTGGCCTGCCTTTCTCCCTGCTTGTTCAACTGATGGGTCACCTGGGAGGGGCTGCCAGGCCCTCTTCTAGGACCCTTAGTCTCAGATGCTTCTAGGACCCTTAGTCTCAGATCTGGGAAACAAGAGTCTTCCCCAGAAGACAATCCCTCCTCCTGCTTGGCTGTCACTGGTGAGCGAGGTCGCAAGAAAAGGGAAAGTGTTAGTCAGTTGCTCATTCGTATCCGGCTCTTTGTGACTCCGTGGACTGTAGCCTTCTAGGCTCCTCTGTCCATGGGATTCTCCAGGCAAGAATACTGGAGTGGGTTGCCATTCCCTTCTCCAGGGGATCTTCCCAACCCAGTGATTGAACCCAGGTCTCCTGTATTGCAGGCAGATTACCATCTGAGCCATCAGGGAAGCCCAGAGTGCGGTCCCAAGGGTCGAGCTATTTTTTTTTTCTCCTACTTGTCTCTGCATCCACTTCCCTTCTGGCATGGAACCAAAGCCAGGCATTGCATCTGGGATGTGAGTGGGCTCCCAAGAGCCAAAAGGAAGAAAATCTGGTCTTGGTTTGAGAGATCTCTATATTCCCAAGGGAGCCAGTACCATGTACCACATTTGAGCCTGAAGGGTCATATAAGGGCCACTTCCAGGCCTGACTCAGTGCAGACCTCAATGCAGGAGGGGCTGGCATGACTCAGGTCACTGACAAGGGTCAAAAGGTAGAATTCTCTTAGTGTCTGCCCCTCCTCCCCACCCCCACCCGCACCCTCCAGGCACAGTGTGGTTTTGGTATTCCCAGGGGGAATGCTTTAAGCCAAAGAAGGTCCCCTGTGTCCAGGTGGACCATTCCCAAACCCATTTCTATCATGGATCATTTCCCTGAGACTTTTCAGGATGGGCAATCACAACTGAAGCTGGTTGTTTAGATCGGAAAATCTGGGTGTAGGGTCATTAGAGAAACCAGAAAGTCTCCTCTTATGAACCTTTTCTCCCCCGGCCCGTCCACTCCTCTCCCCTGAGTCATGATGACGAACACCTTGGACACAGGGCTTTCCTCTGGGCCAAGTGCTCCCATAGTCCTTGTTCCTCCTGCCCCTGCCCCCACTAGATAACTGATATTCTGCTCCACCCATCAGAGCCCAGAATGCTCGGGGCAGCTGTGGGGCCCTCCCGGGACTGAGCAAGAATCAGGCAAAGGCAGGGCCTGACTTGAAATCTTGGGTTCTTTCCCTGGATCCTTTCTGCTGGCCACCCGGGGATGGGTGTGGGATCGGCACCCTCCTGATCGTCGGTGGAATGAAGGGGCTTGACTTGACTGCCCTCCAGCTGGGCCTTTGGTGATGGCCTCAGCCCTCGAAGATCCCCGGGAGGACTTCCTGCTCTCTTCCCTGGGTGTCTGCCAGGCCAAAGCTTGTCCTTTTCTCTCTCTGGGTCACCTGCCCCAAAGACGCCATGCTCCTTCTCTGCTTCTCCACGTTTTTCTTTTTTGGCTGGGTCTTCGTTGTGGCATGTGGGCTTTCTCTAGTCCTGGCAGGCAGGCTTCTCTTGTGGTGGTGCTTGGACTTAGCTGCTCCAGAGCATGTGGGATCTTAGTGCCCCAGCCAAAGACAGAATCCGTGTCCTCTGAGTTGGAAGGCAGATTCTCAATCAGTGGGCCACCAGAGAAGTCCCTGCTTCTCTGCTTCTTCCCCTTGATATTCTTGCCTCTCTTTCAGAAATGAGGGCAGGGGTCACCCCAGTGAAGGTGCAGCATTCCCGGGGTGCTTGACTCTAGCGCTGCCTCGTGTCATTCATTTTTGCTGTGGCCTCAGCATGGAAACTCATTTCTGTTGGATGCTTCGGGGCCTGTAAAGAACCCCCAGTACCTACACCCCCCATTTAGATTCACTATGTGACCTTGACCCTTAGACTCACTATGTGACCTCGAACAGTAATTTAGACTCTTCTGAGCCTTCTGTTCTGGAGCAAGATAACCCAACCCAAATCTAGACCTGAGAGGCAGAAGCAAGGTGAGAGGCACAGAACGTATCCTGTTTTTCAGAGCAGAAGTCAGTTCCCATCCATCCAGTTCCCTAAGGCAGCTGTTCCTTTCACCCAGTGACCTTTGCGTCCCCACCCCAGGCCTCTCAGGAAAGGTGATTGTGCGAAAGCCAAGTTTATCTCAAGAAATGCAGTGAATATCTTGGAGGGAGTGGGGTGAGGAGGAGGTTTTATCCAAAACACATGTTATTGCCACTATTCTAGTTATCTTGGATATTTCCTGCATGTTTGTCACCATGGCAACTGACTCAGCACGAAACCTCGTTTGCCGGGCCCCGGGGTCCGGTGGAGAGGCCATGTGGTGTCAATCTGGGCCTCATGGTGCTTTTCTGTCTCTCTGTCTCCCCCAGCTTGGGTCTCTTTGCCATTTTTGTCTCTGTCTTTCCTCAGCCTGTCTCTGGGCCTTTCTATTTTTCTTCTCCCAGGAAATAACTGCTTGTGCTTCCCTGCATGCTGTAGGTGGAGACAGCCCTCCCTCAACTCCTCCTGGCATCCGTGGCTGAGGACGTCCCAGAAGGGATGGGAGCACGGAAAGTGCAGGAGCTTGGCCTTGGGCTAGGGAAGGGCTCAGCCAGGCTCTGGGCTCTTTGACAGACTGGCTCCCTGCCTGCTGAAGGCCCCTGGGAGGGAGGGGCTTAGGTTCTGGGAGACACTGGTTAGAAGGATGTGGGCTTTTTCTTTTAAACACAGGTTTAAATAAAAAAAAAAATTAATGAAGCAGCTCTTTTTTTTTTTTTTTTTTAAACTTTAATGTTTTGGCCACGCTGTGTAGCATGCAGGGTCTTAGTTCCCTGACCAGGGGTTGAACTGGTGTTCCCTGCATTGCAAGCACAAAGTCTTTTTCTTTTTTTTAACTTCTTCTTTCTTTCTTTTTTTTTTTTTTTTAACTTCTTATTTTTGTATTGGAGTATGGCCGCAGAACAATGTTGCAACAGTCTCAGGTGGACAGCAAGGGACTCAGCCAAACATATCCATGTATCCACTCTCCCCCAAATTCCTCTCCCATCCAGGCTGCCACATGACATTGAGCAGAGTCCCCTGTGCTCTACAGTAGGTCCTTGATGGTTATCCATTAAAACATAGCAGTGTATCCACGTCGATCCCACACTCCCTCACTATCCCTTCCTTTCAGCCTTTACGCCAGCAGCCATAACTTTGTTCTTTAAGTCTGTGAGTCTCTTTCTGTTTTGTAAATAAGTTCATCTGTATCCTTTCTTTTTAGATTCTGCATGTAAGTGATGTCGTATGATACTTCACTGTCCGACTTAATTCCCTCAGGGTGACAATCTCCAGGTCCATCCATGTTGCAGGTGACATTACTTCGTTCTTTCTAATGGCTGAGTAATATTCCAGTGTGTGTGTGTGTGTGTGTGTGTGTGTGTGTGCCACATCTCTATTCTCTGTCGACGGACATTTAGGCTGCGTGCATGTCTTGGCTGCTGTAAACAGGGCTGCAATGAACACTGAGGTGTGTTGTGCATATACCCTTCCAGACCATGGTTTTCTCTGGATATATGCCCAAGAGTGGAATCCCAGCATCATACAGTAACTCTACTTTTAGTTTTTAAAGGAATCTCCACACTGTTTTCCACAGTGGCTGTATCAGTTTACGTTCCCACCAACAGAGTGGAAGGAGCCCATGAGCATGGAGTCTTAACCCCTGAACCACCGGAGAAAGTCCTAGGATTCGCGCTTCTGATCCTGGCGTTCCCTGTGTGTGGGAGTGTGTCGTCTCTGCTTCCCAGAGCTCTCATTCCCTGGACTTTTGGAGAAGAGATAGGTGTAGAGTGATAGAGCCAGGGAAAGAGGGCTCAAAGCCACGCAAGAGAAGCAAAGAGAAGCTGAGGAGTCCCCCAGAAGGAGGGGCTGTGAGGTATCCAGGTACCCTGGCTCCCCAGGGCCCTCCCGGCTCCCAGTCCTTCTCCTTGGGTTGTGGGTGTGGCAGAGCCGTCATGGACAGCAGTGTCCCTCCGTGGGGACATGGGGCAACAGGGAGGGTGTTGACAACCACAGCCTGGGATGGAGCTGGGCCAGCCGTCTGGAAAAGGCCATGTGAGCAGACGGAATATAAACAGGCAGCTCCATGGGAGGTGAGGGTGTCTCCTGGCTCCCCCACCCCCTTCCGCCCTTGGGTCTTCCTTCCCTCCCTGCCCAGGAGGCCTGACAGCTCTTGCCAGCTGCTCTCTACCAAGTGTCTGCAGCCACACCCTCTGGAAAGGACTTTCTAGACTACCTCCCCAATTCGTCCTCATTCATCCTCGGCTGTTTCTGATCAGGCCTGGTGCCCACCCTCTGAACAAGGTAGGCCTGGGTACGCTACTGACCCAGATATTCAGGAAGGATCGGCACTCCCCATGGGACTGCTTGGAGGAGAGAGGAGAAGTGGCGTCAGACTCAGAACCCGGTGGCTGAATCAGAAACTGCCACCACCACGGCTCCCGCAGACTCAGCCCCAAGAGTGATGGGACCCAGGATGAAAAGGAAGAGGCTGGCCAGGCAGCCACTGGGCGGGGTCCTGAAGGCAGTAGTCAGCTGTCACACAGCCAGCATCCAGGAGAATATAGCGCATCAGCCTTCTCTTGGGCCAGCGCCTTTCAAAGAGGTTCAATCCTGTGGATGAAACAGACCAGCAAGAAGACAGTCAGAAAGGACAACAGCAGCAAGGCTCTGGGGGTCAGCCAATAGACTACAGGGGCCCTCTGGGCTCTGAGAGGGTCCCAGGGGCCAGGGGACAGGGACAGGTCCCAGAGAGAGGGCTTGTCCAGAATCAGGTGGTGTGTCAGAGCTTCAGTCAGACTGGACAGGATTCAGGAGAGGCTCTGTTTCCAGGGAGGCACGAAAGGCCAAATGGGAAACTGAGACAAGACCAAGTGAGCCGAGGCTCGGGGGCGACGGTGGGTGGGCAGGCTGAGGAGTGTCCAGTGTGGAGAAGCAAGCAGACACAGCTGGACATCAAGCTCCCCCACTCAGCCTTGGACAAGCTCGAGAATTCGCTGAACCGCAGTGTGCTCATCTGTGAAATGGAAAACATACCGATTTTGCAGATTCAGGGAGGCCTGGCTTGCTGCCATCCATGGGGTCGCAAAACGTTGGACACCACTCGGCGATTGAACAACAATAGCTAAGGTGTTCCCAAGCGGCACCACTGGTAAAGAACCAGACTGCCAACACAAGAGATGTAAGAGACGTGGGTTCGATCCCTGGGTTGGGAAGATGCCCTGGAGAAGTACATGGCAACCCACTCCAAGAGTCTTACCTGGAGAATCCCATGGACAGAGGAGCCTGGTGGGCTATAGTCCACGGGGTTGCAAAGACTCTGACACAACCGAGTGACTTAGCACGCACACACAAGATGTTGTTTAGAAAGAAGAGTGTCTAAGAGCCCGTGGGAGGTGGCTGACAGAGCTCTTGCTTCCCTGGAAGGGGAGATGGTTCCACACCCTTCCCCTAAGACTAATGTGCTTCTTGATTTTGTTAGGATTAGCCCAGAACCTGTCTGGACTCGAGTGGGCAGGGCCAGTGCTGACAGCTGAAAGGAGATGGCAGGGTTCTGAGCCTGGGGATCAGAGGTGAGGGCTGGGATGGCTGGCTCCCACCTGGTGCACAAGGAGGCAGTTATAAATGGGAGTAGTTGGTGGAGGGGAGTCCCTGGCAGTGTGTTAGAAACCAAGCTGCAAGCGTTCAAATCCGCCCCTCTTTGCAGGCGTCATGCTTTGGTAAGACAGGCGGGCTGAGGACCCCAAGCCATGATGTCTAACAAACGTATCCAAAAGGATCGGGGACCCAGCGTGTGGTGGGGTGGATGCCTGATCTAGGCAGCAGGAACCAGGGTGGGAAGCCAAGGATGGGGACAGAGCGACCTGGGCGTGGGACAGAAAGCAAGGGCTGCAGGCAGGCAACTGGCCAGGCTGGGGAGAGACACGCCGGGCTACGTGGCCTCAGGGATGGTCCCTGTTTCCAGTCTGTGTCTCCAGCTCCACCCAAAGTCCAGGGCAGTGGCCTTTGGTCCTCACACAGCCCTGTTATCTGAAATGAATGAGTGAATGGCCCTCTGTTTTCCTGCTGGAAGAGTGATGCTGGGCACAGAGAAGGGGCTTGTGATGAGGAGGCTGGGCACTGGTGCTTTGAGAGAACAGGTGGTCAGGGGCAGCGCAGGGCACACAGGGGAAGGGTGGTAAGGGCCAAGACAGCTGCCCAGGGCTCCAGCTCACCCCACGTGGGGCCACAGGGATTTGGGTGGGAGGCAGGGGCTTGCACCCCTCCCGTCCTCTCAGTCTTCCCCACAGAGACCACAGCTCAGGACCCAGCTGTCCCCTCCCAGTGACTCAGGCCTGGCTGCTGTCCTGCCCACGCCCAGGGCGGGTCCCGTGCCCCAGCACAGGAAGGGCTGTGGCGTGGGTGCAGAGGACAGGGTGCGGCCGGGGACCTCGGGGTGGAAGGAGACATCCAGGTCGAGAAGCCCTGGCACCTTCCGGCCGGGTCAGCCTGTGCCGCCTCGGCAATGTGGCTTTGGGCTGCAGTGGGAGTCTGTCCCCCTCCCTCCGCACGGAGCACAGCAGGCCACTTGTTTCTCATTAGCAAATGGCACTATGTCATCACCGTGGGGTGGATGTGCATTTTTGTCCTATTTGCTGGAGCCATGGGTAGATAGCGGTGGGGACCTGCAGGCTGGGCCAGGGATGGGGCTTGCGGGACCCAGGAAGGGGCTGCAACCACATTGGGCAGAGCCTTCGGAGGCCTCTGGAAGCCACGGTCCCTGCTGGAGCCCAGGGGCAGCTCTGCAGAGACACAAGGAAAAGAGAAACAAATGAAGCTGTGCATGCATGCTAAGTCGCTTCAGTTTTGTCTGAGTCTGTGTGACCTCACAGACTGTAACCCGCCAGGTTCCTCTGTCCATGGGATTCTCCAGGCAAGAATACTGGAGTGGGTTGCCATTTCCTCCTCCAGGGGATAGTCCCGACCCAGGGATCCAACCCACATCTTTTTACGCCTCCTGCACCTGCAGGGGTTCTTTACCACTAGCACCACCTGGGGAGCTCCTAGTGAAGCTAGGTTTACTTATTGGCTATAATTATTGATAATAGTAATAACTAGCATGGAGAAGAAAATGGCAACCCCCTCCAGTGTTCTTGCCTGGAGAATCCCATAGACAGAGGAGCCTGGTGCGGTACAGTCCATGGGATCACAAACAGTTGGACACGACTGAGTGACTAACACTGAATGACTAGTATTCATTTCCTGAGGGCTGGCCTGAGCTATGTGGCTTGTGTATATTATTTCTTTAATTCACCCAATAATTCAGTGTTACAGGCGAGGAAACTGAAGCTCATAAAGGTTAAGTAAAGCACAACGATCAAGCATTAGAGCCAGGATTTGAACCCAGGCTTTCTGATGTTCTGACACCTTTTGCATTATAAAAAGTGCTTCTACCAAGGTCTGACCTTTTTTTTTTTTGCCCTGGGCACAGTCCATTAAAGCTTGAAAGGCCTTTCCCAGAAAAATACTTTTATAAAAAATGGAATAGATTCATGAAGGAAACCAATTACATTGAAATATATTTGTCAAAACATGAAGAAATTCGATATAGTATTATATGTGCTTTTTATGAACACGTAGTCTCAAAATGGTGATGGATGCAAAAGTATTTCATGATATCAGAGAAAACTTCTGTGTGATTTCTACTGGTGGCAAAGCTGTGGGTTTTGATAACACAGATATTCTTTTTTTAGTTATTAATTAATATTTTTAGGTAATTAATTACTCTTCCTTTAAATTAAAGAATATTCTTTTTAATTAGTTGCTTAATTTTCTTCTTAGTAATTCTTTTAGATAATTCTCTTAGATAAACCAATTAACTCTTTTTGATTGTTAATTAATATTATTTTAGTTGATTAATTTTTTTCAAAGTTAATTGATTAATTAACTAAAAAAAAAGAATATCCATGTTATTGGTACCCACAACTTTACCATCAGGAGAAATCACACAGCAGTTTTCTCTGATATCATGAAATATTTTTGCATCCATCGCCATTTTGAAATGAGGATAGTTATTAGATCTTGTTATTTAACGTGTTCATAAAAAGCACTTGTAATACTATGCCACACGTCTCCACGTTTTGACCACCATCTTTCAGCGTAACTGGTGGTGGTGCCGGGTTTTCGGTGCTGCCTGGGCTTTCTCTAGTCGTGGTGAGCGGGGACTGCCCTTCCCAGCAGTGCACAGGTTTCTCACTGCGCAGCTTCACTGGTTGCAGAGCACGGGCCCTGGAGCGCAGGCCCACGGGCTGAGTTGTCCCAGGGCACGTGGAATCTTCCCAGACTCAAGACCGAACCCACGTCCCCTGCATTGGCAGGCGGGTTCTTATTCACTGTTCCACCAGGGAAGTCCATGGATAGTCTTAACTGAAAGCAATGTCGTGTTTCAGTTAGAGAACTGTGAAAATAAAGGTGTGATTTTTTTTCCCCCTCATCGTGTTCCCAGGCCCCCAGATTTCTGAGGATGAGTCAGAGGTCTAGACTCCAGATTAGGAACCACAGCTTTAGAAACCTCTCTTTCTGCCCTGGTGGCATAGGGTGTGCAGACTGCTTCCAAACTGTGGAGCTCTGTTCCTGCTGGGGAATCTTGAGTGGCTCCTTAGCCCAGCTCTAAATAATCTGTCCTTGTGACCTGCATGGGCGTTAGGGCTTAGCGAACATTACAGAAGACCCCGTTAAAATTGATTTACAGGTCAACAATAATAATTGTTTAGTATAATTACATCCCATGCAATATTTGGGACATATTTATTGTATTATTTTTTCCGTTGCTACAAAGGTGGCAACAAAGGTAGCAGCTTAAACAATACAAAGTCATTAGCTCCGAGTTCTGTGGGTCGGAACTCAGACCATGTGACTCATGGAGGTCCTCTACTTAGAGTCTCACAGGCTGCAATCAGGATGTTGGTCAGGCTGCATTCCTTTCCAGAAGCCCTGGGATGTATCCGCTCCTCCTCCTTTGAGTTTCTGAGTTCAGTTCCTTGTGGTTGTGAGATGGAGAATCTGGTTTCCTTGCTGGTTGTTAGCAGCAAGGTGCTATCATCTCCTTGTTATTGCTCAGTTGCTCAGTTGTGTCCGACTCTTTGTGACCCATGAGCTGCAGCACCCCAGACTTTTCTGTCCTCCACTATCTCCTGGAGTTTGCTCCTACTTATGTCCATTGAGTTGAGGATGCCATCCAACTATCTCATCCTCTGTCTACCCCTTCTCTTCCCCACCTCCATCTTTCCCAGCATCAGGGTCTTTTCCAATGAGCCAGCTCTTCCCATCAGATGGCCAAAGTATTGGAGCTGCAGCTTCAGCATCAGTCCTTCCAATGAATATTCAGGGTTGATATCCTTTCGGACTGACTGAGGCTTGCAACAGAGGCTTGCAACCATCAGAATGACTGTGGTTTGTGTCCTGGGTGGGAAGGGAAGACTGTGGAAGTTTCTGAGCAGAGGGCTAGCATGATCTGCTTCAAGTATTAAATAGTCTTTGCAGCTGCTCGACGGTGGGTATGATGGGTGCCCAGAACTGCCAGACAGGGTGCGGGATACATGGTCACTGCCTGGTATGGACCCCATCCACAGAGAACTACAGTGCTGGGGAGACACGCAAGGCAGTGTGTAGGGCAGCATGAGCCGGGACTTTAAGACAGAACTCTGGATTTAAGTCTTCCCTCTTCTGCTTCTCAGCCTGGAAAGTTACCCAACTTCTCAGTTACTGCCTGATGGGGTGATTTTGAAGCCTAGCTCATCACATAGTGCCAGCGCCAGAAAAATAAAACAGTGACTATGTTATTATTGAATAATAATACGGGGTTGTTTTAAACTCTTCATTGGAGGATCAGTTGGTAACAATCCACCTGCAATGTGGGAGACCTGGGTTCGATCCCTGGGTTGGGAAGATCCCCTGGAGAAGGGAAAGGCTACCCACTCCAGTATTCTGGCCTGGAGAATTCCATGGACAGTCATGGGGTCACAAAGAGTCGGACACAACTGAGCGACTTTCACTGTCGAGGATGAAGATGGTCTGGAGTCCGTGGGTCTCCTCAAGGCAGGGGAGACAGCTAACTACCAGAGGGATGGGGATCAGGAGGTAGAGGAAGGGACCTGGCAGAACCTAGGGGCTAGAGTAAGTGGTGGGTTGGTGGTCACAAAGACACACAGGGTGAGGTCAGCGGGACATTGCAGACGGAAGCTGGGGGAGGGCTAGGCTTGGGCAGGTGCAGGATCAAGCTGGTGGGAAGACCTGATTCTGAAGAGCACAAACAGGCATTGTCTAACAAGGTGACAAGGAGTGGGAGAGGGACTGGATTTGGGGCCAGCAGGGAGGGAGGGAGGAGCATGACAGACCCACAGCCGGGCCGGAGGGGTTGGGATAAGATGAGCCTTGGGCACGTGTCCCAAGGCCCAGGATTGCAGGCGGAAGGAAGTAGGCCTGTTTGTCCTGAAACCTGATCTTTCAAGCAGCTGTCCCCCTCAGCCTAATGGACCACAGGAGGGGATGGGGGGCGCACGGGCTGTCCCTTCCCAAGGCATCATTTCCACCAGCATCCCACCAGCTCTCTGAGAGCAGAGGCATCACAGGAGAGTCACAAAGAGGGGTGACAGGGTCTCTGCCCCGCTGGGTGAGATGAGACGGTTGGATGGCTTCGGCTCAATGGACATGAGTTTGAGCAAACTCCAGGAGATGGCGAAAGACAGGGAAGCCCGGCTTGGTGCATGGGGTCATGAGGAGTCGGACACGACTGAGAAACAGCCGCCACGGGGTGCAGCCCCCAACTTTTCTCTTCCCACATTCCCTGAACTGGAATCTGTGCAGCCTTGTAGGGCTCCAGGCCAGTGATTTCTGACCTGGTCATCCCCAGGCTCCGAGTGTCCCGGGAGGCAGTTTTGGAATTTTGGTGAGCTATTTTAGTGTTTATAGACACGTCTCACAGAAATCATATATTTTCTGTCATAAGGCTAACTCCTGCTCATCCTTCAGAAACCCGACTTAAATGTCCCCGCTCTGGGAAGCTTTCCTGACCTTTCACATGTCAGGTTCCCAGCAGGAACAGATGGCTCATTGCAGCTGGGTAACTGAGAATTTAAGAAGGGACTTCTGAAAAATCTATTGGCAGATATTGTATTGCTTAAATGCAGACTCAAAAAAAAAAAAAAGATACAAATGAACTTATTTCCAAAACAGAAACAGACTCACAGCCTTAGAGAAGGAACTTATGGCTACTAGAGGGGAGTGTTCAGGGAGAGGGATAGACTGGGAGTTTGGGACGGACACGTACACACTGCTCTATTTAAAATAAATAAGCAAAAAGGACCTACTACATAGCACAGGGAACGCTGCTCAATATTCTACAGTTACTTAAGTGGGAAAAGAATTTGAGTAAGAATAAATAGATGTATATGGTAAAAAAATATATATATAACTATCAGCAGGATTAAGGGACATGAATGACAACATCTCAAGACCTCACTCACCCGAGCCTTAAAGAGACAAGGGAAAGAGGCAGTGACCGGACGCCTGCAAGACCTGTTGTGATAGAAGGGGCTGCCTGGCAGGCTCTGTGGCCTTTAGAAGAGATCACAGCCTCAGCCTGCCCATGGTGGCTGATCAGCGAGGGAGCTGACACTCTCCCCAGGCCAGGGCCTCCCATTGGCAGCACCCACCTGGAAGCTGGAGGGTACAAGAGCCATTGATACAGTCCTTCAAGTCAGACCTCAAGGTCCAGGGCTGGGTGATCTGGGCGTAGCATGGATTTGGAGGGACAAAGGACAATATCCAGCCTACTTCTGGTGTTAGCTTAGGCTGCCATAATCAAATACCATAGACTGGATGGCTTAATCAATAGAAGCTTATTTCTCACCATTCTGGATGCTGGAAGTCCAAGATAACGGTGCTGGTCAATTTGGTCCCTGGAAGGACTTTCCTCCCGGCTTGTCAATGGCCACCTCCTCACTATGTCCTCACATTGCCCTTTTTCAATGCAGGCACATGGAGAGAGAGAGCTTTCCTATATATTCTTATAAGGGCACTGATCCCAAAATGGGAAATCCCAGCCTCATGACCTCGTCCAACTTTAATCACCTCCCAAAAGCCCACCTCCAAATACCTTCACGTTGGGAGCAGGTAGGGCTTCAACATATGCGTCTGTGGGGACACAGGCATTCAGGCCACAATACCTCCTCAGGGTGGTTCTGCACTGACTTACTGTGTGACTTCAGATGACTTACTTTGCTTCTCTGGGCCTCAGTTTCTTCCTTTGTAAAAGTAGGGTAACTATGAAGATTAAAAAAGATATCAGGGAAGACATAGTTTTTCAAGGCAGAAGCCCAATGTGTTTCCCTTTGCCTGGCAAAGCAATAAAGCTCTCATTTCCCTTTTGGTGTTGTTTAGTCGCTAAGTCGTGTCTGACTTTTTGTGATCCCATGGACTGTATCATGCCAGACTCTTCTGTCCTCCACTCTCTCCTGGAGTTTGCTCAAATTCATGTTCATTGACTCTGCGATTCTATCTAACAGTCTTATCCTCTGCCATTCCCTTCTCCCTTTGTCTTCTATCTTTCCCAGCATTAGGGTCTTTTTCAATGAGCCAGCTCTTCCCACCAGGTGGCCAAAGTATTATAGCTTCAACTTCAAGAGCAGTCCTTTCAATGAATACTCAGGGTTGATTTCCTTTAGGATTGACTGGTTTGATCTCCTTGAAGTTCAACGAACTCTCAAGAGTCTTCTCCAGAATCACAATTCGAAAGCATCACCTTTTTGGTGCTCAGCCTTCTTTATGGACCAACTTTCACACCCATACATGACTACTGGAAAAACAATAGCTTTGACTATAACAGACCTTTGTCAGAAAAGTGATGTCTCTGCTTTCTAGTACATTGTCTTGATTTGTCATAGCTTTCCCTCCAAGGAGCAAGTGTCTTTTAATTTCAGGGCTGCAGTCACCACTGCAGTGACTTTGGAAGCCCAGAAATAAAATCTGTCACTGCTTCCACTTTTTCCCCTTCTATTTGCCATAAAGTGATGGGACTGCATGTCGGAAAAGAGAAAAGAAAGGACTCTCCTGATGGTCCAGTGGTTAAGAATCTGTCTTCCATAGCTTCTCAACCTTTTGGCTAAGATCAAGTGTAGCATCTGTTCTTCTCATTTTAATATCTGATACATCCTTTATGTGAGGACAATATATTAAATGGATTTTTGGATAGTTGATGATGGACAGGGAAGCCTGGCATCCTGCAGTCCATGGGGTTGCAAATAGTCGGACCCGACTGAGCAACTGAACTGAACTGAACTGGAGCAGGGAGTTGGAACAGAAACTTGCTCCGGAGGCTCCACACATCAACCTGGTACTGCAGTACTTCCAGGAAAGGTGCACCCTCTCCGGGGAATTAAAAAAAAAAAAAGAATCTGTCAGCCAATGCAGGGGACATGAGTTTGATGGATTCCACATGCCTGGGGGCAGCTAAGCCCGTGTGCCCCAACTACTGAGTTTGAACTCTAGAGCCTGTGAGTTCCAACTACTGAGCCCACGTGCCAGAGAGCCCGTGCTCTCAAACAGGAGAAGCCCACATACTGCAACTAGAGAGAGCCTGAGCAGCAATGAAGACCTAGCATGGCCAAAAATAAATACATTTTTTAAAAAAGAAAAAAACAATGAAAAAAAGGAGGGAAAAAAAAAAAAGATATTGCACCCCCAACCTGGACAGCTGTTCCAGCAGCCTGAGAAATCCCACCATTTTCCATTCTGGCCACCACCCTCCACCCCACCTCTTTCCTCTACCCAGTGACATGGGATTATGCCATTCCTCTGCTCAAAGCCTCTCCATGGCTTCTTATTTCACTTAGAACACAATGCAGCTTCCTTATGGGGCTGCGAAGTCCGCCACCATCTCACAGCTGTGCTTCCGTTCTCAGCCAGGACTGTATTCCTCCCCCTTATCCCTGCCAGGTTTCAGATCTGAGCTTAAATGTCACTTCCTCAGAGGAGGCTTCCCAAAGCCCCCGAACTCCCTGTAATATTCTCATAGTGGCTGTCCTTTCCTATCACAGCAGTGACTGCATCCGGGGAAAACATATTGCAACTCCTCATGGGATGGATTGGAGCTTCATCGTGAGAGCAGGAAATTTGACTGGCTTCCCCACTGCTTAGTCCCCGGTGGCCCCAGGGCAGCTCTTTTCCAGCACATATTTGTTAAAGGAATAACACAGTAAAAGGTCTTTCCTGGAATGCCAGCAAGCTCTCTGGGGAGACAAAGACTGACACAGAAAACTGTTCAGCACAACGCAGGGTAATTTGTGTCTAGCCCATCTCCAGAGAGCTTGGCCCTTACCCTTGAGGCTTCAGGAATTCAGAGAAAGGAGGAAAGTGTATTAGCTACCTCGTGAAGACTCAGCTTGAGGTCACTCCTTCCAGGGAGATGGAAGACAGCAGGAAAAGTCACATTTATCATGTGTCCACAATGCGCCAGAAATGTATCACACAACATCTCTTTAAATCTTCAGCTAAATCTTCTAGTTTTGCAAATGAGGAAACTGAGGCCCAGAGAGGTTAAGTCCAAGTCACATCCAAAGTCACACACCAAGTCAGTGGCAGAGCCAGGATATCAAATCAACCAGGCCAGATGTCAAAGCTTGCATTTTTGCAACCAGGCTTAGTAGAATGAGAAAGGAGGTGATAAGAACTTACTCAGGTAAAGTGGGCAGTGGTTCAAATGGGGCTTATAACAGAATAGCACCTAAACTATGGTAATTCTGAAAGCTGGGCTCGTTCTGATGCTAAGCCCAGATCTTAAATGTTACCAGGTACATGTGGGTTCTGAAGGGTCCAACAACAAAGAGGACAGCTAGACCCACCCAGAGCAGCTGCAGCCCTCAGAGATGGCCCAGAATCGGACAAGCCCTGGAATGAGCATCTGGGCAGCACTCCCAGCATCTGACCTTGGAAGGAGGCTGCAGAGCTGTGGTTTGGGAGGTTTTCCTTTCTTAGCTAAGACCCGCCGGAGCCTGTTATAAGGACCCAGGTAAGGGAGCTAGGTGGTGTGGGGCGGGCAGTTCTGTCTTGATAAGGTGGGGGAGGAGAAGGAGGGGTCATTTCTACCAGGCTGACCTCAGCGTGGTAATGTGATCAGCCTGTCATGGTTCTGAGCCCTGATTTGGGAAGAACAAAGAGGCCAGGCCCCTCTGCCTCCTCTAGCCCAGGAATGCAGCTGGGGCCATGCCGTGACCAATCAGGAATGCAGGTTGGGAGTGCGGCACAAATGCAGTTTGTACAGCCAGGCGTTCCTGCCGCGACGGGAGCGGGCTCACAAAGCCAGTGGACAGGCACCGCGCTTCCAGCTTTGATATCCCAGCCCTGCCTCCGGGGAGCCCCGCATCCTGGAGCTGTCTGGCCCCACTGCCCCATGGTGACCCTTTGCGGCGGTGGTGGTGGTGGGGTGGAGAGCGAAAAGTCCAGATGCAAACACCCCAGCCCCGACAGTGCTCCCAGGTGCTCACATCTCCTTGTCTGTCTCCACTGATCATCAGTCTCCGGAAGTCTGAGAAATAGGCCCTGGGAAGACGGGCGGGGAGGGGGAACTCGGCTGAGCCTCCTGCCTGCTCCTCATGGGTTTGAGAGATGGATGTACAGACAGACAGACAGATGACCCACAGGAGAGGCTGCCAGGCCTCTGCAGCCGCTGCTGAAGACAGGTCCTAGAAGCCTCCTGAGGCTACCCTTTCCAGGGAGATAAATAATGTTGGGGTTGGAGGCGGGTGTTGACCCCTGGGCTGACTGTTGAATGCTTTCTGCATTCCAAAGCTCTTCACCTCTCCCTGCCAGCCCAGTTTCACCAGTGTGGGGTCCTCTGGGCCTACCCTTCTCTGCCCTCCCAATTACCCTCTGCCCCCTCCCCTCCTGCACTTCCTCTCTTCCCGGGTATTAGCAAACATGGTGCTTCACCGTTCACAAAGCACATCCATACACACTAGATCATCTGATTCTGAGAACCCTACGAAGTAGGTACTCTTGCCCTCATCTTAGGCAGGTAGGGAAGAAGGAACAGAGGCGGTAGGAGCTCTGGAGGCAAGAGGTTTAGGATATGAGAGGGAGTGTTCATACGGATGATCCAGTTGCCTCAAGAGCCGGCAGGAGTGGAGATGGAGAAGCTACCAGGGAGCCGGTGGTTAAAGGAGCCCACAGTGTGGGGACCAGGAGCTTGAAACTCTCTCCCCAGTGTCTGGAGCTCTGGCAGCGCTTAGCGAATGCTCGCTGACTGAGCGAATGTGCCCAGGGTTCTCTTGATCTTCCTGCTTTATACTTGCTCTTATGAGAAGACCTGAAAGCTACACTGATGTATAAGTAACTGATGGTAGTTTTCAAATGATGGCCCTCAAAGGAGTCTGTTCTTGCGTTACAGATCCCATTCCACTGAGCAGACCCTGGAGACTCTGCAATGGGAAGACCCAAGAGACAAGGACAGAGGAGAAGAGGGTTTGCCAAGGCTTCAGGGGCTCCCCGCTGGCGGTGGTGGGGGCGGGGGGTCAGAGGAAGGAGACTTTGATGGAGCAGATAGGAAGCCCGGGAGAAGTTCTGGCGTTCCCTCCCAAGTCCCCCTCCCAGAGTCATAGAATGTAAGAGGCTGGGGGCCCTTGGAAGTGATCTAGACCTTTGGTTAAGAAGAAAGGAAGTGGGAACTTCCCTGGTGGTCCAGTGGTCAAGACTTTGTACGTCCACTGCAAGGGGCACAGGTTTGACCCTGGTCAGGGAACTAATATCCCAAATACCGTGTATTCCGACCAAAATAAATAAATGAAATCTCTACCATGGCCAAAATGCCCTATGTTTTTTAAAAAAAGGAAAGAAGGAAGAGTTCCTTATTTCTCCCGTTCTGTGTATTGCTTTCATCCACTCAGGCCCCCTGGCAGCTCTTGGGTTTTTGTCAACCAAGCTTCCTAACTAGAAAGAAAATAAGGTTTCTCTCTCCTGGATGAGGTTGGTATGAAGGATCCTGGGAATGGACTCCACACTAGTCCAGCTTGAGGGATGCTCACCACCCTAGGACCCTGGAGCCAGTATGACCCTGCATGTATTTGGACAATAGGTTAAAGGATGGAGAATGGTTCCCCAAGACAGGGTCATCACATAACTAGCCTCTGTGTGAACCCCGAGCTGGACAATCACCCTGTATCAAGTCTACTACAAAGCAAGCTCATTATGGCATTTAGACACATTCTGTTGTCTACTGACAGGGAAATAGGTGAATAAATTATGGTACCTCTTATGGAATCCTATGTAGCTGTTAAAAAGATTGAAGAAGAGCTGTACATCTTTAGATGGAAAATATCCTTAATATATTAAGTAAAACATATTTCAGAACAGTCTGTATATAGTATTTATGTATAACAAAGCAATATATATATTTATGTATTTAAAATTTACTTTTAAAAAGTTGGTAAAACTTTGTACCAAACTGTCAAATAGGATGACCTCTATACATGTACATATTTTTAAAAATTCTTTTACCAAAGATACGTATTGTTGTTGTTTAGTTGTTAACTTGTGTCTAACTTTCTTGTGACTCCATGGACTGTAGCCTGCCAGGCTCCTCTGTCCATGCATTTCCCAGGCAAGGATACTGGAGCGGCTTGCCGTTTCCTTTTCCAAAGGATCTTCCTGACCCAGTCCCAATCCAATCCATGTCTCCTGCATTGACAGGCAGATTCTTTACCACTGAGCCACCTGGGAAGCCCAAAGGTATGCATTACTTTTATATTAAAAAAAAAAAGAATATACACAGGAAGGAAAAGTTCCAGTGCTCATAGTCTGCAGGTAAGGAACATGGAGGACAAAGAAATTAAATGACTTGCAGAAAATCACAAAAAAATAAGAGCCTGATGTTCAAACTGCCGAGGAGGTGGCCTTCTTTCATTATCTGTCCAGTCTAGCAGCAAGGGACGGAGGTGGTGGGAACCCACGGGGATCCGGTCCAGACGGCACCAGGGGCGGGCCCGGGAGCAAGGAGGGAGCCTGAAGTGGAGGCACAGAGTGGGTGTTGGTTCCATAGCTTGCTGATGCTGTCAGCTTTTGCCCGCCGCCCCTCCTCTGCCCCCAAACACTGGCTGGGGACACATGTTTACATCTAAATGCTAGGAATGGATTAACCCGGTGTCTTGCTGGACAGGGAGAAGCCTAGGTCTCCAGGAACATGAAAGGAACTCAGTGGCTCCAGGGATAATGAGAAATGAAGAGGCTCAGGTCTGAATCAATTAGAGTCTCTATCTGAAATGTAAACCAGGTTCCTGCCCAAATGCCCCTTTGCCTCGTCCTGGTCCTAGAGTCCCAGAGGAAGAACCAGAGAACAATGTAGCCTTTGGAGCGGCTGCCTTTTGGAGGCCACGGCTGTCTGTCTACTCCATGGAGGCCCCGGCCCACGTGGGGAGTGAGGGCAGCTCAGCCTGCCCCCTTCCGGGCTCCTGGATTCCGCTGACACTGAGCCCTCAGCAGCCAGGGTTGCCCGTATTGACTCCTAACTCCAGAGCCTGTGCCCTGCACTGGGGGACAGACAGAGAGACCTGGGGTCCTGCTAGGCATCAGATGCTCAGTTCCCGATAGCAACAGAAGCCCCCAGCCCTGATCCCCATGGCTGGGCATCTCCCCACTCCCACCGCCCCTCCCACATTCACAGTGCTCAGACTTACAATGTCTGTCCAGGTGAGTGTGGTCTGAGGTCTCCACCAGCCCTCTTTCTCCAAGTACCCTCTGAGTGTCCACATCGGAAGCTTCCCTGATCAATCCTGTGATCCTCTCTCTTTATCGTCTCACTTCCTCTCAAATCAAGGATGAGAGGAATTCCAGTTCTAGCATTTTCTGGCTGTATCACCTTACAGCACTTAGGAACATTTTCTTCATGAGCCTTTCTCGGCGTTGGTTTCTCATACTATAAAATGAGGTTCAAGGCAAGGAGTCCATGAGTAAGTCATATATGGAAAGCTGAGTCCATAAGAGATCTTTTTCTCCTGCCCCTCTGTGCCTCATCCCTACAGCCAGTAAAGGGAATTAACATGATCTGCTAAGGGACAGGGGAGTAGCTGCAGAGAGGAGACCCCTGGGGAGCTCGGATCAGGAGAAGGTGTTTACTGGGAGCGGAGGGAGAGATTCTGGTTGACAACGATCCCGTAGACCAGTCACCCCAAAGAAGAGGGGGCGGCTGGATGGTCTGTTGCCAGGGCTCTCCACAGAGGAGATCAGTTTCTCAGTCACCAAGTGGTGGGAGAGAAGATCGCAGGAGAATGGCACATGCAGGAACCACAAGACGAGGCAAGTTGACATCAAACCTGATCATAGCCGATGTGCAGAATCACGAGGGTTACCCACGCGTGACCTGGAGCAGGGACTTCTCGACTGTCTGCTTTGTGAGGTGAGTGAGACAGCTGCCTGAGGGCAGTGGATTTGTGTGTGTGTGTGGTTTTTGGTCTGGACTCCGAGGAGGACTTCTTGTAGCCCTGCCAAGCCCCACTTTTACATATTAGGCTTCTGGGCCCAGGACGTGTTGGAAAACTCCCCTGGGAGCAAGAAATGAGGCAAAGTGGTGAGACAAGAAGTTTGTGCATGAGAAAGGCTCATGGAAAAGGAAATAACCTAAGGAGAACGAAAACAAAATGGTCAGTAGGTTTGGTGGCAGAGGAAAGGATGATCTAAAGTACAGACAAGGACGCTCTGGGAAAATTAAGGCCAGCCTGGGTGAAGAGCCCAGGCCCTGGGTAATGACGGTGGCCATGGCTCTTCTCCACCTCAGTTTCCCTATTTGCAAAGGGGGATAGAAATGCTTGCCTTACAGGGCTTCCATGTGGGTTGAATGAGCAAATACACAAAGACAAAGCAAGATATTCACAGAAGGGTTGGGACATGGAGAGGAGTGTGGTGAAGAGAAAAGGCAGAGCTAGAGAGAGACAGAGAAAGGGCCAGTCACAGGGGGAGGGGGCACACGTGGAGACTTGGAAATCTCAGGTGGTTCCTGGGGCCTCGGAACATCCCCCACCCTGCCCACCCTGGGGTCTGTCTCCAGGACACACACACACACACACACAGACACACACACACAGACACACACACACATGACTTCTTGTGGGGACAGTCCTTCCATTTTCTCTATCCTACTGCATTTTTTGTGTTATGAATACTTGCTACTTGGAGACACCGCGCTGAGAACTTCACGTCTTATATTACGTAATCTGCAAGACAACCCTGAAAGGCAGATAGGTGCTGAGGCAGAGAGAAGTTAGTTACATAGCTGGTAGAGGTGAAGCCAAAAATTAAGGGACCATCAAGTTTTCACAGTGACCCAACTAGTATATGGTTACTGTTCATAAGCTTAATTCACTTTCACGCTTTGGAGAAGGAAATGGCAACCCACTCCAGTGTTCTTGCCTGGAGAATCCCAGGGATAGGGGAGCCTGGTGGGCTGCCGTCTATGGGGTTGCACAGAGTCAGACACAACTGAAGCGACTAAGCAGCAGCAGCAGCCGAGAAATATTATCAGATGACATCAAGAGTTTTCCAAGGGAGACTTACTTCCCTGGTGGCCTAGTGGCGAAAACTCCGTGCTTCCAGTTCAGAGGGTGCTGGTTCGATCCCTGGTCAGGGAACTGGATCCTATGTGCTGCAGGGAGAGTGTGCACGCCACAACTAAAAATTTCGCATGCTGCACCAAAGCCTGAAGACCCCATGTGCTGTGAGACCTGGCACAGCCAAGTAAATAAATACATACTTCTAAAAATTAAAAAAAAAAGGAAATGAAATGGATAGAATACCTAAGTTTCAGCATTTGAAGTAAATGAGAAGCAACACTCAATGTGGGAAGAGTTTGGACCAAATAAGTGACAAACACACAGAAAACAAAACAACCAAACAAACCAACCAACATGATTTTTAACACGAAGAGAAAAATTTAGCAGAAAAAGGAAAACAATCATTATGTGCTTACGACTTGGCTGTGAATAGTGTTTATATATTCATAATACGGTAAATATTGAATGTTGATCTAACCCCAAACATGATCCAGTTATACTGGGAAAAGGCAGGCTGAGTGGGTCAGAAAACATGTGTGGGTGTGTGACCAGAGCAGGGGGATTTGGCCAAAGACAGTAAATCCTTTTCTTCCATAATGGGGAATAAAGCAATGCCTACGTTAAAATTTTTAAGAAATGCCTAACATTGAAAAATTGAAAGTACTGGTATAATCTTGCTCCTTAACAATATGAAAGAAAAGAATCAGGTACAAGGAGCTGAAGAAGGAACTGGCTGGAGCAGGGGCTCTGCTGTATTTCTTATCAAGCTTTGCAGAACTCTTGGTATCTTTAAACTATGTGCCAGGAAAATTTTATTTAAAAAAAAAAACACATGATAAAGAACAGAAGTAAGAGCAGGAGGTGGAGGAAAAGAAGAACACAGAAGGATCCAGTAAAGACTGGCTTCTGTTGTATTTGGGGCAAACGATTTAAATTATTTAATTTCTCTGATTTTCTCCTCAAAAAATGAGGATAATAAGGCATAGCTGGCAGTGTTCTTTTTGTCTCTGATATATAGTAATTAATATTATTGGAACCACAGACAGAGTCGTCAAAGAATTAACCCTTCTTTTCCCATCTAGACAATGGAGATCACCGCCTGCCTCACTGAGCTGCCGAGAGACTGAATGGAGTGACGCAGCTCAGCTCAGCTCAGCTCAGTCGTGCCCGACTCTGCGACCCCAGAATCGCAGCACGCCAGGCCTCCCTGTCCATCACCAACTCCCGGAGTTCACTCAAACTCATGTCCATCGAGTCCGTGATGCCATCCAGCCACCTCATCCTCTGTCGTCCCCTTCTCCTCCTGCCCCCAATCCCTCCCAGCATCAGGGTCTTTTCCAATGAGTCAACTCTTCACATGAGGTGGCCAAAGTATTGGAGTTTCAGCTTTGGCATCAGTCCTTCCAAAGAAATCCCAGGGTTGATCTCCTTCAGAATGGACTGGTTGGATCTCCTTGCAGTCCAAGGGACCCTCAAGAGTCTTCTCCAACACCACAGTTCCAAAGCATCAATTCTTTGGTGCTCAGCCTTCTTCACAGTCCAACTCTCACATCCATACATGACCACAGGAAAAACCATAGCCTTGACTAGACAGACCTTAGTCGGCAAAGTAATGTCTCTGCTTTTGAATATGCTATCTAGGTTGGTCATAACTTTCCTTCCAAGGAGTAAGCGTCTTTTAATTTCATGGCTGCAATCATCATCTGCAGTGATTTTGGAATCCCCAAAAATAAAGTCTGACACTGTTTCCACTGTTTCCCCATCTATTTCCCATGAAGTGATGGGGCCGGATGCCATGATCTTAGTTTTCTGAATGTTGAGCTTTAAGTCAACTTTTTCACTCTCCTCTTTCACTTTCATCAACAGGCTTTTTAGTTCCTCTTCACTTTCTGCCATTAGGGTGGTGTCTTCTGCATATCTGAGGTTATTGATATTTCTCCCGGCAATCTTGATTCCAGTTTGTGCTTCTTCCAGCCCAGCGTTTCTCATGATGTACTCTGCATAGAAGTTAAATAAGCAGGGTGACAATATATAGCCTTGACATACTCCTTTTCCTATTTGGAACCAGTCTGCTGTTCCATGTCCAGTTCTCACTGTTGCTTCCTGACCTGCATATAGGTTTCTCAACAGGCAGGTCAGGTGGTCTGGTATTCCCATCTCTTTCAGAATTTTCCACAGTTGATTGTGATCCACACAGTCAAAGGCTTTGGCATAGTCAAGAAAGCAGAAATAGACATTTTTCTGGAACTCTCTTGCTTTTTTGATGATCCAGTGGACGTTAGCAATTTGATCTCTGGTTCCTCTGCCTTTTCTAAAACCAGCTTGAACATCTGGAAGTTCATGGTTCACGAATTGCTGAAGCCTGGCTTGGAGAATTTTGAGCATTACTTTACTAGCATGTGAGATGAGTGCAATTGTGCGGTAGTTTTAAGGTCAACCACAAATGCTTTGGAACCAGGCAGGGCAGGACTTTGGTCACATATCCAACTTGGTACCTAGCGATGATGCTCTTGTGTAGAGAGAGCTTACTCCTTGAGGAGCTCCATCCATGGGCTTGTCCCTCATCTTCCCAGGCAGAACGTCCTTAATCATCAGAACAGCCGTGTATGCTGTTCAAACAGACAAACACCAACCATCATAACGCATGTGAGTAATCACATCTGGGCAGGGTGGAACAGACCAGAAAGACAGTGCAAGTCATTTTTGTACAGCTTGTCCACTTCCGAAAAAGATTAGTGATGGAGCTGCAAGAGTAACCCAGGACTTAAAGATGAGAATCTGGGGACTTCCCTGATGGTCCAGTGGTTAAGACTTTGTGCTTCCACTGTAGAGGTGGTGGGTTCAATTCCTAGTCAGAGAACTAAGATCCCACATGCCTCATGGCACCTCCGAGAAACTTGAAACAAAAAAAGACAAAGAATCTGGCTTCAGATCTCTACTTCACCCCATTAACTGTAGCTTACCAAGCTCCTCTGTCCATGGGATTTCCCAGGTAAGAATACTGGAGTGGGTTGCCATTTCCTTCTCCAAGGGATCAGAAGTAGAAGTAATAGTAATGGTAATACACACATAGAAAATAAGACTTAAAATAGAAACAAAACCCCCAAAACCATATAGGGAGGAAGAGGAAAACAAAAACTTATTTAGTTTAGTTAGTTTAGTCCTAGACTTCCTGGCAACTAAACAAAAACTAAAAACACTGTGATTCTCATTGATTAAAAAAACCAATGAATATAGGACGCCTCTTTCTGGGGCTAATTCAAAGTAATTTGTCCTATCCTGGAAAAGAATCCCAAGGACCCAGAATGAATAACATTGTACAGAATTCTTATGATAAGTTATTATGATAATCCTCAATTAAAATTGATGTTTAATGGAAGTATTTCTCCGGGAACTACACTTCTAAAGTCTAGAATGTCTTCTCATGGTGAAAATCGCATTTTCTTTTCACCACACTTTTAACAGAAACAAGGCTGGCAGATTCCTAATCCTCACGACAGCCCAGAAGGTAGATGTTATTTCAATATTACCCTCTTTTTACAAATGAGAAAACAGAAAGGATGAACAATTTTGCCAAAGCTATACTGCCGGAGGTGGTGGAATCACCATAAGGTTCAATCTCTTTCCATTAAACCAGATCATCTTAAACTTAATACCTGGATTAGTTTTATGATGTGATTGACCATCACACCCTTTAACCAGTCTTCAAATACCAGTGGTTTCACTGGGCTTGTCTTCAACTGGACCACAGTTCAAGATTCAGTTCCCACAGAACTATCCAGGGCTCAAATATTCTCTTCTAATTGAAGGAAGACCCTACAGGTTCTTGTCAGCTTTCATCTTACACAACTTTTTTTTTTTTTTTTGGTAAGCATTTGATGATATGGAACATTCTTTCTGTTATAGCAATAAAATGAAACACATTGCATTCAATAAAATTGTGCACGCTTTCTTCTTGGCGAGATAGTTTTGTGTTTCCTGGGCAATATTTTACTTGGGGAGCATCTGGAGTTTTCAAGCACATCCACTCCACATGAATGATTGGTTTTCTCCCTGTGGTTCTGAGGAATCTGTCAAAGCCAATGTAGGTTGTTTGAGGTTTCTGCCAGCTTCTCATTGGCCTTGACTCAGTGGACAGGAAATGGATCACAGAAGAACAAGATGGGTTTCCCTGAAGTCTCAGCGGATAGAGAATCTGCTTGCAATGCAAGAGACATAGAAGACGCAGGTTCCATCCCTGGGCTGGGAAGAGCCACTGGAGGAGGAAAATGGCAACCCACTCCAGTATTCTTGCCTGAAAAATCCTATGGACAGAGGAGCCTGGTAGGCTACAGTCCATGCAGTCACAAGAGTTGGACATGACTGAACAGGACAAATACCTAGCTGTCAACGTTTATACTAATCTAATTCTGGGTACCACCATGAGAATCAAAGTTCTCAGGAATCAGAGTTAATAACAGTTTAGAACATTCTGAACCACAACACCATTTTGATTTATTTTTCTTTTTCTCTTTTGTCCTTCTTCACGTTTTAAATTTAAAACTTCAGCATGATTTTTTTTAATTTAATTTTGTTTTTTTCTTTTGGCCACACCATGCAGAATGCAGGATCCTAGCTCCCCAGTTAGGGATCTAACCTGCAGTGGAAACTCGAAGTCTTAACCCCTGGACTGCCAGCGATGTCCCTTAAGTTTAAAACTTTAAAAAGTATACCCCAATCATCTGCTCTAGGATTATCTATGGATGAATATTCTTGCTTTAAAAATAGGAGGGGAAGGAGTCCTCTGACTACAGAGGTGATAGTTCTTCTAGGAGTAGATATATTGAAGGGACCAAGGATCCTAGAATACCATGCTGAGTGGCTCACTGCTGTTCTGTTACAGAATTACTATCTGGGGCAGACTTGTTGTTCAGTCATTACGTTGTGTCCGACTTTTCAACCCCATGACCTGCAGCACGCCAGGCTTCCCTGTCCTTCACTATCTCCTGGAGTTCCCTCAAATTCATGTCCATTGAATCAGTGATATTATCCAACCATCTCATCCTCTGTTGACCCCTTCTCCTCCTGCCTTCAATCTTTCCCAGCATCAGGGTCTTTTCTAGTGAGTTGCTCTTCCCATCAGGTGGCCAAAGTATTGGAGCTTCAGCTTTAGTATCAGTACTCCCAAAGAATATTCAGGGTTGATTTCCTTTAGGATTGACTGGTTGGATCTCTTTGCAGTCCAAGGGAGTCAAGAGTCTTCTCTAGCACCACAGTTTGAAAGCATCAATTCTTGGACGCTCAGTCTTCTTTATGGTTCAACTCTCACATCTGTAAGTATCATCCTCCAAAATTGAACTGTTTCACCTAGGATAATCCCACAGATCAGATTAATCAGCCTAGCAATTTAGCAGTATATTTACAATTAATTTCCTTCCTAGGGTAAGAACATTGCTCCAGGCTAGATCTCCTAAGGGAGCATTTTCGAGATTTTTTTTTCCTATTATATGTACAGTACAGTAATTAATGGCAACATTCCCCTCTGGACATTGTCAAGACCCAAGTAATTTTGATCCTTCTTTATGGCCATGCATTTCAAATGAAGTTCATATATCTGGAGGGAAACAGGTGACATGCCACGGGAACCTGTAAAATTGCAGGATAAATACACTCATTTTCTGAGAGTGTCCTTTTCATAAAGACTTACATCTTTAGTGAATCGTGTGAGTAACTGAACAGAGCGTGATTTATCAGATGCAATTATAGAGTATAAAAATATTTTCATGAAATTTTAAGATAAAGTGTGAAACTTTAAAAGGATTTCATGCTAGTGATAAGCTACTGTCTCAGACTCCTCAGGGTACACAGATTTTTCACTGATCTTGGGAAATGGTCCCTGAAAGTGAATCCACTTAGAATGAGGACAAAAATAGTTCATAGTAAATAGCAGGGGGAAAGGGCTAGATTCAAATTTTACATTGAAAATTATACAAAAAATGTGAAAAGTAAGTTCATTTAACCCCATTTTAACAAAACATTAAGTTCTAATTGCAACCATGCAGTATTTTTTTTTTTTTTTAAGCAAATGATTTTTTTTGTTTTTAAAGCAAATCTTCACTTTGGGAAGATTTCTGACAGGATATAACATGGCCTGAGATATCACTTGTCCTTTTGACTTTCACAGCAGGATCATAAAGAAAGTTATGTTTCTTAAGGGAATTAAATCCTTTGTTATTCAAAAATTATCTTTCAGGGACTTCCCTGGTGGTCCACTGACTAAGACTCTAAGCTCATAACATAGTGGGCCCAGGTTTAATCCTTGGTCAGGGAGCTAGATCCCACATGCTGCAACTAAGAAGTTTGCAGGCCACATTTGAGGATCTCACTTGTTGCAACTAAGACCTGGTGCAGACAAATAAATAAATAAATTTTTTAAAAAAATTCTATTTCAGAGCACCTATCAAGTTAATAATTTTGTCACTTTTCTCTGTAATTATGAGTGACCTGTGCTTTTCTCGGGGCTTTGCATGAGTTTCAGTGGTTATCCAACACCACTTTCATTGACTTCATGAAATCCCTGTGTTTTGTGCCAGATTTGCCATTGTCTTTGCCTTTTGGGGTCAGATACTCACCACATCTACCACGCAGACCACCAGGCAGGCTTGTGAACAAGGATGTAGATGCAGCTGTGGGGGATGAAGAGATGAATGCTAGGTTTAGGAGGGAGGCTGCTTATATGAGTGGTCCATTCATTAGAGGACATGTTCACATTATAATAGCCCTTGTCTCCCCTACCTAGCTTCAAAACTATGTAGGGACTCAGACAGAAGCACTTAAATAATAAAGAACCCAGTGCACATGCCTTTCGATAGAGACTGCTTTGATGAGAAAGGTAGGATAGTTTCTACAGTGTAGAACTTTGGAAATTCACTGACCACTTGTTCATGGACTATACCAAAATAAGATGAGTGTCTAAGGAAAAATCCATAGAAACTTTTACTTGTGGGTGCTCCTCCAGCCTTCCTGTGTGACTCTCCACAGGTGAAAGTGCTGGTTAGACACCTTAAAAACAATTTCAAACTTGTTACCTGCTCAACTGGTTTCCGTACTTATGGATCTAGTCCCATTCTTCAACAAAGAATGTCATCACTCCAGGGTCTCTTTATGGAATATAATATTGAACTACCTGCCTTCTGGCATCTTTGAAAGGTGACACTTATGGAAGACTGTCTGAGAAATACTGAATTTATCCATTTCTTCAAATGTTAAAATTTCTATCTCTTTCAAGCGGAGATGCCAGTTCTGGTCTGCTGCTGCTGCTAAGTTGCTTCAGTCGTGTCCGACTCTGTGCAACCCCATAGACAGCAGCCCACCAGGGTCCCCCGTCCCTGAGATTCTCCAGGCAAGAACACTGGAGTGGGTTGCCATTTCCTTCTCCAATGCATGAAAGTGAAAAGTGAAAGTGAAGTCACTCAGTCGTGTCCAACTCTTAGTGACCCCATGGACTGCAGCCCACCAGGCTCCTCTGTCCATGGGATTTTCCAGGCAAGAGTACTGGAGTGGGGTGCCACTGCCTTCTCCAAGTTCTGGTCTATGCTGTATCTACTGCTGCAATTTGAAACAAGTCTAAGCAAATTTGGCAAAACCAGTGAGACAAACTGTCTAGAAATCTATCTGTGTGAAGGACCAAGGCACCTCTCAGGAAATAATCCAAAGGAAAAAGAGAGGAGGTCGGGTTTGATCTCATCACAAAGCTTGGTGTCAAAGGGGAAGAGAGAGGACTTCTGAATATAACCTGTTGGGCCAGGAGGAACAATCATGTGTACAATATTCTCTGGGTTGGCCCCTGCTTTGTCTGGGCCTAAGAAATGAAAACAGGTAGCTTCATGTAAAAAGCAAAAGAATTGTCTTCATTAAAATTTTGGTCCATATCAGGACACAAGACTGCATCGTGTTGGTGGATCTCTAATGAGATACGATGCGATGGCGAGAAAGACATTTTCTCCTTTTTAGCGGAGGGCCTTCTGAGAGCTCCATGTCACCCTGAACGTGAAGGGAAAGAAAGTCAATGTCCAGCATAGACTATGATGCTGAACAGGCCTGATGCTCCCTGTGGCGTTCCTGGGAACCAGCAGAAAAGGCAGTTGACCTGGGACTTAGGATAAACTGTTCCCAGAAGAGGTGGCAGTGCCCGGTGGATGCCCAGCTGACTGAACTGGCTTGTGAGGACATGCAAAATGCTCCCTGGGTTCTCCTAGGGATAATTACGGGAAGACTTTGCAGAGAACCAGAAGTCCTGCATTAGCGGGTCGGAACAAGAGCCAAGAGGATGTAGACCGTCTTTGCTGGGTGTCACCATGTGTCCCCCAGGGCGGATGTCACAGAGCAGGATGGTGTAGCAGATGCTGTCAGCCCCCTCCCATATCTCCTGGACTACTTCAGGACCTGCTGGCCCACAAGTCAGCATCTGCATCTCTTTGCCTAAAGGCTTTCTCTGCCTCCTGGAGCTTGCTCTGTTCCACCTGCTTGGTAGGCTGAAAATGCCTGGGGATTAATGCTTCTAGGAGCAGCCTTCAACCAATGACTGATGGAAGTTGGTATACAAATGCCCCAGCTCCCTCCCCACCCAGGTAGGATTACTCTGAGGCTGTTTAACAAGCCTTGCATTTCCAATGGGAAGGTTCTAATCTTCCTTTGTAGCAACTAACTTGACCGTACATCTTTTGGGGGGCTTCTTTTTCTTCTGTCTCACTTGCCCACCCACTACCATTGCTTACTGGGACTGTATCTCAAATAAATGACACGCATTGAATCCTTTTCTTAAGGTCTGTTCCTAGGGGAACCCAAACTAAGACAGATGGGTCACACTTGGAGCCAACTAAAGCAACACAAAGCTACTCTTTCAGGTTGCTTTATCTTGAATATTCATCGACATGCTTTTTTTTTTTTTTTGGCCACACTAAGTCTTGGGGGATCTCAGGCTCCCCACGAGGATTGAACCTGAGCCATGGCAGCAAAAGCCTGGAATCCTAACCACCTAGGCCCCCAGGGGACTCCCGGCCAGCATGTTTTTACAGAGGTGCATTTTAATGTTAATGCTTTTAGTTTCTATTGACTATGCCCAGAAGCTGCCACAGGAGCCCAATACCTTCAGGAGCCAGCTAAAGATGTCACACAACACTCCCTATATGACATTCATTGTGAGAATTACTTCCAAAATTTTAAGATGGAAAGGGTTTTTGCTTAGCCTGAGAAGCTGGTATCATTCCTGCATTCTGATAAGGAGAGCTGGATACCAGACCTAGATACTCTCCCTCCCTTATGGGAAATTCAGAAGCCAATTTGGAGTTCAGTTATAGTAAATATATAGAACTTTATCACCTGCATCTATATACTTCTCTTCCCTAGTCTGGATATCAGTTAAGGCATGTTTTCTCTGGTCCTGATCATTTATTCCCATTTATATCTCTACTTTATCTCTACTTTAATTTTTTTTTTAATCTGGCTGTGCCAGGTCTTAATTGTGGCAGATCGGATCTAGTTCCCTGTCTGGGGGTTGAACAGGGTCCCCTGCACTGGAAGCTTGGAGTCTTAGCCACTGGACCACCAAGGAAGTCCCTACCTCTCCTTTTTATACGCATCTCTTCGTAAGCTGACTCAAATCTTCTGCGGAATTAGTGGGTATATTAAACAAGGTGTTTAATAAGCATTTAATGAATTACATTTGAATGCCAGCTCTGCAGAGATACAGTCCTAGAAACCGAGATGTATGAATCTCCCCTCCAGAGCATCTTACCCCTTAGGGCAGTGCATCTCAGGCTTTCTAGATTCTGTGATTGTTTCTTCAGCTGACAGGAAAGGCAGATCAAGTCATTGTGAGCAGACATCCGGTAGAGACCTGTGGACAAGAGGATGGGACCCCTCACTCAGCTTGGACCACCCCCTTCCTCATCTGCATGAATCACCTTCTCCTAAGCCTTAGATCCCTGCTGGAAGCAGGCTGCCAAACAGCTCTGGAGAAAACCCAGCAGGGTGTGGGGCTTCGGACCCCAGGCTGGGGTTGGGCCGAAGTAGCCACTCTCCTGCCGCCCAGGAGAGAGGGACCCTCCCTTCCGTGGGCCTGTCTGCCCACCAGCCGGAGGCTGTCCTGAGCTCAGGTGCTGACTCACAGGTCAAGAACTAGCTTGGGCAGGGCCCTCCCCTGGCCACCTGTTGGTCTGTCTGGACCCTCTCCTTACCCACTGGACACTGCTTCCAGCTTCCTTCAGGCTGTGGTGGAGATGGCATGGGTGGGGCTGGGGTGGAGGTGAAGGGAAGTCAGCGGGGAGGAGGTGGAAGGAGACTGCCCCACAGGCCCCGGGTTCTGCCTCTTCTCTGGAAGCTCCTTCTAAACTGAGACGCACTCCCCACCCCCCATTCTCACCCCCAGCTGTTTGTCTAATGAAGAAACCTTTCTGACCCAGACAGTTAAAAGTCCTGGCCCTTCGCCTCATTACTGCCAAGCCCAGAACTAAAGAGGTGAAAGCTGGCAGCCTTGGGCTGCCTTCAACTTGGCAACTACCCCTCGGGGTCTGTGTCTCAGAGGCCCAGCCTCTCAATAGGGCTGTGTTCTCAGTCCTGGTTAAACAAAGCCGGGCCACCTCCCTCCTGGGCCTGAGCCCCCATTCTCGTCTTTCTGTGCGGGATTAAGAGCTGCTCTCTTGTTTGGGTGTCACTCTCCCTTTGAACTGCCGTGGCTTCATCTGGTTTCAGGCTCAGCTTCCTGCCAGGAAGTGGATTTACCCCTGGTTTGTTGTTACTCTCGCCACAGGACCATACCCAGGGGGAGTGGGGCTCTTTCTCCCCAGAGACCCCTGCCTCGTGTGTTCCCTCCCCTCCCCCTTCTCTCTCCAACCTAAGTCCCTAAAGTCAGTCCCGGTCACTCCTCTCCCCTCCTCTGAATTCTCGAGCCACACAGGCAAAGGTGAAGGCTCCAGAGCTGGGGGGGCCCAGGTCTGCTTATCTAGGGGCACCAAGGCGAGCAAGATGGAGATGCTAAAGGCTGGATGTGCGCTCGCCAGGCTGAGGGAGGAGAGAGCCCTGAACTGATGGGGGAGGCTGGGCTGGGTCCTTCTCTGGGACTGGAGTCCGAGAGCCTCTCATTCTTCTTCTCTTTAAAATATTTATTTATGTGGTTGCACCAGGTCAGGCCTTAGTTGCAGCATTAGGGATCTTTGATCATCATCGCATCATGCAGGATCTTTTGTTGCAGTATGCAAACTCTTAGTTGCGGCATGTGGGATCTAGTTCCCTGACCAGGGATCGAACCTGGGGCCGCTGCACTGGGAGTGTGTAGTCTTAGCCACTGGACCACTAGGGAAGTCCATCTCAGTCTCTACTTGAAAGTCCCAGAAAATGCTAAACTTGTACTGAAAGCCAAATTTCTTTGAGTGCAAATTCAGGGCTATTTCTCTCATTACTTTAAAAATGTGTATTTTACCTTTATTTGCAATAGGCAGAATCTTATAGACACAGTCGTTGAAGTATGGAGAGAGTGTGTGTAATGTAGAAGGGGGTCAGTTGATCTTAGGTACATTGACATCCAGGCAGAAGACAGATCTTTTCTTGTCTTATGTAGAAATATATAAGATTTCCTTCTTAAATAGAGGGAAGGCTATTGTCCTTATTCTAGAAAGGGTCTTCCAGAAAACATCAAGAGAAATATAAAAGTATAGTTCAGCTGATATCCCTTGTAAGGTACAAGAAGTGTCTGTCCAGTAGCCAACATAACACCTTCTATTTTATTAATAATCAGGGAAGGGTGAGCTTTGGCAGTAAGAATCCACCTTGGCCCCTATTTCTGAAGATCCTCTTCAGAGGAGTGGATTTCAGGGGAGAGAAGTTAAAGAAAGGTGGTGATCTCGCCTGGGGCAGGGGACCATCTCTCCATCAGGACAGGTGTTTTCCCTTGTTTGCTTCTGTTTGGTTTCACCTGCCAGTCCCCACACAACCTGTTAAGTGAGAAAAATTGGCCCCTAAAACTGAGAGTGAGGGCTCTGTGGGTCGCTGAGATGAAAATAGTTTCTGGCGTTGGACCGGAGGAGAAGAGATATGGGTTGTGGGTGACAGAAAGTGGCTCATGGGAGGAGGAGGATGGTGTCAGGTCGCAGAAGGTTCTGGACAAAGGAGCTGAGAAGGGAAGTGTGGCCGAGCGGATGAGCAGGAGCCCAGAGAAAGCCAGCAAAGCCACCCTCCAGGCCCGGCTCTCCCCTGCACACAGGTCGCGGGCCTAGAAGGTGCTGCTGGCCCAGGCCCGTCAGCTGCCCTCCTCACAAAGCCTGAGCTGTGCTGCTGGAAGGTCTGAGCCTCCCATCCCTGAGGTCCTGACTGCGGCCACCGGCCCTGGGAGCCTCCTCCGGCTGCCAGAGGCCTCGGGTTTGTCCCAGTGCCCAGACCTAATGAGCAGCTCATTGGAATCCGACGAAGGACTGGGGCTCACGGAGACATGCTAATTAACGCGATTGCTGTTCTTTAATTAAGCAATCATCCCCCCAAAGAGGGTATTATCATGCAAATAGAGCCCTCGCCGGTGAGGTAAGGGCTTTGGGCAACAGCTGAGGTCTGTTAATAAGGCCCCAGAGCGCTGGAGGGCAGGGATCCAGGATGCCCCATTGACTGGGTGGCGGAGCCCGGGAAGCGATCACGCCTCACCGCACGCCCTTTGTCTCTCTGGGCCAGGGCTGCAGAGCGGTGGGAGGCAGGGACCCCGCACCCCCTGCTTCTCCTTCCCCTCCATCTCTCCAAGAGAGGCTTTCAGAGCTGTGCAGGCTGGAGGGGTTTGTAGGACAGGGTCTGGTTTGGTCCTTTGTACAATCAACGCCCCAGTTATCAGAGCATCGGGGCACAGACGGGTTGGAATGTGTGGGAATGGGGGCTCTTCTGTGTTCATAAACATGGAAGATTCTACAAAGGGATGAGCACCATCCAGACTCTAATGGAACAGAAAGAAAATGAAATGAATCACCCACCTGGCCGACTGGGTCAAACCACTTCCTCTTCAAGACCTAGTTTCTCATCTTCGTTTTTTATTAATTAATTTTTATTGCAGTATAGTCGCTTTACAATGTTGTGTTAGCTTCTGTGAGCTCAGTCGCTCAGTCATGTCTGACTTTTTGTGACCCCAAGGATTCTAGCCCTCCAGGCTCCTCTATCCATGGGATTTCCCAGGCAAGAATACTGGAATGGGTTGCCATGACCTCCTCCAGGGGATCTTCCTGACCCAGGGATCGAACCTGAGTCTCCTGCGTCGCCCATGTTGGCAGGCAGAATCTTTACCACTGAGTCTCCTGGGAAGCTTCTACTGCATAACAGAATGAATCAGCTGTACAGTATCCATATACCCCTTTCCTTTTGGATTTCCCTCCCATTTAGGACACCACAGTGCATTTTCTCATCTTCAGAACAGGGTGCTCACAAGTGCCTGACACAGCTATCCTGTAAGTAAGTGGTTGTGAACGCAACAGTCTCAGGGTTTCACGCCGAACCTAATGGTTCCTGAATGGGGTGGCCTGCTTCCATGAGGTGACAGATAAGATGTGTCTATGTATTTTCATTTGCTAAATCCAACAACCTTATCGCTGGGGACACTGGCTTGTCTCAGAGATGTTCGGGCTGTCACGACTGGACAAGTGGGGGCTACTGGCATCTGTTGGATAGAGGCAGGGGACACTGCTAAGTGGGTGCAGGGGACAAAGTATTATCTGCTCCAAAATACCCACAGTGCTCAGGCTGAGAAGCTCTGACATAAACAGCACCTAGTAAACCTGACTTAGAGGAAGAAGTCATGAGGCGATCGTGTGCTTTCCAGAGCAGGCCCACAGCAGTGTGGTTGCAAGTCACCTTGGGACCAGCTCTTTGGGCGTTTCTGTTTTCTCAGAGAAAAAATTTGGATAATAATTGTGTTTTAAGTAACGGAACAGATAGGCTGAGGCTGAGTGGTGCCGGCTGGTACTTGGAGTCCCGAGCAAGAAGCGGGACCAAAAAAATCAATTATGAACCTGAGGAGCCTCATCGATAACAGAGTCTGCTCAGAGCTAAGAGGAAAGCGGGCCTCATGAAAAGAGGCCCAGGGCCCAGCCTGTGGACACAATGAGGCCCCTGAGAGCCGGCGTTGGCGGCTCCTGGGTGGTAGAGAGGGAACCCTACTCACACCTTTGTTGTTGTGTAGTCATTCCGTTGTGTCCTACTCTTGCGACCCCACGGACAGCAGCCCGCCAGGCTCCTCTGTCCATGGGATTTCCCAGGCAAGAATACTGGAGTGGGGTGCCATTTCCTTCTCCAGGGGGTCTTCCTGACACCGGGGACCTAGCCCACGTCTCCTACATCTTCTGCACTGGCAAGGGTTCTTTATCACTGAACCAGAGTCTCCGGGGGGCTGGTGCATTGCTGTGGGGGAGACGAGAGGCAGAAAGTCAACAAACCAGGCCATCCAGCAGGGGGGAAGATCAAGCCTCTTGCTCCCAGAAATCTTGGACTCCTTTCAGTTTGGTTTTCAACTCGCTGCAAAATAAATGTTTTGTGTTACAAGGAGACGGAGATACTATCTCATCAGCCCTACTGGTTTAGCACCGCCTTTGCCAACCTCTCACTTGACGTTTGGCAGGGGAAGGAGCGAGGAGAAAAACAGGACCAGGTTCTGTTTGCAAAACATTTTCATCAGTCAAAAAACTGCCAGGGTTGTGAATATTAAGTAAACCCTGACTCATGGAGACGGATACCTTGCCTTGCTTTGCTGGTCCTCTGGGTAACAGAGCTCTGTTACTTTGGGAGTGACAGCTCTAACATTCTGCAGGCTCCTCGGAACTGCTCTGGCTTTTTCTGAACAAAGAACAATCCACAAAAACGCCTATGGTTTGCAGTGGATAGGAGTCTGTTTACAGGACTGAGGACTTGGGCCCTCTCTTCAGTCAGGAGGGACCCAGTGAGATCGCCTATTTAATCGCCTCCCACCTACACATGGGGCTGGGTGGCCTGAAGGCTCTTCTGCCAGTGGATTTCGTGAGAGTGTGGCCCAAGTGTCAGACCTCTTTAGTGAGTTCCCTACGGGCCAGCCCTGTTTTTTCCATTGCAGGATTTATAAGTGGGTTTGAAATGAGAGCATAGTTCTGCCTTGCCAGGAACAAAGGTTTTCACTGTTTCAGTCACTAGCCTAAGACACCATAATATAAGCCAGGCTCCCCATTCCTCACCTCGAGCAAGTCCCAAAGTGAAAGTTCATCCAAGAACAATAATAGTAATGGTATAGCCCAAACTTACACTTACTACGTTCGAGGCATTGTTCTAATCCTTACAAAACCAGGAGGCAGGCATTCCTAGCACCATCATATTTGAAAGTGGAGCTCTCCTATCTTCCTTATTCTTAAGTCAGGCCAGTCTCCCTCCCTCCCCCATAGCTTCTCTTCAGATCTCCAGATTATCTCCTTCATTTTGAATGTGACCAAGGTCTTCTGTTAGCTTTGAAACAGTCCGTTTGTGTGCTAAATCATTTCAGTGCTACCCGACTCTTTTAAGACCCCCATGGACTGTAGCCCAGTAGGCTCCTCTGTCCGTGGGAATCCTCCAGGCAAGAGTACTGGGGTGGGTTGCCATTTTCTCTTCCAGGGGATCTTCCCGACCCTGGGATCTAACCTGTCAGTCGGGTGGGTTCTTCATCACTAGTACCACTTGGGAAGCCCTGAAACAGTCCAACCCAGTTCTTTCAGTGGTTTTCTCCTCAAGGACCATTTCTTTCTTGATCTTTAAACCCATAACCTCAGTCTTCACCACAACTGCTGAGTGCTTGCTTCTGTGCCGCTTTGCCTGGTTTTCTCATTGTGCAGACCACGTTTAAGAAGCTATGAAGCATGAGAGTTAAGTGTGTGTTTATTCTGAAGTTCACCTGCTTGGGTTTGAATCCAGTTCTGTATCTCTAGCTGTGTCACCTTGGGTAAGTTACTCAATGTCTCTGAGCCTTGGCTTCCTCCTTTATAAAATGAGAATAATATACCTGTTTCAGAGGAACATTGAGTGAGTGCTATCCAACTGTTCCGGGACAGAACAGGTACTAGCTAAGTGTGATGTTATCTCACTTGAAAAAGACTAAATGTCTCAAGGGCAGAGGTGCTATTGTGTCTTTCTATGAGCGCTAAGCTAGTGATAAACAAATAGAGAAAGCTTGATAAGCATTTGTGTGGGTCTTTGGCTGCTCAAAGAAATGGTGAGAAGATACATGTGTCTTCCTGGGACTCCACCCAGGAAAGCAGCAAAGTAGGAAGTATGCACAAAGAAGTGCAGAATCCTGATAATATCCTCTAGGCACTTAGTAATGTCATTGAATAATTTCATTACACTTAATCAGCACTATGGAGAACTATGGCAGTTTCAATGTTTACAGGAAGAGAAAGAAATAGAGGAAAAGAGGACAGCAGAAGGATAATGATGAATTCATCTCCTTCTAGCCTTTGCCTTGTTTTTTCCAAGTGTTTGTTAAGCTCAGCACCTTCTGAGCTATCTCTGAGACAGCCATGGGTGGAAGTGTGCACTGACCCAGGCTCAAGAGGAAACACAGGGCTGACTCCCCAGACTGGGGCTGCTGATCTTGGTAGAAAGAGAATTTTGAGAATGGCCACCTTCCTGGTGACTCCAGATGGTCGCAGGGCTCACCAACAGGAATCCAGCCGGGCTGAACATCTCAAAGACATTCTGAAATGTTTCCTGTGTAGGAGAATGGTGAAGCTAACCTCTGGGCCTGGAAGGGGACTAGGCTGCAAGATGTTGACATGGGGAGAGAAGGGTAAAGAGGGCCTATGAGAGAAGTGAGCTATCTCTGAGCCAGCCTCATGCGTGGAGGCAGCGGATTGGACCTGATGGGCATGTATAGCCCCCAGAGGCTTGGTTCTGATGGTTGAAAAGGAAATGTTCTCACTGCTGAAAAAAGTCCCAGAGTCCTGACATTCTGCATCGCTCTGGCTTATTTTGGGACTTAAGTCTCAATGCCCCCATGTCCATTCCTCCCTTCCTTTTGCAAAAGGCCCCACAGTCCTCCTCTTCCAGCATTTCGAAAAATGCTAAGCACAGATCTCCCCAGGCACAGTCCTTTAATCAAGGTGGAAGCCCTTTGTGAAGGGGCCCAAGAGAAGCTGGGCTGCAGGAGGGGCTAATTGGCTCAGTGTTGAGCCTTTTGACAAATCCGTGAAATGAATACAAAGAGAATGGGCCAAGAGGTGTTTCTGAATGCAGGTGAAGTCTGAGACATCAGGAGGGCCTGCGAATGGGTTCTCATGCCCACACCTAGTCTAGGACCACGTAGGGGGTGGAGGTTGCTAATTTCAGTTCCTAACACATTTCTGGTCAGGAGATTAGTGGCCATAGGGCAAGCAGAGAAAAGGTGTGTGTGTGTGTGTGTCTGTGTGTGTGTGTGTGTGTGTTAAATCGCTTTAGTCCTGATTTTTTTGAGACCCTTTGGATTGTCGCCTGCCAGGCTGTTTTGTCCATGGGATTCTCTAGGCAAGAATATTGGAGTAGGTTACCATACCCTCCTCCAGGGGATCTTCCTGACCCAGAGATCGAACCCATGCCTCTTACATCTCTTGTATTGGCGGGTGGGTTCTTTACCACTAGCACCACCTGGGAAGCCCCCTGAGAAAGGGTGTGTGTATGTATGTGTGTGTGTGTGTGCGCGCGCGCGCGCGCATGCACGCGCTTGGTTCCTCAGTCATGTCTGACTCTTTGCAACCCCATGGACTGTAGCCCACCAGGCTCCTCTGTTTGGCCTTACATGTAGGCAGCACAGAGCCAAACATGTGCTGTGATCTGAACGGCGGTGGAGGAGGCAGAAGACCCCAAAGCCAAAATATCTCCAGGGGTGTCTGCTGTAGCACTTGGAAGTCTGCTCCTATAGAGTGATGGCCTGAGATCCCAGAACCAATTATAAAGCTGGTCTCAGTTACTGACCCCTTATATTGAATTAGCCTGAAAACACGCTGAGAAGCCCATGGCCAGTTTACACTGGCAGCTTGGAGCAACGTGGAGAAAATCTGTGACTGTCTGCATCCCACTCCCTCGTTAACTAAGGGTCCCTGGTGCAGGGAGGAGAGGGACAGTGAGCAAGAACACAGTGTGAATTGTTCTCCATCCCCACCACCACTCGTAAACCTCCTTCCCTGGTAGCTAGCTCCCAGTGGCTCTCTCCTACTTGCTTCCCTCCCTTTTGGGTATAAGCGTGAATGTAAAGGCTGAATCCAAAACTCAAGGGGGCTTCTCCAGGCTCCTATCTCTGTCCCAAGTGGCCGGAGTCCCCAGCTCTCCTCCCCTGATGTCTTCTTCCTATCTGGGCCCCGGAGCCTGGTTTCTGTAGCCCTTACGGAAGTGGTAAGGCTGAGACGGTGATACAGAGTCAGAAACAAAGAGTTTCTTTCTTCTTTTTTTTTTTTTTCACAGAGAATTTTGAGGGGGCAGTGAAACTATTCTATGTGATATTATAGTGGTGGATATATGTCATTTTACATTTGTCCAAACTCATAAAGAGTTTCCATCCCTCCTGGAAAATGTGGTACCCAGAACTCCCAGGATGGGACAGACAGTATCGGGGAGCAGGCAGCTGGTAAATGACCTGGTCAACATGTGGTCAAGGGAGAGGGCAGGACGCGGAAGAGGGGACACGGGAAAGCATGGTGGCTAGTACAAGGCATGAGGAAGAGGGAGGCACAGGGACTCAGGGAGCTCTGTTAGGAGTGGCATGTTAGCACTGAGGCTCTCTGGATATACTTTGAACCAAGCTAGAGAAAATACTTGGTTAGGTAGAGCGCAAGCAAGACTAAGGATGAGGAGTCATGAGCTCGCTTGTCTTTTTATGTAGGTATGTGATAATCTGGTTAACAAGCACCATAGAAGTCTTGCCGTGTGCCAAGCTTATCTCATCCTCATAACAGGCTTCTAAATTTATTTCATTTACGGATAGCTATTCATATGAAGAGCAAGTATAATCCTTGTTACTAAAACGTGAACCATCAGGACACAGATCGTTAATTCACATGTGCTCACTCTTCCACTGCTCATGTAACATGGTAGTTGTTCACAATGAAAGCAGAGAGAGAATGAAAAAAAACATAAAGCAGAGAGAGAAAACTTTAGTCTGGGGGAGGAGAATTCGCAGTGATTTTTACCATGATGATTAAGGTAATAATAGTAGCTATTTTAAATTACTGATAATGTTTTTATTGTTTCAAAGCCCATTGCTTTGTATGCATTATTTCATTTAATCCTCACCACAGTCATAGGAAACAGGTACCGTTATTACCGTTTCGCAGATGAGAAAATTGCTGCGCAAAGCCTAAATCATTTGTCTGAGAGGCAAGTCAGTTTTTGTCACATTCTTTGCTGATGATTTAAGAAATGAAATCATCGATGAGGAACCGTGGCTGTCTAAAGCAAGCTGGTGCATATAAAGAGCAAACACGCTGCACCAGCTTTCATTACAGACCTGTCTTCCTCTTTCCTGTAAAATGATCTCCACATTCTTTGCTGGTGCAAAGGAGATGTGTAAAGTCATTTTCTCCCGACCTGGTGTGTGGGTAAATTAATCTGGCGTCACAAACCCAGTCACAGCGTTAGGTGATCTGTGTGTAATGGGTTTAGGCCGTGAGCCTCCGGAGCTTAGCCTGCTCAGCATTAAAAAGGCCATAGAAATCTCTCTCTCCGTGAAATCCTCTTGCACACATTCAGGAAATGTACAAGACAGTGAGGGTACAGTCAACCTATTGGAATTTCTTTTTGAAGAAAAAAAAAAAATCTCGCAGAGGAAAACTGTTGATGACCCCCCTCTGAGCCTTGGTAGGGAAGTTATCCTGCAGTCATTCGATGTGAAATTCCAAAGGCTTGGAGGAGGGTCAGCTCCCCTAATAACATGTCAATATTAAATTACATCATAAATAATCAGAACTTCCTGCATATTTAACGGGAACTTTGTTGTATAAATTTGGAAACCGTCCAAAGGGAGACAAGCGACTTTTGTTATTGTTTAGCCCTCTGGGCCCAACTTCTTGTGGGATTTGGTTGTTATTTTGAACTTTGGAACCTTTAGCAGAGAGAAAGGCCCTAAACCAATTGACTTTTAGATGGTCATTTTCCCTTCCCTCTTTCAGTTTTAAATCGGTTAATTTTTTTCTTATGTAAATAAGATCCAATAAAATCCAAAGCCATGACCAACATCAAAACATGTGAAATCACTGTTTGGTTTGAAAACCTTTAACAGACCGAGCCAGCTTGGTGATGCTCTGTCCACTCTGACACTCTTGCTTAAGAGGGACACTCTGACATTTGCCACATCTATCAGTCATTTCTTCTTTTTTAAAAAATACTCATGTATTTACTTATTTATTTGGCTGCACCAGATCTTGGTTGCGGCATACGGGATCTAGTTCCCTAACTGGGGATTGAATCCAGGCCCCCTGCATTGGGAGTACAGAGTCTTGGCCACTTGACCACCCGGGATGTCCCTTACTAGGTCATTTCCAGCCCAAGAATATTTGAGAGGCTCATAACATTCATTTTGGTTGGTACCAAATCCAACCAGTAAGGTCTGATTTTCTACCATAAGATACGATACAAATATAAGTTAATTACTCTTATGACCCAAAGAAGAAAGTCTCAAGTTCATGATACAATTAAATCCTTCCCCTGTGGCCCCGACTGCCCTCAATAACTCCACCTCCCACCGCTCCTAACTACTACTCTGCTCTCATCCCCTGGGCCACTCACTGTCCAGAGCCTTCCTTCCTCTTTCCATTCTGCCCTCACAGCTTTGTTCCCTGTGCCCCTCACTCATCGTAGGGAACCCTCCCCATTTCTCTGCTTCTCTCGGAGTCTTCCCCAGCCTCCAGGCTGAGGTCACGTTCTCCTTCCTTCTTAAAGCCTTTCTACCTCCCCTGCAATCGGGTGCTGTTTCTGTACTCACCATGTTCTGAGGTCCTAGCATGCAACTTGACGCGGGTGATCTCATTCAAGCCTGGAAAAGGGGGTATTGTTTTCATATCAAATTTGGGGGTTTTGTCTAATGATGAACACCTGAGTTGTTCTTAATCTGTCACGACCAAGGCCGCAGTGAATGACTTTCCCATCAGCCTTGCAGGTGTGTGTAGGAGAGTCTGTAGGATAGATTTAGAGGCTGGGACCGCTGGATCAAAGGGTGATAGCATGCTGAATTTTTATAAACATCTTCCGATTTTCTACCCTGGTGGTTGTGCCATTTTTAATTCTTACCATCAATATGTGAAAGTATACCGGGCTTCCCTGTCCATCACCAACTCCCAGAGCTCGCTGAAACTCATGTCCATCGAGGCAGTGGTGCCATCCAACCATCTCATCCTCTGGCGTCCTTTTCTCCTCCTGCCTTCAATCTTAAGTTACAATACAAATAACTATTTGGTTAATACCAAATGAGCAGGATGCCGCCAAGCACAAGTTTTCAGCCCAGCTTGAATATCATTAACTCGGTGGTCTTGCATTTTCTGTACCTCCATTTCCTTGTATATAAAACAGGCAAATTTGGAGACAAGTGACGGGGAACATGTTACCCCCCTGGCCACTGCTTTCTGATACATCACAAGAGACATAGCTGGTCCCTCACCATGTGCTCCAGCTTGGCAGTGAGAGTTGCCTCCAGTGGGGATAAACTGAAAAACCAACCCTTGGAACAGGACATGGATAGACAAGGAATCTACCTGTGGTGTTCCTGCCATACCCTTCTCATGGTCATAGGGAAGATAACATACCTGCACTTTTGGGTTTGGTCATTTCTTTCCAGCTCTCAGCCCAGATTTTGTGACTGATGATTTAAATTATTTTCTGACGAATATTGCACATTAATCTCTTTGTGCACATCCTGCAGCACAGCTCCAAATTTGGATCAGTCTAGTGCTGTCTTTCCCCTCATGCCTGAGCAGTTAAATTTTGATAAAGTCATGCAGATTCCATCACTACAAATTCACCATCTCCAATCTAAGCCAGACCCTCACTATCCCTCATCAATCCCATTAATGCTTTCAACTTTCAACTCTCATTTTTCTAATGACTATTCCAAACCCCCATCACCTTCCCCAAGCATCCTTTTCAAGTCTTACACCTTGAGCTCTCTAAGCAACCCACCCTCCAAATTCATCGGGATAATTGAAGGCTTTAGATATCAGAATTTTAGAGATCTATCCTTGGCCACATTTTTCTAAGATTCCATATTCTTCCTGAGGCTTCACCTCTACTTTCATAGTGTAAAAACTACTCTTTGTTGATAACTTTCAAATCTAGAACCTGCAGCTTGGACTCGTCTGTCTAATAGACACTTTTACTTGGAAGGTCCATGGACACCTCAAACTCAAAAGTATCCAAATCAAACACTATTGTTCCTCTAAAATCCATCTCTCGCGCAGGGCATGGCTCTCTTCCCGAGTACCGTGGGTGTAGAGAGAGGGTCACCAACTTCTCAAGCTAGAAGGCTGATATCATCCTCAAGTCCTCTCTCTTTTTTTACCTTCCACATGTCATCAGGTTCCAAATCCTGCCAAGATTTCCTCTTGTTTCTGGAATTTCCTTTCTCTTCACTTTTCTACAGTTGATCCAACTGGACAGCCTGGATTGCTTTGGAAGCTTCCAAATTGTCTGATCTCAGGCTTGGATCCCTTAAATCTGTCCTTATAGCTGCTGCTTGGTGATCTTTCTAAACATGAATCTGCCCATATCACACTCCCCACTGCACTGACTCCCACAGTCTACAGAATCGAGTCTCAGCTGCTTGGCATGACATGCACGGCCATCTGTGATCTGGCTTTAGCTTCCTCCTGCAATTCCTTTCCTTACCAGTCTCTACCTGACCCCTCACACTTCAATCACAAATGAGTATTTGCAGTTCCTTTGAGCGGCATCCTTTCTTGCCTTTATTCATAATATCCCCTCTGCTAGACCACCCTCCCAATTCCTTCACCTGCACCTGGCCAATCCTACTGTCCTTTAAGGCTTAGTTCATGGATCACTTCTTTTGAGAAGCCTTTCTTGACAAGCCACTCTCCACTCTCCCCAAACTCTAAACTGGGTTAGCTACACTGACCCTGTGCTCCCACACCTTGCTTGTTCATTGCACTGAAGATGTTTCAACATACTTATCCACTGATGGATCAGTATCACAATTAGATTGTGTACTCTTGCAAGCTTGTGTTGGGTCCTATTTCTCCATGTATCTCTTTGCCTAGGAGTGGCATAGAGTAGGCGCTCAATGATAATACTTGTAAAATATTACTTTACATTTGTAAGTGAACAAAGAAGTGAATAATTCATTAATGGGAAAGAAATTTGCCCCTGAAATGAATTCTCCACTTTACAGCTAAGGGAGCAAGGGAGTAATCAGCATCCAGAAACATCATGATTATTTCTCAGGCCTGATTAAGAGTAACAATACCATGCGTGTGCTGAGTCGCTTCAGTCATGTCTGACTCTTCACAACCCTATGGACTGTAGCCCACTGTCCATGAGATTCTCCAGGCAAGAATACTGGAGTGAGTTGCCATGTCTTCCTCTAGAGGATCTTCCCAACCCAAGAACTGAAGCTGTTGTGAACTGAGCCTGCCTCTCTTACATCTCCTGCATTGGCAGGCAGGTTCTTTACCACTAGTGCCACAAACAGGCATAGTAATATTCAAAGGTCACTATGAGTCTTGGGAAAGCCCAGAATCAATGAGGCTCCAGGAGAGAACCCTCAAGAACCTGTAGAGGAACTGCTACGGGATTCTTAGAGTGCTGCAAGAAACCTGCAGGATTTCCATCTCATTCATACAAAACTCTCAGTTCAAATAAACCTTCACTGTTTACAGGACATCTTATTTACCGATTAAAAAAATCATGTAATATACCTTAAGTTAATAACATACAGACTCGGTTTGAATAAGTAAAAAATGAAACAGTAGAGAACAAAGAAGTAGAGTTCTTTTTTCCCTCTCCTATACTTGACTTCCTGGTGCGATGCAGTCCATGGGGTCGCGAAGAGTTGGACATGACCGAGCGACTTCACTTTCACTTTTCGCTTTCATGCACTGGAGAAGGAAATGGCAATCCACTCCAGTGTTCTTGCCTGGAGAATCCCAGGGATGGCGGAGCCTGGTGGGCTGCCTTCTACGGGGTCGCACAGAGTCGGACACGACTGAAGCGACTTAGCAGCAGCAACAGCATACTGACTTTCTTAGGACCCGATGCTTTCATAAAACCCTGGATGCAGCGAAAGAAAAAAACTAAACTGTCTGAACACCACCACACTTTCATAGCCTTTGCTTGTGAAATTCAATTAAGAAGGCAGTGAAGTGAAAGTTGCTCAGTCACGTCTGACTCTTTGCGATCCCATGGAAAGTTAGGAATGTCATATTTCTCCTGATGTTCAGAACTGAGTGTTTTTGAACTTCAATTATCATTAGAGCCTTTTTTGTAGTTAAATAGTAAGTGACGATGATGGTAAAAAAATTAACTGCTATTATTATTATTACTATATAGAGGTTACAATCCTCGAATGCCCATGCTGTGGCAGGTGCTTTCCACTAAGTATCATACTTATGCTTCACAACAACCTTTTAAATACAGTAGAAATTATTTCCTCCTTTACTGTTTTAACAACTGAAGTTCAGCGAAATCAGATCACTTGGAGCACGTCCAAAGGACAAGTTGGGAAGACTCTGGGGCCAAAGGCCGAGGTGGTTGCACGAGGCGACGCTGAGCCTCTCCTAGTCTCTGGGAAGTTTTGTTACCTGCCTGCGTATATGTGAAGGCAAGAGCGGGAGAAGCGATGAATCCGAGGAAGATTCATCGCCTAAGAATCTAAATACTAAACGTGGGGCAAAGGCGAAGGAACCAAAAGCGGCGGGAAGCCGGAGCCATAAGGCAGACTCTAGGTACGAGCCAAGAGAAGGGATGGACCGGCTGGCTCCGCAGACAGCTTAGGTGGAGGGATGAGGGGCGGGGCCTGGGCGGGGAAACCGGGGACCGTGTAACCCAGTAGTGCTCGTGCTCGAGCCCAGTAGTGGACCGCCCCAAAGGCCGCCTCTCCCGGGGAAGTAAAGGTGAGGGGAAAGGGCGTGCAGGCATTATGGGAAATTCCGAGAACTGCTAAGGCAGCTCATCCTTCCCCATCCTAAACCAAAGCACAGACTGTGCACTCCTTTCCTGGGGGCGCTCCCTTGTGGCGCAAGCAAGAGGGGGACAGGGAGACGGGCCTGCCCGGAGCGCACTCCCCCTCCCCCCCGCTCGTTGGTACGGCCCGTCCCCCCGCCGCTGATCTGGCAGGCTGCGCGCGCACCCTCCGGCGGGGCGCGGGCCGGCGGGGAGCTGCGGCCTCCGCGGCCCGGTTCCCTCCTCCCGCTCCTCGCGTGCTGTTCGCTGGCGCTGCGCCCGCCGGGTGACGCGCCCGCGCGCCTTGGCGGGGAGGAGCGCGGCCGCGGGGGCGCGCCCCGGTGACTCCGCCCACCTACCCCCGCCTCCCCTCCCCTGAGTCCCGGGCGCCCGGCTCGCGCGGCTTGGTGCGAGGAGATCGGGACCCCGCGCCGCCCGCCCCCGCGCCCTCCGCCCCGGCGTGCGAGGCGCCGCGCCCTCCCGCTGCCCTGCCCGGTGCATGGAGGGGTCCGTTCGGATCGCAGCCGCCGCCGCCGCCGTAGCCGCCGCCAGCGCGCGGGGGATGACCTGGGGGTGGCTTTCGGAGCCGGCTGCCGCGCAGGAGGTCTGGGGGCTTAGCCAGCCTCGCTGAGAGGTGCGGGGGTGGGGTCGCACCTAAGGGTGGGCGGGAGGGCTGGCCTGGGGACACTGGGCTTGGGCGCCACGAGGCTTGGGAGCTGGAGGTCCGGGGGAGCGGGCTGCCCGGGAGGGCTGGGGTCCAGGCTGCGTGCGGCGTCTGGAAAGGGTAACTGAAGGATGCGCAGCGGGGAGCTCCTAGGTTCCCGGTCCTGGGGACTCTGAGCCACCTCGTGGAGGAGGCGGAGTGAGGTGTCAGTGACACGACGCAGTCTCTTTGACAATGATCCGCTGGGGCAGGTGAGATGAAGCATAGCGGGGTGCAAGGGGCGCCGGGCATGTTTTCCCAAGGGAGCCGGATCTCTCGCCTCTCTCAACCTCCATCCCCGCGGAGCGCCCGAGAGAGACAGTGATTTATGTGTAGGGAGAATCAAGAGAAATTTCCTGCACAATGTATCTTTCTCTGCCTTCACAGACCCAGTGACTTCCCAGCCCCAGGGAGCGTATTTTTTCCTTCTCCTCTGTAAAGCATTCTGTGGATTGCATTATCATTTGCTAAATACATTACAGCCCGCTATTTATTTCACTCTGCAGCTTCCAGACCTTTGTTGCATTCTCTCCACATCTAGGAATTTCAGTAATAAATCACCGAGGGGCTAGAGAGCCTCTCTCGCCCTTCCCTTCATTGTTCTCCCCAGCCCACCAAATCAGGTGGAAGGCTCTCCAAAAAGAGATTTCTCCAGAATGCCTGTTTTTCCCAGTTCAGACTCCAGAGGGTGGCAGGTGCCTGAAGGGCAGGCTGCCTTCCAAGTTGGCATCTAGAATTGAGGGAACCTCATTAACCTCTGTGTCCTTAAATCAGACACCTTGAGAAATAGAAGACTGGACTAAAAGGAAACATGAGATAGAGTCTCAGGCCAGTGGCCAGTAAAGGTGAACAAGGCCAATTCTCCTTCCTGGCCTCACTGATGCCCCGAGCCGCAGACTTTCCAGCTGACTCTTGGCATACATAGTGGACAGTGTCTGGTTGGAGAGGGTGGGAGGGGACTGGAGCATGAAATGGGTTTATTCTCAGTATAATTCTAAACAGTCTATTACATTTTATAGCTCATTTTTTTGGGGGTAGTCTATTTTAGCTGAGAATATGGGAGTAGTTCAACTTTTAGGACAAGATGAAAGCGACCTCTAGAAAATTTCTGGAAAATTTAAATGAGTGCTTAACTAGAAAGCATTCTTAGGAACCCAGAGAGGCACCAAATACTGTAGTCTCTGTTTTGCACGTGTGGAAATAAACTGCCTCATACTCTAAGTTATATGAGAAGGATGGAGAAAACCTGTTTCATTTCGTAAGGACGTGCCCTGGGTGTGTGTTTGGCAGCGTGTGGAGCAGAAACATTTATATTTCTGTAAAACGCACGCACGCATGCACGCACATACACACACACGTGTATATTGTTTAGCTTTCATGCAAAAACTCGGATATAGTATTTGGGAAATCTGTCTTTGTTTGAATAGTTTAGTCAACCAGGAAAATCAGTTACTGGAGGTACTGTGCTATTGTTTGTGTAGTAACTCACTTGGGACGCCTTGATTGATTGCCATGGTTCTCATCAGCCTCCTCTTCTGTGGAAAGTACTTAAACAGCTCTGACCCTCCAGCCAGGAAGCACAGAGAACCCTTAGGACTTGGAGCATACAGATCTACCTTGTGTAGGTCGGCTTCTAAATCAGTGTTACTTGTCTTCTTTGCAGGTGGCTTGACTGTGCATGGAAGGAATTAAGTTCATTTTAAGAAAGGACACCCCCCCCCCCACCGTCCCATCTGTAAGGTATATGTAAAGAGGAAGTCTTTATGTTGGAGTAAGAACTTCTGCCATAGGGCTGGGCTCCAAGAATTTCAGGTAAAACTTGTTGACTAGTTCTCATGCTTTCTTTTTCTTTCCCCACTTTTGCCCTTATGCTTTTGCGACTTTCTAGATGATTTCATTAATGGTTTTGTCAAAATGGAAGTTGAAGTATAATATTGCTTTCAGAAATGTTTCTTATGCAGACGTTTGGACTAAAAATCTGTTTGTAAGATATTTAGGTACTGTTTGTAAGTGGATCGGTACTGTTTTTAAGAAAAATACTAGAGAAATGATCTCAAGAATTAAGCCTTGTAGCAAAATCAGGCTGGAGATCAGAAATTTAAAACGATTAAGTGAAAAATTTGTTATTTTTTAATACATTGTTACATTAGCTATTGCCTTGTAGTTGGCATTTCTACTGTGTAAGAGTGTAGCTAAGGCAACACATCAGAAGAGAAGCCTTGACGTCTACAGATAGTCTTTCTATAGACATATGATCTTACTACTTAATAGAAACTAATTAGATTAGAAAGGAAATTTGGAGTCTGGTTGGTAAATAGATTGCTCTGAAGGACTTGATTTAATGTGGGTTTTGATGGGTGCTTTTTTTCAAGAAATTTTATTAACTTGAATTAGAGAATGTTTTATTGTTTGTATTTTAAATTTTACATTATACATAAACATTTCATTGATTTATAAGCACCCCATTTATAAATGTTGTATATATGGTACTGACTCATTTTTCAGGAGAACAGAAAGGAGAGCTTGACTCTCTTCAATTACAATGAAGAGATAGTATATGGGATATATTTAATTTTACTTTAAATATATTGGATTACAATTAAATGAAAAACTGGTTTGTTGGTTTTTTTTAATCCCTCAAGTTCTCCCTCATTGTCTGTGCTCTTTCCCCCCATTGTCAGGCTTAAAACATACAGTATCATTGTCATCTGTCCCCTGAATAATGGTCCTGAGGTGATATTATTAATGTGGCTTTTTAAAATCAAACTAATTATACTTGCCTAAAAGAGCCACATGTGTGTGATTCTAGCTGCCTGGTGCCTTTTGAGAGCCCTGGAGACAAGCTAGTGAATAGAGCTGAAAATTCATTCTGTATTTGATTAAATGGAACAGACTTGCTGCTCCTTACCCCAGCAGGGGCGATGAGATCTCTTGATCCCCGAAGCGGCTCCAAGACCCTGGGAATTCCATTAGCGAGCACCTGAGGAATTTCTGCCCTGCAGTGCCTTTTTTGTATGTGTGTATGTGTGTGTGTGGAGAGGGAGGGGAGCCGAGTGGTGATGGGGGAGGGGGGGGGGGGGTGGTAGTGGGCGTGGGGATGGAGAGAGGCTACGTTAGAAGACTCCATATGTTAGCGGATCTAACATCAAGGCAGGACTTAACAGCTTATCTTGTAAGAGAAGAGCCCAACCCATAGGCAGATTGCTGGCCAGGACTTTCTTAGCAGCACGACTGTGGTGATGCGTCTTTACCCTGAAGTGCACGCCACTGTAAGTACAGAAAGTCACTTTTCTGCTTTCCCTCTGAAGCACAAGCATATACACGTTGCAGACCTGGTAAGTTTTCTCTGAATGATCTTTTGATAACTATGTAAAATCATGGTACAGTTCGGTCTCGCCTGTAAGGGCCGCTTTATTGTTTTAGTAACTTTTTCAGCCAAGAGCAGACTCAGACTTTTCTGTGAAGCAGAGTGTTTTGCAGAGATGAAATGCTTGTTTGAATAGGCATATTTGAGTTTGCTGTCTTGTTTTTATATAACTTTTATTGTGTTTTTGTAACATTATCACAGAATTTACCTTCGTGCAGGGTATGTCTGTCTCTTCTGTTGTTTTTTGAAAAATTCTCTCTGATTGCTAGGATTTTTTAAGACATCGCTTTGCACACTTGCCAGCGGCCACAAATAAATGAAAATATATCTATCAGAAATGTTCTGTAAAATCTTTGGAGCAAAATTTTTGAGAAACATCAGCATGTCTCTCCATTCCACCCCCGCCCCAGCCCTCACCCCACCCTTCTTCCCCTGCCCCTGAATGATTTTTGAATACACACGCTCTTTCAGACTATGAGCCCAGTTTGTTTCTTGTGTGTTTTTCAAGGAAGAGCAGTTCTGAATCTTGGACGTTCTACTTAATTAATTTTCATCTTCCAAGAATAGTTAAAAATGAGTGTGAATTCCAGTGTTTGTAGCTTTCAACTAGAGCAGAGAGCAGTAGCCTATTTGATGGTTAATTTGATAGATTTTTGTTTCTGATTAAAATGTTGTGTGTCACAGATCTCTCCATCCGATTCCTGTGTAGTCCTCTGCTAGACCCTCCTAAATGTTTAACACTAAGTGTTTAAAAAATAAAGAAGTCTTTTAGAGAATATGTTTAACTTTTTTTCTACCTTCTTCCTGGGCTTGCATTCTACTAGTATGGCCAGATTGAAAAGGCTCTGGAATGAATGGGAGTAAACACTAAAGTTAGCATTGGGCCCCTCTCTGTGCACAGTTGTTCAGGAACTTTGCTGTGTGGTGTATTTTGATGGCCAGAGATAATAAAAACTATCCCAAAGCAGATTTTGTTTTGCTACCTGTCAGTTGGAATGTGAGTCAGGACTTCAGTTCTTGAGAACTAGTGCTGTGCTTTTAACCATAAAGTTAGGAAATTGTCAAGTTCCTTACTACTTGAGAGGGGGGAAAATACACAGGTTATGTTTCTGAACTGAGACATATTCTGCTTACATTTGGTTACAATATTTTTATATTGCTCTTGTGTAAACAGAATTAAGAAACTGACATACAGCTTGCTTTTCAGTCATTCTTAGATTAGCTCATCTCTTTTTATTTGTGTGAGCTGGGAAAGTGATTTTTATCGAAGCCTTGATTTCCTCATCCCTAAAATGGGGCTAATAACAGTAGTAACTGTTAGCGTTGTTTTTTGGATTACATGAGATACTGAAAGTAAAGCACTTGGCATATAGTAAGACCTCTATGAATGTTAGCTGCTATTTTAGGTAACTCCTCTTGTACGCATTAGTCTGTTACTTTGATCCAGAAGTGATTTCTTTTGAAGATTAAATAATGAGGAATTCTCTGACATTAGTAATAGTGGGGGCACATGGAACTGCTCTAGTTTAAGTATGCTACAGTTCTCTTCATTTTGCAATTGAGACGTAAAAGGCACTTGGAAACAATGTTGCATCCCCCCCACCCCCCGCCGTTGAGGTATAATAGAAAAATGTACACAAGTGTACAGTTAATATATACTGAGTGAACAGCCAGATGAAGTTTTATATATGCACATGTGTGGTAACCGTTACCCAGATCAAGATGTAGAACATTTCTTCATCTTGGAAGGCGCCCTGGTGCCCCTTCACGGACGTCTGCCGCCCCCAGCCGAGGACAGCTATTTTGACTAGTCTCAACCATACGTGAGTTTTGCCTGTTTCTGAACTTTATAAAAATAGACTCGCATGATAAATATTCTTTATATCGGGTTTCTTGCACTGTTCCTTATGTCTGAGAGCCATCTCTGTGACTATGTATGGTAGGAATTCATGCTTTTAAATTGTTTTAGCATCTTTTGCCTGTTTTGAACTTCATAGTAGTTCATTTTATTGGCACATTAGGTATGTGGTTATTGGGAAAACAAGAAAATAACAACATCTCTTCCTCAGTCATTAGAAAATGAGATCCTAGTCACTATCTTAGAAAGAACTTACATTTGTACATGAAATTGGGTTGAAGGTTCCATCACCTTCAGTGACAGTTCCATGAACCAAACCCTTTGATAACTGCCTTCATTTGTATATGTGTTTAGAAAAGGAGAGAGGGAGCCTCAAAATAAGGACCATCTAAGGTAGCTAATAATGTTCATGCTTAGGATTTAATGTCAAAGTCAATACTTGGCATGGTGCATTCAAGGAAAGCAATAGCTAGCTCAGCATTAGTGTTATATTCTCTTAGGAGAAAGCGAAACAACACAGTGGATTCTTGGGGGAAAAAAAAATCCACCCATAGTGAAAGAAAATGGAGCAAGGATATTATTATACCGCAGGAAATTTTTGAAGAATGGGACCCCACAGTTGATTCAGGAAGAATTTTAGTCACTAACGTTCTGAACAGTTGCTGTCAGTCTCTGCCTATATGTTTGGAATTTCTATTGGTATTGGTGGAATTCCCTATTACAAAATAAGTAAACTTGATTTCACCAAACCGTGAAATAAGAATACCAAATGATATGGATGAATCAGAAGTGTGTTTTTTGTTTTTAAATTTTGGAAGGGGCTGCAGCTGAGGTTAATAGTGTGTGTTTCTGTTCTTGGAAATGTTGATGAAGCATTTTCTGGGTGTTCTGCTGGGATACAAGCCACTTCTCTCTCTGGAGACATTGTCTTTTTCAACGTTTATAATTTTATTAAATCTTCTTTTTCATAGCTCCTTGACACCAGGTCCATCTTCACGTACAGCCGTGTACAGGATGGGTTCCTTTGGACTACAGGGGGCAAGTGGTCCCCTTTTCTCTTTTTTTTTTCGCCCTTCCCCTCCCCTCCCCTTTTCTCTTAAATCAGAACCCCAGCAGCCAAGATTTCACTGGGGGTGGGGAGAGTTGAAATAGTGATATATGATTCATCTTTTGTCCCAGAGGGGCACTTGAAAGATGCAGATTTTGTTTCAAAAGAACTATTGACAAATAAAGCCGCCTCAGGATAGAAAATGCTCTTTTAAAGGGCGTGAGCTCCTTGTTGCTAGACATGTAGTGGTGTTTGCAAAAGATGCTGCAGAAGAAATCTCTCCTGAGAGTTGGGACCTCATGACCCTGAAAGGCCTTTTCGGTATGAGCCCATGAGACAGGCTTTCCTGAGGGGGCTGTGCTACTTAACCACCACATTCATTAGTCCCCCCTTACCCCAGGGATCACTTGCTGCAGTTTCATTTCCCTGGGATCAATCACAGTGCAAAAATATGACATGGAAAGTTCCAGAAATAAATGATTCACAAGTTGCAAGTTGTATGCTGTTCTCAGAAGTGTAATGAAATCCTTTCCCCCAACCGCTGCCACCCAAGGTCCCCAGACCTGCAGTGCTATCCTGCCACTGACATCCAGCCATTCACTTCATCACGCCTGGGTGATCCAGGCTTATCAGGAGCTGGTGATCGTCCTTCTGACATATCGTCAGAAGGTCAGTACTAGCTAATTCTACATCACAGTGCCTGTTACTCGCCTCACTCCATCACATCCGGGTGGGCACTTGGTCACCTCCTACCGTCGTCATCATGAGAGCAATATTTACAACAGTGTGATATTTTGAGAGAGAGAGCCCACATTCATGTAACTTTTATTATAGCATATTGTTAAAATTGCTCCATTTTATTGTTAATCTCTTAACTGTGTCTAATGTATACATTCAGCTTTATCATAGATATGTATGTATAGGGAAAAACAGTATAAATAGGGTTCAGTACTATCCACAGCTTCAGACATTCACTAGGGGCCTTGGAATGTATCCCCTGTGGATAAGCAGGGGTGGGGGGAGGGCAACTGTACATAAATTTGGAGGGAAAAATTGTGTAAAGTTCCAAACAACCATTGGATAAATAAAATTTCTCAAACCAGCCCTAGTTTAAAGTTGAGGACTGCCTCTTCTTGTTGACCCTTTCACTTTAAATGTAATTTAGTTTATCAGTAACAAGTAAATGTCAAATATTCTTTTTTACTTAAAGAGAAAACGGGGCCCTTTCCAGTATTCTAAGTATCATTAGCAGAAATGAGGACACTTTACAAGTATCTACTACCTTTTTAGGTAGGTACACACCTGAGTTTACTTGAAGCTCCACCACTGGCCAAGTTAATTCTCATTCCTACAGAGAATTACGAGGCTTCCCAGATGGTTCAGTGGTAAAGAACCTGCCAGCCAATGCAGGAAACACAAGAGGATTCGATACCTGTGTCGGGAAGATCCCCTGGAGAAGGAAATATCAACCCACTCCAATATTCTTGTCTGGGAAATCCCAGGGACATGCAGTCACTGATCTCACTGGATTTTTAAGGGCAGAAGTGTGTAATTAAGATTGAAAGAAAGCTTTGGATAAAAAAGAAAAGTTTAAAGTTAGAGATATTAGGACTTCTATCATCACATTATCACTGGAATGCTGGTCAAACATTTAAGATGTTTAATTTTGTTCTGTGCTGTTATTTTGTGCCCAGAGAGCTGATGTCAGATATTGTCTGTGTTTTAAATACGTAGTATTGGAGTTTTCCCGGATTTCTGGCACTAAAAAGTACATTCTGCCTTCTGTCTCTTGCCAGGAAAATTTATAACAGTTATTGGCTTTTTAGGTATCAGAATAACAATAATTAGTATTTTCTCTTTTACTACCATTTGAAATCTGTTCAGTGAGTAATTGCATACACTGCCTGGTTGGAGGTGAAACTGGCAAAGGGGACGAATGTCTAATGGATAAAATACTACTTTTATCAGGCCATGAAATTACTGTAGTGACATCAGAACTTGGCAGCCTCTTGTATTCCAATAAAAAGAAAAATAGCATCATAAGCTAGGGATGAGATTTTTCTTGCCCATTTATTTTGGATTATTTTCATAGTTTTAGCCTCAGGGCGTGTGTGCAACAAAATAGCACAGTGAATAACAGGCAGTAAGAAGGAGGGAACATAGCTTCAGCTGGAACGGACATGCTGTTCTTCACTCACCTCTGTTTCAGCGGTTTAAACTTCCGCCTAGATTGGTGAGTTTTAAGTCATGAGAGTAAATATGAAGAATCCTCCTCTATGAAGTGAAGTTAAGCTTCATTATATTGGAAAAAGTTTGATAATTAGCTGTTGAAATGGTCATATGAGGGGGAATGTCTAAATGTGATTATGAGTGGGATTGTGTCAGACAAGTGCTGTTTACTCCAGTAAACACCAGTAAAGTGGCATTGTTTGAATCTAGTGTTTCCTCCTGCCTGTTCATTCTTGAAATTAGGCTAATTAGGCTTTTAGATATTGCCATGATTTAATGACAACTGATGCACCAGGATTTCAAATTGGTTTCCATGCATCCATGTTCCAGTAGATCTTGGAACTGCTGAATCCTGGGAAAATAGTTTTATGTTTCTTAATAGATTATTAAACGCCCAAGTAGAACCGCACTGGTCTTACCATGTGTTGTGTCCATAAATTACCATGTGGGTTCTCCTATTCTGATCACTTTTTAAACCAGGTCATTTTATTGTTTCTTCCATTAAGTCTTAGATGGGCTTCCAAAATGAAGTTACACACTTTGTTTTACAATAAGAAGGATTCTAGTACGGATGGGTTAGATTTTAGACCTAATTCTGCGTTTTCACTCCTCCTAAAGAACATATTTTCAAGTCATGTTATAATCTGATTAGAATTGGTCCTGACCTCTAAATCAGTTCTTTTGATTCCTATTTGTTGAATATTAGGCATACTTCCTTTACTACGGTCAAGTCCTTTTTGAAAGTAAAACAAAAACAGATCAAACTTCTACTCTGAATCCCTAATTCCAAGCTCTAGTTATTAAGTGATTCATGTTTTGACTGTAGATCCATATAAATGCCTTTCATAGAATTTTCTTCATACATTATAGAGCCAAAGTTGTTTTTTTTCAGCCTCATGGCTAAAGCCAATTTTGAATCATTCTAAGATGGGTTGTTAACTGTGGTCTCCTATTAGGTTAGCCAATGAAATTGTCATTATTTGTTATTCTTTTATGTTCGAGGATGCATTTTAAAAGAGCTGTTGTCACCGTGGTTAGGCCTTAAAATAATTTTATGTTTGTCACTGTGACTACAGCTGCGGTGGGATTTTTAATTGTAAGCAATACAGCTTGTGCAGAGATTTGATAATCTTTTTTTTGCAGCATCAAATAAATTTTAGCTCAAGGATTTGACTCAGTACATCTTGTTAATGTTAATAAGGTCTTATAGCTAACTCCCAAAGTGAGTTTCTAAATATGAGCTTAGTAAGCCCAGGTTGTACCCTACCTCACAGGAAAGTAACAGTAGAAATTATTTGAAAGAAAAATTGTCAAGGTTTTACTTATTTGGAGATTTTCTCTTCCAGGTAGGCAGATTATTAGGAAAAATATAAAGAAACAATTGACCCTATAGAACAAAGACAACCCTTGACCAGATCCGTGTTTTCTCAGCTCGGTGTTGTACACATATACTGAATACTTAATGAGTTGTGACTGTAGATGTCAGCTGGACATGGAATCAAATTAACAGACACCACACACTAAATTCCGGAGGCCTTCAACGATCAAGAATGAGAGACGGAGTTCTGAGTTTTTCATTTGTGCAATTAAGATTTTTTTCCCCCTTCACGTTGAAATTTGAGTTTTCTGGAGAAAGAACCCATTCACTTGCCATTTCCTAGACAAACAGTCCCCAGTTGCTTTAAAAGTTCTTTCTAATTCACTGAGAAATACTAGCATCTTTGGTGCCTGAATCATCGAGAAGGATTTGTACTGCAGGAATACTTGGTCAATTTAATAGTAAACAGTGTGGGGACAAAGGAGCAAAGTATTGCTTTGGTTAAGCCAGGGGCCTTGATTGAGTGAGTGCCCTGCAGACTTATCAGAGTGATGCTTCCAGAGGATTGGGGGGCGAAAGACGGTCCTGACACTGCATGCTCAGACAGGTTGGGTGGAACCAGGACCCCCCTGGGCTCACTCAGCTCCGTGCTGAGGAATTGCTAGTTCAGTTAGATGCCTGTCCTGTGGTTCCTTTTATTCTATTTACAGAATATTTGTCTCCTGCCCTCTATTTCTAATGGTCGTTATTTCTTAAATAATTCTGTAGAGTCCTTTGTACTTTGCAGAGTGTTTGAAAATCTTTTTTTTTTCCTGTTTGCAGTAATGTATGAAATAATAAAATTTTCGTAAGAAGGGAAGTCATGAGGAAAATAAAGACTGAGCGTTGGTTTCATACACAGGAGTTTTTAATGTAGTTCCAAGTTGGGTTAAAATATCTCTAATGTTGGAAGAGGAGATTATTTGAAACTGCGGTCTTTGTTTTTAAGCTTAATTTAGATTATAAGTGCACGTTTGTCTGACTAGGAATAGAATGAAATAGTTAAATTTTAAGGGTTTGTTTTTTTATTTTTTGGTTGTACCATGTAACTCATGGAATCTCAGTTTCCCCACCAAGGATCGAACCCTGGTGCCCTGCAGTGAAATTGACTGCCAGGAAGTTTCTTGGTTTGTTTTTGTCTTTGACATTTGTAAACCACAAACTGCATCCTAGATTCTGTTGACCTAATGGAAGATACTAAGATAGTGAAGTAAATTTTGCCCAAGGTAAAATTGACTCCCAGGTGTTTTGTATTTTTTTAAGCTCTTTCCTCTTTAAAGAGGTCTTTTAATTTTTATTTTTCCCTCCTAGCAACAGGGATCCTTACTTTCCAACACATTTTTTTAGAGCAGGTACCTGGATTCTTAGGAACTCTTTAATGGTATATTCCAGCTGAAAATGAAGTTTGAAAGCCCTTTCCAGTTACATGCCCAGTAAGGAGAATAGCAAAGGGGGCTTTTAGAAATAAATCTCATTTTACATATACATTTTTGCTTGTGGAATAAATATCAAACCAAATTGAATGCTCTTTTTCTTAACATTGTTTCACGGTACCGCTGTGTTCTGAGCATGACAGATGAGGTCAATGCTTAATCTTATTTTCTGTTTCTTGGATATGTTAGAAAATGAATACAAACTTTGTAACTTTAAGTGATTCTTCTCATATTTCTTTTGCCAGTCATTAACTATTTCTTTTCTTTTTTAATTTATTTAAAATTGGAGGTTAATTGCTTTACCATATCATATTGGTTTTCTGCTGTACAGTAATTACAGTCATAAATATATATATATATCCCCTCCCTCTTGAGCCTGCTTCCCAATTATTAGCTATTTCTTTTCTGTTTTATATCATTGTATGAAAGAAAGTGAAAGTGTTAGTCACTCAGCCTTGTCAGACTCTTTTGCAACCTCATGGACTATAGCCCACCAGGCTCCTCTGTCCTTGGAATTCTCCAGGCAAGAATACTGGAGTGAGTAGCTATTCCCTTCTCCAGGAGATCTTCCCCACCCAGGGATGAAACCCAGGTCTCCTGCACTGCAGGCAGATTCTCTGCCATCTGAGCCACCAGGGAAGCCCCATATCATTGTATAATATTGGCTAAAACAAATGTTGATGGTATAGCATTTAAGGATAGCTTACTTGTGTTCTTTCGTTGTAGATTAAACTAGTGTAATGAGATAGTTTAAAAGTTTTGATGACCAGATGGAGAAGGAAAGAAAGAAAAATAGGTAACTTAAAGGCAAATCTTGCCCCTCCCCCGGGCTGGAGAGAAGCTGAGTTATAAGAGCGTGGAGTCCAGCTCCTAGTTTGAGGTGTGAGGCTGTTTATTTTCACTCTGGAGCTGTATATACTACAGAAGGAAGACTCTGGCCTTGCTTAACCTAAGCAAGTCATTACTTATCTACGATCTGGCAAGCGATTTGATTAAGGTTGACAGAGCTCATATAATATCAGAACCAGGCCCTCGTAATGATTGATGAAGCTTGTCTGTAAGTTTTTTTTTTTTTGAAAGGACGAAAACAGAGCAAGAATGAATACTTGTTCAGATCTCCAACTGCCCAGTATCAGCCAAGTCTGTAATGTAATGTAGTTTTATCCTTCGGGGTTAATAGGTATTAATTTATATGTTATTTTTAATGGTATAATTAAATGGCTTTAAAAGAATATTTTTAGGTCAGTAGGTTAATTTGACTTCTACATGATTGAATTCTTGAAATTTTGGAGATCTTGCTTCACACCTTAACATTTTTCTTATGACTTTCTTTGATGTTATATATATATATTCTTTTGTCTAGTGGAATTTTTTAACCTGTAAGGAATTTTCTTATTTATTTTCTAGTGAAATTTGAGTTCTTTGCCAATTTTTGGCTTTAACCTAAGGCATTTTTACCCTCTTGCTGTCTTACCATACAACCATGATTTAGAAATTTGTAAGAGTGTCACTGAGTGTCTCTGCTAACCTTTGCTATGTGATTTGTTCCTTATTCTCATTACCAGCAGGCTCTCTGTATGACTGAAATGTGCCAGATGTTCTTTTTAATTACTGTTTAAAATTTTTTTAACTTTTTATTTTGTATTAACAAACAATGTTGTCATAGTTTCAGGTGAACAGCAAAGGGATTCAGTCATAAGTATACATGTATCCATTCTCCCCCAAATCCCCCTCCCATCCAGGGTCTCGGCAACACTTTAAATCATTAGTCTACATATAGTTCTGTGTCCAACCAAGATTTCTTGTGTTTTAATCCTTCATATGTGGCTTAGTAGAAATGAGTATAGGACCAGAAGAACTCTCTCCACCTTATTTTAAGTAAATTGACCTTAAGGAATTTCCAGATGAGTGAAACAATTGAGTTGAGAATGAATTCATTTTCTGTAAATGGAATTTTCATAACCTGGGAGCTTTCAGGCTGTTGATCATACAGGTTTAGACTACAGTAAACTCTGGAGTCACTGTGAGTGGGATCAAAGCCTGACCCCACCATCTTCTCTTGAAAAGTCCTCTATATGTCTTCTTTTCCCTGTCTGTATAATGGGATCACCTCAGTTAATCCTCACAGAGTGATAGGTGCTTGATAGGTGCTTCTTGCATGTGAGCTGTTATATTATCTGTGAGCTCTGGTCTAATAGTGACAAAATATTATTGTGATGTTGCTGAATTCGAGACGGTCATTTCAAAATAAAATGAGTTGGGATTAAGCTTTGGGGACTGTAAATGTGGAAAGAAACTAGAATTGATTCTATGTTGCTGTTATTGAGTTGGTTAGGACTTGACTTCCATTGCAGAGATTAGGTGAATAATATAATAGCTGGCGGTGATTTTCCCACATCCCCAAATAGTTGAACACATCTTAACTTTCTTACCCTAAATTTCAATTTTGTTTTTTTGCGATCTCCCCTTTCTCCTTCTCATCTCCCCAGACTCAATAGAAACATACTTTAGTACCAGGAAAATAAAATTTTAGGTATGAGATGAACTTCTTACCTAGTCTTATTGACACGTTGGTTGAAACCCTTTGTTAATTCTTCTTGATAATTTTCCCACCAAAGGTACAAATGTTCTTATCTGTGGGAAATCCCAGTGCTTTCTAGGATTTTGATGTATACGTACTTAATAATGAGTTTGGCTCTTACTTCTCTTTCAAATTACTTTTTTTCTCTTGGGCTTAAATATGGTCAGAGCAGATAAACATTTAACTAGGCTTGATAGCTTTGAAGACCACCAATAAAGTACCATTCCCAAGTTATTTCTAAAAAAGAAATAGAATAGACATGCAATCATCTGATGCAAATGTTTGATTTGGAGGGGGGCCAGTGATGCACAGTCAGCCCCACCCTAGCCATACCCTTGGGTGTTTCTCCCTGGCCGGGATAAGCCCTCAAGTGACTGTTGAAGATTGAGATTTAGCAGTAGAGGGGAATCCAAAGAATTGGAGCCAGAAGTTGTGGAATCAGAACATGGAAAGGTCAGGGGCTGCAGGCGTCACTTTCTACCTGATTGTGGCCTCTCTGTCCTGGAGTTCTTTTCTGTCATCAGCAGTGACAGTACTAATGCTTCAGGAAGGACATACTTTTCTGTCTTACTTTTTTGTTGTTGTTTTAAATACTCTTTTTAGTTCAGGTTTGAGAATTCATCTGTTTCTTCTACCTTACAGGTTGGCCGCATTATTGTATTTTTATTATATCACTGGAATCCGGGTTTTCAGGGAAGCACAGTAAATTTTGCAGCAATAATGAGCCTGTTTGCAGAAAAAAACATTGTACCATAACCCTAAAATGCACAGATGGGATAAAGCTTGGTTGAATTGCATTTATAGAATTTTCTTAAGGTAGTAGTCTTGGTGGCTATGGAGGTGGGTAGCATTTACAAGATTCTTTTAACCTTTTTGATTTGGGGGAATGTGAATCTAGTATTTGAAACTATAATTCTTGTCTTGTCACCCCCCATTCTCAGTTGAGATTTGCAAAGATGTATATAATCAAGGAATAAGCTTTGTGTGTGATTAGTTAACATCTTAATGGAGGTGATAATGTCCTGTGTTTTGCTAAAAAGGAGTGGACACTTAAACTTGAATAATGTGCCACTTATCAAAGGGAAAAATTTTTATAAACCTCAATATTGTTTAAAAAATGTTATTATTAACCCCATTTAATTATGTACAAAAGAAACTAGATGCAGACTTCTTATAAAACTAAATTTGCACATTGTGACAAAATCACAAAACCAAGGTAATTCAAAAGCGTTAAATCTGAAAGACTGTTTCGTTGTGTTGTCAGTATTGAGTTGAATAATAGGAAGATGCACGTGTGCTAAGTGGCTTCAGTTGTGTCACTCTCTGAGATCCCTGTAGCCCGCCAGGCTCCCCTGGGATTTCCCAGGCAAGAATGCTGGAGTGGGCTGCCATGCCCTCCTCCAGGGATCTTTCCAACCGAGGGATTGAAGCTGTGTCTCTTACGTCTCCTGCATTGGCTGGTGGGTTCTTAACCACTAGAGTCACCTGGGAATCCCTAATAGGAAGACTTGGCCTTTGATTTGATTCTTTGATTTTAAGCATGTTTAACAGTATTTTTCTTTTCTTTTCTTTTTTTTAAACCTTTCACTTTTATTTTAATTAATTAATTGATTTAATAATTTATGGCTGCACCTTGAGCGGAGAAGGCAGTGGCACCCCACTCCAGTACTCTTGCCTGGAAAATCCCATGGATGGAGGAGCCTGGTGGGCTGCAGTCCATGGGGTCACTAAGAGTCGGACATGACTGAGCAACTTCACTTTCGCTTTTCACTTTCATGCATTGGAGAAGGAAATGGCAACCCACTCCAGTGTTCTTGCCTGGAGAATCCCAGGGACGGGGGAGCCTGGTGGGCTGCCGTCTATGGGGTCGCACAGAGTTGGACATGACTGAAGTGACTTAGCAGCAGCAGCAGCAGCACCTCGAAGCTTGTGGGATCTAGTCCCCTAACCACGAATCACACCCACATCCTCTGCATTGGAAGCCTGGATCGTTAACCTCTGGAATGCCAGGGAAGTCCTTATTTTTTCTGTTTAATAATGAGCCTGTTTTTAACTATTGGTCCAGTATTTTGTGGGCCACTTTAAAAGTACACTCTGATACATAATACTGAAAAAAAAATTAGAATTCATTTGATGAAGTGCCTGTATGCATTCTTATTTACTTATTGTTGATGAGCCATCATAATGTGGGATCTTTGTAGTACACGTGTTTCTAATGTTATACCATCTGTGATGTCATCTGCTTTTCAAGTTTGGTGCACTTATGCTGCCATGAGCTAGAAGATGATTTACAGTTCCTACTTTTCTTTTCACCTGTTTCAGAACTTTCTTTGAATGATATTAGGTAACATCATTTGACCTTCACATGTCATGGATATGATCCAAGAACACAAATGTAAACCGGGCATGGAAATCTCCTGTCATGTCTTAATCGTTTGACTGATGACCTGGAATAAGATAACAATAATTCAAGTTTCAGCAGTGCAGAAACACAATGAAATTAAAAAAAAAAAAAAAGATTTTCATGCCTTCAGAAATTCATCTTCAGATTAAAACTAAAATAGAGAAAGAAAACTAAAACCTGGTAGATTTAAGCATCCTTCCAGAGTGAGAGGTGGCTGTGGATTCACAGTGAATTCAACGGACATGAAAAAGAGACCTATACTCAAGGCTCTCCTTTTATTTAAGAAGCTGTGTGTAGAAAGGGTGAAATGGAGGCCTGGGCTCACCCTGGGTTCAATCTCACCCCCATCGTTTTTTAGCTATGCAATCTTGGGGAAATTATCTGAGGACTCATTTTGTGCAGGCTACTTCGCAGGTGTTAGACATACAGAGGTGACCAAACTAGATGTGGTTCCCTTCCCTCATGGACCTAATATTTAATCCAGTTCTGGTGGAAATTTTTTACATTTATATGCCCTATAGATATCTAGCCTAGTTCTTTATTTTCACAGTGTAATGAGTCAGGTAAAACCAGCTTCTGTGCATTCCCTTCAATATTGTTTCTTGGTTACCATTTTTTCTCAGGAAATCAGATACAAATGAAAATCAAAGCCATTGCTGAAGAAGGGAAGAAATTTTATTTTATCTTTTTTAAAGATCTTATAGACAGGACCATCTTTATTTGATGTAACATGGTGGTACATAGAGAAAATTGCTTTAATTTATAGAAGATTACAATAATTTATTATGGAAATGCTACAGATTCAGGTATGTACTTGTTCATTGATTAAATTTAATGTGCATTCAAGGAGATGTAAGGTAAGGTGAAGTCACTCAGTCGTGTCTGACTCTTTGCGACCGTAGCCTGGAGGCTCTTCCGTCCATGGGATTTTCCAGGCAAGAATACTGGAGTGGGTTGCATTTCTTTCTCCAGAGAATCTTCCCGACCCAGGGATCGAACCCAGGTCTCCCACATTGTAGGCAGATGCTTTACTGTCTGAGCCACCAGGGAAGTCTTAGGGAAGTCAAGGAGATAATAGGGCTTCTATAACATAGTATTAGAGTGAAATTCCTTGTGTTTTATCTCAGTAATTTCTTAAAAATTTTTTTTTTTCTTTTTTGTAAAATTTTAAAACAAAGTTTGAAAATAGTCTGCAGAGAAAGTAAGGGGATAACAGGAATTATGCTTCCCAATAAGGTCTAGAAGTTTGGCCTATTTTGGAGAGGAATGTTAATAATGAAAAGTACCGGGGGTACTGGGACCAGTGGGGTCTTTCTGAGTGGCAGAAACCTTTCAGTACTGAGTGAAAATGCTGCTTTCGGGAGATTTTCAAGATGAAAATCTGAGGGGTGTGTTTGCTTAATGCTCCATTTAGAGACACATGATTTAACCTATTTTATAACCCAATGTTGGTGATGAGCTGTTATAACATAATCTACTGATTTATAAGACTGAAGACTTTAAAGTCCTGAGATTACTGTTTCTCAACGTTGATCTTTAAACCAGCTTGATTTATAATGCGGATTTTATATTCATCTGGAGTGAAATGAGAAACAACCACTGAAAGACATGGAGTGATTACTTCCTAAAGCCAAATTTATTCTAAAATTGCTTTTTGGCTCAGGTTTTGTTCTGTTCCAATGAACAATGATTGTAGATGGCAGTTCTTTTTTTTTTTTTTTAACTTAGTAAATGGTTGGTATTCTTACATGGGACATACTGGTGTTTTGTTTTATTTTTAGGTGTCTCTGGTTATTGAAATCCAAAACTCTGGGAACCATTGCTCTAGATTAAATTTGGTAAACTATCAGTGTGCAGTTTTCCAAATTGAATATGTGGCGTCTTTGCTGTGTCTCATGCCGAATGTTTCTCCATCCGTAGTGTTTACGGCCGTGTGTTTATGATGCATCAGCATCAAGTCGGATTCTCCCTCTGACCACAGACTTGAGTTGGCTTTCATCCTTCTCCAGCAGAAATGGCAATGCCTCACTTAGTTTACGTGTACCTTCATTGTTCCATATACTGAGGTCAGGAGGCAAACACTTAGAGAGTCTCTCTCTATATAAAAGTTGCTTTTAGATGTTTTATTAGTCCTGCTGTTGGTTATTTTAATTACTTGTATGTTTTATTTGTACCCTGAGGCTGTTCAAGCAAAGAATGTAATTCAAATAAACAAAATAATATCTGATTTTTGGAACACCCACACCTGCCAGCTGGGCCTTTCCTCTTAAGTTCTTACTCAGGTTGGCAGGGAAGCTGGGCAGAGAAAAAGGAGGTGATTATGTAGAGTTATGAAATGTTTTCTTCAGTGTAAGCTCTTGGAAAGCTTGATAACTTAGTAGTTTTCAAATCAGCGGTGCTGTGTGCTTCATGACGAGTCTTTCTTTTGTAAGACAACCCTGAGTTTTCACAAGAAGGTCTGTCTTTTCCATTGAGTATATGTTTCTACCAGTGTTCCCAGAATTCTGTGAAAACCTCACAGATAATTTGACTGTAAAATAGTGGATGACACTTTCACAAAGCAGGGAAAATTTGCTAGGGAAATTTCTTCAGTTTCTTCATTATTATTGCTCAGTCGCTAAGCCGTGTCTGACTCTTTTGGGACTCTATGGACTGCAGCCTGCCAGGCTTCTCTGTCTGTGGAATTTTCCAGGCAAGAAAACTGGAGTGGATTTTTCCTTCTCCAGGGGATTTTCCTGACCCAGAGATCGAAGCCCTGTCTCCTGCATTGGCAGGCGAATTCTCTACCCCTGGGCCACCAGGAACCTCAGTTTCTTTACCTGAATACAAAGTAAAGGGTCAGCCTCTTCAAGTTCTTACAATGAAATCATAAACTTGTCTCCTGATTTTTTTCAACTTTTTTTTTTTTCTTTTTAAATAAGAGTGAACACAAGCAGTCTCTTTTTTGCTTGCAAACTGGAGGGCTGAACTATATGCTTTTGACTTAATTTTTAGAGCTGAAATTTTGTTGATTTTGGGTACCTTTGCTGTTTTTTTTCCCCCTTTCCTCTTTCATTAGTGCAGTCATGTTTGGAGTCTGCCAAAGATGAGGCAAAACCAGTGTAAGAGGTGCACACAGGCTTTTAAGTGCTTTTTCATTTAAACATCGCCCTTGTAAAATGTTTGTCATAGAATTCTAAAACTGAGAGAAAATTGTGGGGGTTTTTTCCCCCTCTATTTACAGACAGAACCTAAGCCACACTAATTTATTAAATGTTTTACCTGACTGAATCCTCTAGGAAAAAGAAATACGTCACTGTAGACTACCAACTGTTAATTTTTTAAAAATACATTTTGAATATTCTTATTAAATTCTTAAAAAATATGTTATTAAAAAATTCAGACACTTGTCACTTTTGGAAGCTTTTTTTTACATTAAAAAAGTTTTAAATGCTGCTGTTCATATGTAATCCAGGAGTTAAAGATGTCAGAGGTTTAAGAAATGAGATCAAGGTCCCTGTTATCTTACTCTACTTCTATGTCATCTCCTCTAATCATTTTTTTCCCCAACTGCTTCGAATATGGACGCTCAATACATTTTTGTTGCATAAATGAATTGAGAAACTGCTTTGTGTGTTTTTAGGCTACAACTTTCAACTCTGCTCATAATGTCTTAGAAAATGGGTTGAAGGAAGAGATTTTAGAAAATTAAGCAAAGGATCTGACCCACAGCATTCTTATACTTAAAAGATCCAAATTAATCAGCTGTCATTATATGAACAATCAAGTTAATAATTTTCTTCTACATCTCACCAAAAAAGAAAACCAAAAACTCCTCAGGTTGTTCTGGAGGCCAATAATAAGTCCTTAAGAGTTCAGCTACAAGGTATATGCCTGTATCAACATGTATGTTCTACAAATGTCAGCTATGATGTGAGTATAGTGTGATATGAAATATATATATATCAAAACTATATCAGAACTTAAAATATCTAAATCAGAACTATGTCTTTAAAGAAGTCTGTTACCTTGGGAAGCTGTATATTTATATTTAATATCGCATTGCTGTTATTGTACCAAGAAATTTGGTGTTCTTTTGGAATTGCCTTTACTGTTTATAGCACTTTAAAAATTTATTTTTATGTTCTTGAGTATTTTGGAACTAACCATTAATAAATTAATTGAGTGATGTTGATGGAGTTAAAACTATATGGGGTTAAAAATCAAGTGTAATCATAATCTAAGGAGATTATTTTTATGCCTTGTTTATACATGGACACCAAAAATAATAAACAAGGGATTTTCAGAAAAGTTTTACACGGAGGAGCGTCACTGGAGTAAGTTTATCTGTCTTCCTGGTCGGGTCTGTCCGCTGTTCTGGATTTCCGCTGATGTCCGTGTGGACTGTGGATGTCTGTGTGTATCTCCTCTATCAGCGTGTTCTTGAATTCTTTCTTTGGACCTTCCTGTTTCCCATTGTCCAACATGATGTCACAAAGCAGCTGCGGCTCTTTGGTATACATGTGTGCAGCCCAGCAGAGTTGTTCCAACAAGCTTTGTTTCATTTCTGGTGGGCAAGATGGACCCACTGCTAAAACAGTGTCTCAGGCTCTCCCAGTTGGGCTAAAACTTCATGCAGTATTGTGTTGTGTTTAGAAAGATATCCCAGTCTTAATTGATCCATTTTTCTATGTTCACTTCATCAGGACGTTGTAACTTGATCATTTCTTTGAATTTGTCTGTCGTGTCAAAGCTTCTAGGAATGCAAGTTTTTTCCTACAGGCCTTTGTGCATTTTTACTTATCTCTGTATTTATCAGTCCATTTGTGGTGACTGTGCTAAGTGCACAGGAACTTGTGATTGACATGTATGCCAGCCTATGGAAGTGCTCCAAGGGCCCCATTCTCAACGCCTATGCACAGACGTGATGCTGCGATAGCTCTGACAAGCCATGTCTGACCTAATTCCCGTCACCAGCTTGAACAAACTGGGCCTCCTAAGAAATGTAGACCCCTTCCGTTATTTTATTCAGCTAGGTTTATTTATTTTTGGTTATGTTTATTTTGCTTTTTAAAAATTCTTTATTTGGCCATGCTGGGTCTTAGTTGCAGCATGTGGGGTCTAGTTCCATGACCAGGGATCAAACCCAGACTCCCTGCTTTGGGAGTATGAAGTCTTAGCCACTGGACCACCAGGGAAGTCCCTGTTTTTTTTTTTTTTAATTGGAATATAGTTGTGTTACCATGTTGTGTTATAGTTTCTGCTGTACAACAACGTGAATCAGCATGTATGCATATATTCCCTTCCTCTTGAGTCTCCCTTCTACCCTCTTTCATCCCACCCTTCTAGGTCATCACTGAGCACCAAGCTGAGCTCCCTGTATTTTACTCAGCCAAGTTTAAAGGTGGAAGAAGGTACTTGGAGACTAGTACCACTAAGTTCCAGGTCTCTAGGAAACTCATAATTCAGCAGGTCATAAAATATAAACACCATCCTGATGGAGGTCCAGTGCCCAGCCATCATTGATTCGAGTTTGTTTGCAGCCAAGATACTTTTTCTTCGATCTCTAATATATTTTTTTGCATTTTCCTCAGTATTTTACTGTGTACATTAGAATATATTACAGGGAAATAAGTTTCTCCTGTAGTCCTTATTTCCTCGTTATGAAAATGAAGTCTAAACCAAAACCCCATGAGGGTGTCTTTCATCATGGCCAAGGAAAATTTCATTCCATTTGGTAAGGTCTGAGCAAGGCATTGTCCAAATTAACAACTGTGTTAATTGTTGTTAACACTTATCGTCCAGAGCTCTTTTTAAAATGGCTTCATGTTCCTCCTTCTCATTCTCAATCACAGAGCCCAGTGTCTGTCTGGATCTTTTTAACATCAGCCTGGTCAAGTTCAGCTAGTTCTTTGCAAACTTAAAATTTTACGCTTGGCATTTGTTTTGTGGTTACCATTACGGTGTTACGTTTTCCCACGAAGCCAGTTCCAATGACAAACCCGAAAATCGACTGAGAGTTGGATTTGTGGCAAGTGTTGATTTTTGTGATACTTGCAAGGGATTCAGGAATAATCTTGAAACTTGCTGTATTTTGTGTTTTTAATGATCCCTCCTAAGTCACGCTTTAGAATTTCACTTGTCTGTATGCAGCTATGCTTTTAAATATTTGGAACACTCCTGTACAGCTTACTGTGGATGCCAGAATTATCTTATCTCCACAATTCTTGGTTTCCTGTGCTCTAGAAGCAGGAAGAAATAGCCTCTTTGAAAGAGAGTGGAACAGGAACACTTGACTTTAAAAAAACACACACACACACACAAATATGTGACTAGAACCCAACTCGGCCCCGGCTCAGACTCCTTCTCTTTTGGTGAGTAATTAAGACCACATTGGCCCCCATTGCAGCTGGCAGCCCCTCACTGGTGCCTTTTTCTGCTCATGACCTTTGATCTCAGTGACCTTTCCTGGGGTTAGTCCTAGGCCCTTTTCATTGTGTCGGAGCTGAAGGGGCTCATGTGCAGTTGATTATTTCTTTGCTCATTTGGCCTTTTTGGTGCCATAACTCCAAGTCACTTCCATTTGCTCCCTTGACTTTTGATGGTCCACAGTGAAAGGAAATGCTTGTGGAGGCAGCAGGATCGGCGTGTCTGCTCGGCTGACTTGACTGCGGCTCTGGAGAAGTGGGGGAAGGGCTGTGAGGTCTGTAGGTGTCAGTGGTTTAAAAAACTAGAAGCCCATGACTGCGTGATCCTTCCAAGCTCATGGAAGCAGATACCACCAAGAGCTGCGTTTCCAACAGCAATGGAGGTAGGGGAGTGGGAATGGGCGGGGGGAGGTGAAAAGAGAGATCTGCCCATTGTTGACCTGGCCTACATGCTGGACATCCTGCATCTCTGCTTGCACAAAATTTATACACTCATTCTGCCCTCGAACTTTGCAGCAGGTCGCAGAATGCATCCTTGTCAACTGCACATGACTGCTGAAAAGGATGCTCTGGTTTCTAAAAGCACTGATTTAGCCCCCAGAGAGGAACATGCTGACTCTTACAGGCTGCATTTGCTGCCACTGGACTTAGGAGAGCTCTTTTTTCCCTTCTCCTTCCCTCCCCCTCCTCCTGCCCCTACCCACGCCTCCAGTCAGACCACTGAAGGATGCCTGCCAGCTGTTACTCTCATTTCTTGGGACCCCATGTGGGCAGCCTGAAGACTGTCACTGATCAAAGGCTCCAGGGAAGGAATGTGTCTGGTTACCCTAAACCGTGGTTGGTACCTTTGAAAGGTATACGGGGGCGTGAAAGTCCAGGGATATTTGGAAACTCATTTTTAAGAAGTCTTGAGTGTCTGATTCCATCCCTGGAATATAATTTTCTGTCTTTTCCTCTTTTGTTAAGACAAAAACCTTTTAATTAGTAGCATTGATCATGAGTGTTATTTTTGAGAGAGGAATGGGTACCCCTTTAAAGTTGATTTTATTTCATGTTTAGGCTTTAGCCTGAGACTCCTTCCCCCTTAGGGAATCACAGTTTCTCTGTCTGTCCTTGCCTCCCTCATCTCACTTAAGCTTTTCAGCTTGCCTGCTAGGTCTTTCCTAGAGTTTCTGTTAGCTCCAACTCAGCTTATTAGTTCCACACCTTAAGATGCATCCTTTTCGTTCCCTGCTAATTCCAAACAGCAACAAAAAACCACGGAAAGCCCTGTGGTTTCTCATGCGATTCCTGTCTTAGTGAAGGCAGACATCCATATACTCACTCTTCCACGTCCGAAATCTGGACAGCAGCCTCAGTGCCTTTATTTATGGCCGAAGCCAAAAGGAAACAGGAGTGAGCGGACGATGGATTCCAAAGATGTCTAAGAGATGTATTCCTTCCCAGGTCACATCGTTCACTACCCAAGTTCCATCAGTCCCACCTCCTAAGTAGCTTTTGAACTTGTCCATGTCTTAACATTAAAAAAAAAAACCTTTCCCATGATCCCCTGTTATTTCTCTAGTGCAGGTCCCCTTTCTTTTTCACAACAGCCTCCTAAACCCTCTTCAGCCTTGCTCCCCATGGCAGGGTCAATGGTTTGTCAAACGCACAAGTCTGATCTTGACTCTTTCTGCCTGAAAGCTGTTAATACTCGACTCGGAGGAAAAAAGCTAAATGCTATAACCTGATTTATTTTGTTTTTGATACTCTGGCATCTACTCAACTATGTGGCCTCCTTGTCTCCCTGTCCTTACTGTCCACTCTAGTCTATTCTTCCGAACTCTCTGTGTGTCTAATTCTGTGCACACACTCTTCCTTCTGCTTGGAATATGCCCCTCCCCTTGCTTTTTCTCCCTTCCCCCAAACTTCTCCATCTGACTCACCTAATCATTGTCTCCTCTGGGATGTCTTCTCAGCCTCTGAGTCTTGATTGGGTGACCCTTCTGTTTTTCCAGTAGCACCTGTGCTTGCTTTATTTTGTGACTCATCTAATCCCTCCTTACCTACTTTAATATCCTAAAAGCCTTACTCCTTTATCTCCTTCTCTTTGTTTTTGGCCACACCCTGCGGCTTACAGGATCTTAGTTCCCTGACCAAGGATTGAACCACGGGCCCCAGCAGTGAAAGCACCTAATCCTTACCATGGACTGCCAGATAATTCCACTGAAAGCCTTGCTTCTTCCTGAAAACCATTTCCATTAATTTTGTTGGAGAAAAAAGTCATGACATGTTCCATCCCAAACCAGGAGAGCTAAACTATTTTCTTTGCGACCCGTGGAGTGTAGCCCACCAAGCTCCTCCGTCCATGGGATTCTCCAGGCAAGAATACTGGAGTGGGTTGCCATTTCCTTCTCCAGGGGATCTTCCCAACCCAGGGATCAAACCCAGGTCTCCCACATTGCAGGTAGACGCTTTAACCTCTGCACCACCAGGGAGGCCCTTAAACTATTTTCACGGATAGAAAAGTAAATCAACTTACCAGTGAAAACCAGTTTGTGCAGGTGTTAAACAATATTTTGAAAGCAAACAGGTAGTGTCTTCCTAAATATGTTGCAATGAGCTCATTTCACTTAGCAAAGGAGAGAGAGAAGACTTGAGGGTGCTGGCTGGTGGAGGAGGGCTGGTGAGGAAGTCCTGCCAAGGTGGGGCCGTCGGGAAGTGGACTTGGAGACAAGAAGTCCTTTAAAGCATGTAGTTACCTTCCATTCACATGGCACTTTAAAAGTCAGAGCACACAAAAGCACCTGATGGGAGAAGAAAGGCTAAGCGTGTTCCACAGTCGTGAAGATGATGTACTCCTGCCCAGGCGGAAGAGTAAACATTCACTGTCCTTTCTTTCTTGGTATCTGTTCACAAAACATCCAAATAAATATAGCAGACCATTCAAATCCTCTAGATATTCTCTGATAAAACTGTGGCATCATATAAACGGGTGGGTGTATCTTTGCCCACAGCTGCCCAAGCCCCCTTATTTAGTTTCTGATTGTAAAAGTGATATAAAAGTTTATACCAAATAAAAAGAAGCCATCCACTTCTTAGATACAGCCATCATTTAAAACTGGACATTTAATTTCCAAACACATGGGGGTTTTAAAGTGTCTTTCGTATTAATTTCTCATTTAAATGCTTTCTTCTCTGCAATCACCCTGTGTTTTCTCAGTCTTCTAACTTTATGGAGGATTTCAACGGTCAAGTCAAAGATCTCTCTTGGTAAATGTCACATCGCACTTGAAACTATGTCGGGTATTTTCAGATATCTTTTGATACTGACTTCTAACGTAATTCCACAGTGATAAGAGAACAGACTCAGTATGATTTCAATATTTAGACCATGGAATTTTTGGGTCTTGTTTCACATCCTTGGATATGTTCCAGTGTCTCCTAGTTTACAGTCTTTGGAAATTTGAGTAGAATTTGTATCCTGCTGTTGTGTGAAAATTGAATAAATCGTAATTCTGTTGAATTGGTTCATGGTGCTTTTCAGGTCTGCTGTATCCTACTTTTCTGTATATTCATTCTGTTAATTTTTGAGAGTTTGATATTGAAACTCCAATGAAAAATCTTAATACTTAAAATTAATCAGAATATATAGTGAAACTGTATGTAACTTTATTTCATATTTTCCAAGTCTTCCGTAAATGTGTTATCATGCTTTCATAATTTAAAAAAGAACGAGAAAACAAGAAGCCATCCAGAATATGCAGTAACCTTGAAGCAGCAAGTTTATTGTTCTGTTGGGCGCATCGGTATTGGAGGGTTTCTTGAGTTGTCACCTGTCCTTACCTGATTTGAAGCATCTGGAAGGCAGTTGTCCCGCCGGTTTTGCCCCCAGCTGAGTTCGCAGGACAGCACAGTGCCTGGAGAAGGGAGGCACTTAGTGTCTGTCCAATGAAGGGTGGATTCCTCTGCTTGGAACTCTTTTAATACCTTTTACATTCTCATTTACTTATTATATTTTTCTTTATTTCAGAGTTAATTAATTCAAGCCCTCTTTTCCAAATTAGGCTGCAGTATCCTATAGCTCAGAAATTATGCCTTCCTCATCTTCCTCATCTTTGTACCTCTCACAGAATCTTGCCCCAAGTCAATACCCTCCATATGGAATTAATTGATTGAATGAATATTTCTTGGAAAAAGTAAGATTCTCTGAGAAGTCTGTGCAGGAAATGTTGTTTGCTTAGCTAAATTACTCAGATATTCAGAATGAAGAAAACTTGGAGAGGAGATTTACAGTTACTTGTGATTAAGGTCAAGGTGGTTCAATGGGTTTAAGAAAAGGTTTTTGACTTCTGTAACCAAAATTGTGCAGAATTAAGCAGTATCTAATAAAAAAATTTAAGTAGACTTGCTTTATTTTTTTCTTTTGTTTAGTTATTGCCAAAATATCATTTTTTTTCTCCACAGTTCAGAAATAGGATGCTTTGAAATAGTTTGAAAATAAGAATCTATCTTTTTTTTTAAAAGAAGGAAATTATTATTTTATGAAGAAGAAGATGCCTTTAAAAAAGAAAACTAAGAATATTATGTTTTGAAGAACAGTACTGATCCCAAAGCCGAATTTTTTGTTCACAAATTAATCACAGTTATTCCCTAAGCCTCAAAGAAAACTCTAAGAACATCTGATATAGGAGTTCTAGGGAGGGGATAATGCAGAGAGGCTGCTTTGATCATCCTTAGGAAAGCAGAGGCGTTCCTTCAAAAACAGAGGAATCAAATCTAGAAATTCAGGAAAGACTTTTCCCAAAGGATTATTCTGGCAGTGTGTTGAAAAGGGGTTATAAAAGCAACAAGTTCACAACCTGAACAATAAGTTAAATAAATGTTAGGGAACTATTTCCTTTCTTATTCTGAGATCAGGCATACCTTTAGTTTTCCCTTGCCCACAGAAATTCTCTTAAGCCTGGGATGGCTTAAAAGTACAGTTTGTAATGCAAGACAAGTTGCCTTCTCTGTAGGCATGCGGGAAGGGCTTAGAGAAAGCCCTGAAACTCAGGAGGTACCAGCTAATCTTTAGGTCAGGACTCAAGGAGCAGCACTGGGCTGTCTGTTACTCTTCTTGTGGTCAGGGATGTTTGTTTGTGAGGTTGGACCTAGGTTGCCCTTGGTGGCTGTTGAATATAATTTCAAGCTACCTGATGAGTAGGGCAACAGAATCTAGGTCCTTGTTCTGAATATCGCAATTCTCTAACAAGCTGAGCAGGCCTGCCAGGGATAAATATAAACCAAGTCAACAAATACTTAGTAACTGTTAGGGTTGTAATTCCTTTCCAACTGCCCAAATTAACTGATGGAGTGTTAGTCTCATAGAAACATGGGCGTATTCCTGTGTGATAGTGTTTAGGTAGCAATAATGAGCTGTGACGTTTTAAAGGACAGCTGTAAAGTAACTCACTAGATCCCATGCTGGGGTTAAAGTTGACTCTGGAGTTTGTTTCACTGCTTTTCAATAAATAAATAGTTGAGGAAGGATTTGGCAAAAGGAAGAAACTCTCCTCCCTGTCCTCATCGTCTCAGGAAAGTGTCTGCTGTTAACAAGTTGTTTGAATGTTTACTTTGCCTTGACTGCTTAGCAGCGGTGTGTCAGTCCTTGCCCTTGAAACAGGGGAGAATTCAAATAAACCAAAAAAGGCTTTCACACAGCTGGCCCTTTCTGCCAGTGAGTGGTACTGTAGTATTTTCTCCCACTTTTAAAAGAGCTCATCAAGGAAGCATTTAAAAGGCAGTCCTAAAAAAAAAAAAAAAAAAAAGGGGCAGTTCTTGAACTGATAGTAGATGAACTTGAGTTTGCAACTTGGAGATTTTGGAGTCCGTGGTATAGAGAAGAAGCAAGCAGATCCTGAGAAGTACTTGATTTATTCAGAGACATTCTTAAGATGCCTTGTATTGCTATACCCAGTTTTATTGATGGTTAGACTTAACCTTTCTTTTCACAAATAAGTATGCATGTAGAATTCTCACTACTGAAATGTCATTAATGTAGCTTTGGCCTTACATTTTGTTGTGTTTTGTAGTTACAAATTCTGTGTCCTGGCCAAGCAGGAATATGGGAAGTGGAATTTGTCAGCAAAATAACCACTCTTTGGATCTCTAGCCTGGCAATAGTACCTGGTATACAGTAGGTACTTACTGTATGTTTGCTGATTTTTGAAATCATATCTGTGAATGAATAGTCAAATGAAAGAATAAAAATACAGCTAGATCACATGGAATTCAGTTGATATAACAGCTCTCACTAAAAAAGCCTCTTGATGAAAGTGAAAGAGGAGAGTGAAAAAGTTGGCTTAAAGCTTGGCATTCAGAAAACTTAGATCTTGGCATCTGGTCCCATCACTTCATGGGAAGTAGATGGGGAAACAGTGTCAGACTTTATTTTGGGGGGCTCCAAAATCACTGCAGATGGTGACTGCAGCCATGAAATTAAAAGACACTTACTCCTTGGAAGGAAAGTTATGACCAACCTAGATAGCATATTCAAAAGCAGAGAGATTATTTTGCCAACAAAGGTCCGTCTAGTCAAGGCTATGGTTTTTCCAGTGGTCACATGTGGATGTGAGAGTTGGACTGTGGAGAAAGCTGAGTGTCGAAGAATTGATGCTTTTGAACTGTAGAGAAGACTCTTGAGAGTCCCTTGGACTGCAAGGAGATCCAACCAGTCCATCCTAAAGGAGATCAGCCCTGGGGTTTCTTTGGAAGGACTGATGCTAAAGCTGAAGCTCCAGTACTTTGGCCACCTCATGCGAAGAGTTGACTCATTGAAAAAGACCCTGATGCTGGGAGGGATTGGGGGCAGGAGAAGAAGGGGACGACAGAGGATGAGATGGCTGGATGGCATCACCGACTCGATGGACATGAATGAGTTTGAGTAAACTCTGGGAGTTGGTGATGGACAGGGAGGCCTGGCGTGCTGTGATTCATGGGGTCGCAAAGAGTCGGACATGACTGAGCGACTGAACTGAGGTACTTCTGGGAATTACATTCTATGAAGGTATTCCTTTCATTTTCAGAAACATCAAGTGCCTCTTTTCTGCTAGGGATTAGAGTTTGCAAAGTTGAGTATGACATCATTCTTGCCTTTAAAGAGGTAATAGCTATGTGAGCAGATAAACTGCAGAGCAGAGCCGTGAGTGCAGTGGTAGGCAGTGGGCAAGGTATAGAGATAGCACAGAGGAGAAGGAGTAAAACATATCTGGAGAATAGCATGGGCCTTGTGAATATTCCTAATTTATTTGTTTGGTTTATTGTTCATCTCTTACACAGATGTAAGGTATACATTTTTGTCTGTCAGTTTTTACTTTTATATGTATTTAAGGTACTCTGACCCAAGTTCCTAGAATAGTACCCAGCATATAGTAAACATTCAAAGGGAGGTTCAAAAGGGAGGGGATATATATGTATATACCCATGGCTGATTCATGTTGAGGTTTGACAGAAAACAACAAAATTCTATAAAGCAATTGTCCTTCAATTTAAAAAATAAATTTAAAAAACTGTAAAAAAAAGTCAATAAATACTTGCTGAATGAATGAATAATTTTCCTTTTGAAAGGAGTTTACTGATTTTATTTCCGCCAATGAGATATTATAGTGATTTTTACCCACATCTTTACCAGTGCTGGGTTATGTGAAACTCCTTTTTTAGCTTTGTTAATGTGTTATAGAATTTCTATATTAAAAAAAAAAAACCCACAAAACCCAATATTTCCATGGCTGTCATCCATCTATCCTTAGCAGTTCAGTTTTTCTGCTGCCATTTATAGCAGTGGGTTTCCCTGGTGGCTCAGACGGTAAAAGAATCTGCCAGCAATGTAGGAAACCCAGGTCTGATCCCTTGGGTCGGGAAAATCCAGATGGCCAAAGCGTAGCTCTTGAGCAACCTCTTCTTCATTCCCCTCTCTAGTCCTCCCCATTTCAGGAAACAGAACTTTATTCTGTTACATCAAAGACTAAGAGTTATCCTTGACATCTCTTTATCTCGCCTTTTCTACCCAAGCCCTCAGCAGATTCTGTTGGCTTACCTTTAGAGTCTGCTTTGAATCTAGTGATTCAGTGACTGCCTCTATTGTATCTGATGCACCCTATAGACCAGTGAAAGGCAGTAGGCCCTTATTACATCTATATGTTTTGGTCCTTGGAGCTTGTAAAAGTTCTAGAAACAGTCTGATATTTTGAAAGAAATAAGGCAATGTCCTGATATAGAGCTTAACAATTAGGGCAGTATAGATGAGAGAATGCTTATGATATAAATGAGACAAAATACTAATTCTATAAATGAGAAATGGGAAACAGCTCTTTGAATGAAGCAGCTTGGTCAGTTGAAAATTCAGTTATTCAGATCCCAGTTCTGAACCCTTACAGACACTGCTGTATGTTCCTTTCCCAACTCTGTGCTCTTCTGTGAGTCCAGGTAAGAAGAGACTGGGGGCTGAAGCTTTTCTTCCTCTTAATCCTGTGAATCACTGGATTCAGTGGCTGCCCGCCATTTTGCAAGCTATATATAGAGTGCCCCCAATACGAGACAGGCAGCCACTAACGTAGTGCTTCCACCAGCTTGTCCACACTCTTCCGTTCCTGCCCCACTTCAGTCTAGTCCATCCGCCAGTCAGTGATCTTAAAGCATAATGAGACCCCATTACTCCCTTCTCTAAGTCCTCCAAGGGCCCGCCGTTGCCTTGAGAATGAATGCCAGCATCTTCACCGTGGCTTTTGAAACTGGGTGGGGTCTAGCCTGGCTTTCCTCTGTGCTCTTTTTCTGGCTCATCCCACTCTCACCACAGTGGTCTTTGGATGTTCTGCAGGAGGCTCAGTCCCCACCCAAGTCTGCCCTTAGTTTTCTCTGTGCAATCCATGAGTCCCCATCGGAAAAAAGGACGAAAACCAGGAGTCCCTAACTTAGAGTGTTGTTGCGAAGGTTCAGTTAATGTATGAAAACCACTGAGATGGTGTCTGGCCCATGCGATTAACACTGTATAAACGTTAGTTAAAATGTTGTTGTTTTTGTTATTGTTTGTATTGCAAGGAATGTAGAGAAGGAATGCGTTTTGGTTGAGTTTTAGATGGTTGTGAGTTGTACAAACAGAAATGGGCGAAAGGCCGTAATGGATTCATTTGGAATGATTGGGTCTGTGTAAAATAAGTATCTTAGTATCTTGGAAGAATAAGCGGAACTTCTAACTTTAATGCCTACAGATTATTTTCTGAACTGGGAAGATGTGGATCATCAAATGCCTTGTATTTGATTCAGTCTATATAAAGCTTGGAAAAGGCAATGGCGACCCACTCCAGTACTCTTGCCTGGAAAATCCCATGGGTGGAGGAGCCTGGTAGGCTGCAGTCCGTGGGGTCGCTAAGAGTCGGACACGACTCAGTGACTTCACTTTCACTTTTCACTTTCATGCATTGGAGAAGGACATGGCAACCCACTCCAGTGTTCTTGCCTGGAGAATCCCAGGGACGGGGGAGCCTGGTGGGCTGCCGTCTATGGGGTCGCACAGGGTCGGACACGACTAAAGCGACTTAGCAGCAGCAGCAGCAGATAAAGCTTGCGAAATTGAAGGCAGCTATCACGTGCAGAACTCTGGCTCTTGAGAGAATAGATTTCGACTGTCTTTGTACTTTAGAATTTCCTTCTTCTTTTTTTTTCCCCCCTATGTCTCTTAGTGAGCCAAAGCCTGGGTTTTGCCTTGGAAGTCTGCCCTGGCCGCTTCTGTAATCTGGAGCTATGCATCCAGATTCTAGACCCTTACAGACGCTGCTGTACATTACCCTCCTGATGCTGTGCGCTTCTGTGAGTCCAGGTAAGAAGAGAGAATGGTAACTTTCTGAAGCTTGGGCTGAAGCTTAATCCTATGAAAAACTTCAACTTTAATGCTTGGCCAATAGTAATGGTTTATAAAGACATTTCTAAGATTTGTTTCACCAGTGGAACAATTTTTAAAACTTTAATTAAACAATTTAAGGATTTCTTAGTAGTACTTCTAGGCACTCACAGCCCTTCCCATCATTGTCCTTGTAATTTATTCCTTTTGTTGCCTTGAAAATAAATATTTTCTGATCGTGCTTTTTTTCCAATGAGGATATGTTACAGATTTCTGAATTTGGAAATTATAATAGGAATAAAGTGCTGACTACATACCACCGCAGAGGAGTTTTAGAATCAGCATGTAATAATACTCAACTTGAAATGAGAGAACTTGGTTTGAATCCCAGGTCTCATGACCTCGCCTAATTTATTATCTCTTTGCATTACTGAAAAGCTTTAATGTGTTTATTGTTAAATGTACGTATAAGCCCAAGGCTGATACATGGCCCATATGCATTTCTTTTTATTTTAAATTTGTGTGAAGATTTATATAGAAGTATATACAAATACAGTGATGTTTATTTATTAATGTCTATTTATTATCTTTGTTAAAAATACTGTATAATTGTGTTTGATTTAGTAAGGGAGAACTGATTTAGTGGTTTTATTTCTGGTTTTTGTTGGGCTAAATAGCAACCTCAGATTCCATTGAGGCATTTCCCTTAATCTTTATTTCTGGTAAAATACCCTATAAAAGTAGATTCAGCAATTTATTGTGTTTTTTCTTTTAAGTATTTTATTATACCAGATTAACAGGATTCCTCCCCCATCCTCTTTTATGGGTGGAGGAGAGGGATCTGTTTTGATACTTGAGTACAAGAACCTCTCTCTCCCAAATTCCTGGAAGAACAGACACAACAAACGAAACTATTCCAAACACCAAATAAAAATGTTCAGAATGATACCCCGTTTATCCTTACATCCCAGAAAGGATAGGCTTTATATTTCAGTGTGGCTTCTTGACTTTCTACTTCTGCTTTCTTAGAAGTTGAACATGATGTATATTAAAGAGAATTAGTCAAGAAGTTGTTGTTATTGCTTAGTCGCTGAGTTGTGTCTGACTCTTTGGCAACTCCATGGACTATAGCCCACCAGGCTCCTCTGCCCATGAGATGTACCAAGCAAGAATATTGGAATGGGTTGCCCTTTCCTTCTCCAGGAGATCTTTCCAACCCAGGAATCGAACCCCTGCCCCCTGCATTGGCAGTCAGATTCTTCACCACTGAGCCACCAGGGAAGCCCGATCCAGAAGTACCATAACCTTTATTGATAAAATAATTTGCTCTTAAAAGTCAAATCCTGTTGGTAATATGGAAGAGAATTCTCTTTATTTTGAAAGTCATCTTCTCTTTTTCAGATGCCTAATTTCCAGTTTTTAAAACCTGCTTCATTCAAAGAGCAGCTCACCATTTCTCATTTACAGAATTGGTATTTTGTTTATTTAGATCATAAGGATTGTTATCTGTACTGTCCTAACCTAATTGTTATGTTCTATATCAGGACATTGCCTTGTTTCTTTACAAATGTAAAGCTCTTCCGAGAACTTACACAAGCTCTTAAGGACCATAGCATATAGATGCAGTAAGGGATTGCCTTTTGTTGTGTATATGCCGATAAGTATATTAAATGTGCTCTTTTTCTCTCTCCCCTTATCTCCTCTTCTCTCCCATTCCCTCCCCCACCTCCACCCCTTTGTATACGGGGAATGTTCCCTTGCAGACTTGGCACCTTATTTTGTTTCTGAGCCATTGTCTGCTGTCCAGAAACTTGGTGGACCTGTAGTACTGCATTGCTCTGCTAAACCTGTGACTGCTCGTATCTCATGGTTGCATAATGGAAAAAGATTGGACAGAAACGTGGAACAGATTAAGATTCATCAGGGCACGTTGACTATCCTTTCTCTTAACCCCTCACTTTCGGGTTATTACCAGTGCGTTGCCAACAACAGCATCGGTGCCATCCTGAGTGGGCCTGCAACCATATCCACTGCAGGTGAGTTTAATTGTTGTCCCTGTGATAGATGCTTTTTCCTGAAATTACTCTTGGTACCTGCGTTGTTTGAGTCGTGGAAGGAGCATGGGCTTTGGAGTAAGATACATATGAATTCTCATCAGGGAATGATACTTGAACCTCTGTGAGCATAGCATGGTGTCTTCCATTGTAATGAGGGATGTGAAAATTATTTTGTGCAGAGTTAGGACAGTTTTCTAACATGAAACTGAATTTCCTTGTATTTTAAAGTTCTTAATAGCAGCAGCAACCGCTGTTGTCTGCTTTGATGCAGTTATTTCATGCAGTCCTTTATCTTTTTCTCAAATCTAATTGTTTTATTTACTTTGATTGCAGTGGTTTTCGTTTATTTAATTGAAACCAAGTTAAAGGAGTGGGGAGGGGGCGAAATAACGGCAAAGAAAGGAATGTTGAGTATTGAACTTATGGAAAATCTAGACTGCGTGGTTTTCTTAGTAAGTTTGAGCCATCTGCCTTTCAAATGGTGATGGCTTCCAGTAATGGAAAACGTCTTTGTGAGGGCACCCCTATTTACAGAACAAATCTGGATTCCCCAGGAGTAGTGAGTTTGTCATAACTGAGAAGAGTAAATGTTTTTGTAGAGCTGTGACCCATGGACAGCTCCAAGTCACACGCTGGAGGGCTGAATTCCTAGGGGCAGGCTGCAAGTGCTTTCATCACTGGCCATAATAAAGAGCACTTCCATGCTGGCTCCATCTGCAGTAAGCTTAAACAGGGAGAAATTGAGACCTAGTTAGGGGACTTCTTTGGCAGTGGTTAAGATTCAGTGCTTCCTCCGCAAGGGGCCTGAGTTCCATCCCTGGTCTGGGAAACTAAAATCCCACACATACACACAAAAGTTAAAAAAAAAAAAAGAATTAATAGTATACTGGGGACTTCCCTGGTGGCTCAGACAGTAAAGAATCTGCCTGCAATGCAGGAGAATGGATTCTCTCCCTGGAAATTCAAATGATACACTGCTTTTTTTTTTCCCCCTATGTCCTAGGTTCATTCTAATAAACCATTTTATTGCCATGTGAGTAGCTACAAACAGAATAAAGATGCATAGGGAAAGTGAGCTGTGATGAGAGACTGGATTAAAAAGGATTCGTCTTGATAGAATGGGGAACAGTTATGCTTTGTAGTCCCCCCTAATGTTTCAGGAACAGTTTGCTTGTCTTGTAGTCTCCTGGAAGCACTGACTTCTCGAAAAGGGTGCCATGACTAAGCTTCAGCCCTCAACCGTGCACCTCTGTCCCAGCTGCTTACTGAGATAAAAAGATTCTGCTACTCTGGGAACTGGGATTAGCTGCCACACACAACTGTGGTGCCAGTGTTGTTTCTGGTTTTAAAATGTCCTTTGGGGAAGAGAGTTCAAATTCGCATTTATCTATTGATCTGTCTACTTATTTACTTATTTATTTCAGTTCTTGGTGATTTTGGTGCATCCAGAAAACATGTTATTACGGCAGAAGAAAAGAGTACTGGTTTCATTGGCTGCAAGGTACCAGACAGTAACCCCAAAGCTGAAGTGCGCTATAAAATCCGGGGAAAGTGGCTGAAGCAGTCCACAGGTGAGAACTCTGATGAAAAGCCAGTGGCACCCACGGAACAAACGTCATTCACCAGCTTCCTTTAAGCTCTGTGTGCTGGGGGCTGTGGACACAAAAATACTTGAGATATATTTTCTCTCCTCTTGAGAGTCAAGTGGAAGAGACTAGATCAAATGGTTACAGTATAAGACAGAACATAATATAGAGTACAGGACAGAAATGATTATAGGGAATTCCCGGGTGGTCCAGGGGTTAAGACTCTGGGCTTCCAACGCAGGGGGCGAGGATTCAGTCGCTGGTCAGGGAACTAAGATCCTGTATGCTCAGAGGTGCAGCCAAAAAGTAAAAATTAAAAAGAAATAATTACAACCCCACACCTCCAAGGCTCACTCCTTCAACCTGTTCGGGAATCTACTCAGATAATAATTCCTTCACGGTCACTCTCCTGGCTCTATCTAAAGTGATAAGCCGTGTTTTCTCTGTCCCCCTTGATTCAGCTTCCTCTTTTCTGTGGCGCTGTATTATGTCAGTGCTTGCTTGCTTTTTATTTGCCCCTTTCTTGGCTACCCCACCCCTGCACTGGAACGCTGGCCGTGGGAGCGCAGGGCTTCCTCTATCCGCTTCCTTCACTGTTGTATCGCTTGGGCCCAGGCGGTTGTTGGCAGAAAGTAGGCTCTCGGTACATGCTGTTGAGACGAAAGAAATGAAGACGTGGATGAATATTGGGTGGTTAGTGCTGTAGGCAGAGGTTTGCCCAAGGTGATAGCTGCGGTCATTGTGTCTTTGTCCAAATATGTTTCTTGTGCTTTTGATTTTTGTAATGACTGGTCTGTAGTCATGGGCTTGATTTTGTTACTCAAGTGCTGTTGACTTTTTTTTTTCCTGTCTTGGCTTTCCTTTTCCTTCATTTAATGTTCTTCCCCTGATTGCTTATCTGCTGCTTGTGTCATGTCTACATTTAAAGCGTAACTATCAACCTTTGTAAATTTTAACTGGTGTCCTTCATAAAGAGAGAAGCCTAACTGCATTCCCCTTCCTTCCTCAGAGAATTATCTAATCCTTCCATCAGGAAATCTTCAGATTTTGAATGTATCCTTAGAGGACAAGGGATCTTACAAATGTGCAGCTTTTAATCCTGTCACACACGAGTTAAAAGTTGAACCCATTGGCCAAAAGCTCCTTGTGAGTCGTAAGTATTTGGGGGAATCATGGTCACTGGGGAGAGTCCTTGGAAGCATTCCACGTGAAGAGTTGGGAAATGGGACTTCATTTTTCTTTCACATCCTGTTTGTTTATCATGAGAAAGTCTTATAAAAAATTACGTGCCTAAATAGCATAATTCTATACATGTTTTATTAATACAAATATAATGGCTTTCCAGGAGAGAATTTTGGTTGAATTGACTGAGTAGAATTCATGCGGGGGACTCTGCCTTTTGCTCAGAGAAAAAGAAATTAGAGAGACTTCCCTGGTGGTCTAGTGGTTAAGACCTTGCCTTCCAATGCAGGTCGGGGGGCTAAGATCCCACGTGTCTCAGAACCAAAAAACCAGACCATAAACAACAGAAATTTATTGTAACAAATTCAATAAAGACTTTAAAAACGGTCCACGACAAAAACAATCTTTAAAAAGAGAAAAAAAAGAAATTGGAGAGCAAGTATCGCTGAATATCAGTGGTAATCAAATTGGTGGCTGACTGTGAATTATGAAAAAATATTTCTCAGTTCTCTTTGAGATATGGTAAGTCATAGCTGATTTTTAGCTTAGGGTGGTCAAGTTGTGAGTAGATCAGTAGTCAGAGCACAGTGAAGGAGTGGTCCATGTGCTTGGTGTGAATTTGACATTTCAGAACTATTAATTCAGAAGTAGCACTGAAGGATCCCCAAGTCTTTTAAATTTAATTCTCAACTGAAAATGGCTTCGTTACCAAATAGGACCTTGTAGTGTTAAAAAGAGTAAATGGGAAGATGAGGACGCTCACAGCTTTGCTAAGGAAGACGGTGGGAGTGGATACTTAATGATTTTTTTGCTTTGCTTCTTTCTCCAGGTCCTTCTTCAGATGACTTTCACATTCTTCACCCCACCTTTTCACAGGCATTAGCCGTTCTTTCTCGTAGTCCTGTGACCCTGGAGTGTGTGGTGAGTGGGGTCCCGGCTTCTCACGTGCACTGGCTGAAGGATGGTCAGGATGCTGTGGTGGGAAGCACTTGGAGGAGGCTGTATACGCATCTTGCCACGGACAGCATCGACCCAGCGGACTCCGGCAACTACTCCTGTGTGGTGGGAAACAAGTCTGGAGATGCCAAACATGTGACTTACGTGGTGAATGTACTTGGTAAGATGTTACTTGTTAAGTGTTTTTTCAAGTCAGGCTATTTTTCTGATCTAACTGATGTTTGAATAGAAGATCTATTTGTGAACACTAAAAGGAATAGAGACTCTCTAGAAATAGCACCCCCAGTAGACAGAACAAGCTTCATTTCTCTAAAGCACCACTGGGACTTCCATGGGGGTCCCTTGGTTTGAGACTTGGCATTCCCAATGCAGGAAGTGGGGTTCAGGCTCTGGTTCGGGAACTAAGATCCCACCACATACTGTGCAGCCGCGGAAGAAAGAGGACTGCCGAGTTGGGCAGTACTTCTGTGTGGCACAGAGCCTGGGATGTTCTTGGAGCCTCACCCCTAACCCGGTTACACAAAATGGAGCTGGTTCTTCCTTCTCAGTGACGTGGAGGGAAGAGAGTGGAGCTCAACAGGATGAGGATTCTGGGCTGTGTCGGTGTGTAGTGTCCAGCAACAGTAAGGCAGAGTGCATGCACGCTCAGTTGTGTCTGACTCTTTTTCGAGCCCTGGACTGTAGCCCACCAGGCTCCTCTGTCCACGGCACTGCCCAAGCAAGAATACCGGAGTGGGCTGCCATTTCCTCCTTCAGGCTATCTTCTCCACCCAGGAGTCAAACTCACGTCTCCTACGTCTCCTGCATCGGCAGGCGGATTCTCTACTATTGAGCCACTGGGAAGCCCAACTAAGACAGAGTACTGACTAGAAAATGTCATCTCTAAAGGAAGTGGGTTTCATTTTATTTTCCCTTTTGGAATGGTTTCACGATCGCTGACTCATAAGCTTTGTGTTATTTTCACTCAAGTTCTGTGTGTATTATTTATTTCATTGACGTTCCTTTCTTCCAGCTACCTATCTCACTGTCACGTGTAGCAGCAAAAATGTTTGATCAAAACAAATTTTCATGAAAACCAGAAAAAAGTTTCATACTAAATATAGTTTTTGTCAACTTTCTGTACCTGTTTATGTGCAACAATGGCCTGACGCAGGTTACCTTGTCATTAGTGTAAGTGTGTGGCAAGCAGGCTTTAAAATTTAATGATAATGAGGACTAGATGAATATATATAGTCGTTTAATATTGGCATATGTTACAAATGCCGATACATGATTTACTTTGTCCAAGTAAAACGTGGCCTGATGGATACTAAAAGAAGATTTTTGCCCAGAGTATTCCTAACCTCAAAGCAGAATTCACCAGGAAAAAAAAATTTTTTTTCACTTCCAAATAAGCATTCTTCTATTTTGGCTCTTGTATAGTAAAGGAAATTATTATTTCAAAACAGATCATCTGAAACTCTGCATATGTGCATGTGTGTGTGCGCGCATATGTTGGCTTGGGGGCTGGTTAATTGGGTGGAGAGATCTATTACTTAAAAAGGGACTGCAACGTATTAGTAACATATGGTTTGTCCTATTGGAGGAAAGTCAATACATTTCTAATTTTTTGTTGATGATCACAGTGGATAGGAGAATATGAGGAAACAATACATTTTGGTTTCAACTAGTTATCGGTAGAGAGAGTTTGTATGACTTGTGTGAGGGCTAACTTTAAATTTTTTATTTTCATTTTTTATTAATATTTATTGGAGTATTAGATGATTGACAATGTTGTGATAGTTTCAGGTATATAGCAAAGTGAATCAATTATACATATACATATCTCCACTCTTTTAGATTCTTTTCCCATATAGGTCATTACAGAGGATTGAGTAGAGGTCCCTGTGTTATACAGTAGGTCCTTTTAAATTATAATATGTTTTATTTTTAGAACACGCTTCAATTTCTAAAGGACTGCAGGATCAGACAGTGTCCCTGGGTGCAACAGTACAATTCACGTGTGAAGTTCATGGGAACCCAGCGCCCAACCGTACCTGGTTTCACAACGCCCAGCCTGTTCGCCCTTCCCCACGACATCTAACTGTGGGAAATGGATTGAAAATCAGTGGTGTTACCATGGAAGATTCTGGGCTGTATCAGTGTGTTGCAGATAATGGGATTGGATTTACACAGTCTACTGGGAGACTTGAAATTGAAAAAGGTAGGCTTTTAGGTCATGTCATCCTAGGAAATTTCACTTTATAGATGGGACTTTGTTTTGATTAAAAATTAAATCATCTTTACAAAAAGGAAGTAATCCTATCACCATAACAGAACTGTGTTCATTGTCCATGTTCCTTTCTGCTTGCTGGTAGACCTTTCCATGAAGAAGCAACCTTATTTAATCAGGCTCATAAAAAAATTTTTGTTCAATATTTTTTAACAGATACATCATTGCTTTAAAAAGGTATAATTTTAAAAGTATGTGGTAAAAATCTCATTCGTGTTCCCTAGCCAGTCAGGTGTCTCTGAGAACTAACAAGTTTTATAATTTTCTTGACTATTCTTGTATGCATGTATATGGTTAATTACATATAACATGTGAGTTTGTGTGCATTTAATAACAATATCAGTTTTTTTTACACAAATGATGTTGAATTTCTTCTGTAAAAATTTCCTTGGATTTTACCTTAAAATTACCTTGATTTTTTTCACTTAACTTATATCTTGGCCATCTTCACATATGGTACATTAAAGAATATTTGCATTTCCCTTAAAAAAATGCCTGCTTAGTCTTCTGTTGTATAGCTGTGAAGGTCTAACTGATACCTCATGGATGCCTGTTTCTAATCCTTTGCTATTACAAGGAGTTTATGATGGATGTCCTTCTACATAGATTATTTTGCACAAACGTGAACATCTTTAAAGTAAATTCTTAGAAATAAACTTGCTAAATAAAAGCATATATGCCTTGGCAATTTTGACAGATACCTTGCTCTCTCTCTTGTTATCATTTTACACTCCTACCAGCAATGTTTCCTTATATCCTCACTAAGGCAGTGGTTTGTCAGAATTCTATTTAATGTTTGCCTATCTGATAGGTTTTTCAAAACTACCTTTTGATCCCTGTATTTTTTATTATTATGAGTGACGTTGAGCATCTCATCATGTGTTTCTGAGCCATTGAATTTGCTTTTCTGTGTATTGGCTGCTCGTTGTCTTTTGTCCATTTTATATTAGGGGGTTCATCTTTTTTTATTATTTATAGGAATTCTTTATATATTATAGAAATTAAGCTTTTGCTGAGAGTTAGAAATATTTCAAAGAATCAGTATGACAGAGACCAACTCTCTGAACTTCTTGCAGTTACTTTAGACTCTGAACTTGCTACTTCGATGAATTACTTCAGATGTTAATAATAAAAAAGAATTTTTAAATGGCATGTATTTGGAAATTTAGAATTATAGTTCTCAATGGATGGGTGAAAAAATCGTAATGGAAATTTAAAATTCAAAATGATAATAAATGTCAAAATCAAATTGTGTGGGATATAGGAGAGTGGAATATAAAAGGATTTATACCCTTAAATGCTTATTAAAAAAAAAAAGCTTGTAAAACTAAAAATTAGTGGACTAAGTAAATAACAGAATAGATTTAAAGAAAAGGGATAATAAAGATAAGGACAGAAATCAGTTAAATGGAAAATTAAGATAAAATAGATAGGATCAGTAGGGATAAAAATTAACCAAGGAGTTAGCCCCGTAATCAGTCAGAGAATTTAAAGTATTGTTTGATGGTTCAGACAGTAAAGCGTCTGCCTGCAATTCGGGAGACCTGGGTTCCATCCCTGGGTCGGGAAGATCCCCTGGAGAAGGAAATGGCAACCCACTCCAGTATTCTTGCCTGGAAAATCCCATGGATGGAGCCTGGTAGGCTACAGTCCATGGAGTTGCAAAGAGTCAGACACGACTGAACGACTTCACTTCACTTCACTTCTTCATCCAATTTAATGAATAAAGGAGAAAAATAATATGATGATCTCAACAGAAGCAGAAAAACCATTTGATATAATTCAGTATCCATGTTAGACACTCTTGGAAAAATAGAAATAGGAGGGAACTTTCTTAACTTGATAAAGAATATCCAATAAAAAACTTATAGGAAACTACTTTTAGTGGCAAAATGTTAAAGCATTCCCTTTAAAATATCTTTTAGTTGTCATCATAGTGCAGATTCTAACCAGCACAGAATGATAAGAAAAAGAAATAAAGATATTAGGATATAAGAAGGCAGGAGAAGAAGGGGGCGACAGAGAAAGAGATGGTTGGATGACATCATTAAGTCCATGGACATGAGTTTTCGCAAACTCCTGGAGACAGTGAAGAACATGAAATCCTGGCATGCTGCAGTCATGGAGTCGTAAAGAGTTGGACAGGACTTAGTGACTGAACAGCAGTAAAGATAAGAGAGAAAGAAACCCAGCTGTTATTAATGTTCTTAATTCACAGCTCCTATGGTTGTCATTGGAGAGAATCCTCTATGGTTTGTTGGCAAATTATTAAAAATAATAAACGCTTTAGCACAGTGGCTGATGAAGACCAATAAACAGGAATCCATTGCCTTTCTATGTACCCGTGTGTTAGCAAGTTTCTCTAGAGAAACAAAACACAACACGATATATAAGATACACATCAGAGGAGATTTACTGTAGAAACTGGCTCACACAGTTAAGGTGGTCAAGTCTGTCATCTGCAAACTGGGGAAGGAGGTAAGCTGGTGAAGCCGTTCAGTTGTGGGAGAAGTGATGATATAAGTCTCAACCTAAGCCCCATAGCCAGAGGTCCAGGAACACTGAAGCCCAGTGTCCTTAGGGCAGGAGAAGGATGACTAGGCTCATGGAGAGAATTCGCTCTTCTTCTGCATTTTTGTTCTACTGAGGTCCTCATCGGATTGGATGGTGCCCACCCACACTGGGGAGGGCCATCTGCTATCCTCAGTTTACCAATTCAGGTGCAAATTTCTTCTGCACCTCACAGATAACACCGAGTTATCTGGGCATCCTTTAACCCAGTCAAGTTGACATATAAAACTAACCATTATTACCAGCAACAGAAAATCTCATTTAAAAGTCACCTTTTTATATTAGAAACATTAAAAAGGTCCAAGTACATGGAAATATATAACAGTTCATGGATACCAAAATTCAGTATTAACATACTCCTCAGGGCTTTCCAAAGGCTTTCTATAGATTCGTGCAATTTCAACTAAATCCTACCACTAGTTTGAGGACTTAGACAAACTAATTCTAAATCATGTGGATGATCAAAAGCCCAAGAATAGCTAAGACACTCTAAAAGAAGAACAAGAATGTGGGGGGCCTTGCTTTAGCAGATGTTAGAACATATACAAAAATGTATAGTAATTAAGATAGGTCTTCCCTGGTGGCTCAGTGGTGGCAAATCCGCCTGTCAATGCTGGAGACTGGAGTTTGATCCCTGGCCTGGAAGGATTCCACAGCTAAACCCACAACTCTTGAGCCTGTGCTCTAGAGCCTGGGAGCCTCAACTGCTGAAGCCCGGGCCCCCTAGAGCTGGTGCTCTGCAGTAAGAGAAGCCACCACAATGAGAAGCCTGCACACCTCAGCTAGAGGGTAGTCCCCACTCCCCGCAACGAGAGAAAAGCCTGAGCAGTGGTGAGGATCCAGAACAGCCAAAAATAAGTGAACAAATAAATAAAATTATTATTTTTTAAAAAAGACAGTGATGTATTATTGGTGCAGGAAAAGACAAGTATACTCTTGGAACAAGACAGAGAAGGATTCGTCATGACATATTCGTCATGAAGGATATGCAGGTAAGGACTGGACCTAGGTGGCACTGCAGATCACCAAGGGAAGGATATCCTTTCCAGGTTTCCATGTGGGATAACTGGTTATCCAAATGGAGAAGAAGAAATTAAATCTCTGATGCACAAAGGCTAATTTCCAGTGGGTTAAAGACCTATATATGAAAGGCAAAATGGTGAAGTTTTTCAAGAAAATATAGAAGAATATATGATCTAGGTAAAACTTTTTAACGAGAAATTTTAGGCTAATTTTTTAAGAAAAGATTGGTGTGACCACATTAAAATTAAAGCATTCTTATTATTAAAAGATACCATTAAAATGAAAAGAAAAACAGAAAATACTAGTAACAAATGTAACTCACAAAACAACAATATGTAGTTACAAAGAATCCAGAACCATTATGAAAAAGATACAGGACCCAGTAGAAAAAAGGACAAAAGGTATTTGACAGAGGAAGAAAATATGAGTAGCAGATAAACACACGAAAAGATGTGCAACCTCACTGGTACTGAGGGAAGGGCAGGTTATGACCCCTGAGATAGCATTTTGCATGTACTGCTGCCAAGTCGCTTCAGTCTGTGTCGCTTATCCGACTCTGTGCGACCCCGTAGACGGCAGCCCACCAGGCTCCCCCGTCCCTGGGATTCTCCCGGCAAGAACACTGGAGTGGGTTGCCATGTCCTTCTCCAATGCATGAAAGGGAAAAGTGAAAATGATGTTGCTCAGTCATGTCCAACTCTTAGCGACCCCATGGACTACAGCCTTCCAGGCTCCTCCATCCATGGGATTTTCCAGGCAAGAGTAATGGAGTGGGGTGCCATTGCTAGGTGGTCAAAAATTCAGAAATCTGGTAATTGTTGAATGACTTTGTCAAACGCAGGAAGTAGGACTAGAAAAGGAGAAAGATGTGCTGGAGAAAATGTCAAGTGTCAATATTCTATTGTGAGGTTATGAAATATATGCCTCCAAAATACCTGGGACCAAAAGAAAGGAGGTGGTGCCACCTTAGTTTAGAAACAAAAATTTATTCATGTATATGGTCAGAAATACATTTATCAACTACAATTCAGAACAGGTTTTTCTCCCAGAACTTCTGTGATCAGATTTATGCCTCCTGGAACCAACTTTTCTTTTTTGAAGGCCTGTTGCTTAGTCTTATACTTCTTTACACCTTTTTCATGGTAATGTCTGAGGCTTTGGCTTCACATGTTTTGTGTTTGCAGTGATGTGCTGAAGATACCTGTGGGCAAGCTCTCTTCACAGTTCTGTATTTACATTTATGCAATAGGATGAAATTATTTTGCATTGTAGATACTGTATATAATGTGCTTAATTTTTACATGCGAATCATTTTTCTTTAATAGGCGGTGGACTCAAGCCCATTATAATCAGAGCGCCAGCAAGTGTAGAGGTGGCCGTTGGTGGCTCTCTGACTTTGTCCTGCAATGCCACTGGGGTACCAGTGCCCACCATCCATTGGCACGACAAGCACGGGCTGATAACCAGCCATCTGTCTCAAGCTCTTAGATCTAAATCCCGAAAACCCCACTTATTAAGACCTGGGAGTTCTGACCCAGAGCCTTTCACATCCCGGCCAGGCTCAAGCTCTCTGTACATTCAGGCTGTTACTCGAGAACACGCCGGGAAGTACACCTGTGAAGCCACAAACGCGCATGGCACCACACGGTCGGAAGCCGTCCTTACGGTTGGTGAGTTGTCATTAGTATCTTTTTCCAGGTGAATGGGTTTCTTTGATAGTAGGGGATAAAATAAAATATACATTTTTTAGAGATTGTTGAACTTATTAAGTGAAAGTCGCTCAGTCATGTCCAACTCTTTGCAAACCCTTGGACTAGAGCCTGCCAGGCTCCTCTGTCCATCGAATTCTCCAAGAAAGAATATTGTAGTGGGTAGCCTATCCCTTCTGCAGGGCATCTTCCCAACCCAGGAATCGAATTGGGGTCTTCTCCATTGCAGGCAGATTCTTTACCAGCTGAGGTACCAGGGAAGCCCAGACTTATTAAGATATACTTCAAACCCAAGTCTCTTGCATCTCCTGCATTGGCAGGGAGATTCTTTACCAGCTGAGCCCCCCAGGAAAGTCCCCATCTATATATTTGCCTCATCCTTCTTCAAAGTTATTTTTCTAACAAGATGTATACTATTCTTTTTATTTTTACTGATGTTGGATGATAATGACTTAATTTGGAGTACTGGTATTTAGAATATCAATATTATTCAAATTAATTCAGATTTGACTTAATTCACAATCAAATCTAATATCAGTGGGCATTAGAGAAGGTGCCCTACTCATAGGGCTGGTGTGAGAATTCAAGGAGATTATATCTGTAAAGTGCTTAGAACAGTGTCTGGAAGTATTAATAGAAAGCCTTCAATAAATACTAAGTATTGGGTTATAATTATTGCCATCTGATTATTTTTAAATTATAATTATCCCTTGTGCTTCCCTGGTGGCTCAGATGGTAAAGAATTTGCTTGCAAAGCAGGAGACCCAGGTTAGATCCCTGGGTTGGAAAGATCCCCTGGAGGAGGGCATGGCAACCCACTCCAGTGTTCTTCCCTGGAGAATTCCATGGACAGAGGAGCCTGGAGGGCTACAGTCCATGCGGCTGCAAAGAGTCAGACACGACTGAGCAACTAACACTTTGTGGTAGTGTTTAAGGAATGAAGAAATAGTCTCTGATTTTAGTAAACCTTAAAAAATCCGTAAGTATAGAAAAGTAGTTAAGTGTTACAAAGATTTACACACACTTAATGGATGTGTATATGTGTGTGTGTTTATGTATCAGTCTGCCAAGCAAAAATAGGAGTGGCTCTGCTCAAAATTGTTAGCGGCAAGATGTATAATGCAGGTACTGCTAGGGTAGAGCATTTGGCTGAAGTGGTTATTTTATGTAAATAAGGGGAAGATGGAGCTATAGACATCCCAGTCATAGCTGTTGGGACAAGTAAGTGGCTAGTTGTCTGAGTGCCTCATTTTACTTACTCATTTATTTACTTTTTAATTTTTTTGGCCATGCTGTGTCTTGTGGGATCTTACTTCCCCCACGTAGGGATTGAACTCAAGTCCTCTGCATTGGAAGTGCAGTCTTAACCTCTGCACCATCAGGAAGTCCCCCTAATTGCCTCACTTTAAATATGAGAAATCCAAAGTACTTTGAAGATACGTAATTTGTTTAGATAAGATATTTTTAGATTTTGAAGATCCCCCTCACCCCCAGGATTTTATATCTTGATAAATATCATTTTTTAATGTATAGTAACCCCATGAACCACATCCTGCCCGAGTGGTCCTCCATTGTCCCTTTTACATGCTCTACAATAATTATCAAAATCTAGCTGAGTCTATTAAAGCTCAAAACAGCACATAACAACCCAATTCTTTCCCTGGAAGTCTGAGCCTATTATTAAATTCTAGTGTGCTGACAGCCTTTACTTTGTTTATTGTGAAGAGAGCAGTAAGCAAGATGAATCACTTCCTCACCTTTTTTTCTTCCCAGAGACCTTGGGTTTTTGAGGTTCTGGATGTGCAAATATTTGTAGAGTGAGTTGTAACTCTTCAAAACTATAGTGAAAATTGGCCTAGGGTCCTAAATAGTTTGCAGTGGGGTTGCTGGTTTGAGTGGTCACAGTGGGAACCACTTAGGCAGATTTGGTTCTGTTCCCTGTTGACTTGGTTTCAACTCAAGAGTCATTTACTCATAAACATGGCCACTGTCATAGTACTCAGAAAGCCAGGGTTTTATCAATTTCTTTTCCAATTCAAAAAACACTCTACCATAAAAAATGCTAGATGTCTCTTTTAGATGACCATTTCAGAGTTGTTTTGAAGATAAAAAGAGTTGTTGTTCAGTCGCTATGTCCAGCTCTTTGCGACTCCATGAACACCAGGCTTCCCTGTCTTTCATTGTCTCCTGGAGTTTTTGCAGACTCGTGTCCATTGAGTCAGTGATGCCATCCGACCATCTTATCCTCTGTTGCCCCCCTTTTCTCTTGCCCTCAGTCTTTTCCCAGCATCAGGATCTTTTCCAAAAAGAGCTGCTTTGAAGGTAAATTGAGATCATGAATGTGAAGAACCTTTGGAAAGTACTGTGAAGGCTTTATGCATTGTATCTGGCATCTTGTGAGCGCTCTAATTGTGCTGTTGGGAACAGTAGAAGAAAATTAATTGAATCTCCTTTTCAATAAAAGTTACGGAAAAGTCTCATTGCAGCCCGAATAACACAAGTGGAATTTTGATACTCCTGCAGCAGACACAGGCTGTAACATTGCATTCTTCTCATGCCTCTGTATAAACTGCGGCATGTGGTATTCAAACTCTTCTACAGCCAAATACCACTTCCCAGTGGTGACCTGCCCAGAGGATGCATGAAACACTAATGATAAAAAGGTCCTTCTCCACTACCCTAAGCCACAACTAATTGCCTCCACTTGCTAGAATCCATCTCTGCATGAGCAGGCTCCCAGCCACACCCTTCACATCCAGCCCTCATTCTGACTCACTAAGTAAACACGCCTGTTCCAGGAGCAATATTTGGAAGTTGTCTCAGTGAACTTAATTAATTTTCTTCTATCTTATTTTTCCACTAGCTTCTTGTTTTCTTTGATGGAGAAAGCTTCTGGGACACCTTTTCTCTCTTTTAAACAAACAGAGAACTGACCTCCCACTGTTAGCCCTGTTTTCTGGTTGGTTCTCTATGAAGCTGCAGTCATTCTAAAAATACTCCCACCTTTTACCAGGAATCTGACTTCATTGTGGAAAAGAGACTCTGCTGTTGTTTCCTAGGCTCCCTTCCTCTGCAGAAGTAGGAGACCTTGCGTTGTCTGTGTTAATAGCACTTTAGAGGGACCAGGCTGTCAGTTCTTGGGTTTTATTGTGTTGGCAGTTTATTTGTTTTCATAAATTGCTCTCTCATTTTTTCACAGCAGCACCACTGACATTCTTCTGCCAGCTGTTGTCGCTTAATCTCTCAGAACCCAAATTTCTTCATCTGTAAAATGGAAGTATTACTATCTTCCTAAGAATGTTGTTTTGAGAATTAAATGAGATGATGGTTATTGAACGTCTGGCTCCATGCTGAGCACGTAATATGTGCTCTGTAATTCTTTTTGGGTGTAGGCGACCTATTTATTTTTTTCAGCACAAATAAATTATTTTTACCTTCCTCTATGTATTCTGTACACTCTTAGTAGTGAATATTAAGGCGGTTTTTAGATTGGCAGTTTTTAAAAAATTTATTTTTTGAAGGATAGTTGATTTACAGAGCCTTGTTAATTTTTGCTGTACAGCAAAGTGATTTAGTTATCCATATAATACATTTTTCATATTCTTTTCCATTCTGGTTTATTACAGTATGTTGAATATAGTTCCCTGTGCTATACAGGAGGACCTTGTTTATCTATTATATATATAATACTTTGCACCTCGGCTAACACCAAGCGACTAGTCAGTCCCTCCTCCACCCCACTTTCCCTTTGGCAACCGCAAGCCTGTTCTCTGTGTCTGTAGATAAGTTCGTTTGTGTCATATTTTAGATTCTGCATATAAGTGATATCCTGTGGAATTTGCCTTTTTCTTATTGCGCTTACCATGATATAGACTGGCAATTTCTTAAGCCAACCTTCTATTTTATCCAGAAAAAAAAAAAAACGGAAACAAGTAAATTCTTCCTTTACCTTTGCTAGTCTTGCTTCATTTCCTCCCTCTTGTCTAGGACTTGTCTTCCGAGTATAGTAGAGGTACTTAGTTATCTGTATGTTGTATGCAGTCTGTCTTGTCTGACTCTTTGCAACCCCATGGATGGTAGCCCACCAGGCTCCTCTGTCCTGAAATTCTCCAGGCAAGAATACCGGAGTGGGTGGCCATTCCCTTCTCCAGGGAATCTTCCCGACTCAGGGATCGAACTCAAGTCTCCTGCGTTGCAGGCAGATTCTTTGCCATCTGAGCCACCAGGGAAGCCCAGGTGTTAAGTTGTTCAGCTTTTGCTGTTGTTCAGTTGCTCAGTCATGTCTGACTCTTTGCGACCCCATGGATTGCAGCATGCCAGGCTTCCCTGTCCTTCACCATCTCCTGGAGTTTTCGAAAACTCATGTGCATTGAGTCTGTGATGCCATCCAACTATCTCATCCTCTGTTCTCGCCTTCTTCTCCTGCCTTCAGTCTTTCCTAGCATCAGGGTCTTTTCTAATGAGTCGGTTCTTTGCGTCAGGTGGCCAGAGTATTGGAGCTTCAGCTTCAACATCGGTCCTTCCAATGAATATTCAGGATTGATTTCCTTTAGGATTGACTGGTTTGATCTTCTTGCTGTCTGAGGGACTCTCGAGAGTCTTCTCCAGTGCCACAGTTCAAAAGCATCACTTCTTCAGCATTCAGCCTTCTTTATGGTCCAACTTTCACATCCATACATGACTACTGGAAAAACCATCTTTGGGGGTAGTTATATCTGATGAACAACTTAACAGGTCCTTTATTATCTTACAGGTCAGTGGGTTAACTGGATAAAGTGGGCCATTCTGTGGGCCTTGCTTGGGGTCTCTTAGACCTTTGTGATCAGAGAGCACCTGGGGCTGGAACAGCTAAAGTGGCTCCACTCACACGTGTGGCATCTTTGTGAGGGCTGGACTCCACCCGCATGCCCTCCTCTCCCTCCCGCCCCCCTCCATTTCTCTCCCTTTCTCCCTCTGTCCCTTCCCTGGTCACTTCTCTCCATGGCTAGCTGGGACGTCTGTATGTGGTAGAGCTCTGGTAGGGGTGCCAGACCTTCTTAAGGCTTAAGCCTGAAGACCACAGTCTCTCCTGGGCTTGGCATTGGTTACAGCCACTCACGGGTAGCCCGATTCAGCATAGGAGGGGACTGCCCAAGAGTGTTGATACTAAGGGACCTTTGGGGACTAGCTACCCAGTAGGTAATGGTCTAACTCTTGATCTTTTCTTTGCTACTTACGTTATTTTGTTCCCAAGGGAATGCATTACTCATTGTGTTTCATTTACCAGTTAGAGTAAAAGTTCATCGTTTGCCAACTTAAAATCTTCAGAGGTTATACTAGCAAGTTGTTGTTGTAAAAGAGGGACTGCTAGCGTAGAGAAGGGGAAAATCGCATCCTTTCACAGCAGAGACCTGGGTTCGATCCCTATGTTGGGAAAATCCCCAGGAGGAGGGAATGGCAACCCACTCCAGTATTGTTGCTTGAAGAATCCCTTGAACAGAATCTGGTGGACTATGGTCCACAGAGTCTCAAAGAGTCAGAAACGACTAAAACAACTTAGCGCTAGTACTAGCTACTAAACTACTGCATTGTAGAACTGCTTTTTCAGAAAATTAATTTGCTCCTTCGTGAGTAGTAGATAGCTACTGGAGATCAAACCAGTCAATCCTAAAAGAAATCAACCCTGAATATTCACTGGAAGGACTGATGCTGAAGCTGAAGCTCCAGTATGTTGGCCACCTGATGTGAAGAGCTGACTCCTTGGAAAAGACTCTGGTGCTGGGAAAGATTGAGGGCAGGAGGAGAAGGGGATGACACAGGATGAGATGGTTAAATAGTATCACCGACTAAATAGACATGAACTTGAGCAAACTCCAGGAGATAGTGAAGGAAAGGGAAGCCTGGTGTGCTGCCGTCTGTGGGGTTGCAAAGAGTCAGACATGATTTAGTGACTGAATGACAGCAGTAGCAACTGGAGATGAGATGTCTCCACGAATTATAAGTTGAAACGTTGCCTGTTTTAACTACTAGGGCTCAAATTGTGCTAACATTGTGTTAGATGACAGCACAATGTGTGAGTGACCCTGAAATGATGAATTTCTTCAATCTCCTCTTTCTTTCTCTGCAGTTCCTTTTGAGACAGACACCAAAGCAGAAATAGTCACATCTTCTGATCCCACTCAGAATGATAAAGGTGATGATTCAGAAACTGGGTTATTGAGCTCATTTCCGGTGAAAGAACATTCCATTGCCAAGGAATCATCATCAGAGAAAAACGCTAGTGGCACCTCTGTCCCTGATGCCCCCATCATTTTGAGCCCCCCTCAGACACACACGCCAGATACCTACAGCCTGGTCTGGAGGGCTGGGAAGGACGGCGGGCTGCCCATCAATGCCTATTTCGTGAAGTATCGAAAGGTAATGTCTTCTCGTTTATGATCTTTCTCTTCTCACATCCCCGCATCCTGTGTGTAACACATGCTTGCTGTCTTTCGCACTTGTGGAGTGGCAGGAAGCAGAGCAGGAGTATGCCAGGGCGATGGGTTTGGGAGAGAGTCAGCAGTCATGCTGGGTTCACCAGTCTTATAAAGACAGTAAGAATAAAGTACAGATAACCTCCCCCAGATTGGGATTTTAAGAACCGAGTGACTTGACAGTTGTTTTGTTGACCGTTCCTTGGGGTTTGAGGAATCTTATTTCCCCAACCAGGCATGGAACCCTGGCCCTGGCAGTGAAAGCCCCAAGTCCTAACCACTGGGCTGCCAGGGATTCCTGACCTTTTTAATCAAACATTTTAACCCCTTGGGTGTAAAGCTTTATAAACTGCTTTTTAAAAAGTAATTCCTTCCCTCTGTGAAGTGGCAGAAGACAGTTTATTTAGCAAAGAAGCAATTTCTTATTAGAAACCACTGTTTGAACAAAGTTGTCCATTATCATCTCTGATTAATATTTTCGTTTCCAGTTGTCTTCCTAATTGTATTAATATTTTTCATTGTTTGGTTATTTGTTATGGTAAACGTTGGTCTGTCTCAATTGATTTTTCAGATGATATTTTTTATCCACAGGCTTATATTGAAACAAAATGAAAATCCTCCCCTCTTTGTTTAATGAGATTAGTAAATGAAATGGGAGGAGATGTACTCGTATTTAAAATAATTGTCTATATTCAGGATGTTTTGGTATCCATCCTTTAATAGGAATATTTTTTTATCCTTTAGGTATTTTTTAAATTGAAGTATAGTATTCACAATGTTAATTACTGCTGTACAGCATAGGGATTCAGTTATTCCTATATATACATTTTTAAAAAATATTCCTTTCCGTTATAGTTTATCGTTGGATATTGAATATCTAGTTCTCTGTACTGTATAGTAAGACCTTGTTTTTCCATTCTATGTATAAAAGCTTACATCTGCTGTTCCAGCCTCCCACTCCATTTCTCCCCCTACAGTAATATTTTTAATATCTGGAAAAATTAACATAATGATACTTGGAAGTTTATTCACTGTTTTTAACTTGATGATTCTAGATGAAGGAAGTTTCACTGGTAATCCTGTCCACATGAAAACTTCCATGAATGTTGGCTCTTGGTTTTATTAATGAAGGCATAACAGATTGGATCTCTTTTTCTTTCCTTCAACTCAATAAACAGTATGAAAAAATGAAGCAAGACTGTTAGAAATATATAATGCATAATTGCATAATTTATACAGATGTGAACATGAACTGTGATTTCTCAGGTATTGTGTATATTATATATTATCATTAATACATATTATTGTTTACTTATTTAATTCTCCCATTAGTCCAGTAAGAAAGGAGCAATGTTTCCATTACCAGGAAAGGAAATGACTGGGTAATCAAGTAACTTCCTTGAGGCCATAAGTTAGTGGCAGCTGATGAGCAGTAGACTTTTTCAAAAACAGTGAGAATCCCAAACTTCTCACTACAGGTCACCTTATAGTTCTTAATTGGAAGAGGCACTGTGTCTCTTTCACTTTTGATGGTGCATCGCTTCCCCTGATTCATTTTGGAATTGAAGGACTTCTAATTTTTATCCAATTGAAATGGAAAGGTTTTTCTGCCCTATGTCTCCGTTTTTGAAAAATGCCTTGTTTTCGCTTGGGTAGCTGGAGGATGGTGTTGGTGTCGTGGGAAGCTGGCACACAGTTCGAGTCCCAGGAAGTGAGAATGAGCTCCATTTAACGGAACTGGAGCCATCGAGTCTCTACGAAGTTTTGATGGTGGCGAGGAGTGCCGCCGGGGAAGGACAGCCTGCCATGCTCACCTTCCGAACCAGCAAAGGTGAGTATAATCTTCCTTAAGAGGAGGGAGTTGGCTGTATTGATGTCACTTTTTAATAGTTAGTGTCATTTTGGGGTAGCAAAGTTTCTTATATATAAATTTAGTAAAGAAACCTATTATAGTACCTCTTGGGGCCACATTTAGATGGTTGTATTCTCCTAGTTGGGTTTGATCCCTGGGTTGGGAAGATCCCCTGGAGAAGGAAATGGCAACCCACTCCAGTATTCTTTCCTGGAGAATCCCATGGACAGAGGAGCTTGGTGGGCTACAGTCCACGGGTCGCAAAGAGTCGGACACGACTGAGCGGCTTCACTTTCACTTTCATTCTTCTAGCCCATCTAGCATTTCACAGGTATTTTTTGAGAGCTTATGATAGGTAAGGCATTAGGGTAAGGGACACAGGGAAAACGAGGATAATCAAGACAAGATCCATCCTGATAGAGCTTCTACTTTGCTAAAAAAGGTAAGACATATACATAAATGCCAACTCAAGGCAAAATTTCAGTTCAGCTAGTATTTACTGAATGACTTCTCAGTGCCAGGTGGTAAACAAAATAGATAATACTCCTTTGCTGTCATGGAGCTTCCATTCTGGTTGGGACAAGTTTACACATAAGTTATCAGGACATTAGTAGGTATTGAGTGTTAACAAGAGAAATAAATTAAGGATGCGTGTAGCATGGGCTTCTCAGGTGGTGCTAGTGGTAAGGAATCCACCTGCTAATGCAGGAGACCTAAGAGCCGTGGGTTTGATCCCTGAGTCAGGAAGACCCCCTGGAGAAGCTCACTCCAGTGTTCTTGCTTGGAGAATCCCATGGACAGGGGGAGCCTGGTGGGCTACAGTCCATAGGGTCACAAAGAGTCGGACACGACTGAAATGACTTAGCACGCAAGCACGTGGGGTAGTAGCAGTTGTCACAGTTTGAACAGGTGGCCAGAAAACTGAGCAGTTGACAGCAGGGCAGAACTTTAAGGAGCTGTATGGAAACCCATGTGAGTATCTGGGGCTAGAATATCCCCGTAGAGAGGATAGCAAACGGGTGTGCTTGGTGTTTCCAAGGAGCACTGAGGGGCCACAGTGATGGGAGTAAAGTAAGTGGGGAGGGGAGAATACTCAGGGAGATGGACGATCATCAGCACATTGTCCAATCTGCAGGGACACCCACTTCGACCCTGAGTGAACTGGGAGCACTGGAGAGTTTTGAGCAGAGTTGTGACGCTGCCTCTTGTGTGTTTCAATGCTGGCTATAGGGCCATGCTGACTGTAGGGTAAGGATAGATTGGAGGAGGGCAAAGGGATAAGGAGGGACCAGATCTGACATGGTCTAGGCAAGACAAGATGCAGAGGACAGTCTTCTGTGGGGCAGCTTGTGAGGGTGGTGCTGGTGGTTTAGTCGCTCAGTCATGTCCAATTCTTGAGACCCCCATGGACTGTAAGCCTGCCAGGCTCCTCTGTTCATGGGATTCTCCAGGCAAGAATACTGGATTGGGTTGCCATGCCCTCCCTCCAGGGGATCTTCCCGACCCAGTAATTGAACCCGGCTCTCCTGCATTGCAGGCAGATTCTTGACCGACTGAGCTACAAGGGGAGCCCACCCAGTTTGTGAGGGTAGCTTGATTGGAAAGATGCCATTTCAGGGCGTCACTGGTGGCTCAGAGTAAACAATCCATCTGCCAGTGCAAGAGACACGAGTTCAGTCCCCGATTGGGAAGATCCCACATGCTTCGGAGCAACTAAACCCATGCACCGCAACTGGTGAACCTGTGCTCCAGAGCCCGGGAGCTGCAATTACGGAGGCCACACACCACAACTCCTGAGGCCTGTGTGCCCTGGAGCCCATGAACAAGAGAAGTCAAGTCACCACACCTACAGAGTAGCCCCTACTCGCCACACTAGAGAGAAGCCTGCACAGCAGCAAAGACCCAGCACTGCCGTAAAGAAATTAATAAAATAAGCAGTTTCAAAAAGATGCCATCGCAGGTTGGCCATAAGTGAACAGAAAGACTTCTATGAGCAGAGACGGGAATTGGATACAAGAGGTTTTGGTGTGGCACAGTGTTGGCAAGGAGTTCTGATGATTGGAAAGAAATTGTCTATTGACTTTTGAAAAAGATCCTTTTATTTAATGACTGTGTCTGGACAGAAAAATAGTGAGTATTTCTTATTTGAAATGTATTTTGAGTTATTACCCATAATTAGTCCTTAGTTGTTTATACTGTCTGACCTGCAAATACTGAATAATGAGCATGTATTTCAGTTCTAAAATAATCACTCAATTTCATTTTTTGCCCCTTGAAATTTTAAAACAGCATGACAGCTTTCACATGAAGAAACTTAACCGAAGCTCTTAAATAATGAATTTTCTGCATCAGAATTAAGAAATATGTACAGTAAAAATAAAAGTGGGTGAATAGTTTGAAAACCTTTAGTCATTTGGCTTTTTCATTTGTGTCACTTTTTATGTGTGTAGATTAAAGCTATCCTGGTGAAGAGAGACACATTTTTGTTATAGGTACTAGGAAAAGACAAAGTACCTTTTCAAGTTAATTCCTTATATTAGCTAAGTAATTACAATGTAGATTTTAAATTTAGACACTGTAACAGATAAGTTCATATATTTATATGCCAGTTGAGTTTCATAGTATCTTTTCTTACTTACGCAGAGAAGCTTATTTGTATTATATTATACCTTTCTAGAGAAAACAGCATCATCCAAAAATACCCAGGCCTCCTCTCCACCCGTGGGCATCCCTAAGCGCCCTGTTGTTTCAGAGGCTGCAGACAACTTCGGAGTGGTACTCACAGATGCCTCTAGGCATAGTGGAGGTAAAGAGAAGATTCTTCACTTATTCATTCTATTTGTTTCCAAATGCAACCTGTTTCAGGTTATTAGGGGGTGGAGTGGGACAGGATATTTGTTATTCAAATTATATCCTACCATATAACTCTTTTAGGTTTTATTTCAACCATTTTAAAATGTCTTGAATTTGAAATCTTGAATACCCAGTACCATGATTGATATTCAAAGTAATAAACTCAGATTTCAAATGTTATGATACTAAGTTTTTATAACTCACAAAAAGGATTTTTCTGTCTCCTCTCTGGCATGGGAACCAAATTTACATTGGAACCCTGAACGTCTGACTTGGTTTTTTTTTTTAATGATTTGTCAAAATATGTCACGGTACCTGTAGTATGACTTAGTTTTTTTTGAATGATTACATGTCGTTCTCAGCTTTATTGTTGTGTCGTGCTGATCTTAGAGTGTTTAGATGTCATAGCAATAAGATTTTTAAAAGACTTCTTTTCAGTATTTAATCATACATGAATTCTCCCGTTACAACATAATGTGCTTTTTGTGATCTAGGGAAGGCTTAACATTTTATTTCTGAGCTCTAAGAATTTTCAAGCTTCTCTTCCCTATTTTTATAGTCTTCCATGAGTTGGTCTCAGACAGAAGCAAGTCATAACATTTGAACGCCTCTGTGGAATGCCTCTGTATCTTCAGTATCATGAGCTGCTTTTTCTTGAGTCCTTTCGCCTCTGAGATCAGAAGAACTAAAACCTCATGAACTAGCACGCAGTACTAAATGCTGGAGCAGCAGAGATCAAATGAGTCTTGCCCTTGGAGAGGCTTACAGCATAGGAGGTGATGCAGACAACTAAACCAGTACCAATATAGCAGGGAAGAGAGACGGATCAACCAGCAACGATGGTTTTGATTCTACTTTGGAATCAAACATTTCACAAGAGATTTATCTAAATCACTTACTTGATAGGAATGAGGCCCAGTGGCTGGCGATAAGAGGTGTTCCCTAAGCTAAGCTTCGAAGGCAAGAATGTTATAGCTGAATGGAGAAACAGGAGAAACAGTTCTGGGCAGAGACCTCTCATGCAGAGACAGATGAAGGACATGTTCTCTTTCATTTAGAGATTCAGAGATTTTATTTAGTGCTGTGGGGAATCATGCTCCAGTGGGGGAGGAAAGCAGTTGCCTTGTTTGATGTCCTTAAAGATTCAGTCTTCCCTAAAAGCTGTGAAGAAGCCTGAAGGATTTTAGAGATGGGACGGGGGAGTGGCATCAGATGAGGCTTGGAAATACAGACAGTGACAGTGTGGACGGAGAAGGACACAGACAAGAGATGAAGGGAACTGAATCCTCACTGAACGAAAGTGAGAAATACGGTGACTTGGGCAACTTGAACCATTTACCAAGATAGGTGATAAGAATTTGTTGCTGAAGGTTATGGATTCTGTGCTGGCAATCATGAGTTTGGTGTTATCCAAGCAGAGATAACCACAAAGAAAGGATTTATTTAATCTTCACAATAACCCTGTGAGGAAGGGAGCATCAGCATATTACAAATCGGGAAACTGGGACTCAAGGGGGTTATGGAACTTGCCTAAGATCACCCAGAGAGTGGTGGAACTGCTATCCACAGTCAGATACTTAGACTCCAAGAGCAGTACTCTTTATCTCCTTTCGCATGCTGTTTCTTCTAGGTATTGATGGTATTCTTCTCTTTAGGGACTTTCCCCTAATAATGTTCTTTTTCTGCTTGGTCTGTGGTATTCTTTATGAGCTTTAACCTCATGTGAATCAACAAAGGAAGTTGTTATCTTCGTATTAAAAGAGAAATTCACTAACTTCTATTCATTCTGTTTCCATTGCTTTCTAACTTGAAAGGAATACAGTAAGTATCATGCCAAGTTGCCTGCTTTGAATGTCTTAATCTTTTCATCCATTAAACAATTTGTTTTCAAAATGCCACAAATTCCTTCATACAGGCACCATATGCAACGTTATTTTGTTATGTGTTTGTATTCAGATTGAAGAGATGTTGAGACAGAGGGGTGTTGGTGGAGGCCAGACCCAGGCTAGACAGAGACAGGGCTTCCTGAGTAATTCACTGAAGTAATGTAACTGTGGGGGCTTCCCTGGTGGCTCAGCGAAAAAGAATCCACCTTCTGATGCAGGAGATATGGGTTTGATCTCTGGGTTGGGAAGATCCCCTGAAGAAGGAAATGGCAACCCATTCCAGTATCCTTCCCTGGGAAATCCCACGCACAGAGGAGCCTGGCAGGCTACAGTCCATGGGGTTGCAGAGAGTCAGACATGACTTAGCAACTAAAACAACAATAGTGGAACCCTGGTCCAGAGCTGGTCCTCCTTGTTCTAGCTCTAGAAACATGACAGTTAGCGTGTGGAAGGGCAGTCGGTCTCGATAACCAGCTCATTCTGGAAAAGCTCACAGGTGATTGCTGTAAAGTGGTGGCAGTTCACGACTTCCGAACTGTCGTACAGCCCAGGTTGTTTCTGTCAGCACCCTTCTCTGTAGGGACCAGATGGGAAGCCAGTTATAACCACCAGATTGCTTGGCCAGCAGTTAGGGACACGTGTTGGCTACACAGTTTGAGTGGCTGATGAACTTACTCCTGAGGTTTCCTCCTGCCATAGAATCGAGACCGTCTCGTCTGTGGGCTGGGACATCCCTCTTCTTGGCCATGCTAACTGAGAGCTGCCAGGTGTTGGGTTCACGTGGATGATCACGTGGATCATCTGTTTCCTGAAAACACTTGTCTTTATTTAACTGTGAATCTGTCTTCCCGCTTTCATCCTGAGCAGTGGTTCTCCCTTCCCATTTTTATCAGTATTGATTTTACTGTTTCAGTTTATCTCTATTTACTGCTTGCAGTCTGTTTTTTGGACTAGCATTCCTGTAGCCTTGAAGTGTGTTAAGATACTTAACATAACATAAGAATAATAGCTACATTGCTGATTATTGACAGGCTGTGATCATAAGAGGTAATAAACAGAACAATCTATAGACTGTTGGCTGAATGTTTTCTATAGCTCGGTTGGATAAAGAAAACCATTTAAATAACACATCATTTTGAAAATTTATTGTAAATTATTACCACAGTCAGACTTGAAGCACCAAATAATAATTACTTATATTGTTTTAGCATGCCTCAGTGATCATACTCATTAACTTTCAGACTTTCAGAGATACTTATCAAGTTTATAAATTATCTCACTTTTCCTGCTGCTTCCTCTATTTCATTGCATATTAACTTTTCAGAGGACAGAAAGAAAGTCATAATGTTATTAACTCTGGGAAGAGTTTTGGTGAAGAGCCTTTAATAAAGTGATGTTTGGGATTTATCCCTTTCAGTTCATTTGAGTAATTCTTGTCTCTGATGCTGAGGGTTATCGAAATGAATGTTTCCATTTTCAGTCCCAGAGGCGCCTGATCGGCCTACTATCTCCACTGCGTCAGAGACGTCTGTCTATGTCACGTGGATTCCTCGGGCGAACGGGGGCTCTCCAATCACTGCCTTCAAGGTCGAATATAAACGGATGAGGACTAGTGATTGGCTGGTGGCAGCTGAAGACATCCCTCCTTCTAAACTTTCTGTGGAAGTTCGTAGTTTAGAGCCAGGTAGTAATATTCAAACATTTTGTTTTAGGCTAGCAATGCTGACTTTAGATGCATCTTTGTCTTTTTTTTTTTTTTTTTTTTTGACCATGCCTACTGCATGCAGGATATTAGTTTCCTGACCAGGGATCCAATCTGTGTCCCCTGCATTGGGAAGTCTTAACCATTGGACCACCAGGGAAATCCCTAAATACATATTTGTAATAATCATATATTCTTCTAATTGTTAAAGTAATGTGAGCTTATTGTATAAAAAGCAACATTGTATTTGAAAGCAAAATACAAGAAGAGAATAGTCACCCCAAACCCGCACATCTAGAGATAACCATTGTTTATATTATGTTGTATTTCTTTCTAGTCTTTTTTCCTCTCTAATATAAACTGGAATCACGCCATAAATATTGTCTTGTGGCCCCCCCCTTTTCCCATGTTATAGCATAATTAACAATTCTTCAGAACTCAGTGTTTAATAACTGTGTATCTACGGTGGAAGTATACCATGATTGACTTAACCTAGTCTGTATTTCTGGGCTTTAGACTATTTCTAACAGCAAATGAATGGAAGTAGGGTCGTGGTGACATCTTTGTGTGTGGTTATGTGTATGTATTCTGCTATGAATGAATGTTTTAAGAGGAAGATTGCTTGTTATTTGACTACAATTGATCTGATGATGCCTCTTAGCATGGTTAAACCCACTGCTTTGTTTTACGAATATGAGACAACATTCAGCACCTCTTTGTTCTGTTCAGTTTTGTTTCAGCAGCAGGGGAGCTTCTCCAGACCCCCTCTGTGCTTAGTTGCTCAGTTGTGCCTGACTGTTTGTGATCCCATGGGCTGTAGCCCACCAGGCTGCTTTGTCCATGGGGATTCTCCAGGCTAGAACACTGGAGTGGGTTGCCATGCCCTCCTCCAGGGCATCTTCCCAACCCAGGGATCAAACACAGGTCTCCTGCATTGCAGGCAGATTCTTTACCGCCTGAACCACCAGGGAAGCCCATCCAGGCCCCCTAATATATGAAACAACCCATAAAAGAGAAAAGCACTAATCACAAATCAACTTTCTTTACTTCTGTTTGTTTGGGTTTCATGACTGTTTTTGTTGATGGACTTTTAAAATGTACTTTAACAGCAAAAACCCGTGTTTGTCTGACAGGTGACAGGAGGAGCTCAGGAATATGTAGGTACAGTTGGGAGAAGGTGGCTGTTTTAAATACGGGCAAAACTAAGTAACATTTTCTAGATAGAAAAGACTGTTCTCAGAAGCTCAGGGGTTATTTTTGAGCTTTTGGGAAACTTGCTTTAGGGGTCTAATTTATTCTTTACATTCAGATTTTCAGAAACTCACAATCCTTAGAGTTTTTTTTTTTTTTTTAGTTCTTAATATCTAAGCCAAACAAATACCTTCTGTTGTAGCTTAAATCTGATCTTTCTTATCCTCTTATTAGAGGGAGCAGAGTGACATCTGTGATCAGCCACACAGTGCCTCTTCATAGCTGTATTCCCTGTGTTAAACTTCGCTTCACTTGTTTCTTTCAAAGTGAAAAAAAACCCTATTGGGATGGCCACAAAGTTCATTTGGATTTTTCCTATGTTCTTACAGAAAAACCTAAACAAATATTCTGGCCAACCCAATAGTTTCAGCAACCCACTCCAGTATTCTTGCCTGGGAAATCCCATGGACAGAGGAGCCTGGCGGGCTGCAGTCCATGGGGCTGCAAAGACTGGGACACGACTTAGTGACTAAACACCACCATCATCACCACCAGCTAGTCCTGTGTTTGATGGGTCTGACTTTAGAACAGGATGTTGAAAGAGAAATGTGCTCTTTCCTCTTCTCTCCTTGCTTCCTTCCATGAGGAACAGCATCTGTCTCTCCCAGGGACCCCCAGTAAGGTACTGGAATCTTGAACACACGTAATGAACACATGTAATACCAGCCGAGTGGCAAGTGGGTTGAAATATATTCACTATCTAGGCTTTAGAGCATGTCATTGTTATTGCAGAGAGATGCTTAAGTACAATTGTTGTATTTTGAATATTGTCCCTTAAATTCTGTTTTTCTTTTCCCTCCCTTGAAAGGTTCAACATACAAATTTAGGGTCATTGCTATCAACCATTATGGTGAGAGTTTTCGGAGTTCAGCTTCTCGTCCGTATCAGGTGGCTGGGTTCCCCAATCGCTTTTCTAACCGTCCAATAACTGGACCTCACATCGCATACACAGAAGCTGTCAGTGATACTCAGATCATGCTAAAGTGGACGGTAAGTAAAACATCTTCTCTAATGACAAAAGTTTCTGATGTGGCCATGTTAATTTAATATCAGGACATGATACTATGAATGGGAAATTTTTGAACTTTTAAGTAAGAGGAAATTGAGGGACACAAATTTGTGTAAGAGCATATATTATAAGAGGGGCAGGTTTTGTTTTGTTTTGTTTTAGTTTTTATTTTATAATGGAGCATAACAGATTAGAGCTTCCCAGGTGGCGCTCTAGTGGTAAAGAGCCCACCTGCCAAAGCAGGAGACATAAGAGACGCAGGTTCAGTCCCTGGGTTGGGAAGATCCCCTGGAGGAGGGTATGGCAACTCACTCCAGTATTCTTGCCTGGAGAATCCCATGGACAGAGGAGCCTGGTGGGCTACAGTCCATGGGGTTGAACAGAGTCAGACACAACTAAACTGAAGCGCCTTAGCACACACACACTCATAGCTGATCAACAGTGTGATAGTTTCAGATGCATAGCAGAGGGACTCAGCTGTACATACACACATATCCATTCTTCCCCCCAATTCCCCTCCCATCCAGGCTCAGGGGGCAGGGCTAAAAATAAAATGATTGTCTCTTCAGCTCTCATCCAAGTATTAACATAATCACCATTTCATGTGTTCTTGGTTTTGAGCCCAATGTACTTTTTTGTCTTTGAGCCTAGTGAGACATAGGGCTTTATTTTTGTTTAGCCCTGCAGTAAGCTAAAATGCTCTCAACACCTTTGAATACCTTTAAATTAAACTTTAAATGGGTATCAAGGACTTCTATAAAATGAAGCTCAAAAAATACTGCCACACAAATAAATCTTAATGGATGGAAAAGTTACTTTTATTTTGTCTTTGACAAGTCTTTGCTTCTCTTTTCTAGTACATCCCATCCAGTAACAATAACACTCCCATCCAGGGATTTTATATCTATTACCGGCCAACGGATAGTGACAATGACAGTGATTACAAGAGGGATATTGTAGAAGGTAAGTGTCGTGGACAAGCTAGAGTCTTAATAAGAGAGTTTTGGAGGAGAGGGTTTATAAATATTATAAAAACCATCCCAGGGTAAAATAGAGTAAAAAATGAAATGGTGTATAGACCCCTACTTTGAATTTTTTCCAAAGAAAGTTAATTTGTCCGATTTAATACAGTGGACCCTTGAAGAGTGAGGGGTTGGTGGCTCAGTATGTAAAGAATCTGCCTGCAATGCAGGAGCTGCAGGAGACGGGTTTGATCCTTGGGTTAGGAAGATCCCCTGGAAGAAGGCATGGCAGCCCACTCCAGTATTCTTGCCGAGAAAATCCTATGCATAGAGGAGCCTGGCAGGCTACAGTCCATAGGATCACAAAGAGTCAGGCATAGCTGACAAGATTTTGCAAGTATGCATCCTAGTTCAGTTTTGCGTGTGTGTGTGTGTATGACATTATTTGCTTAACATTTGCTTTTCCCACTAAATGTTACTCTCCTCGTGGCAGAGGGCCTTCTTTCCCATGGCTGTATCCTAAGCCCTACACTGTTGAGTTGTTCGGTATTTATTGAGTGAATGAATGGGTGAATGCTCAGAGTCCAGAACAGAATACTGGAGTGTCTAGGGTGATCAGGTTGGAGAAAAGGCATCTATGATAGCCAGCAGCAGAACAGCCGTCTTCAAGGTTCTGTTTTTTCTTAATTTATTATCTTGGCTGCTCTGGGTCCTCATTGCTGGGCTTGGGCTTCCTCCGGTTGCCGCGAGCCGGGGCTGCTCTCCAGTTGAGCCGGGCGGGCCTCTCGCTATGGTGGCTTCTCCTCTTGCAGGGCACAGGCCCTCGGTGCTTATGGGCTTAGTAGTTGCGGTGCTGTGCTTAGTTGCTTCACAGCATGTGGAATCTTCTTGGGTGAGGGATCAATCCCGTGTCTGCTGCATTGGCAGGCAGATTCCTAACCACTAGACCACCAGGAAAGTCCTGTCTTCAAGTATTTAAGGACTAGAATGTGGAAGAGGTACTCAGTCTGTTGGGGGAGGGCAGCTAGAAGGAAATCGCATGAGGAAGAACCCTTTCATACCATATTTCTCTAACATGGGTTCCCTCACAAAATAAAAAACTCCCTAATTTAGGAGTGTTCAGTAGAAGCTGGATACCTGTTTCTCAGTGGTAAGTTGCAACAGATTCTTGCTTTGGGCGGAAGGCTTCTTCTGAGGTCTTTTTTTCACTCTAAGATTCTTTTTTTTTTTCGAAGTATTAATCTCCTAATGAATCATCTCACAAAATTGTCCCAAGCCAAGGTGACTTTCTTCTGACTTTTCCACACCCAATAGTTTTTTGTCGTAAGTAATCTTATAATAAGTTACTTTTAATAGGTGGTACCATGTTTCTTTAAATACTGTGGTTTTCTTTTTACTGTTCATCCATTACTTTTGTGATGTGATGAAAAATTTGTTATCTAAGTTTTCATTCCTGGCACAGAGAAGGTGCTCCCTAAATATTTTTTGAATGGAAGAGTGATTGTTTCTCTTTTCTTAATCTGGAAAAGTAGGAAAGAAATGAGTTCCCCAAACCTGCCTTCTTCATAAGGAGTTGGGGAAGAGTGGAAAGATCATTGTTAGTGGCAAAAAAGGTTCAGTGAAGTCAGGATGGTAGCTTCCTGGAGGTGGCAGTGGCTGGAGGGAGCATGAGGGGACCGTGGGGGGCCAGGAACACTTGCTTCACCTGGGTGCTGGTCCCACGACTGCGGTCTGTGTGTGAACATTCATCTCTACGGTGATGGATACTTTTTCATATGCATGTTCATGAAAGGAAATAGCATCATTAGTGACCGATCCACACTGTAGTCCTGGCTCACTCTTCATTTTCGTTTTGTCTGGGTTAGGCAGGTGGAGCTGTCTGGTTTTTAGTTTTAAACTCTTTTGAGAGAGGTTACACTTTCGTTAGGAGGTTGTTCTAAACAAGGCAAATATAAACAAAACAAACGTCCCTCTCTGTCTCCGTCAGTATCACTCCCTCCCCTCCTCTTCCCGGTTCAACTCTAGAAATCCGCTGAGAAACACTTCTCTAGCTAAATCTTTGAACATTTGCAGACTTGACTGTTGCGCCTGTGGAGTGTGGAGCAGGGAAATTCCTCTAAAGGAGTTTTTGTTTGTATTACTAGCATCTGTACATGTGAGCTCTGCCTTGTGGTTCACAGGGAACTTGTTTATGAACGTAATAGAGCAGTTAGCTGCTTAAGTGGGCTTCACTGTGCTATGTAATTTGCTTATTCCTTATTTTCAAGTTTATGCACTTGAAATTCTTTTTGTGGCAGTTGGAAACTATTGGCTTGCTCTCCCGAGCTGAGAAACAAAGTATTTATCCTTTATATGTAAAGTTTTCTTTAAAGTTAGATTACTTAACGTATATCAACTCAAAATTGTTTTAAGCTTTGAAATGCAATTACATTGTTAAAGAATACAGTAAGAGAAGAGCGATTATACTGGTACCCTACCTTTTGAATTAAGTTCCACATTTAGATAAGCTGTAAACGTTTTGAGCATACCAGTGTTTTTGTGATGCTTATTTTAATCTTGTACATTAATTGAGTTCCAAGAAAATCAGGGTATGTCATCCTGATCTTTAAGCCTGTGCTTTCATTTTTTACCTTTTCTAAAACATTCTTGGTGAAAAAAACTGCTTGCTGAGCAAACAGCATCCTGGTTGGTTGATTATAAACCTAATAATACACTTAGGTGTCTTATTTGTCAGTGACCTATAAAACCTTTCCGGTGATATTTCCTATAATTGGAATAATTTCAATAACAATGGGATATTATTCTAATAAGATATGTGTTAGTTCATTTTCCTCTTACTAGTAACTTATCAGAAGCTTAGTTTAATTCCATTTTTACTAGTGCTATGAAAGGAAAACTTCAAATCTAGTGCAATAATTATTCAAGTGAATGTTGATAAGTGAGTGGGGAGCTGGGCCAGGAAAGAACTAAAGGTAGAGAAAAAAGTGGAAGTCTTTTAGCAAAGTTTTTGGAATTTAAAAATAGATCTGTTCCTATCTCAAGTAGATTTTGAGTCAAGTTTCTAATTTACACTTATAAATGGGGGCCTACTCACAAGTGGGAAACTCACAAGAATTCCCCACTTGTGAGTTTTTCCTAGTCCTCCGATCCTAAAGGAAGCAGATTCTCTTCCTTATAAAATATGGGACTTGTAAAATATGAATGAGGGGCTTTGTATTGGTGGCCTGGAAAGGGGTATGTTTCCGGGTTGAGATGTTTTTTGTCTGTGTTGAATCAGGAAGAATCCCGGAGCCATTGGTTCTGTCAGCCAAGTCGATTTGACTTGTGTGGATGGTTTTGTTTCATTTATTTTTTTTCTTCTCTCACTTTAATTGACTCTTAAATCAGTTGGTGGTATAGTTGAGTTTCTAAGAAACAGTGAAAACAGTTTGAAGAGGTATTTTCTAAGAAGGATTAAAGGTGCTTGAAGAGTTCATTGAGTCTGGCAGACGTGTCCCTATTTATTAAAGTTTGTCACAGGTCCACGGAAGTAAAACAGAGAGTGATTTATATTGAAGTTGCTCACTTTAGAAGTGTTTCTAAATGAAATGCTGGCTGTGTGCCACGGATCACAGCCTCATTCTTTACTTGTGTGGTTTGGAGACCCGGATTCAAAAGGAAAGAAATGGCAGGAGCAGTAGCCAAGAGCTTCCCAGAGTAGATTTTGCTCTCTGAGCTTTCATTTATACGTTGGAGGGCTTCCCTGATGGTTCAGGGGTAAAGAATCTGCCTGCAATGCAGGAGACACAGAGACACGGGTTCCATGCCTGGGTCAGAGAGATGCCCTGGAGAAAGCAATGGCAACCCACTCCAGTATTCTTGCTAGGAGAAGTCCATGGACCCAGGAGCCTGGCAGGCTACAGTCCACGGGGTCACAGAAAGTCAGACACGACTGAGCGCGCACACACGCATTGTGTCCCGTTAGAGTGGAACTGAGAGTTTTGCTGAGGTCTGTCTTGTAATGGTCACTTGTTCTGGGTAAGACATTGTTTTCTGACCTCATATGTGGCATTGCTTTCTGGTGGATGAACAGAGTGGGTTGACTTGCTCGCTGAAGTATGGGATCAAAGGACTTGAGGGTTTTCTTTTAACTTATAAAATTAATATGTATTTTATGAAAGACTTCCTGCCAATTACTTGTAATGAAACAAAGTCTGAATCCCCATAGACAGGTTTAGCTTTAATTCAATTTCTCGCTTCTCTTTACCATTTCTTTTCATACCATGCAGTGGAAATGCTATTCATCTGTTGCATATTGCTAAAAATATAAGGACATTTTTATTGCTCAAACTGACTGTATGGTGATGGCTCCTGCTCTAACTTCATTTTGAAATTACTAAATAATTTTATTGACTCTGTTGTTTAGGTTGTGGGGTATTTAAAGCTTGTCTTCTATTTTTCCTTTCTAGGTTCAAAGCAGTGGCACATGATCGGCCACCTGCAGCCAGAAACCTCCTATGATATTAAAATGCAGTGCTTCAACGAAGGAGGAGAGAGCGAGTTCAGTAACGTGATGATCTGTGAAACGAAAGGTAGGAAGGGGTGAGAATTAGTAGTTCTTCCCTGCACAGAGCTAGGATTTTGAACTCTGGATTCCTTCTGACTATCGATGTGTTTCCAAAGATACTTCGGACTGTTTTCTAAGTACATCCACTTAGACTGTCTCAACAGTCTAGCCTTATGTCAGCTGGAGCAGCAATCCCCAACTTCATTGACACCAAGTGCTGGTTTTATGGAAGGCAGTTTCCCATGGACCAGGGAGGTGAGCAGGTGGTTTAAGGTGCATTACATCTATTGTGCACTTTATTTCTGTTATTATTACATCTGCTCCACCTCAGATCGTCAGGCATTAGATCCTGGAGGTTGAGGACCCCTGGGCTAGAAAACTTGCCTTAAAAGTAGTTTAGATAAGTATACCTTGTAAATTTCTACATGCCTCTGGGTAGGTCACTTCCCTTTTTCTTTTTGGTCCTCCATGAAGGAATAGAAATGTTTGCTGACTAATTTCTGAGATTGCTGAGAGAGTTAGAATGCTTCCCAAAAAAGTTAAAGAGAAGGCGCTGCTTATGTTTAAAGTGGTTTTTGAATGACAGATATGTATACTACCTACCTGTTCAGTTAAGTGTGGTAATTAAGTTCAGAACTAGTTGATAATTCTAAAATAAGATTTCAACTGCTTGCAGACATAGATTAGCTGTAAAATATTGCAAGTGTTGAAAACAGAAGATGCCACACTTGAGTAACAGAAGCAGCTGAAGTGGAAACTGAGGCTCAGAAAGGTTGAATTCATATGCCAAGACTCAGCTTCATCGTTTAATTCTGAATCATGTCTTTCTGCTTCAAAACCCACATGTTAAATTCACGTTTAAACGTTTATACACACAGACCTGTAGACTAACCTTGAATTTCATTTGTTTAGCAATATATTTGAGTACCTTTTTGTACTGGACACTAACATATTAATGAACATTTCTTACTTGCCTCCAGATGCTGTGAAACTCAGAACACAATTACATAAAAATGAAATTTCTTGTCTCTGCTCCCAAGACTTTTAAGAATCTAGCCAGGCAGAACATGAAACACAGACAACAATGTAATAACTGTATTGTTTTTAATAGTCTTATAGTATACATCATTAATTGACTCTGCTGGGGAATCAAAGGTTCCAGCTATAGACTTTCAGATCAGAGAAAAACAAAAACCTTCTTTAAAATGTTAATTGGCACTTCCCTGGTGGTCCAGAGTTTAAGACTTTGCCTTACAGTGCAGGGCGTACAGGTTTGATCCCTGGTCAGGGAGCTAACATCCCACATGCCTCGTGGCCAAAAAAACTGAAGCAATATGAAACAGAAGCAATATTGTAACGAATTCAATAAGGACTTTAAAAAATGGTTCACGTAAAAAAACGAAAAATCTAAAAAAATAAAATTTTAACTGTTCACGCTGAATGAGTTTCTAAAATGTATTACACAATCCTCAGCCTGTTTAAGTAGAACGTTGGATGCATGAGTTCACCTTTTTAAAGAAATGACTCAAGGTTCTTATTGTGAGCAGCGATTATCTTATCTTAGCAATTCAGTACAGTTTTCTCAGGAATGACACGGTGCTGGAGGCCAGCCACTTCCCCCCACTGTTAAAGATGTAGACCATCGTGATTTTTATTTAGTTCTCTGCTTCCTCTTTCTGTTTTGCCCCTTACCTTGCTCATGTCACGCTCTTGGCTCTCTCTTCTCATTCACATCCGTGGGACCGACCGTCTCACCCACTGCAAAAGTTTTTAAGTTCAGCGAGAGGTTGGCAACCGCTCATCAAGCTTGGTGGAATTATGAATAAATTCAGAGTAAATGAAGAGTGAATAAACCTGAAGGACTTCCCTATGAGTAATTGTGGTCTTTCATGTACAATCTGTAACATCCATTTTGCCTCAGAAACTTGTTTGTTGTCTTAGGAATTGGCAGGGACCTTAGAATTGTATAATCCAACATACCACCCAAAGTAGAAATTTCCTTTAGAGTCTTTGCCAGGTATTCTTCTAGCTTTCAGTGATGCAGAGCTCTTTCCTTGGAAAGGCAGCCTCTCCTTGACTGATTTCCAGCCCTGTTCTGTAGAGTTGAAGTTGCTAGAAAATGGAACCCCAGTATAATATTTGTTGAAGTAGGTTTGTTTTTAAAGATCACTCTGCTCCTGTAAGTAGTTAGGAACCATAACAAAAAATGTAGGAGGATAATTAATGACAGTAACAAAAGTGATAGAACACTACCACATGCCAGGCTGTAAGCCGAGAGGTTTTTTACACGGATTAACTCATTTATGCTTTTATGATTTTATGTATTTATTCTAATTTTTTAAGAAGTGTTGGCTGCTCTGGGTCTTCCTTGTGGTGGGAAGTCTTTCTCTAGTTGTGCGTGAGGGTGTCTCTTGTGGCACGTGGGCCTCCCAGTGTGGTGCACGGCTTCTCTCTCTTGTGGTTCGCAGGCTCTGGAGCACACAGGCTCAGTAGTTGGGGCACGTGGGCTCTCTGCTTGTGCTGTAGGCCCTACAGCCTGTGGACTTATCTAGTTGCATCTCGAGCGCTCTCTAGTTGTGGCCTGCAGGCTTAGTTGCCCTGTGGCATGTGGGATCTAAGTTCTCAGTTGTTCAGTTGCTGAGTTGTGTCCAACTCTTTGTGACCCCACGGATGGCAGCACGGCAGGCTTCCCAGGCCTCCGCTATCTCCCGGTGTTTGCTCAGGTTCGTATCCATTGAGTTGGTGATGCCATCCAACCGTCTCATCCTCTATTGCCCTCTTCTCCACCTGCCCTCAGTCTTTCCCAGCATCGAGGTCTTTTCCAATGAGTCAGCTCTTTGCATCAGGTGGCTGAAGTATTGGAGCTTCAGCATCAGTCCTTCTAATGAATATTCAGAGTTGATATCCTTTAGAATTGACTGGTTTGATCTTTTTGTTGTCCAAGGTGCTCTCAAGAGTCTTCTCCAGCACCGCAATTTCAAAGCATCAGTTCTTTGGCACGCGACCTTTTTTATGGTCCAGCTCTCACCAGAGATCAAACCGACATCCTCTAATTGGAAATTAGATTCTTAACCAATGGGCCACCAGGGAAGTTCCCTCATTTACTCTTCATTACAACCTTATGATGAAGCTGGCATTATTATGTCTATTTTCCACATGCAGAAACTGGTTTATGGAAGTCAGGTTATATGGCTAAAGGATGAATGGTGGAACAGGATAGAAACCCAGACAGTCTGGTTCTAGAGACCAGGCCATCAACCACTATGCTGTCTGCTGGTTATGTAACACGTAGAGCATTAAGAGCATGTTTTCTGGGGACAGAGAAAGTGGGGTTTATGTGCCACCTGTTTTTAGCTTTTGCTCTTGCCGTTATCCAGAATACTAGTGAATTAGGTAAAAGAACTGTGTTTACGTAGACCTCAAGAGTTCTTGGTTTTGGACTGTTTAGTATTATGTGTGAAGTTTTTGGAATTGTATATAATTGTTCTAGTAGTTCAGAGTCATGTCTTCTAATATGATTTACAGGCAAAAGGCATAAAATATGTAATCGTGAGTCTCATTCAGCTCAAAGTGTATCAGACAGAAAGGAGTTTTTGTCCCATCTGTAGGTTAAAATATTTTTATTTCAGCTCTTTGGGAGTCTTCCGCCAGTGCAGCTGAGCAGATCTTCGTATGGCAGCTTGGGTTAGACCAAGTGCTTCTGTGTCTCTGATCTGATGATTTCTCTGGAATTTGTGGCCTAAAACCTTGGCACATTAGACTTTTAAACTTTGGATCCCTCTTTGTGACTCATTGCTGGTCAGATCATCTCAGTCACAAGTGTAAACAGACTGGCTCGCGTTCCTGACCAGACCTCCTTCGGAGAGTAAACCATTTCATAGAGACTGTCTTCACCCTGACATCATGTTTTCCTTTCTATTTTTCAACTAGTGAAACGGGTCCCTGGAGCTTCTGAGTATCCCATCAAAGACTTGAGCACCCCTCCGAATTCCTCGGGGAGTGGAGGGAACGTGGGCCCTGCCGCCAGCCCCACCAGGAGCAGTGACATGCTGTACCTGATCGTCGGCTGTGTGCTGGGTGTGATGGTGCTCATCCTCATGGCCTTCATTGCCATGTGCCTGTGGAAGAACCGCCAGCAGAACACCATACAGAGTAAGCCATTCACTGGCATCTCCTTCTCTTTTTTCTAAAGATGGGTAGAAAAATATTGTCAGAATAAATATTGATTTCTAACATGTTTGTGCATGAGTGTTACGGGATAGAACACATCAGATGCTCTTCATTCAGTGGAGATGACTTTAAGATGGTGCTAGCTGTCAGCCAAAATAAGTGGAGCATCCAATTAAATTGCCCAGGAGAAATAAACAGCAAAGCCCAAACTAAGCAGGTCTCTAAGTAAATAGCTGACTCAGTGCTGGGAAACTCTGGTGGTGTTGGACCACCAAAGAGGCTGAGGAGTCGAAGCGTGGAGCTTTGAAATTGCTTCAGTAATCCCTCTGTACTGCTCCAGATCTTGTCAACAAGGAATGAAAAAGGCATGATGGAAAGGAAGCTAGTGAAGACTGTTCTAAGTCACTGTCCTGGGATGACACAGATGAAGACACCATGCCCCCAATTTGGCGCTTCATGTACTGAAACAGCTCCAGAGTGGTGTCCCAGCCCCCGAGACGTGTCCAGGCACGCTGGAGCTGTCAGTGATGATGCTGTAGTAAAACAAGTAACCTAGAACCCTCTTCCCTTTTCTTTCCTCTTTTTTCATCCCCTCACCTTCTTACCATTCCTCTTCCCCCAGCTGTTATAAAAGAGGACAGTCAGATCAATCAGAGGCTTTAGTCTCTGCCGGGAGGAAGTATTTCTGTTTCCTCTTTGGCCCCAGAGTAAAGAGATGAAACAACAGCAAAGACGCCAGCAGTGATAAGCTCTCAGCAGCTCTTAGCTGGTTCCTGCCTCTGGTCCCTTTTTAGTGAACAGTTCATGGGGGAGAAGTGATTTATTTTTATCACCTTGTTGCCAAGAGATAGGCAAGGTGAGAAGTGGTGGAGATGCTGCTGGTGGTGCCAGGCTGGAAGAGCTGGCTATCTTTTGGGTGTTTTTCTAAATGTTTCCGATGTCATTGACTTTGGTTGTGTGAGAGTGTGCTAAATCACTAAGAGTACTGATGTCTGAGCAAAATTAATCTGGCTAAAGTTACCTTCCTTTGTGACTTGATGATACGTTGAAAGATGGGGAATGGTAATGTTCATCGATGGAAATGTCCATTGAGTCATTGATTCAGAAGACAGTCCTTGTGGCTGTCAGCTCTGTGCCCCACACTGGTGGACAGTGCAGGCTTCATGCCTTCTTCATGTGGTTTAGTGGAGAAGAGAAGCACTGACAGGACACGCCTGCGCTGTTAACACACCTGTCGCAGAGGAGGGACGGCCACTCCAGCCTTGGCACTCTCCTCCAGAACCTTTGAAGAACTGATCAAAACTCTGACAACAAATCCTGTGCAGTTTAGATAATATACATTCTAAAGAACAGTTCGCGTTTTCCAAATGTATCTGGTAGGTGTGCTTCTGGAAATCAGATATTTGAGGCAGCTATGGAAATACTTTTAATGTAAGGAAAGGGAATAATTAGCCTTTCATGCCCCGCAATTTCCAACTTGGCTGTAATAACCAAGGACCTGTATGAATAGTGAATGTTTCCCCAGTCCCATCCTTTTACTTAAGTGGTGTTTATTGCTTTTTGAAATATTCTACCTGAAGTTAGCCTTTTGCTGGCGTTTTATACAATTTCTTTCAGCACTTTGGAGCATCGGGGAGTTTAAACACGTTTTCTTAGTGTTGCCCGTACTTTGATAGTTGTGACTTGCAGAATCTATTCATTCTCTTTTGAGCGATTTCTCTCTGGTTGATTTCTCTTCCCATTAAAAGAGTCATAACTAACTCATAGTTCCTGGCTGCCTCTGCACCGTTAAGGAAATAACAGTAATAACGTGATTAAAGCAAATCTCACAAAGAAGCTGTAAGTGAACACTTTTTAAGAGTGTATTTTAGTACAGCTGTAGTTTATTAGGGATTTAATTAATAAAACTTCCCGAACGAGAAGAATTGTCTCTTTCAGTCCCTTACCCTTTCTGTTTGTTTGTTTGCTCTTTTTGTTCTCTCTCAACAGAGTACGACCCACCAGGCTATCTCTACCAAGGGTCAGATGTCAATGGGCAGATGGTGGAATACACCACTCTGCCCGGCACAAACCGGATAAATGGAAGTGTTCATGGAAGCTTCGGCAATGGCTGCTCGCATCTGCACCATAAAGTCCCCAATGGAGTCAGCGGGAGCTTAAACGGAGGGCTCTACTCCGGGCACGTGAGCTCTCTAACCAGAACACGTGTGGATTTTGAACATCCTCGTCATCTAGTGAATGTAAGAGACCTACTTATAAATAAAAGCCTCCCTATGCCCCACAATGTCAGGGTGCAAGAACATGGTCAGCCCACGTGCTTTTCCCAATAAAGAAACCTCACAGGCTCACTGGTGTACCTTGTGTCACCGGTAGCCCCTTGATCCAGTCATCTTTGGAAGCTTTCTGTTATCAAGCAGTAGTTGTATTCATCAGTCTGAATTATATCTAGAGTTATTTAGCACCGAAAGCGCAGGGCCAATTATAAACAGACTGGAAGTTGTTCTTGAGATGAAGCGGAAATACTGTTGGCCATGGACCAAGCCACATAGTTTAAATTTGATTTATTTGAAGTCTAAAAGCTTATATGCTTAGAGGAGTCAGGCGGATCAGGAAATTGAGTGAAACGAGTTGGAGATGGGACGGAAGTAGTGGAGGTATGGGAGAGCCATGTAGAAGCAGCCCTGGGGGGCTTCCCTGGTGGCCCAGTGGTAAAGAATCGCCCTGCCAATGCAGGAGACACAGGTTCGATCCCTGATCTGGGAAGATCCACATGCGGCTAAGCCTCTGGGCCACAACTGTTGAGCCTGTGCTCCAGAGCCTGGGAGCCGCAACTACTGAACCCACACAGCCTAGGGCCTGTGCTGTGCAACAAGAGACGTCACCACAGTGAAAGCCCACACATCACAACTAGAGAGTGGTCCCCGCTCGTTCGCTGCAACTAGAGAAAAGCTCTTGTAGCAATTGTAGCAATTGTAGCAAAGAAGACCCAGCACAGCCAAAAAATGAATAGAGAAAATTTAAAAAAACAAGAAGCGGCCCAGGTTCAGCGCCTGTTGTCCACACACCCTGTGTGGCCAGGTCTTCTGAATTTTCACATCTGTAAATCCAGGTGAAACCTAGATATTTTTACATGTTGGCAACTGATTACGCTTTTAGAAAAAAGCCTTGTATGGGCCATGCATGGCATGGCTGTGTACCACCAGATTGTCGCCTCCGACCTCCTATGAGGTTTTCCTGACTTGTTTTGCCCATGTGTGCTTTGTGGTTGCCTGTAGGATTTTTATATTTTATAAGATTTGTGCCCTCTCGCCACGAGCAGTGATAAACCTTTAGTACTACTTTATTTCAGTACAGTGTAAGAGACCCAGGCTCGATCCCTGGGTTGGGAAGATCCCTTGGAGAAGGGAAGGGCAACCCACTCCAGTATTCTTGCCTGGAGAATCCCATGGATAGAGGAGCCTGGCGGGCTACAGTCCGTAGGGTCACAAAGAGTCTGACACGACTGAGTGACTAACACTTTCACTTTCAACCAGCTGATACACTTTCATTTTTGAAGTGGGAATAGAATGACTAATGTATTTTAGATTTGTACTTGTTTAAGAGATTCTCTGCACCAGGAAGCTTGATTTATTACATTGTTTGGATAGTCAGCCACTTTATTTTCAACCACATAAATAAAATGTTTAGTTGATCAAATTAAACACTCATTTACATTTTTGTCATTATTTCAATTACAGATAAATTTGCCATAACCTACAATGTGCTAGAAATGAAGTTTATAGAGATTTTTTAAAAAAATCTTAAACAGTAGTACAGATTTATTAAAATCTTACCTTTGGAGACCAAAACTATAATATATATTTGTATCTTAAAGCTAGAAATCTAATGGCTTTCCTGTGACCTAGCTTTAGTATGTTGTAGAAAAAATATTTAATTTGCTTCAGTACATCATTACCAAAAGTGAATAATGATTTCATTATTTTGTAATGGAAAGACATGGCTTATATTCAGACTTTCTAAACTTTTTTTTGTCACTATTCTTAGTCCAAACTACTAACATTGTCTAAGAAATTGAAGGAGAGAGCATTACCGTTTGAATAGCACATGCTGTTTCTATAAGAAAAAAAAAAATAAGTCTGATCTTTGCTTTAGTATTTGAACACAGTACTTTGTGTTTTTGAACAATGAGTTGCTATTTAAATAATAGCTGCCCCAGTAAGCGTGCAGTTTTAGATGTTATCCTCTGTGATATTAGCTCATTCATTTTCTTACTCTTTTGGATATGTGGAAATAAGGGCATTTTTAAAACGGTTTTGATCATAAAATGATTGAATTAACTTTCATATGTTTGGTGAGTCCAATAAATACACTATCCTGTAGGTTCTTAACTTCAGGTTTTTCTAAAGCTTTGGAGTTTATCCTCCTGGACTGAATATAGCATAGGGATATTCTTTCTCTCAATGTTTTCTCAAAAGCTCCTGTTGCTAGTTGGATCAGGAATGTAGCAAGAAATTTTCAGTACTTTGGGTTTGCTTAGATTCTGGCTGTTGTTATGAGATGAATGGAAATGGAAAGTATTCTGGGAAAAACAATTGCCTGAACTTTTCCTAACCTTGAGGGCCTGTTCTGGGCTTGGGGAGCAGTGTAACAGCCTCCTCCACCCTTATCAAATTCAGCTCTGCTGTTTTGCTTCTGAAAGCAGAATTTTGACTCAGACCGTAAGGTTGACTCAAGTCTTAACCCATTTTGAAGAACTCTCGCCATTGTATATGTGAAGTGAACATTTTACAGTGAGGTATGTGTTAATCTGGGCATTTTTCTTAATTGCTGGGCAGTTTCCGCCAAAAGCAACAGCACAATATTAATACTCCCCTCCAAGTCATCGCTGGCTGAGAATCTACTCCATCTGGAAAAATATAACATGTTTTAAGACTTCATGGAGTCAAGTGAACAAACCTAATCGAAATAATTACAGGAAAATGAAGATGGGTTTATCTTGTGACATCATTCAAACAGATTTCCACCCTGTTTCTCCAGCTAGCATCCCATAAAAATTTTCCATGACTGCTAGGAAAGTAAAAATGAATAGGAGGTTATAACGTATAGTGTATTTTGGGCCCATTAGATTTGAAACACTGAAGGGAAATGACTAACCTTCTCCCTTCATTTATTTCCCTCTTTCCAGTACAAACATACATGCAAAAACCCATGGTAGTTGAGTTTAGGGAGAACAGTTTTAGTATTGTGCACAACTCCTGTGTGAATATAGGTAAATAGTGATAAACGTAACACAGCTCAAGGAGATGGTTAAAATATCCCATGTAACCATTTATTGTTGGTGTGGCTTTACTTAACTTTAGAGATGATCTGATTACTAGTCTGTGACACCTTCAGCACTCTCTTTTTTTCTTTTTCCCTCTACTTCCTTCCTGACAAGGGTGGTGGCCTGTACACAGCAGTACCTCCGACTGACCCAATGGAGTGCATTAACTGTCGGAATTGTCGGAACAACAATAGGTATGTTGGTGTGTGTCTGCGAGTTATGAGTAGGGGTGTGTGACTCCGTTTGTTATCCTGTGTTCAGCAGAGAAAGCTCTTGCAGTTTTACCTAAGTTATGTATAAATCTCAGAGTATGGAGTCTTAAGTTTAATGTTGTTACTCAGTTGTTGCCCCAGCTTTTCAATTTTTAAAACTTCGTGCTTTGGTTTCTTTTGATATATTGACAATATAAAGGCTTTATTTCTCACTGAGATAGTGTTAGAAGGTTTGATCTTTTTGAAACCTTTAAATCAGTGTCTTTCTCTTTAGATAGACTTTATCTTTTCTCACATATTCTATTTTCAGTAGACTTTTCTGTGCTGTGTAGACTTTTCTACTCCTTATTGTAGATGACAGCCTGTTTGAATGTTAGGGGGGGAAAACCCTGTGTGATTGGTAATGTTTTTTCATGGTAACATTACTGAAATTTTCTTATCAGGTTGTTCAGTTTTTTAAAAATAATCTTAAAACCTTAAGATAATTAATAATTAAGTAGCACAAGCTTGTTTTCTTTTAATTTCTTTTTTTTAATTAAGAATTATATGTGCTCATAATATTTCAAACAAGATAGGAATATGCAGAGTGACATATACATTTAATTTTTGATAGAATAGTCAGAAAGCTTTCATGCTTCTTCTTTGTATATTAATCCTGAAGGATTATCAGATATTTTGTTGTATTAAAGTTACGACTGTCGGAAACGTCAGTTCTTTCTTTTTCATGATGATGGTGTTTGATTACATGGTCTCAAAAGTCCTTCTCAGCTCTAAAACTCTGCCATTTAGAAATCATGTTACAGTTAGTACATAAAATACCTGGAGTATTGGACTAGAGTTTGGATATTTCATTATTGAAATAGGATTTGGCCCATATTTTAAAAATGAATTATGAAATTAAAAGTTGCATCTGGGAGCTATCAAAGCCAGAACTTAAAGAAGGATCCAGTCAGTCATTGAATTAAAATTACATTGTTTCATCTTATGTTTTGAGAGTTGCCGAGCAAAAGCAATAAAACTTCCTAGAGATTTTTTTTTTTTTACCATTTGCTTAACCCATTTTAGGGTTTCTGTATTAGCAAAAGCCATCTGTCTGTTTTGTGTACCAAGATTTGCTTGTTATGTTTTAAAATGCTGTATGACCTTAAATTTTAAGATGCTTGTACCAGTAAAGCCACATTTTTGTCCTGGGTTTGTTAAAGGCTTTATCACAACTTGTTAGGACCATGCTAAAGAATCAGTAAAGATAGTTCATATGCCCAGTAAGTAATCAGATGGATTTAATTAAAACATATCCTCTGCGGCTCCTGTGGCCAGCAGCAAATATGATTCAACCCAGACATTAGAATGATGTAGCAAGAAGACCTCAAGTCCAAGAAGAAATCAACATAGGCTTTGCCGCTGATTAAATCTATGCTCTTGGGAAAGTTATGTAATCTTTCTGAGGCTGTTCCTTATCTGAAAAATGGTCAATTGTCCTAGATGGTGTAAAATTGCTCGCAGTGTACTCTGATTATAGCTTTTGGTAATTTGCTGCTAATCATCTTTATAATGAGGTATCATATCCTAGTACCAGAAATATATCCCATTCCTTAAAAGAATTTGAAAGACTTCTGCCATCTTGTGTTTACTGCCATTTTTGTTTGTGTGAGCTTGTGTGTGTCTGTGTGGTCTTTGGGGTTTTATTATACATGGTTTTCTCCTTTAAGCCAGTCAATATTTCTATTGATTTTCAAGTTAGCAACCTCTTGTATTTCATGTTTGGGGTTTTACTTTTATCTGGAAACACAGATGAGTTCTCTGCAGCCTTAGAAAGCCAGCTTCAGTTTCTCCCTGGCCCAAATATTCTTCCTGTCTCAGAATCTCCCTATTTAGGGCAAACCTTCAGTTTCCTGCCTGGGCTCCGAGGTTAGCCAAGTGGCTCACCTGGCTTCTTGGAACACTTATGTGATTCTGATACAGATTAACATCAATAAGTACCTGTCTTCAACTCTGCAAAATTGGAATCATTAAATCTAAAGGTTTCTGACTCTTTTTAAGATTGTAATTAAAAACAGGCATCTCCTCTCAAGATCCTCAAGATGGCAAAATTTGTAATAAGCTTCAAATACTGAGTAGATGATATATCATTTATTCCCCAAAATATGAACAATTTTAGACAATTTACACTTCTAAAATATTGACATTATTGCTAAGAATAGACTTGCATTTCCTCATGCCAACTGAAAAGAGTATGTGCACAAAAAGAGGCATAATGTCAGTTCAGCTATATGAGGGTATCAAGGGGGCATTTTGGAGTTTTTGGCTGTTCAGGCAAAATGAACATTTATTGAGTACTAGCCAGGCACTGGAGTTTCCAGGCAGAAGGAATCAAGTCATGGAAAGAGGAAAGATAACACTTACATGAGGGTAAATGGTCTAGTTCAGTGGTTATCAAGCTTTTGCATGCTCTAAAATTGCTTGGAGCACTTGTAAAAACAAAATTATGAAGCTCTATTTCTAGAGTTTCTGACTCAGTAGATCTAAGGTGGGGACTGAGAATTTGCTTTTCTAGTGCATTCTAGGGGTGCTGATATCTCTGTTTGTGGGATCATGCTTTGAGAACCACTGGCATAATTTGGCTGAAGTAGCCAAGTAATGAGTACTCATGAACCCCTAACTCATTTTACAAGCCTCTAAAGAATCCCCCTGCATTGCAGGAGACCTGGGTTTGATCTCTGGGTTGGGAAGATCCCCTGGAGGAGGGTATGGCAACCCACTGCTGTACTCTTGCCTGGAGAATCCCCGTGGCCAAAGGAGCCTGGTGGGCTATAGTCCATGAGGTCACAAAGAGTCAGATATGACTGAGCGACTAAGCACATGCTGCACATCAGGGGTTGAAATTCAGCCCCTCGGTAAAGTACGGTCCTCGTGCTCAGTCATGTCCGACCCTTTGCGACCCCATGGATTGTAGCCAGCCAGGTCCCTCGGTCCATGGAATTTTTCAGGCTGGAGTGGGTTGCCGTTTCCTCCTCCAGGGATCAAACCTGCGTCTCCTGAATTAGCAGGCAGATTCTTTTGCCATTAAGCCACCTGGGAAGCCCATAGCAGGCCATAAAACTGAAAAACCAGACTGAATTTATATCATGGATGATCCTTACTGTCAGGGTTTAGTAGTTCATTTAATCAACATTTATTGAGTGCCCACCATGTAGTAGGCCTCCCTCTAGAGAGCTGACAGTTAATAAGAGGGATTCACAGACAGAACTTGAAGTATGGTGAGTAGAGTTTGAAAAAGCATGTTGAATCTCATTGTTTTATATTTAAGGAATAGGAAAAGTCCCCTTGTTTCTGTAATATAAAATATAGGAGAGGTATGAGATTTTTGCCTTAATCAAAAAGGGGGGGACATGGGTTAAATGTTGAGACACACTGGGCTTAGTGGCATCGCGATTCTTTTGAAGATGTTTGAGAAAAGGAGCCAGCTATGCAGAGATGTGTTTAGGCTGGTTAATGGTGGTGGGATTGGAGGGAGGAGACCAGTGTGACGACTTGTGTAACGAAGGCCTTAGCTTCATGAAAGGAATGAGGCTAGAAAAGGAGAGCTGAGTTAGATACTAGAGTTAGAATTTTGGGGATTGGCCATTGACTGGAATGCACTGATAGGAATCCAGGAAAAGGTTCAAATGAATAGAGAGTTTCAAATGTGATTGGCCTGGTAGTTGCCATGGTGATAGTCGTAGAAACAAGAAACTTAATGAAATGATATATTGAGGGAAGGTGATGATATTGGTTGGATGTTTTTAGAGTTTCAAGTGCCAGTTAAATGTCTAAGTCAAGCAGACAGATGAAAATGCTGGTCTTGGGTTCAGGGAGTAGATTGGATTAGTGATCTCTACATTTACAAGTCGTTTGTATCAAAGTAATAGAACTTAAAGATGGGTTGGGCATTTTGAAGTTCTCTACCTGCATATAAAAGTCGACCATTTTAAAGATATCTGGTGGTGGGGCGGCGGGGGGAGGATTTTTGTTTTATTAAGAAGACATTTATTTGGAAATGCATAAATATGTGTATATGTATACACAGATATATACAGAAATTGCTATTTTTGTAGGATAAAAGTGTTTGAATACCACCAATTCCATATTGCCTAATAAAACAAAGTTTGAAAGAAAAACAAGTTTAAAAATAAGTGGGAATACTAATGGAGACAGTAACCTTGGCTGATTATTTTTATATATTTAATTTTTAAAGGCTTTTATTTCTTAGGTATTTGAAGTAATTAGACATTCTTTTCATAATCCTCTCATATTATTATTTTTTTGCTTACTGCCTTGATATATTTTCAAAGAGATGAGGCAAAGGGAGTGATAAAATCAGGAGAGCAAAAATTAAAGAATTCAATCATTCATCATTCACTCAACAGACATTTTTTTGAAAGTCTTCTGTGGACCAGGTGCCAAGCTAGGTCCCAAGGCTACAGTTATGAACAAAACGGGCATTGTCCTTGCCTTCACTGAGCTTATAATTTGATAGGGAGACACATCTTTTTTCAAAATGGCATAAATAAATCATAAAAATGAATAAATAATTCAAACTGGGTGCTTTAAAGACAATGTAAAGAATGCGTTAGAAAGGCCAGACTTCACTAAGCAAGTGGCACCTTACGTGAAGAATTTGTAAAATGAGGTCAAAGAGAATGGGGATAGGTTTAAAGCTTTCCAGGCAAAGGCATTGGTAATAGATACTATAAGCTATTAAAAGAACGCTGGAATTCTTACAGAATCAAAGAAGGCTAATGTGGCAGGAATGTAGTAAGGGAAAGGGTCAGAGGTAGATAAGTGAATTAAGACCATATGGAGCCACAGTGAGTCAGCGAAAGCTAGCGTGATAGAGCACTCTGGAGGATTGAGTTTGGAGACTCCGTTGGATGGCACAAGAAAGGATACAGGGGATCAGTTGGATGGCTGTGGCAGTGGTCCAGATGAGAAATAATGCACTAAGATAGCTGTAGTAGATGCAGAGAGAGGTAGGTGCTTTGGAGAGATTTAGAAGGTGCAGTTTTTTTTTTTGAAAGATATGAGTAACTTATATCTTTTTAAAAAAAGATATGAGTCCATAGAGGGGAAGATGTCAAGGATGGTGTCCAGGTAATTGGATGTACTCACTGAACAAGGAAACGCTGCGGGAATGCACTTATGCCCATCTACCCCTCACACACCTGGGAGTCATCCCCTTCAGCCCTCGTGGTGCCTCATCAAACTCACCTTGACCCAGGGCAGGTCTCTTACGCTACAGGTTACTGATGAGTGAAGAATTGGTGAAGGCCTTTCCCCTTGGAATCTACCCGCCCTGTATCTTGCCAATCTAGCTTTTTTTTTTTTTTTTTTCTCCCCCTGCCTTTTTAGATTTAAACTAGAATGTATTTCTTGGAGTGGCCTTTTAAAAAGCAAGTCATTGCCAACCTTAAGGTCCTTTTATCATCTTTCTATTTCAGTAATAGAAAACTTTGCCTTTCTTGTCCAAACTGGCATATTGACGTGAAAATTTGAGAACAGGTCAAAGGGGAGTGGACGCAACAGATATGCGTTTGAGCAAACTCTGGGAGATACTGAAGGACTGGGAAGCCTGGCACGTTGCAGTCCATGGGGTCACAAAGAGTTGGACACAACGTGGCAACCGAACAACAACAAAAGGGGAGTGCACACTCTAGCAATCGAGAGTTTTATTTGTGTCTAGGGCTTTGGTAGCATTTGTAGAGGGCTGCCTGCCTCACTGCGTTCAGTCCGTTTGAACGCTTTTCAGGTTTAAGAGCTGCATGTAATGACTCACTACGAACGGCTGGAAAGAAACATATTTAATGTAGCTTTGGGGGAGCCAGCCCCCTGCGTGAATGACTCAGTTGAGAAATCCTTGTGCGTTGCAAGAGTTAAACAGATTTTAATCAAATAAATCAATAGGTTTCTACCCTTCTGTCTTCAATTCAGAACACAGTAGTGCCGTTCTGGATATGTCATTAAATGGGGTTTGTCAGTTGCTTGGCTAGTTTAATGGGAAGGGATTGACATTAAATCTGCTCTGTTTACCATCAGTCTTGATAATTTGTAAGAGAGGACACTGATGAAATTCACAGATGAATGAACTGAGCGGTCCCATCAGGAAGGAACAGAAATTAACTTTAAGTGTCCTAGAGAGATTGGAAATGGGCAGGAAGTTGCCAAGTAAAAATCAACTTGGAAAAATGTATATAATCCATCTGGGGAAAAAAGTATGAGCTATACATGGCTGGTGGTCAAGAGGAGAAATAAAACTATTGGGAATAGTGCTTTAGAAAACATAGATATTATAAATGACCTCCAAGTTTTTATGTAGTGATCACCTTAAAAGTCTGAGTATTGTTGGGTTTGAAGGTACTCCTTCACCAACTTGAAACCTTCCACTGAGTCAGATATACTCAGATAAACATAAGTGTGTAGAGATGAATATGAAAACATTCTATTATAATAGTAGATCTTTTAGGTGGAGGGTTTCGTTTACCCAAATGGTTTGTGAAATATGAAAACAACTGCTTAATCTAAAGACAATTAGACTGCTCCACCAAGACTTCCCTGGTGGCCCAGAGGGTAAAGCGTCTGCCTACAATGTGGGAGACCTGGGTTCCATCCCTGGGTCGGGAAGATCCTCTGGAGAAGGAAACGGCAACCCACTCCAGTACTCTTGCCTGGAAAATCCCATGGATGGAAGAGCCTGGTAGGCTACAGTCCGTGGGGTCGTGAAGAGTTGGACACGACTGAGCGACTTCACCTTACCAGCAGGTTAATTGGTTATGATTCGACCCATCTCCTATCCCTGACCACTCAGCTACTTCAAAACTAGCCATAAAACCAAAGGAAGGAAATACACAGAGCCCAAGATTTAGATTCTCTTCCATCTATAGTAATCTCCCTGATTCTCTGAGAAAAACATTCAAAAAACTGGGTCTAATTTCTTTAATTGATCGGTACCTTCCTTTTGGGGGGAAGTTACTTATATTCTACTTCTGATATGGAGACCTGATCCTGTTGTCAGGAGTAACATGGTTAGAATACAGCATGCTTTTGTTCTTTTATTTGTAAGATTGTGTGTGTGTGTGAGAGAGAGAGAGTGAGCTTGCCACGTTCAGTAATGCATTCCGTCATTTATAGTCACCCAACATGTTTAAAGGGAGTGTTAGTTGCTCAGTCGTGTTCAATTCTTTGCAGTCCCATGGACCATAGCCCACCAGGCTCCCCCGGGCAGGAATTCTCCAGGCAAGAATACTGGAGTGGGTTGCCATTTTCTTCTCTAGGGGATCTTCCCAACTCAGGGATCAAACCTGCAGCTCCTGCATTGCAGGCAGATTCTTTACCATCTGAGCCACCAGGGAAGCCGGAGACGGCTGAGTGACTGACACCAACATGTATTGTTGGCTGTTCTGTGACGGCCACGAATAAACTAGTTCCCAAAAGGAAACTTCCCCTGCATGGCTCGGGTCACTGCAGCCTGTAGCAAAGAGTGTCTGGTGAGAACAGGGGACCTCTGTGGCCCCAGAGGAATGTCATCAGGGTTCTGTTGCAGGGTAACTGATGACCTCCTCAAGATAAGGGCCAGGTCAGCAAAGTGACAGACACAGTGGCAAGAGGAAAGAGCAAGGGTGAGGAGAACATTAGAGCAAACCGCCACCGAGATGAGACGGTTTCAGGAGATATTCGTGGAACACATTCATGAAAATAAGTATCACACATCCAAGAGGTTCGTGGGTAGTTAGTCCCTGCCCTCCAGGGATAATCAGAAGAGGAAACTTAAGGCAAAATGTATACAATTATCTAATCACAGAAATTCTGTACATAATCATGCTTAACAAATATTCAACTATGTAATCAGAAATGGGATACTTCTCTGCAAAACATTTCAGAGGTGCTATGTAGTTTTGCTGGAATGTCCAAAATATGCTTAAGTAAGTAAAGTGGCTCAGTTGTGTCCGACTCTTTGCAACCTCATGGACTGTAGCCCACCAGGATTCTCCATCCATGGGATTTTCCAGGCAAGATTACTGGAGTGGGGTGCCATTGCCTTAGTCAAATACTAATGCAACATATTCTTCCAAACACAATGCTGTGCTACTATTGCAGTTTCTTATTTCTTAGTGTGTGCTATTCAGATGGCTGCTTCAAGAGTATTTTCTTTTTTATGACACTATAATAGTCATTCTCCTATCTTCTGCTTTGGTCAGACAGCCCTCTCCTGTTTCCTGAAAGATACCTTAGTAATAAACTAACAGGTCCCAGAGCACCTGAATTCTTGCAAAACAGCACAAATCTGTATGTGGCAAGATGCACGGAGTTCTGTTTACTCAGTGTTTTCAAAGTTAGGCAAAGTCATTTCATTGAGCTAGAGACAACCCATTGAAAACTGTCATTCCACCTTAAGCCAATAATAACTGCAACTGAAAGATTATTTGAGAAGCCTGAGATAGATAAGAAATTACAAACTATGTGTATTGTATAAACTGTGAGATGTGCATTGTAAGAGCGTGTTAATAATGTTATAAATATGCAGACATTTGCCCTTTTCTCTCTCTCTCACTACCTGTAGATTTGGGTCTCTTACATATATACAGGTACTATTTTTGTAGTTACCTGGTTGCTTTAGAAATTTTAATTAAAGCATCAGTAAAAGAATTGTTTCACTCGTTACAGGCTTAATTACATTCAGAACAGGTATCATGTTTCTTTTCTGTAGACTGTGTCCTCTGTGTTTATCTTAGCATGTAACCCCCAGGTTAAAGCCATTTTTATGCTGACCCATGCAGACATCCAAAAATGAGCTAGAAGTAATGTGACTCAATTGCTTATATTTGGTTTTCTACATCAGTGGTCCCCAGCGATTTTAGCAACAAGGACTGGTTTCACGGAAGACAGTTTCCCATGGGCCTAGGTGGGAGATGGTTTTGGGATGATTCAAGTGCGTGACATTCATTGTGCGCTCTATTTCTCTTGCTGTTACGTCAGCTCCACTGCAGAGTGTCAGGCATTAGAACGTGGTGGTTGGAGGCCCTGCTCTACGTGGTTAATTACTGACGATTATGAGTCAGAGTTCACTGTACTAGAACATTTAAACGAGTTTGGTTTATTGGGTTGAAATTTGGGTAATCATCACTTTACCAGTCTTACTCACATGATGATTTTACTGTGAGCACCACCCTGTTAACTGAGACTCAAAGTTTGAAATAAAAGTATGCACTGCAATGGTTTTCTATATCTCTTACCTGAAAGATAGATGCTAAAGAATATCCAATAGGAAATTGCACTTTTCTCCTGCTAAATACCTGTAATTTCTTTTAAAACATACGTATTTACTTGTTAACTCCCAGCTCATAAAACCAGATGACCGTATCAGCCCTCTAGATACTATTCACTGTAATTGGCCCTGGTGCCTCTATTTTCACCATCCTTTGGTCCTGTCCCACCCATGTCATTCACCTTCATTATCACAACAGTGCTGTATTTTTTTTCCTCCTACTATGAAAGAAACTAGTTTATTCATTTGGAAAATGTGAAGCCTTGCCACTTGTTTTCATCAGTGAAGACGGCGTCAGAACCACATCTGCCATATTGTAACAGCTCTCAGGCTGGTAGCCAGTGTAGTGATCAAACATCTGTGAAATAAAATGTTCGCAAAAGTGCTCTACACTCAAACTGTTAGACTGCCATTAGAGGTCCTTTAAAAATCTCATCCGTTGCTTTAAATTAAAGAAATGAGCAGGACAGAAGAGAAACGAAAGGGGATAAAAGACTACAGAAGAGCTGAAGGCATCTTATCTGGTGAGTCTTCATTATTTTGTGTTCACATTATGAAATTTCACTCCTGTTACCTCTGTGAAAGCCAGTTATTAACTTACACTATCTTGTTTTTTAGGGAACTGCCCTGGTGTTTCAAAGTCTGGCAGGTATATTTTTTTCCTACACCTTAACTTTACTTCTTTAAATGAAAATGTCTCTTTCTGACCTGATCCTTCTTTTTGTCTTTCAGGTCTCAGGTACCTTTGTCTTACTTCCAGATTCCTGCAGAAGCTCATTCTGTTTGTTTTATGTCATGATTGGGGATTTCATTAAGTGCCTGACTGTGCTCTGTGTCTCACTGATCTAAGAGTTTTCTCTGACACCAAGGACAGACATTGCCCATCCTCCAGAAGACTGACATTTAAGTCAGATAACTTTGAAGCCAACAGATAGAAAGAAAGCTGAACAACAGAGCCAGTATGAATGAGGACAGAGATAATTTCTATTGTGGTACAAAAATCTTCAGGGGTAAGTACATGATTCGTTCTCACTTTTAATCTATGTGTCTCAGTTTTGGGTGTGATCTATTATAAGATATCTTGACCCATTAGTTTAGTTGTTGCTCTTTGATAATAATTTTGCTTGCTTACATAAAAGCTTATTTAAAAAGTTTGATGTTCGATGTTTATTATGTATCCATTCACCATTTTTGCTGAGGCCCTACTACGTGCTGTTTACTATGTGCTTGGCCCTGGACGTTATGACCTTCAGTTCAGTTCAGTTCAGTTCAGTCGCTCAGTCGTGTCCTACTGTTTGCGACCCCATGAATTGCAGCACGCCAGGCCTCCCTGTCCATCACCAACTCCCGGAGTTCACTCAGACTCATGTCCATCGAGTCAGTGATGCCATCCAGCCAGCTCAGCCTCGGTCGTCCCCTTCTCCTCCTGCCCCCAATCCCTCCCAGCATCAGGGTCTTTTCCAATGAGTCAACTCTTCACATGAGGTGGCCAAAGCACTGGAGTTTCAGCTTTAGCGTCATTCCCTCCAAAGAAATCCCAGGGCTGATCTCCTTCAGAATGGACTGGTTGGATCTCCTTGCAGTCCAAGGGACTCTCAAGAGTCTTCTCCAACACCACAGTTCAAAAGCTTCAATTCTTTGGCACTCAGCCTTCTTCACAGTCCAACTCTCACATCCATATATGACCATAGGAAAAACCATAGCCTTGACTAGACTGACCTTGGTCGGCAAAGTGATGTCTCTGCTTTTGAATATGCTATCTAGGTTGGTCATAACTTTTCTTCCAAGGAGTAAGCGTCTTTTAATTTCATGGCTGCAATCACCATCTGCAGTGATTTTTGGAGCCCCAAAAAATAAAGTCTGACACTGTTTCCACTGTTTCCCCATCTATTTCCCATGAAGTGATGGAGTCTAACATGCATTAGTACTTTTATTAGTACTAAAAGAGCAAAGTATTTTAGAGCGTTTTAACTCTAGTTTCTTCTCCAGTGCTTTGTTATTTTTTGTCATATAGTTTAATGCTATAAATATTTAAAATCTTTTAAGACAATACAGTTTCTGTTTTTCTGCAATGGTTATTCACAATTCCCAACATTATCTTTGTTGCTATTCTCTCCTTTCTGTTTTTTCAGTTAATTTGTATTGGAGGGTAGTTGATTTACGATGTTGTGTTAGTTTTAGCTGTACAGCAAAGTGAATCGGTTATACATATACATACATCTGCTCTTTTTCAGATCCTTTTCCCCTATAGGTCACTACAGGGTACTGAGTAGAGTTCCCTGTGCTATACAGAAGGTCCTTATCAGTTATGTGTTTTATATATAATAGTATGTATATGTCAATCCCTATCTCCCAGTGTAGCCCTCGCTCCCTGTCGCTTTCCCCTTTGGTAACCATAAGTTTGTTTTCTACATCTGTGAGTCAGTTTCTATTTTGCATATAAGTTCACGAGTACCTTTTTTTTTTTTCTGATTCCACATATAAGTGATAGCATGTGATATTTGTCTCTCTCTGACTTACTTCACTCAGTGTGACAATCTCTGTGTCCGTCTATGTTGCTGCAAGTGACATTATTTTGTTTCTTTTTATGGTTGAGTAATAGTTCATTCTGTATATGAGCTTTTCTGTATGCCTCTTATGTCTCTTAAGCTTCTTTCTATATTTTCCATCCTTTTGTGTCTTCAGTCTGAACACACTTCACGTTCAGTAAACCTCTGGTCTTCTGTGCTCCATTTCCAAGTAACTCCATGAACGGAGTTCTTCATTTAGGTTATTCTTCCGTTCAGTTTAGAAATTCCAAATAATAATTATTATTAGATGCTCAGTCTCTGTTAAAATTTTCCATCTTGTCACCTTTTTTCTTGAATATAATCATCCAGTTCTTTTAAAGTCATTGTCTCCTAACTCAATATAAGCATCACTTATTTTTCTTTTATTTCTGTCTTCGGAAATGCCTGGTAATTTTTTTTATTGAATTCTGGACATTGCATATAAAAACTCCTAGAGGCTCTGGAAGATGTTTTCTTCCCCCAGAAAGTATTTGCGTTTGCTTTTGGCAGGCAGTTAGGCAAGGACCAGATCATTTTATCCCACTTAGAGACTGAGCTGATTTAATGCTGAGTTTCAAGTCTTTTGAAAAGCCTTGTCTCTTCCTGCTTCACCTTCAAGGGTCCCAGTTAAAAGCCTGGGGTGTTTACTGGGCCTTTTCTCTTTGGCAGACTCTGAACTCTTAATTTCTGTCTTCCCAGCCCTGTGAAAGTGCCAGAAGTTCTCCTCAGTTCCTCAGCTGCCGCTGCATGCTTGACGCCTCAGTGTTCCATCCTGCGCTGAGCTGGGCAGATGCCTTGTGAGGACAAGCGGTGCTGAAACTCACATCTACCTTCTTTCTGGAATCTTAGCCGCTTAAGTGTTGGGTAGCTCTCTGATGACTCCAACAGATTTAAACTCCAATCTCTCCATCTTTTTTTTTTTTTTTTTTAGTTGCTCTTGGCAGGAGAGTTGTTCTGATATAAACTAATCAGTCATAGCCAGAAGCCAGGAATGTAATTTTTAAGAATTATTTTCAACAAATCATGGTAGTCATATAGATTCCCTTGACCAGAGATATTTCTGGTTTTTGGAAATCAGAATCTTTCTTACTCTCTAATTGTCATCTAATTTAATTTCCCCAATTATAAGACTCTTGAGTCTGAAAGAGCATGAAAGGATATACACTAGTCTCTAGTTGGAATGCAGAAAGTACCCTACTCTCATCAGCCATACAGCCCTAACCCATCTCAAAGCTGAGAGCTCCCAGTGTCTTGTATCTTCTACGTCATACTCACTACTCTATAGTATAACCATTTGTTTATTCACTCTCCTCTGCTAGACTGGGAGCTGGAACCTGCTGTATTTATCTTTATATTTTCAGTGTCTACCACAGTGTCTGACATTTAGAAGGTATTCACATGTCACATGCTTTTGGAATAAAGGGTTCTTCTAAGTTTTTTTATATAGATATATAATATTCAGTAAATTCTCACTAGAAGTAATTTGAATACAAAAAGATTTTTCCAGGAGTTCCCTGGAGACCCAGTGGTTAGGACTCAGCACTTTTCACCGTTGTGGTCCTGGATTCATTCCCTGGTCAAGGACCTAAGATCCTGTAAGCCACATGGCAGGGCCAGGAAAACAAACAAAAAATTTTCCCCCGACCTTGCCACACATTTTAGGTGAATACCCTGCTTAGACTCTAGTTTCTCATGAACTGAATACATTCAAGAGAGTTTTCAGATTCCCTGGGTATTGAGACAGCGGAAGAGACTCATGAAAAGAGACTGGTAACATGGACACTTTTAAATGGATGTCAAGAGATCTGTGTTTACCTTTGTTGGCATCCCAGCATCCCAGAAAAAAGTTCCGAGTTGAGTGAAATGTCCAGCAGACCCATGAGGCATGCCCTGCTCTCCTAGAGTCATGGTCCGCTAGCCCAGTGCTTTGATTCTGACTCCAACAAACTTTCTTCCACACCAGTGCTTCGTCTGCTTTTTATTGCCTTAACACTTGCATCGGAATACAGATTTTCTTTGAGTCAGGGATGTGTTTTTTTCTGATAGTGTTAAAGGTTAGGATTACAGTCATATTAGATTAGGCTGCAGCCGTGTTTCTCTGTGCAGATGAATTCCTAACAGACATACTTTGCTTTCATGCCAGATGACTGATATCTGAATTCTACTAAGTGTATAGTTGATGTGTTTCTCTCTTTGAAATTAAAGTTGAACTTATTTAAATTAAGGATTTGGTTTACTGACAGATATCTTATTTTCTTTCAGGTTCCAAGGCTTCAAGCTTAGCATTTGTTATTTCTAGTAACTAGAACCAACAGAGATGCTGGTGACAGTTGTGTGGACTTCCTTTACTGATTTTATGTTCCAGAAACATACTATCCCGTGTTAAAAGGCTGGAAGTCCAAAGAATTCTTACCTTTATTCCCTAGCATGCTTAACTCGAGCATACTTGTGTATTTCCTACCTAACCTTCCCGGCCAAAGTCACATGAAATGTCTTCATTTTTCTCACTCCTAATTTTATAAATAAAAAATATTTTTATATGTAAATACTCCTGGGTGTCCAGTCTCCAGTTTCTGTTAATGATGGAATAGCTTATCATCCACAGGTAATAATGATAGAATCTGGGCTATCTGAAAGTATTGTAGAGTAACAAGAAACAGGCAGAAACTGAATAAATCTAACCTTGAAAGACAGTGGGTAACATTTGTCTATGGGTTTTTGCCTGAGGACATTCTTCAATCTAGGATTAAGAACACAAACTGAAGGTATTGAAAGATGGAATTTGAAGTCAACAGCACAACCAGAAAATCAGAGGGAAAAATCCAGTTAAAAAAAAGAAAGTTTCTATCCATGTAAAAACTAGGAAAAAGTGATACTTACTCCAGGGGAAAAAATTGTCAATAGAAACAGACCCTGTTACAAATATGCTCAAGGACTTAATGAACAACACACAATGCCTTCACGTGGAGAATTTCATCTTAGAAATAGAACCTAAAGATCAAATGGGAGTTCCAAAGCTGAAAAGCATAAATAACTGGAATGGAGAATTTACTGTTTGGGCTTAATATCAGATTGAAGACAACAGAAGAAAGAGTCAATAAACTAAAAGATCAATAGAGATTATCCAATCTGAAGAACAGGAAGGAAAAATTAGAGAAAACACATATTTTGGATGAAGACAGGAAATAAAAGTAGGGCAGAATTGAAGTGAATGTTTAGTACTAATAAATTCTAGCAATTAATTCTGCAAAGAAAAAAAATTGAAAAATTAACAAAACTTGGATTTTGAATGTCTAGTTCTTATAGTGTTTCTTCCAAGAGTGAAAGGGAACATAGCTGGTTTCAAAACTGTGTTTTTGTTGGCTTTCATAAGGTCATTTGTCTCACATGGCCGTAAGTTTCCTAGCGTTCTGTCCTTTTCCTCATTTTCTGTTTCGCTCCTTCCAGCATGAATGGCCTTTTCCTTCTGTGTGCTGTATTCAGGAGCTAGTTTATTATGAAAGACAACTTCTAACCGTGGACTGAGGCAAAAGATGCATGTGATGAGTCATCGTGTACCGTTCCATAATTCATTGGTTTGCATTTTGATGCGTTCTCCTTTGTATTTCACTTTAACTATAATTTTTGAGATCTTGCTAATTCAAATCATAGTGAATCATTTAGTTATTTTTAGGCACCAGTCTTCCTTAAGAATCTGTGGATACAAAATACCAAATAATATTTCAAAATAAGTGAATTTTAATTCTTGATCCCTCTAGACCCAAGTCTGTCTCGTTTGGTTTACCCTTTGTAGGTGTTTCACCAAAACCAGCAGCACTTTCAGCAGCAGCCCCCTTCCTGTGGTCCCAGTGATAGCACCTTATCCTCAAGATGGTTTGGAAATGAAGCCCTTCACTCACATGAAGATGCCTGTGTGTCTTGCTTCCACGGTCCCCGACGGCGTTCAGCCACCTGAGGAGGGCATCGAAGAGGATGAGACACCAACGCCTGCTCAGCCGGTTTGCTGTCAAGACAGTAGAGATGGGGCCAATTCCAATTGTGTGGAAGATACAGCAGAGTTCCACAGAGGTACAGCAAGACACTGTAAATCTCAAGTTTCTAAATAGTCTTCAGTTAACTAAGAACTGTATCAGGAGAGATGATGCTTTCAGAATGCTCTCTCTGTGATCAACTCATATTTCTTAGATTATTGGGTAGGGGTATTGGATATGTCAATAAAAGTTGACTCTGTAGAGGATTCTTTGAAATTCTTGGGTGTTTGGGGATATTCTTTTGTCGGCGTTTTTTAAGTTTTTGGTTGCACCGCACGGCATGTAGGATCTTAGTTCCCCAGCCAGGGATCGAACCTGTACTCCCAATGTACGGAATCTTAATCACTGGATTGCCAGGGAAGCCCCTGAAATTCTGTGATACACATCCTTCATCTCTGATTGTTCATTCTATTCCATTCTAGAAAATAAATCCAAATAGGCTTTGATTCAGTTTGTACCCGAACAGTAGACTTGCTGGAAGGATGCGTTTTGTAATCCTAGGCTTCTTTTCTCATCTGAGTTGATTCTGGAGTTGTAGTGGTTCTTGAACATGGTTATTTGGGGGCTTTTAAGGGGTTTGCTGTAACCCTTAGATGAATCGTGTAACTGTCCATGAGAGCTCAACTTTATCTTAAACCTCTGCCTCCCTCATATTCAAACATAAACATAACTGGGCTCTAATTTTCCTCATGGTTCTTTCTTTATTGCTGAAGGTAGTGTTTTTAGACTACTTTGATAAAAATCAGGCTTTCTCATTTCATGATGCTTCCAAACCTTTGCTTTTCAGGAGATAGCTGTGTGCCTTCAGAAGCTGAGAACAACATTTTAAGTTGGAATCCTCTGATTTTTCCACCTGTCACAAAGGACTGTACTGAAAAGACACCATGGTCTCCTCCTGGCACTCCTGTAGACAGTCCTCCCGGGGTCCTTCAGCAACCCCAGGAGACCTGAGGATGCATCAGCCCCGTCATGTTCCCACTGCAAGCCAGCAACTGCACGAACAGCCCTGGGAGTGGGCTGTGTGAAGGACATTAACTCAGTTCAGAGAAAGATCGTTATTTATTTTTTGTTGTAGTGATGTCATATGAATGTATCTTAAAATGTGTGCCCTTTTATGTTATTTATGCCTGAAAAGTTTCCCTCCCTCTTCCTTCCTCCCCCTCGTCAGTAAACAACCTCGTTTGGCACAGTTTCAATCACCTGAGACCATGTTGTCCAAGAGCCTCAGCGACAGTCAGAGCCCCTCCTGCAAGGATCCTGCCTGTTGGCTGATTCAGCTAAGAGGGAATTGCACAGGCCATTTGGGAGTTTTCAGATGGAAAGCTTGTCTTTCACTATTGCATTGTCAGACTGCCTGAGAACATTTGAAATCAACCACAGTTGATTTCACACCTGATGTTTATAATAGATGTCTTGTGAATTTGACGAGTGCCTTCCATGGAAGTGATGGTTGACCTGTAGGCTGTCTGCATGTGGGCACAGGTTACGTCCAGTTTTCTAGGCAGTAATCACAGTGTTGTGGACATGACGGAAGTTAAGCCAGTCTGGTTGGGTTGTTGCAGAAGGCAGAAAGGGAACCAGGACCAGAGAGAAAAAGAATTCCCTCAAATCCAGTATCATTTAAAATCACACTTATTTATAACCTGGTTACCATGGGGCTCTTTTTGACTGTTTCTAAGAGAAAAATAAGACTTTCAAATGGTGACTAGAAGAGAAAGATCCATATTTTAAGAAGAAAGGGAAGGTTCCAGGTGGATCATCTTGGCGGAAGCTCTCCCGTTAGTATAGGAAGTATCATGGTGCAACACCCCCGAAAAATCCGTATTTTCTAAGTTCCAGCTTGGGCAATACCTGAAAGATGTGAGTGTCAGAAAAGAATCTGGAGGTTTGAAGTTTCCTGACGTTTTTCCTGAATGTCGTCATTGCAACAGGCACCTATAGCTTTGATTGGCAGAGCTCGTAAATCACAGTTATTGCTGCCTCTGAATGACAAGGACGTTTGCAGCTGCCGTTGAAAGGCTTTTCTTCTCCATGTCTGAAACAAAACACAGCACTCTGAGTGTATTTGATAGCTTGACTCAAGCTTTATGGATCACTGCTCTTTTTTGGATTGTGCATCCCTTTGGGGGAAAAAAAAAACACAACAGTTCTCTTTATGGAGAGTCGAGTGATTCTAGCATAAGTGAAAATATTTTTACAGTTTCCCAACAATTGCAGTGAAATAGAGTAGAATACTGTATTAATCGACTTTCTATGTAAATGCATCCATATTCCCTTACATATGTCTGTATATTTTAGAAATAGAACTGCTAGTGGAATGTGCCATGTGAGCTGGGTCACTATGCAAGGATTACTTGGAGTGGAATGTAGTGGATACAATTTCATAGTCAGGTATCACAGATGCTCCAGAATCAAATTCTCCATTTCAGACATCCACACCTATAGTTGCCTAGATGTAGTTAGCTTTGGAGGGAGTTAGCTGTATCCTTTTCTTCTGTGGCCAGCAAAGGACAAAGTCCTAGCACACGGAATATGGAAACATACCCTGTGTCTGCCAGTCAGGTTATAGTGCTACGCTCACAAAGGGAGTTATAGAAAACTGGGGAGTAAGTGTCTGTAAGCAGTCATTTTGATTCAGGAAACAGAGGTGTATTAGCGTGAGCCTTAGGTCATAAACTGCTTTTAAAGATTGAGTTTGAATATGGGATTTGTCCACTAGGAAGAGAAAAATGACTTTAACTGTAGGGCGATCTCGTTGTGGACTGCTTTATTTAAATTAATAGTAACGCTGTTTTAAGTGTTATCCCTTTAATTGTATTTTATTTATAAAAAATGCTTTTATATATTGAGAAATATAAATATATATATATATAATTGCCTTCATGTTTAGGAGTTATGAGTGCTCTCTAACTATGAGTTGTTCTGAACTTTTATGCTCTGCACATTTACCCAAAACAATCCTACCTAATGTGTTTGCCAGGAAGTCAGAGGACAGGACAGCATGGGCAACGGCTCTAACATTTGTGGAGTTACTGTTATGTACCAGACTGCTGGTGCTTGCTACTACTATCTCAAATCTTCCTGCTAAGACACATCTACTAAGTAGGTGATAAAGTCCCCAGATCACACGCGTGAGCCACAGAGCCTGAATCTGAACTTATCTGGAGCAGGAATCTGAGCTCCTGTTTTTCCAGACTGCTTTCCAAAACCATTGCGGTTCACTCTGCTGATGGAACCCGTTCTGTAAGCGCTCGGTCCTCCCCACCGCAGAATTCCTCCGATGCTCTAGCTCCACAGCTAGAGAGGCTGCCCCTGTGCCCCACGAGCAGAGCTCTGAGCTTATTACCTGGTCTCCCCGGAGCCCTCCTTTCTGCTTGTGACCCCCCTTGCTACCACCCTTTCCCCGGAAATTTGACCTTCTCTCAGCATGATAGTGATCCTGTAATCCATCAGACCTCTTCACATCCCTTCTCCTCTTAGAACTCTGTGAGTCTTTGTTTTAGCATCAAACTGCCCCTTCTGCTATATCATTTCTCCAGCTCCTTTTTTTCCCCCCTTCTTTTGGTTATGCACTGATCCTCTGATGATGGGCGCTGTACAGAATGTAAGTGAAATGGCAATGTTTTAAATCTTTTGAAGTGGTCTTTAAAAACAAAAGGCATTTCTTTCTGAGTTTTGTTTTTGTCAAATGAGTCTGCGAAGACAGATACAGATTACTAAGCTGATCGTGACGCAAGTCTCATTCCAGCTACAGGACTGCCAAGAAGTCAGCCTTCTAACTGAATTTCACCTGTGTTGCTGTCTCTTAAAGCAGTGATTTTCAGATGCATGTTTTTGTATCATACGGAAAAGTACGTTTTATTTTCTTTAAAGTTGTAATATTATGTTTGAAATTGTATATATTTTAAATGATGTAGCTTTGACAGGTTTTATTTGGTCGATATGATTTTCTATTAAAAGAGAATGCTGCTTTCATGTAGAGTAGCTCGTGAAGATGCAGGTCTCTGATGCTCCCTGCCTGTGTGAAGCTGCTTATAGCTTGTGGTGGAGATGGGTGCATGTCTTTGAAAAGTTTTGGACCTGTCCTTCCTTAAAAACCTCCTCTGCGCAACTTAGAGTCAAGTGAATTAATCCCTTCTGATCTGACTACAGAGATCCAGGCCCTGAAGGAAAAGGATCCTTTTCCTTGTCCTTTTCCGGGACAAATACATTATGTGTGGCTGGGAAAATATCTGCAGCAAGGAGCTCTGTCAAAGCAGATACATCCCCTTAGGAGGCTTAGCATTTCTTCGGAAGGAAATGAGGGCAGAGGAGAGTGAGAAAGAGGGATCCCTTCTCAGACCTTGTCTATTTTTACTGTTAATCTAGAGCCATGTCCATGTGAACCCCAGAAATTTAGTCTTAAGAAGCAGCTTAGCTTTACTGCCCTGAAAAAAAAGTGTCTGGGGTGGGACTTCCCTGGTGTCCAGTGGTTAAGACTCCACGCTCCGGGGGCCCAGGTTCAATCCCTGGTCAGGAACTAGATCCTGCAGGCCACAACTAAAGTCTGGCACTTCCCAAGTGGCTTTTCTGGTGGCTCAGAGAGTAAAGAACGTGCCTGCAATGCAGGAGACACGGGTTCGATCAGGAAGAGCCCCTGGAGAAGGAAATGGCAACCCACTCCAGTATTTTTGCTTGGGAAATCCCACGGACAGAGGAGCCTGGGGGGCTACAGTCTATGGGGTCGCAAAGAGTCGGACACAACTTAGCAACTAAACAACAGCAAGATCCAGCACAGCCAAAAACAAACCCAGTGTCTGGGCTGCTTCGCCCAGAAAGCCACCAGGGACTTCTGCCTGGGGTGGGCCCTGTCGCGCAGCGTTCCCCAGGTTGAAACAGGCCTGCCTTGAACCTCAGCCCCAGCCCTGAGAGCTCTGAGGGAACCCGAAGCCCTCTTCTCGTGGAGAGAGACTGAGTCCTTGAGAAACTTAGGAGAGCGCTGTTCCTGTCAGCGTCCGTTTCCTTTCAGGCGCCACTTTCCCGATTCCTGGCAGGACCATCCCTTGGCCGTCTGGCTGTTTGTTCTCTTCGGCGTCCCCCGCGGAGGCAGGCCTGCCGACTCGCGCAGGCAGTGGAACAAGCACGCATTTGTGTTTCACCCAGATGTCAGACACACGCTCGGAGCCAGTGAGTCATGCCGGCGGCTGACAGAGTGTGACTCTGGCCAGCCCCAGGCCCCCTGGCAGCCAGCTCCCCCAGCCTGGTGGCAGGAACCCCTGTCCCGTCTTGTTGGCACAGACTCTCGAGTCCGGCGACTGTGAGCCCTTTGAGCACGGCGGGCTCTGTGCTGTGCCTGCATGAGAGGTGAAAGGGAGACAAGGGCTCTGGACACCTGGCTCTGCTACCAGCCCTGGTGCAGCTTGTGTTTGACGGGGAAGGAGCTGGAAATTGGGAAAGAGCCAGAAGATCGCGTCTCTATGGCCCTACCATCCTGAAGGCGCTGGATTTTATTTGCTCTCGAAAGCTAAGCAGGGTCAGGCCTGGTTAGTACTTAGATGGGAGAAGAGCACATTTCTTGCCACAGTTGCATGAAGGGAACACACACACACCTGCCTATCTTATTTCCCGTCTCCTAGCTTCCTCCCAGTAGGGAAACTGGGCCCCCGACTGAAGCTGGTCAGCTTCTCCCCATGGGAGCTGCAAATGGAATAACCCTCCACCAGTGAGAGCATCACATGTGATTTATTGAGAGATTATTCAGTGTGCGAACTCAGACTGGAGGCAGGAAGCTAGGTCAGATGGCTCCAGACACCGTTCCAACACCGTGGTTCTCACTTGCCCTTGGACAGCCAGCGATCTCCACAGTCATGTGTCTTCCTGGTTTTTCCACCTCTGTCTGCCATGAGCTGGGCCAGGACTGGTTTCTTAACCAAGTCATTAGAGGCCCTGCAGCTGAGCCTTCCGCTGGCTGTAAAAAGCTGCTTATCCAGCAGGAAGGGGTAGTTAGGGTCTTAGCTACCTTGTCTTTAAGATTCAATGTGACGAGGGAATGTCCCATCCCCCCACCGTCTCCCCTAAGCCTGTTGGCACCTTCCACTTGGGGCCTCATGGTGCAGCCGTTACTGTGATGGTGACATTTACTGGGGGCTCCATGGATTCTTGTGCAGGATCTGAACCTGGGGTGGTGGGGGATGGTTCAGTGCCTACAGAGAATGGACACAAGCAAAGGAAAGAGAGATGCCTGGGGGCATCCCAGGTTGTTCCCAGCGGACGAGGGAGACTGAGCTTTATGGGTGACTCATGACTATGCTCCCGAGTTTGGGGGTAAAATTGAGCTTACCTGGCATTGTCTCGGGGCCACCCCTTGAGCCCTGATATTGGTGACTTTGCTCCCTGAGGGTGAAGAGTAAAGTTATACCTTCCCAGCCTTCCTGTCCAGTTAGAAGAAAATCCTGACCTCCAGAATGATTGGGCTTCCACACCCACCTGGGAATGAGCAAGCGCCCAAGGCCTGAAGGAAGAAAAGGAAGAGTGTGTTTCTTGAGCAACCAGCCTAGGTCCCGGGAGAATAACCCTCCTCTCCCCAGGGTCAGGAACCTGGAAGAGGGTGGCCCGAGATGCCCAAGGTTCAGGGTTGGAGCCCTGATGACTTTTAGCTTTGGGAAGAGGTCACAACTAAGGAAGAGCCTAGATTCTTTGCCCAGGGGAGTCTACGAATTGTGTGCTAAGTTGCTCAGTTGTGTCCAACTCTTTGCAACCCTGTGGACCATAGCCCACCAGGCTCCTCTGTCCATGGGATTCTCCAGGCAAGAACACTGGAGTGGGTTGCCATTTCCTCCTCCAGCGGATCTTCCCCACCCAGGGATCAAACCCAAGTTTCTAGCGTCTCCTGCACTGGCAAGTGGGTTCTTTACCATCTGAGCCAGCAGGGAGGCCTATCTAATATGGGGCTGCCTCTTGGGGTCAACAGCCCAGTCCTTGAGCTTCGCACTCACAGGGGAAGGTGTCCGGGTGCCGGGCAGCATACTGGAACACCAGCAGGGAGGCCACTGTCGCCACCACCATTCCTGCGCCTGCCGCACCCAGCACTGCCGCGTAGGCGCTGAAGGGAGGGTCCGCTGGGAGAGGGTGTACAGGGCAGGTTTAGAGCCACTGCTGAACTCGGCAACAGTGGCTCTGGGGCATCATGCAGGCCGTGCCCTGCTCCTCTGGTTGACCCTCCACCTGGGGGTTGGGGAATGGGATCAAGAGCAGGCCTCGACCTAGAGGATCGGGAGACCAGGTCTCTCCCCAGGAGAGGGTGCTCAGCCTGCCTGGGCTCCTGGGGTGTTGAGTCCCCAGCCAAGGCCCCTCTATCTGGCAGAGCAGGCAGTAGTCTGGTTATCTTGGCAGTCTGGTGCGGGAGGGAAGGAATACCCAGGGTGGAGAATGAACAGCAGGAAGCCAAGAGCCCACCTGTGCCCCAGGAGGTGAGACTGAGGCGCAGAGCTGGGCCCTCACCCTAATTCAACTACCGGCAACTACACCTCCCGTTCACTATTTCTTCTGATCTGAGCTGGACTATGGTTCCCGCCACTAGGCCCAGGCCTCCAGAGACTCTGGGAGGGACAGAAAGACAGCAGTGGGGTTACTTGAGATGGGGAGGGTGGAGGAGAGGACAGAGACTGGGGGTGGAGGGGCTCAGGAGGAAGGAACAAAGGAATGCATGCCCTGCAGAGAAGAAAATGACCCAGGTTGGGTTCAGTGGAGAAAATCAAGTCTCTCCACGGCACAAGCCCAGGCACCTGGTGTCTTCACCTCAGAGGGATGGCCAGCCGTGCGATGATTCAGAGCCAGGACTCGGAAGCCATAGCGGACCCCCGGGTCCAAGCCCCCCAGCCGCCGGCCCCTGCTCTCCGGCTCGATGTCACCAGCCACGGTCTCCCAAGCCCCTGCCCCCAGGCCTGGGACGCTGGCCCTTCGCTGCACCAGGAAGCCCGTCAGATTGCCGGGGCCTCGGACGGCCCATTGCAGCTGCACCTCGCTCCGGCGTCTCCCGTAGGTCAGGCGGCTGATGGTGACGTTGGGGGGAGCTGGGTATCCTGGGGTGAAGGCAGGGACACATACAGGCGTGTGTGCGCATTCATGTGCGTGCTCGAGGGCTTCTTAGGGTTTTGTTGAGATACAGCTGGTGGTGTGGGGATGCGGAGGTGGGGGTGTAGCCTCGACCACTTCTGTGTAGTTTCAGTCTTTGTTACCCTAGACTTACACACTGGCCTCAGTTTCCTCCTCTGTGAATGGAGGTGTGTATTAATCGCTCAGTTGTGTCTGACTCTGCAGCTCCATGGTCTGTCCCTGGGATTCTCCAGGCAAGAATACTGGAGTGGGTGGCCATTCCCTTCTCCAAGGGAATCTTCCCAACCCAGGGATCAAACCCAGGTCTCCTGCTTTGCAGGCAGATTCTTTACCGTCTGAGGCACCAGGGAAGCCCCTTATAAATGGAGGAAAAGGAGGTTATTCTGACTACATGGAGTACTGTTTGCCTGAACTTGAGGGTATCCGATTCACATTCATGTGGGATTTGTGTTTTTTGAGGGTCCATCTGTGCCTGAGAAAGATGACACATCCAAGGTTTGAAACAGGGAATCCATGTGCCTTTCCACCTAAAGAGCAGTGGCTGGAGGTTCTCCATCCCCTCTGCGTGCACACACACACGTGCACACCACCCCTAACTCACTCAGGACCTCCAGCAGGACGCTCCGACTGCTGTTGCCCAAGGCATTTCGGGCCATGCACTGGTAGGTGCCCCCGTGTCGGGCTGGGTCGGCACCTTGGACACTCAGGCGCAGTTGGGTCCCCTCAGAGTGCAGCGTGAATCCCAAAGTGCCTGGCTCCACCTGCCGTCGCTGAGGGCCCAGCCAGAGGAGCTGGGCGGGTGGCAAGCCCGCCAGGAGGGCACATCCCAGCCAGGCCTCTTCCCCCTCCAGCACTGACACCCAGGGCTCAGCCACTGCCAGTTGAGGGGCTTCTGCAAAGACAGAGAGGATAAGCTGAGAAGGTGCCCCCTGTGCTGGTGGGGATGCTCAGAGGGGAGGTGCTGACCAGTGGTGGAGGGAGTGGGGAGGGGAGAAACGAGATGGGGGCGCTGTAGAGTTGAGAGTGAAGCCTGCCTTGGCGGGTCTGCCCCCTCTTTCAGGCTCTCGTTCTATGCCGCATTCCCAGCACCACATGCTCCAAGTTTTACAGACAGTAGTTATATTTCATGATGCTTCTCTCCCTCCTGACCCCAGAGCAGCTCCTACAGCTACTTACCTCTGCATTAACCACCTCCTCCCAGCACCTGGCCCAGGGCCTCCTATCCCCATCCCCCAAAGGCCCACAATGCCTCCACCCCGGGCACAGTGGGCCTGGCCCACAGCAGGTGCTGTTTTTATGGACTAACTCCTAAAGACCCAGGGTTTCAGGTGTTCATGAATCTTCTATGATGGAATTTCCAGTCCTGAGGCTGAGTAATAAGGGAAAGAAATATGTTGAGTGGTGGACCTCCCTGAAAACCATGCTAGTCACTCGGCCTTTGCAGACCAAGACGTGAAGCATTTTGTGAGAACTGTTCTAGGTGACGGCTATGCCGTTCGCTTTTCTCAAATTTTTACTCCAATGTTTAATTCTTTGTTCATGAGTTGGTGATAAGCAAGACTGGCATGGCCAGATGAAGACAGAGAAAGAAATCAGACCAAGAACAGAGGGAGTGGGAAAAGCAGAAGAGGACTTCTGGTGCCTGATTCGTTCATGCAGATCAAGAACAGTTTGGCACCTCATGCAAACTGATGAAAATGAGGGCGACAGAATTCCCTCCAAGTCTAGACCTTGCTGTCCAATAACAGTCCCCCTCCCTCACTCCCCGGCCACATGTGACAATTTAGCACTTGAAATGCAGCCAGTCCACATTGAGATGTTCTGCCACTAGAAACACACACATTAGATTTAGAAGGCAGTATGAAAAGAAAAAAGAATGTAAATATCACTGATAATTTTATTATTGCATGTTGGAATTAGTATATCAGTGTGTTGTGTTAATCACTCAGTCATGCCAACTCTTTGTGACCCAATGGACTATAGCCTGCCAGGCTCCTCTGTCCATGGAATTCTCCAGGCAAGAATACTGGAGTGGGTTGCCATTCCCTTCTCAAGGTGATCTTCCTGACCCAGGCATCAAACCCAGGTCTCCCACAATGCAGGCAGATTCTTTACCATCTGAGCCACCAGTGTGTTGGGTATATCAAGCTAAATAAAATGTTTCACTGTTTCTTTTTTACTTTTTTAAAACGTGGTTACTAGAAAATGTTAAATTCTATCTATGGCTCACATTATATTTTTATTGGACAACACAGACCTAGACCAAATCCCCTAAATTTATGCATCAAAAAACTTGAATCCCTGGGAGGGAAGGTGACACAGGTTCTTGACTCACTTTGCATTTCTCCTCAGCCGCCAACCCCCGGAGCCCCTCACCCCAGCTCTGACTCACCTAGCCGGAGCCGGCAGAGGGGGTCAGGGGCCCTGAGTGGGTGAGTGCCCCGGCAGGTGAACTCTCTGCCAGCCAGGTCTTCCTGGGCCTGCAGGAGGTAGATGGCCGGAGAGGAGCTGCTGCTGCCCAGAGGCTGCTCCTGCTCATCAAGCCAGCTCAGCACAGCAGGGGGCTCGCCTCCGGGCCACTCACAGCTCAGCATGATGAACTGGTCTCTGATTGTGGCCATGGTCCAGCAAGTGGGGCTCCGGAGCGGTTCCCCTGGGTAGGGAATCATGGCTCAGCACGGCGCTACAGGAGGAGAAAGGGCTGGCAGGCCTACCCATCCCTTCACTCTTCATTAATTGCTTCACTCACTCCTGCCTCTGCATACACACTCACTCGCTCACTCACTCACTCATTCATTTGACGTTTATTGAGGGCTGACCATGTGCCTGGGAAATAGTGGGAACAGAGTGCAGTAGAATCTGATGTGTGCTAGAGCACAGGTAGAAAGACAAAGTCTCTGGGCCTTCAGGGGGGAGGACTGAAGACAGGATGACATATGAACTCGGTCTTGGTAGATGGGTAGGAGTTTCCAAGGTAGAAAGAAAACTAAAGGCAAGTCTCAAGGCCAACATGCAATAATTGTTGTTTGCTGTTCAGTCACTAAGTCGTGTCCAAATAACTCTTTAAGACCCTGTGGATAATGCAAGCGTGCAAGAATAGACCAGTAAAAATAAGGTCCTCCCTGGGGGCTGGGAGATGGTAACGAGGGTGTCCCAGGGCTCTAAGCCAGACTTAAGCCACCGTGTGGATGGAGACTGGGGCTGGAGAGGAGAGAAAAGCTAGAGGTGGGGATTGAGCCGTGCTGCCACCTCCCCATTAAGCGGCAGGTCTGGGAGACCGTGGTCTGCAGCCCCTTCTCCGACCCCATGGCCCCAGTGGTCTGGGCCCTGGCCCCCTGCCCACTCCTCTGCCTGCACTGGCATGCCCTGCCATCTACCATATACACTCACACAGCGTGATCCTACAGAGCATGGGCAGAGCCACAGCTGGGTGCCTGCCAGTGCAGGTGAAGGCGCTGCTGTTGGCAAGCTGGGTGGCTGCATAACTCCAGGTGACATTGCTGAGTGCAGTGGGGCCAGCTCCCTGGGGTCCGGCCCACTGCAGCTGGGCAGCTGGAAGCCCCCCAGGCCAGGTGCAGACCAAAGTCAGTGCCCCAGGGGCAGGGAGAACAGCGCAGGAGGGCCGCCCCTTGGGGGGATCTGGGTGGAGAAGCGTGTGAGGGCAGGGCTGGAGCGGTGAGCCACAGCCCACCACCCCCGCCAACCCCCACCGACCTGGGAGCCTGGAGGCCTGAGGTGTCAAGGGTGGAGGAAGTAGGGAGAAGTTGGTGAGCTGGGAAAGAGTGAGGGGCTGATAAGGGAAAGGCATAGTTCTCAGGCCAAGGGCAGAGGCTGGGAGAGGGGTGGGTATTCAGAGTCCGTGAGGAATCCCAGAGCCCCCCTAGTCCCCCACCTGGGAAGTCTCCCTTTCTCTGCTTTGCCCCACTCTCTTTACCTTTCTCTGTGCCTCAGTTCAGTCCCCAGGGTGAAAGAACTGTTCCCTGGGGAGGGGTCTACATATGGTCATCCCATCTTCCCACCCCTTCCCACTTTGGAGGGCTTTTATAGACCCGCTCTGACCACCTAGCAACTCCATCTGGTTTCCCAAGTGTTCCCTCCCAATCCACGTCCACACCAGGGCCTCTGGACTCTGCCCGAGCAGAGGTCCGGGCGGCTCCTGTTGCAAGGGGCCCCTCCGCACACACTCACAGTAGACGGTGAGCTGGACACTGGTCTGCGTGTGGGTGTCCAGGCGGCTGTTGCGGGCCAGGCAGGTGTACAGGCCTGTGTGGGCACGGCCGGCACTGGCGATGACGTAGGTGGGCCCGGCATGTACCCGAGTGTGGTCATGAAGCCACACGTAGAGGCTGGGGGGGTTGGATGCAGCCAGGCAACTCAGGGTCACCTCTTCCCTCTCACTGGCCCCAAACCCCTCCTCAGTGAACCCCAGTGGCTCCACGGTGATCACAGGATTGTCTGGACCATCTGGAGGGCAAGGAAGGCTTGTCATATCCCAGCCTTCATTCCTTCAGTCACTCGTATAGTCGTCGCTGAGTTTACTCCCTACCCAGTGGGTATCTGTGATGTACCAGTGTGTCAACTACTGTGCTAGGCCCCCAGGAACTCAAGGAGCAGGGGCCTTTGGCACAGTCCAGTGTAGGTGACCAGGGTTGGTGCAGGTGAGCACCCTGGGCTGGGGGAGCTCAGGAAGGCAGCTGTGACTGTTGTGCGGCTTCCCTGAGGGACTGCTGGTTGAATTGGGGTGGGGGGATGGGCAAGACCCAGCTGGGCAGAAAAGAGGCAGAGTGCCCCGTCCTTCCCATCTGCCTGGGATTGAGGGGTTTCTTGGAACTGGGGCAGTTGATCCTTTTAGACTGGAAAGGGATGAAAACAGGGTGAGAAGATGCCCTGAGCATAACCCTAGCAGCCAGCCCTCCTCACTGCCCCTGTCTCCTGGGTCCTCTCTCTCCCTGATTCCCAGAAAGGACTGAATTCTCTGCCTGTTTCATTCTGCTCCTAATTCTTTCCCAAGAACTTCTCACCTGTCTCCCCCATGCTCCTCTGCTGACGATTTCCACAGGCCACCATCATTAGTGGACATCCTTAGGCAGAGTCCTAGCTCCTTAAATGTACTAGACCAGCACTGTCCAATAGGCATGTGTGAGCCACACATGTGTTAAATTTTCCAAGTCTTAGGAAGGGAAAAATAACCAAACCCAACCAAGTGAAAAAAACACACAAATTTTAATAATATTTCATTGAACCACATCCATGCAGAATATAGTTCCAATGCACAATCAACATAAAAAGTATTGGGACTTCCCTGGCTTCCCAGTGGTTAAGACTGTGTGTGTCCACTGCAGGGGACATGGGCTTGATCCCCAGTTGGGGAACTAAGATCCTGCATGTCATGTGGCATGGCCAAAATTTTTGAAAAATAAATCAATAAATAACGTACAATTAGTCAAAAATCATTTTTAAAAAGTATTGATGAGTATATATATATATAGGTATATATAAGTATATATATGGATGTGTGTGTGTGTTAATCACTCAGTCATGTCTGACTCTTTGCAACCCTATGGATTGTAACCTGCTAGGCTCCTCTCTCTATGGGATTTCTCAGGCAAGAATACTGGAGTGGGTTGCCATTCCCTTCTCCAAGGGATCTTCCTGACTCAAGGATCAAACCCAGGTCTCCTGCACTGCAGGCAGATTTTTTACTGTCTAAGCCACTGGGGAAGCCCATATATATGCACAGATATACATACTTATTTTTAGATTAAATCTTCAAAGTCTAGTGTGCATTTTCCACTCAGAGCGCATCTCAGGTTCAGCCACATCCCGAGAGATCAAAGTCACACAGAGGCTGCCCTATTGGACAGTATAGTGCTAGATTATCCTAGTCTTCATCTTTCACACAAACCACTGATTTCATTTTTAAATTTAAAAAAATCTTAAAAAAAATTTTTAGAAGTTAATTTGCTTCATGTGTTCTCTTTACTGAAATAACTGTTTTTGTCTTCGGTCCACTTTTGTACAGATTGCTGCTTCTTTCCTCACTTGTTTTGGAGCTTTTTCTAATCCTTTGTTTGCTATTGGTGCTTTCAAGACAAGTTTCTGATTTCTAATTGCAACCTCTCAGCCTCAGACTTTGGATCAAATTGCCACCCTCTCTTTTCACTGAAACTCCCTCCCTGTTTCTTCAGGATTCAGTTGGTCAAAAGCAGAATTTCTGAGCCACCCCTGAAATTAGGGTAAACTGACTATGAATGTATGAACATTTTCCTGGGAATAGAGGCCCTCGACCTTGAAAAGGTGAAAATGCCTTGTATTAAAGCCATCTTTGACACCAGTGGGTACAATGCCTTGACTCCCGCCAACTGGAGCCTCTTGGAGGGCTAGGGTACTCCTGGGGGTCCCGAGATGTGTCAGGAGGCCAAGCCCAGGTGGGTAGGTGGGTGCCAGCCCTGACCCCTTCCCCTCGGCCATTGTGACTCACAGATGACGTCCAGGAAGGCTCCTTCACTGCTCAGCTGGTTGACGGCGTTGTGGGCAGTGCACGTGTACCAGCCCAGGTGTGTCCGGTTGACGGGGTCAAGCTGGATCAGACGCTTTGTGACCCCCATGAGAGCCTCTGCAGGGCCCCGGGGTGCCTGATGCTGCCAGGCAAAGGTCACGGGCTCTGTGCCCTCCCGCACTATACACGTAGCCACCAAGGAGGCCCCCTCTACTGGGGACGGGTCACTCAGCCGCACCTGAGGCTTCGATACAGGCACTGGCCAGAGGAAGGAGAGGCCCTGTGTTTGTTATCGCAGACCCAGGCCATGCCCAGTGGCCCAGCACTTGCTGGCAGGCCCCTGAGCGTCCCTTCCCATGACCCCAGGTGTCCCTGCTCCCAGGAGGAGGGCCCCATAGAACCCGAGCCCAGCAGAACACGACAGGCAGCACATGCAGATAGACTCCAAGCAGCACACACAGCAGCTCAAGCCCACCGGGGTGCCCGGCCAGGCCCCTCACCCAGCACGGCCAGAGCGAGGGAAGAGGAGGTGGCGTGGAGCTGGCCGCTGGCCGCATGCAGGGCCTGGCACAGGAAGTGGCCGCGGGCCCCCTCCTGCAGCTCCCACAGCACCAGGCTGCTGTTTCGCAGACTCACGGCCCCCAGAGCTGAGGCGCTGGCCTCCACCTTGGACTCCCCTCCACTGGCGACGGCCACGGGCTGGGGAATCAGTGAGCCCAGGGGAGTGAAGCTCCAGAAGACCACCAGGGGGGCAGACTGGGCACCACAGGCCAGCTCCACTGAGCCGCCTCGCACTCCCTGGATGGAGGAGGTCTCCCTGGGGGCTCCTCGGGTCGGATGGGGCTGCCCTGGAGACAGAGAGGCAATGCAGAGTGTCCAGGCTGGGCTGAGGTCTCCTGCTCCCGGTCTTCGCCCACAATCTCTGTTATCGGTGGTCTGCAGGGAGGGCCGGCCCAGCAGGGTTCGATAGGGCAGCATAAGCCTTACCAAAGTCCAGAAGGGACTTGGTGGACAAGAGACAGTTTCTGAGGGGCCCACAGAGCTTCCTGTTGGGCTGTGCTGTATGAGCGGGTGGGGTTAGGGAGCAGAGGTTCCCATTAGGCCTTTCGGAAAGCTTGATAAAAATGTAGATTCCTGGGCCTCATCTCGGAAGACTGAGTCAGAATCCCCGAGTGGGGAGAGGGGTGTCAGTGCCCAGGAATCTGTATATTAACAACCATCCAGAAGTCAATCTGATGACCAGCCAGACAACGACCCCCGAGGCTCAGGAGGTGTATGTGACCACTGGTAACTCAGGCTCTGGAGATACCTGCATAAGGACTCCAGGGGATTCCAGACTCACTGCAGCAAAGGTGAGATGATCCCAGCCTGCAGTCAGCCCACCCAGCACCCATTCATTCATCAGCTGTTAATCTGGAGCGCCTGCATGGGCTACCGTGACAAATGAGCCCTCCATCTCTGCCCTCATGGAGCTTCCGGTCCACCAGGCAGCAGACAGCAGCGATGGGGAAGGCAGATCCAGCAGGCAACCTCACGCCTGCCTGGGCACCCTGTTCTTCTGTCGCTTGTGGTCAGCATGCTGCAGGGAGCCTCAGCAAACTTAGGAAAGATAAATGCCTCCGGGGACGACTGATCTCCAGGGCTCCCTCACACAAGCTTCTGCTGACTGAGTGCCCCCCATACCGTGCCTGCCCTTAACTCTTCCCCTGCTGATCACCTACTGATCTTCACCATAGCAACAATGGCATACCCTCCCCAGACTCGGAAACATGAAATCACTTCGTCTAAAACCACACGGTACATGGAGGAGCTGGGGTTGGAGCCCTGCCTAATCCCTGACCTCAGATTCTCCCCACTGCTGTCAGCTTCCCCAGAGAGAGAAGAGGGGGAGACAGGTGTGGAGTTGGAGGGATGGGATCAGAATCAAGATTCTGATGTTCAGCTGGTCAAGGAGAAAGGCATTTAATCCAGAAACTGGTTCTTTCCAACCCCGTGGACCTTACTTTGGACGCTATGAGCATCTCCCACCTGGACTATTGCAAAGATCTCCCCACTGCCTCCAGCTCCCTGAAAGCTGTCAGCTTTGGAGGGAACGTCCTGAAGCCCAGGTCTGACCGTGTCACACTAAGCTCACACCCCGACAGTGGCCCTCAGCACAAGCTGTAATGACTTCTCAAAGTTCAGAAGAGCAGAGCACTCTCGGTGCTCTGGCCCTGCCTCCCGACCTGGCACGAGAGGTCACTCAGCACACACGGGCTGGTGTCTGGCAGGTGGATGAAGTCAACGGGCTTCACTGAACGGCTACACAAGGGCAGAAAGAGGATCCGGAGGAAGCAAGGGGAAGAAATCATGGGATGTGAGTAGGGGTGGGCGCCTGTGGAGGGCGGACTGAGCATCACTCACCCGAGGCCCCTGGATGCAGAAGGCAGAGGGGTGCCAGCAGCAGGAGGCCGAGGGGGCTGAGCAGGGCCCCCTGACCCTCCATGGCCCCATCTCCCTGCGTGGCCGCCCCGCTGAGGTTCCTGCCCGCCTCTCAGGCTCCCTCTCTCCAGAGCAAAGCCCAGCCCTGGAAGGTTGGGGGGCAGTCTGGCTCAGGTTGCCAACTGGGGGCCCTCCTGACACATCCACCCTGGATCTCCCGTTACCCTCACCATCCTGATTACAGGTGAATTATTTACCAGATGATTCACTCCATCCATAATGCAGAGTTGGGGAGGGCAAGACCAGGCCGGGGGAGGACCTGCACTCCCTGAAACTTGATTTCAGTAATATGAAATCAGAGAGTGTGAGCATGGACGTGGCAAAGGCCCCAACTTCGCCAGGTCCAACCACCCGTCCGGTGCGGGACCCCCGCGTGCAGCCCTCCAGACCGCGGGGATCAGGAGGTTCACGGCATCTGTGCACTCTCGTGTTTTCCTCACGTTTCAGGGGGAGACGCTGGTGGAGGGTTGGCAGGAGCCCTGGAGTCAAACACACTCCGGAGTTCAGGTTTGACTGATGAACTGAAAAATTTTAGGACATTTCTGAGCCTCTCTGAGTGTTAGTTTCTTCGCAGATGAACGGGGATAATAACACCTCCTTTCTTGTAAAGATTATTGTGACTATAAACGAAAAACTTACACTAGGGTCTGGGGGGCTTCTTGGGTGCTTGTAATGTCCTATTTCTTGACTCGGGTAGGAGTTACAGTTCATCAAGCTGTATATTCATTTTGTATACATGCTTGATATAATTTACACACACACACAACACACACACACGTGTGAATGGTGCACATAGTCGGTGCACCAACATTTAAGCTCCTGGCTAGATCTGGCCTGCAAAGTCAGGGCCCTGGAGGTGGAATGGACACCAGCTTGCTGGGCTGGCCTCTCTGAAGCCCAGCGCTCTCTCTCCCCTCTCTCGTCCTCAGCGTGTCCTGCTGCTGTAGCTGTCTCTTATGGCAACCTGACATAAGGTCAGAGTTTTCCATTATCTGATGGCAGGGCTGAGGGGAGGGTGAGATTCCTGGACCCCAGTGAGATGAGCTTTGACGCTGGGTATTAGGTTCCTTGGGGCTCAGCCGGGACAGGGGCTGTCAGAGCTGATGCCAGGCAGGGCATCGCTGGGCCCAGAGATGTTGGCTGTGGTACTCTCGGCCTCTCAGTGGCCGTAGGACAGTGAAAAGACCCCTGTCTTTCACTCAACCCATAGCCAAGGTTCTTCCCTGTCTTCCACAGGGTCTTTAGCCTCCATTTGTTCCTAACTGAGCTTTGAGTAGAATGGCAAATGGTTCCTGGGGATTGGGGTCACATGTAGTGGGGATAGGTGGGGCAAATAGGGTTCTGCCCCCTGTTTGCCCTCCCTGTTGGCTCTATGGCCCTTCCATTCTGATGCCCCCATCCTAACTGGGGGAGTGTTAGAATGTCCATTAGCCATTTTTTGGGGAGCAGAGAATAGGGATCTGGGCTTGCCATCCACCCCAGGTGGCTGGCACCCCCTGTACACAGAGAAAACATGAGGATCCAGACAGGGTGAATCAGAAACCCTCAAAGTAGGTGTCCCCAACCTCCGGGATCTAATGCCTGAGGATCTGAAGTGGAGCTGATGTAAAACTAACAGAAATGAAGCGCCCAGTATACACAATGCACTTGAATCTTCCCCAAACCACCCCCTCAACACACACACACACACACACACACACACACACACACACACACATTCAGCATCTGGTAAACCCCCGTCCCACAGTGCATGTCCAGTCAATGTCTCTTTCTTGCCTTCTTTGTGTTTGGGTTGAACTGGAATCTGCTTTTCTGACACATCTGTCCTTGGGGTTGAGTTCTTCCAATGAAACTTTGCGAAACTATTCGAATCCCTCTTTCAAATGCTGCTGATCCTGCTAAGTCGCTTCAGTTATGTCCCACTCTGTGTGACCCCATAGATGGCAGCCCACCAGGCCCCTCTGTCCACAGGATTCTCCAGGCAAGAACACTGGAGTGGGTTGCCATTTCCTTCTCCACTTTCAGATGAAAGGCATTCAATATTTGCAGCAGCATATCTAGCCCTCCTCTTCTCCGTCTGAGTGGTAATCAGAGTTCCCGTCCATTGACAGGCCCGTGCTGGGTGTGCCGGCTGTTCTCAGCCCGCCAGGAAACAGCATTGCTGCCTGCATTTCACCAATGAGCTTGAATTCTCTCCATTTCCCCCTCCTCCAATGCCTTCATTTCCCACCTGGCTCCCTACCTCTGGGCCTTCTTCAGTTTGTCCCCACCCACCCAGGGCTCCGTCCCCTCTGGGCTGGCTAGGGGTCCATGGAACTGCTAAGTTTCTTCTCCCTAGCAAGAAGATCAATATCTCTCTCAGTGATGTACTGTTAGGGTTTTGCTTATCCATCTGTTGTTATTCAGTTTCTCAGTCATGTCTGACTCTTTGTGATCCTATGGACTACAGCACGCCAGGCTTCCCTGTCCTTTGCTATCTCCCAGAGTTTGTTCAAACTCAAGTCCATTGAGTTGGTGATGCTATCCAACCATCTTATCCTGTTACTCCCTTCTCCTCCTGCCCTCAGTCTTTCCCAGCATCAGGTTCTTTTCCAACGCATTGGCTCTTTGCATCAGGTGGCCAAAGTATTGGAGCTTCAGCATCAGTTCTTCCAGTGAATGTTCAGGGTTGATTTCCTTTTAGAATGGACTGGTTTGATCTTGCAGTCCAAGGCACTCTCAAGAGTCTTCTCCAGGACCACAGTTCAAAAGCATCAGTTCTTCTGTGCTCATCCTTGTTTATGGTCCCCCTCTCACATCCATACATGACTACTAGGAAAACCATAGCTTTGTCAGCAAAATGATGTCTCTGCTTTTTAATACACTGTCTAGGTTTATCAAAGCTTTTTTTTCAAGAAGCAAGCATCTTTTAATTTGATGGCTACTAGTCACCATCAGCAGTGATTCTGGAGCCCAAGAAAATAAAATCTGCCACTGTTTATCCATCTAGTAAACATTGACTTCCTGGCCACCATGTACCAGGGTGTGTTGATTCCACTGCTTTGCGGGGCCCACACCCAGGCTCATGAGCAAGGCTGGATGGAACTCAGCATGCTGAGAGAACACAGCAGCTCCATGGCGCTCCGCAAGCTCTGGAGGAGGGAGCGGTGTGGCTGTAGCCACTATCCAGGTTTCTGGCCACTGCCTCACTTTCCAGGAACCTCTGCATTGCTGTGGGCAGCATCACGCCAGACTGTGACACTTGTTCAGCTTCGGGGCTAAGGGACTGTCATGCCAGTCTCTTCCCGTCTTTCCCTCACATCTCTGCTTCTCTGAGCCAACCTGTAGGCCCCTCATTCTGTGCTATGGTTTCAAGCCAGCTCACCAGCCTGTCACGACCATCTTGAATCTGATGCTGGAGCCCCAGGCCTCGCTCAGAAGGAGCAGAGTGGGGACAGCTGGGCTGGAGCAGAGAAAGCAGATGCTCCTAGAAATAAACGGCTTTTCCATGTGTGTCCACGTGGGCTTTGTTGGAGGCCAACTGTAGGCCCTGGGGACCCCCGCAGGAGATGAGCCGAGAGCTGGAGAGGAAATGGGCCAGAGGCTTTGCGGTCCACACGGCTCCCGCTGAGTTCACGGCTGAGAGGAGGGGCGGGTGGGGGGGTGGCGGGCCAGAGGGACAGAGGGTCCAGTAGGGGTCACCGCTTAGTCACTTTGTAAACTGCTCCTTGGGGGACGGAGAGGAAATGAACAAGGCCTAGGCGGAGGGGTGAAGAGAAGGAGAACCACAGAGCTAGGGAGGAAGGGAGGGGAGGCAGAGGCCAAGGTGTGACCCTGAAGGCAGTGGCTCCTCGGGGCCTGGGGTCTCTGCCGGCTCTGCCTGGGAACAAGCCCTCCTTCCTTCTGCTCAACCACTCTCAGTGGTCCCTTCCTGGGCTGCTGTGCGCAGGACAGCCCGTTTCTCCATTTCCTGATGGATTAACAATGTGGTTGTCATGCCCACCAGCTGCTTCTGGGGGTTGTTGTAAGAGTGTAGTGAAGGAGGAGAGGACTGTAAAAAGCATAGCAACCACTGTACAGATGGGGGCGTGCGACCAGGGCAGACTTTGGAGTCAGATCAGCATTCAGATCCTGGCTCCATCATCCACTGGCCGGGCGACAGCAAGAAGTCACTTACTCCAAGCCTCAGTCTTTCCCCTACAAAAGGAGGCTGCTCTTAGAACAGTTGTTGGTTTTGTTATGTGTGACAACAGTTGTGTGTTTATATAAGACAATGTTTCTGTTCGTCTTTTAGTGAATACTAAGACATTCAGGGATGAGATGTAATGGTGTCTCTAACATACCTTCGTGAACCTAGAGGGGTTGGATGAGGGATGGGAAGGAAGCTCAAGAAGAAGGTGTTATATGCATGTGTGAGTGCTAAGCTGCTTCAGCTGTGTCCGACTCTTTGCGACCCTATGGACTATAGCCCTCCAGGCTCCTCTATCCACGAGATTCTCCAGGTAAAAATACGGGGGTGGGATGCATGCCCTCCTCCAAGGGATCTTCCTGACCCAGGGATCGAACCCATGTCTCCTGCATCTCCTGCATTGCAGGTTCTTGACCACTGAGCCACCGAGGAAGCCCCAGATATATGTATACATACAGCTGATTCACTTTTTTTACAGAAGACGCTAACCCAACATTGCAATTAGACCTCAATAAAAAATTAAATGTTAAATACAACTACTATTAAGAATCCTGGAGAAGGAAACGGCAACCCACTCCAGTATTCTTACCTGGAAAATCCCATGGACAAGGGAGCCTGGGGGGCTACAGTCCTTGGGGTTGCAAAGAGTCAGACAAGACTTAACAACTGAGCGTGCAAGCGCTATTGAGAGGAGAAAAAAAAAACCTACATGAAAATAAAATCAATGAAGCATCTTCAGCCAAGTCTTTAGTTCCACATCACTTCAGGGGTTTTTACAGGGCAGATGCAAAACCTGCTTAACACCAAAGTTGTTGTTTAGTCACTAAGTCGAATCCAACTTTCTGTAACTCCATGGACTGTAACCCACCAGGCTCCTCTGTCCACGGGATTGCCCAAGAGTGAGTTGCCATTTTCTGCTCCAGGGGATCTTCCCAACCCAGGGATAGAACCTGCATCTCCTGCATCGGCAGGCAGATTCTTTACCATTTGAGCCACCAAGGAAGCCTGACACCATAGTTAGCATTTCCCTATTTTTGTGAAGCCCAAATTTATTGAAAAGTCATGTTAGGTATTCTCAGTGGAAGTGATGAGTAGGAGAAAGGAAAAAGCATTTGGAGGTAGAGTGGAGAGGGAGAGATTTTCCTGAGTTGAGGAGAGGTCACAGGTCCCTGGGTCCCTGGAAAAGGACCAAGGTCAGGGCCAAGACCGCTGGGGGCGGAGAAGTGGAGAGGCCCCCAGAGGCTCAGGCTACAAGGTCAGGAGCAGCCCCAAGGAACCCGAGGCTCGAAGCGTCTCTGCTTTCGGTAACTCAGAAACCCCTGGGAGGGGCAAGGACTCCAGTATGGAATCCACTTGATCTGATTTTAGTGAGATAAAGGAACAGACACTCTTGCACATGTCAGTTTGTGGAGTGAGATTCACACCCTGCCTGCTATTGTTATTGTCAGTGTTGCTGTTATTGCTATTATGAAATAGCCTGGAGCCTGGGCCCGGACACCAGATTTGAGAGCATGTTGAACGCTGCTCCAGTAGAGGGTCCTCTCTGAGAGAGGTTCCAGGCCCTTCCTTGCCCCAGCTGGTGCTGGTGCTTCTATCATGCCTGGAGTGACGGTGCTAAGACAGCTTTCCGTGATTGAGGGCCTGGTTGGAGAACTTAGCCTTGGCTGGACCCAGTGAGCATCTGTCTGGACAGGGCCGTTGAGGAGCCAGGCACCAAGGTCAGCAGAGAAAGTCAGGGCTCAAGGAAAGCTCTTGCCTCTCTCTTCATCTTCAGGCCTAGGCTGCTCCCCGCCGCCCCCTCCCAATCCCCTGCTCCCCAACCTGGCTCAATTCTCCAAGTTCCCTGGCTGGGGAGCTGGAAGGAGAAGGGAGTTTCCAGAATGTCTCTGTAGAGCTCCAGGGGGAGGCTTGGCAACTGGAGATTGTCAGCCGTCTCCTTGGCAACTGGCAGCCAAATAATTCTGGGAATGGAGGAGGGGGGAGTGCTCTGCAGGGCGGCCAAGAGAAGCAGATCCCCAGCCTTCTGAAAACTTTAATTCTTCATTACCTGTGTCAGTCAGGGTCCAGGCGGAAGACAGAAACCACATCAGTCAGTTGAAAAGAGAATTGACTATAAAGAATTGGTAACTGCGTATAAAGTTGCTAATTAGGTAACACAGAGCATGCTTGGGTGTCACGGAGCTGGCAACGGCAGGGGCTGGGAAAACAAAGGAAGAGGCTGGAACCACCAAACCTTCAACATAGCAAGGAGGGGGACCCACAGCCTGGGACTCAGACCCCTGAGGAGGAGGCTCTGAGCAGGAAGCGAAGACCCCTGGGCTTGTGCCCAGACCTCAGGAAGGGGCACCTGCCAGCTGGTGCTGGGTGCTCTGGGGCAGGCGTGTGGGAGTGGGTGGTGGATGATGAAGCTGTCAGTGTTGGAAAAACTGCAAACTGCATTCAGCCGCTGCTTCAGGGTGGGCCTGCTGCTGCTGGGGTGGAGAAGTACGGAGTGAGGCGTATGGGGAACACACAGGCGCAAGGAGATGCCCACCCTTCTTTGTCCATCCTGTAGCTTCCTTTTAGCGGCTCCTACTGGGAAATCCGCAAAGAAACAGCTAGCAAAGCAAAAATGGGGTTCACAGGGCCCAAGGTCAGCATCGCAAAGCAGTGGACAGAAGATGGGTCTGGACCTAAGACGTGAAACCCTTAGAGTCGGGACTTCCTTGGTGGTCCAGTGGCTAAGACTCCGCACTCCCAATGCAGGGGCCTGGGATTTGATCCCTGGTCACGGGACTGGATCCCACAGACCACAACTGAACTCACATGCTGCAACTAAAAATCCAAATGTCTCAATGCAGACTGAAGATCCCGGTGCTGCAAAGAAGACCCAGCACAGCCAAATAAATAAATAAACAAGAGAAGAAAAAGAGCAGCGTCCAGATCTTTACTTCTTTGAATCTCTTACACAAAGTGCAGGGCCCAGCCTTATAATTGGCACTCAATAAATGTTAAATTGGTAATTATGCCTAGCTTTTACTAAGCACTTTTAATAAGGCCAGGCAGAGTGCTAAGCAATACTGAGCATATAGTCGATACTAATCTAATATCTGGAGAAGGCAATGGCAACCCACTCCAGTACTCTTGCCTGGCAAATCCCATGGATGGAGGAGCCTGGTAGTCAGCAGTCCATGGGGTCACTAAGAGTCGGACATGACTGAGCAACTTCACTTTCACTTTTTACTTTCATGCATTGGAGAAGGAAATGGCAACCCACTCCAGTGTTCTTGCCTGGAGATTCCCAGGGACGGGGGAGCCTGGTGGGCTGCCATCTATGGGGTTGCACAGAGTCGGACACGACTGAAGTGACTTAGCAGCAGCAGCAGCATCTAATATCACTGTCTGGCCTCTGCCTTGTTTGGTTCCTGAAAGGGCACGTGGGCCAGCCTTCCCTGGATGGACTCTGGCTTGTCTTGAAGAGTTACTGACATTCACAGTCTCTGACAGCTGGAAGGAATTTGTATAATGTTAGAGATGAAAACAACATCGGTGAGGAAGTATTTAGGTAAAAGTGGCCTTAAGAAAACGAACTATAAATCACTGTGATCAAATCATACATTAAAGGTAAAGGACAAGATAAATAGATCCAGGGGATGGAAATAGAAACCAGTCAGGAAATATAACCCAGAACATGTGGACTATAGTATAAGAATAAAGGTGGTATTTCAAACCAGTGGGGAAAAAGGGTAGTTTATTTAATAAATTGTATAGACACAACTGGCTGGCTGGCTGAAAAAACAAAACAAGGTTAAGCTCTCTACCCCACGAGTTATTAAAACCAAGTTTCAAATAGATGAAAGATTTAAATGTATTTTAATTTAAACATTGAAAACAATTTAAATATTGGTTTTTATATTTAAACAATTTCTCAAGGAAATATTTAAAACAATTTAAATATTTAAAACAATTTAATGAGGAAAAAATTAGGAGAATATTTATACAATCTAGGGTTTGAGGAGATTTTTCTAAACAAAGCAGAAAGTCCAGAAGCTATAGAGGAAAATTTTAAATGTTTAAATTTTGGAAGAATAAAAGGTAACATATACAAAATCAAAAGACAAATTATATACTGGAGCAAATATTTCAATTGCCACCAGTAAAGAGTTAACATCTGTAATACACAAAGAGCTCTTATACACAATAAGAAAGAGAAAAGACCTAGTTGAAAACGGACAAAACAAATGGTCAGTCCATTTATGGGAAGATGCTCAATCTCACTAATAGTCAAGGATATGCAAATTTTAAGATGTGACATCACTTTTCTTTTATTAGAATAGCAAAACTTAAAAAGAATGATGATAGCTACAGCTGGTGAAGATGTGGGAGAGACACACGCTCAAATACAGCTGGCGGGTATGTGAATTACCTTGGACTTTGGAGAAAGTGATCTGGTAACATATATAAAAATTAAAAATATGCATCTCTTTAATATAGTCATGTCATTTCTGGAGTTTATCCTACAGGGGAGTAGGAAAAAACCCTGACAAACTCCAGTACACAAGGTTATGGATACAAAAAATTCTTTATAACATTTTTTTGTGGTAGGTTTTCCCACCACACCAATACTATAACATTATGCAGCTATTCAAAATAATAAATTGCATAAAGACAAATGCTATATGATTCCACTTTAGATGCATCTCTAATGGTCAAACTTATAGAAGCAGAAAGGATGGTGGTTGTCCATGGCTGGGGTAGAGGTGAGATGGGGAATTGTTTAAGGGGTATGGAAGTTCAGTTTTGCAAGATGAAAAAGTTCTAGAGGTTGGATGTACAGCAATGTGAATACTTTAACATTACTGAAAGTTACACTTAAAAATGGTAGAGATGATAAATGTTGTGTTATGTGTGTGTGTGTTCTGTCGTGCCCGACTCTCTGTGACCCCATGGACTGTAGTCCACCAGGCTCCTCTGTCCATGGGATTCTCCAGGCAAGGATACCAGAGTGAGTTGCCACTTCCTTCTCCAGGGGACCTTCCAGACACAGGAATCCCAGATGCACCTCCTGCATTGGCAGCGGGCTCTTTACCACTGAGCCACCTGGGAAGCTATTTTACCATAATATAAGAAAAAATAAATCAGAAGGATTTTCATTAGGCTTCCCTGGTGGCTCAGACAGTAAAGCATCTGCCTGCAGTGTGGGAGACCTGGGTTTGATCCCTGGGTTGGGAAACTCCCCTGGAGAAGGAAATGGCAACCCACTTCAGTACTCTTGCCTGGAAAATTCCATGGACTGAGGAGCCTGATAGGCTACAGTCCATGGAGTCCCAAAGAGTCGGACACAACTGAGTGACTTCACTTTATTTCTCTTTCTGTCATGAGTTTAGGTGAGAAAAGCAACTTACATCTTGAGAAGTTGGTGTGATATTTATGAAATAAATAGCAATGATTACAAATAAATGTCTGTCAGGTAGTCAAGATCTGCTTGGCCATGATCCGTGTCCTCTGATTCCAGGGCATTCTCTCTTCTCCTCAAAGCCCAGGATTCTAGATTAACATTGGATTAAGCTCACTAGCTCTGTCAGCCTTTGAGCGGCAAAGCACCCTTTAGACTTTTGCCCTGGTGCTCCCCCATCTCAACCCTCCCCCTTCAGGTCCCCACAGGCTCTGGCTCTACCTGGCACAGCTGTTTCCAATATTCTGCACAAACTTTACTGAAGGAGAAGCCCCGTTTATCATCCTTCAGGCCCCAGCTCCTCCTGATTAGGTACATGTGACCTGACCTGTCAGCAGGGCCTGAGCCCCAGTGAAAGGGGAAATTGTTCTGAGCTGGGAGGTGAGAGGGGCGGGAACCTGGGGAGCTGAGAAGGGCCCTGAGGAGTCTTCAGCCAGCCTGGAGCAGATGTAGGTGTTCTCAGGCTCAGGGAAAGGGGAAGCTGAGCTGAGAAAATTCTTTAAGGGCCCCTGGTCTGCTCGTCTTCTCCGGCCATATTTTCTGTCTCTCTAGCCTCCAAGTTTAAGGTGTCATGGTGATAAGTTTAGTTGCTAAGTCGTGTCCCACTCTTGTAACCCCATGAACTGTAGCCTGCCAGGCTCTTCTGTCCACAGAATTTCCTAGGCAAGAGTACTGTAATGGATTGCCATTTCCTTCTCCAGGGAATCTCCCTGACCCAGGGATCAAATCTGGGTCTCCTGCATTGCAGGCAAATTCTTTACCATCTGAGCCACCAGGGACGCTCCCTCTAGCCTCCAAGCCTCTTCCAAAGTATTGGAGTTTCAGCTTCAACAACAGTTCTTCCAATGAAAATTCAAGACTAATTTCCTTTACGATAGACTAGTTGGATCTCCTTGCAGTCCAAGGGACTCTCAAGAGTCTTTTCTAACACCACAGTTCAAAATCATCAATTCTTTGGCACTCAGCTTTCTTTATGGTCCAACTTTCACATCCATATATGACTACTGGAAAAACTATAGCTTTGGCAAGATGGACCTTTGTTGGCAAAGTAATGTCTCTGCTTTTTAACATGCTGTCTAGGTTGGTCATAGCTTTTCTTCCAAGGAGCGAGCAACTTTTAATTTCATGGCTGCAGTCACCATCTGCAGTCATTTTGGAACTCAAGAAAATAAAGTCTGTCACTGTTTCCACTGGTTCCCCATCTATTTGCCATGAAATGATGGGACTGGATGCCATGATCTTAGTGTTTTAAATGTTGAGTTTAACTTAGAGATCACCTAAGTCTCAACTAACTTACTCTCAATGTAGAAACTCTCTCAATAGTATCCTTGATCAATGGCCACGCCAGTTGATGCTTGAACATTCTAAGCAATATGGCCCAGTAAGGTAGTCCCTAGCCTCATGTGACTCTGTGTTCAGTTGTTCAGTTGTGTCCAACTCTTTGCAACCCCATGGACTTTTCCCAGGCAAGACTACTAAAGTAGGCTGCCGTTTCCTTCTCCAGGGGATCTCCCTGAGCCACAGATTGAACCCGAGTCTCCTTCTTCTCCTGTATTGGCAGGTGAATTCTTTACCACTAGTGCCACCTGGGAAGCCCCGACTATGTGAACTAAATAAATATATGTTAATTAGCTTGATTGTGGCAATCATTTCACAATGGATCAAATCATCACTTTCTATGCTTTCAGTTCAGATCAGTTCAGTCGCTCAGTCGTGTCCAACTCTTTGCAACCCCATGAATTGCAGCACGCCAGGTCTCCCTGTTCATCTCCATCTCCCGGAGTTCACTCAGACTCACGTCCATCGAGTCAGTGATGCCATCCAGCCATCTCATCCTCTGTCATCCCCTTCTCCTCCTGCCCCCAATCCCTCCCAGCATCAGAGTCTTTTCCAATGAGTCAACTCTTTGCATGAGGTGGCCAAAGTACTGGAGTTTCAGCTTTAGCATCATTCCTTCCAAAGAAATCCTAGGGCTGATCTCCTTTAGGATGGACTGGTTGGATCTCCTTGCAGTCCAAGGGACTCTCAAGAGTCTTTTCCAACACCACAGTTCAAAAGCATTAATTCTTCCATGCTTTAAATATATACAATTATATTTTTCAATTATATCTAATAAAACTAGGAAAATTTTAAAACTAAAAATTTAGTTTCTTAGTCACACTAGAAACATTTCCAGCTTTTAATAGCCACATGTCATTCAATGTGTCAAGAAATTCAAGGAATCTCACCTCTTGCCCTAGTTGCAAGCTAAGAAGTTAATCTGCCAGTTCCGTGGATGCCAGCAGAAGACATGAGAATTCAGGATTTGAGATAAGGACTTAATTATTTATAGCAGTATCAGCAGTCAGAGTATCAGCATTTTCTTTCTCTGGTTTCCCGAGTTCCAGTTCCCACAGGGCAATGTGAAGAGGGCCGGAGATACCTGCTTATATGGACAAGCAGTGGGTCACAATATAGGACTAGAACTCTGAGCTTAGGAGACCTGGATCTTTTCTAACAGGCAGGAAGCACGAAGTCCTTTGCTCTGGAGGAAGACACTACCTTTTCCTTCCAAAGCTGTTGGCTATATAAATGCCCTTGAAAAGTGTCCAGAAAAAAAGGCATTCAGTGCCTCTGCTTTCAAACGTGCAGAAATGCAAGACCCATGGAGAACTGTCTCCCAGCCTACAGTGGGTAGTGAACATTTCCATCACTGCAGAGAGTTCTGTTGGACAGAGCTGCTCTAAGCAATGCGGAGCTACCTGCTTTGCTGGGAGTTCCCGATCACTTCTGAGTTCTGAGCCAGCATTGGCTCTTTGTATCCTTATGTATAAGTTTCAAGGTAAGGTGTTTTCCTTGACGCAGCTGTTCTTTCATACCACACTTCCGGTCTTTTCTAACTAATGAGTTAATATGTACATGGTGCTTCACCCAGGGATTTCCTAGGCTCTGCGGTCCTGGGGACACCATGAGGATCCAGGATACGGGGGCAAAGGGAACTCAACCAGGACGTTCCTGAGGGGTCCCGCACTCCAGTGCAATGGTTCTGTTAGGGGAAGCACGCTGATTGAAACCGCCCACCCTGGCCAGGCACCATAGTAACCATTTGCATGAGCTGTTTTATGACAGGAGGTCCTGGAAAGGAATTGGGAACTGATAAGCCTCCACCAACCAGAAGAGTTCAAGAAAGGTCAAAAGGAGACACCACCTGTCTGACCACCTCCTAGAATCCTCTCTGGAATTCATCTTGGCTGAACAAGGTGTGCACCGCCAGGAAGGACTGTGAGTCAGAATGACTGGCTAAGGACAACCCGGAAACTAATCCCATCACCATAAAACCCGAGACTGCAAGCCATTTGACAGAGCAGTTCTCCTGGGTTCCCTTACCCTACTGCTCTCCACCCAGGTGCCTTTTCCCAATAAAATCTCTTGCTTTGTCAGCACACGTATCTCCTTGGACAATTCATTTCTGAGTGTTAGACAAGAGCCCGGTTTCGGGCCCTGGAAGGGGTCCCCCTTCCTGCAACAGTTCCTGAACTTTAGCATCATCAGAATCACCTGGAGGGTGTGAAAAAAGACCTTACTGAGCCCCACCCACGAGTCTGTGATGCAGGAGGTCTGTGGTAGGACCTGAGAATTAAGATTTCTAAGAAGTTCTCAGGCGGTGCTGATGCTGCCAACCTGGGGACCGCACTGAGAACCACAGCTCTGGGCCCATGGGAGCACTCGGAGCTGCTTGTAAGGTGATGGATGGATGATGATCATTGGCTTAAAGTCATTCGTACTTTAATGCGTGTTGGAGAAGGAAACGGCAACCCACTCCAGTGTTCTTGCCTGGAGAATCCCAGGGATGGCGGAGCCTGGTGGGCTCTTGTCTATGTGGTCGCACAGAGTCGGACACGACTGAAGCGACTTAGCAGCAGCAGCAGAAAAATGCAACCAGCATGTCAAACTAGCTATATTTTTAATAACTTTTATTTATTTACTTATTGGCTGTTCAGGGTCTTTGTTGCTGGACAGGCTTTTTCCCTAGTTTCAGGGAGCAGGCCCTACTTTCTAGGTGCAGTGCTCAGCTTCTCATCGCAGTGGCTTCTCTTGCTGCGGAGCACAGACTCTAGGGCATGTGGGCTTGCTTCAGTAGTTGAGGCTCGTGGGCTCAGTAGTTGCAGGTCCCAGGTTCTAGAGCTCAGGCTCAATAGCTGCGACACACCGGATTTGTTGCTCCGAGGCACGTGGGATCTTCCTGGATCGGAGATCAAACCTGTGTCTCCTGCACTGGCAGTCAGGAGACACTGACTCACCAGGTAGGTCCTACCTAGTTATATTTTTAAGTAAAAATAAATTGATTTAAGGATATATTTATACATCTATGTCATGTGAAGATTGGCAAAGAAGGTGATAACAAAGAGTGATTGAAATCTGGGCAGTACTGATGCAGGGAAGGGCAGAGAACAAGGATTCAGACAGGCCTGCAGTCCAATGCCAGACCTGCTGCAGGATGGAAACCACAACCTCTCAGCTGCTGCATTTATCAAAAGGAATCTTTTCTTATTTCTTTTTCTGTCTGGTTTATTTTACTTAGCATAATGTTCTCCAGGTTCATCCATGTTGTTACTAACGACAGGTATTCCTTCTTTCTCAGGGTTTAACGATACATTTCATTTCATTTATATACACTACACCTCCTTTTCCATTGATCTTGGTGTTGTTTGATCACCAAGTTGTTTCTGACTCGTTGCAACTTCATAGACCATACACTGTAGCCCACCAGGCTCCTCTGTCCGGGGGATTTCCCAGGCAAGAATACTGGTGTGGGTTGCCATTTCCTTCTCCTGGGGATCTCCCCCGATTGAGGGATTGAACCCATGTTCAATCCTGCAATGGCAGGTGGATTTGTTTTACCACTGAGCCACTTGAGAAGCCCTTTCCATTGATCTATTGATAGTCAAATAGGTTTCCCAGGACTAGTGAGGATTGAGTTACTCCCTCCCTCTCTTCTTCCCATCCTTCCTAAGGAGGCAAACACAACCCCCACCTTTAGGCTGCCAACAGTCTAGGAGACACACTCTGTCTGTCATCTTTAAAAGCTTAAAAATCGTAGGAGTTGTTACAATCCTGATTCCCCATCCTAAGACAAAAGCCAAAGCCCTCCCTCCCTCTGGCTGCAGCCCAGGACTCTGGAAGGAGTGATAAGCCTAGCCTAGGGGGCAAGTGGAGGGCCACATGGGCATCCCCTCCTGGATGAGCAGACCGGCCTCCCTCTTCTCCACAGTCCTTCCCTTTGGGGCAGCTGTTCTGTTCCTAGTCACACTGCCTCAGGTTAATAACACAGCTGCTTGATGACTCCTGAGCCCAACCCCACGTGAGAGGGCAGGACCCAGGCCTGGCCCAGGAAATCCACCCAGGACAGAATCCACATTCATTTTTTTTTAGAGCAACAAGGCTGATTCATGAGCCTGCTGTCAGTGGTAGTAGGGCAGCAGGAAAGAAAAAAACATGACTTCATGCGACAGGAAACCCAATATTCTTGGGACTATCTGCAAGAAGAAACCACACTGGGGGGCGGAGGGCTGTTAGGGGTGAGGCACTTCAAGGAACTCAGACCAAACCCAACTAGGGAGAGGCGGCCTTTTAAGCCAACCCCCTGGGTTCGTGCTTTTGGCTGAGGCCTCTAGACTCCAAGTGGGGTTCCCGTTCTGCCCCCAATTCCATGGGGCTTTCTGCTCTCTGCCCTCCTCGTTTTAATGATCTCAGACAGACATAAAAACAGCTGAGCTCAGCACAGGCGACTGAGACAGGAACGTTGCCTCAGGGTCCCCCAGGACCCCAGCTGGGTACCATGCCGCCCTTGGCTCCATTTTGACGGGATAAAGTGAACTCATTTATTCGGTTGTTTTAAGTGAGCTCACACCAGGCAGTGCCAGAGAACGGAGGAGACATAAATCTCTCCTGGCTCACGGAGTCACTGCCAAACACCTTGGATAAAACTCTCTGCCTGTTCGAGACAGTTTTCCCCCCTTTTAGAAATGAGGAGGAAAAAAGTACTAAAAATCGAAGGGAGTCAGGGGAGGGTGTTAGCAGATTCTGGGAATGACAAACTTGTCAACGCTTTTGCCTAATAAAAATTCTTCCAGTCACAAAGGCAAACTTTTAACTCAGAGATTTTCCTGAGCGGGCTTTCGGGGGCGGGGAGTAGGGTGGAAGGTGTTGCTGGTCATCTGGCTGGGGAGCGGGTTAACCCTAAAGGGGGAAGCAGGGGTTTTCTTACATCCTTCAAGGCTGTGTCTGCACCAGAGGTGGGTGGCTGGTCATGTTTCACCCTCAGTGCTGTGGGTACAGCCTCAAATGTTTCTAAACTGGAGCAAACTCAGGCAGGCTGTTGGAAAACATTTTGAATACTCCCCAGCCAGAGAGCAATCTTACCTCCAGGGGTGTAGTCACTCAGGAAAAGGACAACGAGTGATGCGGCCTGGCCAACCCCCAGTCACCACGTGACCAACCACCGCTTTTGCTTTCCTGCACCGAGAGAGGTCCTTAGGGTTTGTACTCTTTGCAAACACTGAAAGCAACAAACACATAATTGAAAGTCACCCACAACCTCATCAGCCCTGTGATGCAGGGGTCCTCAACCTATTTGGCATCAAGGACTGGTTTCATGAGAAGACAGTTTTTCCACAGTGGAGGGGATAGTTTCAGGATGATTCAAGTGTATTACATTTATTTGCTCTTTATTTCTATTATTATTACATCAGCTCCAATTCAGATCATCAGGCATTAGATCCCAGAGCCTGGGGACCCCCGCTGTAATGTATCCAACTGTTTTGTTTCCACATTTCTTGTCTACACACAAACTTTTAAAGCATCATTGTGACTAAGACTCCAGGCAAACCTCCTGTCCACTACCTCTCCTTTTTTAGCCAAGGAGTCTCACCTAGATCACTACTCAGATGTGCTCTGCAGACGAAGGGCATCATAGCCACCCAGACCTGGGATCTCAGGGCCCCAGCTTAACACATCCCTTGGTGGTTTTGTTTACATTCACGGCTGGGAGAGGGGACTCTGAACGCATTCAGGTCAGTTCAGTTGCTCAGTCGTGTCCGACTCTTTGCGACCCCATGAATTGCAGCAGGCCAGGCCTCCCTGTCCATCACCAACTCCTGGAGTTCACTCAGACTCATGTCCATCGAGTCAGTGATGCCATCCAGCCATCTCATCCTCTGTTGTCCCCTTCTCCTCCTGCCCCCAATCCCTCCCAGCATCAGAGTCTTTTCCAATGAGTCAACTCTTCACATGAGGTGGCCAAAGTACTGGAGTTTCAGCTTTAGCATCATTCCTTCCAAAGAAATCCCAGGGCTGATCTCCTTCAGAATGGACTGGCTGGATCTCCTTGCAGTCCAAGGGACTCTCAAGAGTCTTCTCCAACAACACAGTTCAAAAGCATCAATTCTTTGGCACTCAGCCTTCTTCACAGTCCAACTCTCACATCCATACATGACCACAGGAAAAATCATAGCCTTGACTAGACAGACCTTAGTTGGCAAAGTAATGTCTCTGCTTTTGAATATGCTATCTAGGTTGGTCATAACTTTTCTTCCAAGGAGTAAGCATCTTTTAATTTCATGGCTGCAGTCACCATCTGCAGTGATTTTGGAGCCCCCAAAAATAAAGTCTGACACTGTTTCCACTGTTTCCCCATCTATCTGTCATGAAGTGATGGGACCAGATGCCATGATCTTAGTTTTCTGAATGTTGAGCTTTAAGCCAACTTTTTCACTCTCCACTTTCACTTTCATCAAGAGGCTTTTTAGCTCCTCTTCACTTTCTGGGGTGAAGGGTGGTGTCATCTGCATATCTGAGGTTATTGATATTTCTCCT